>NC_137213.1:25238522-25861022 GCF_949987685.1 Ammodytes marinus | reverse complement strand
AAAAAAGTGAAGTGCATTTTGCATTTTGTTGATCATTAATTCTCAATAACATACCTGTGCTGGATTCTTTTAATTAAACTTTACGGTCCAACGGTCTGTGACATTTCACATCAAAAACAAAAACACATCCAGCCTGTCACTCAAACACACATTTATAAATGTACCTTTTGAACATGTAAAGCAGGAGATGACAGTGGGGGATGGGGTGTGTGTGTGTGTGTGTGTGTGTGTTTGTGTGTGTGTGTGTGTGTGTGTGTGTGTGTGTGTGTGTGTGTGTGTGTGTGTGTGTGTGTGTGTGTGTGTGTGTGTGTGTGTGTGTGTGTGTGTGTGTGTGTGTGTATGTGTGTGTGTGTGTGTCAAATCCGTGTACCTTCCGTTCAATCCATATCCGTTTGGAAATCAAAACACGAAAAAAACTGTTTGATTTCATTTTTTAATTATTTGTTTAATTAAAAAAAAAATTACTGTTTTATTCAAAATATGCCAGTGAAACATGAATTGATTGCCATTTCTTATTGTTTATTTTCCATGTCGCCCTTTACATATACGAAAATGGGAAAGGAGACAAACAGAAAATGTAAAAAATTTGCATTTTAATTTTTTAAGTTCCAAATAATAATTTATAGGCTATTAATCAGCGGGTTAAGTGAGTCTCTGAGTGACCCATAGACTGTTTTCTGACCGTGGCTATCTCCGTCTTTTAAGTAGGCTAAAGCCTCTTGTCGGTAGTGGAAACGCAAGGCAGATCTAGTAGGGTAACCCTGCCGAACCGTGCCGAACCGAACTGTGCTGCTCAGAGGAAACGAGGCATGATCTAAACAGCGACAGACGTTGATCCAGATCAAAATGGGACAAACCACCAAATGTTTAATCTTTATTGAGAGGGGAAACATATTTTGTCTGGCTGCCAAAGGCTGCTATGTCATTGTCTGTCATAGGCTACCATCAAGAGCCTTATTTTACAAAAAGCTCAATTCAAATAGCCTATAGCCTAAACGTGGACAAAATATAGCCTAGACAAGTTTCTTCTTTCCTCGACACACACACACACGCGCGCCCCCTTAAACTGGGCGATTGCCCACTTTGACTCGGCAAGTGAAATGAAGACAGGTAAACAAGAGAGACGACGATCGCCTCAGACGCAATTTTCACTCGTGGACCTAACCAATACAAATGCTTTCATATGCAGCTGTCTGCACTGGGGCTCATGCCTCAGCTGATCACGAGTATCAATAACATTATCAATAATGTAGGATGTGTCCTTCAGTTCCCAGTGCGATGCTGACGTCCGCACGTAATCGGTGATTAATGAATGAAGAGTAAAACAAACATTTATTAGATGATTATGAGACCCAAGGCAATTGCCTACCTTTGCTAAGTTCGCCTCTGGGCGCGCGCGCACACACACACACGCACACGCGTGCGCACGCACTTCTTTCACTAAATTGAAACATGTATTTTTCAAAATCAACATTTAGGCCATTATTCTCATATTTGATATCCTGGACATGAATTGTGATTAAAAATGGATAAAAACGTGTTTTAGTGTAATATGTAATGTAGATGAGAGGATGATTATTAAAAAACAGGTCACTTTTCATTTTTCGTGTTTTGATTTCCAAACGGATATGGATTGAATGGAAGGTACACGGATTGTGTCAGACACAGCCTCTCAGTTAGTGGAAAAAGGCGACAGTTGACTCATGCCGAAATGATTATACCATAAATGGACATAATTTAAATCGTTCGTCGTTAAATCAATTTCTTATAATATGTATTTGTTTCAATGATAATATTTCTATATTTCTCTTATTGTCAACAAATCCCATAAAAACAAACCTAAAACCAGTTCATCATACTAATAAACTAAAGAATTGTCTGCTGTATTTTCTCTCTCTGTGACAGAGCTCCTTTGTTTTCCAAACATATAGAGCACCAAATGTTCGTTCATCCACCGCCGAAAAAATAGTCCCCAACTAATGACGCATTGTGTTGGTATCTAATGAAGACATTGTGTGGAAACATTGGTGATAAAATAAACGTATTGAAGCTTCTTTGTATGCTTTACTTTTTCTCAATGTTTGGATCTTGCTGCCAGTACCAGAACCTCACAAAAGACTGGTGTGTGTTTTGCCCACTCTCTTATTTGGGACAATGTGCACATGCTGAGATATCTCACCTTGAAAACACAGTTACATTGTACAGTATGAGACACTCCCACCTAATCGCCGTGAGCAAACAAGCTCCTGTTGTCAACACATTTCTGCGCCGAGGACTACAAATAACAACAAGTTTATTCTCAAGGCTAAAAAGAAAATGACAAATAGATTGGTGATATTTACTTCTTCACAGGAGTTGTGAAAACTCCCACAAACTCTCCTCAGTCTGCCAAAAATATGAGTCACAGATGATTGAATGCCTCTGCAGGGCCACTATGACGGCGGTGGTTACTCATGTACAATCTACGTACAGTTTTTCCCGAGCTGATCTCAGGGGCAGGCGATCAATCTTTCAAGTTATGAGCTCTCTCTCTCGCGCGCTCTCTCTATCTCTCGCTCGCTCTCTCTCTCTCTTTCTCTCTCTTTCTCTCTCTCTCTCTTGTAATAATCGGTTAATATCTCCTTTTTCAGCGCACTCACAGAAGGGACAGGTAGAAGATAGTGAGGAGATAAGACCTTAAGCTACTATAGAATTGACTGGTTGTCAGTAAAAGGAGAAAAAAGGTAACAATTCATCGACTAGAGCAGTGGACAGTGATGTGACGTTAAACATAATATATTCTAATCTCAAAACCTGGAGAGAAAAAAGCCAAAACTATCTGCATAACTACAATGGTGCGAGAACCCCATCTGAAGTGTGGTGTCTTCAGAGGGGATATGTGAAAAGAATCGAACAATTGAAAAATGAAGTCACTTAACTTAAGTAAATTAGAAAATATGTCTGTAACATGGATGAGACACTGAGGCTTTCCATTAAGACTTTGAAAGGTGGGTGCACTAAAATATTTACAACAGTATGAAGAAAAGACACCCACGCACAGATTAACTCTAACTTTCTATGATCTCAGTCAAGTATACCGAAGGGCTTTTAAGCAAAGCTCAGCTGTCTAAGCTCCTTACAGCACATTAGGGCCATATCCCATGTGTTCCCTGCACAGAGTCGCTGCCAAACACTTATTTAAAAAAAATGTTGTGTGAGTGTGACAGTGATTTTAAAAAGGAGGATGAATAATCCCACACTAGGATTACGGAAGTGCATCTCAGCAAGTTTACACAGCAGAATACATCACGAAAAACCTATAATGCAAAAATCTCACCCACATCAGAGCCAAAGGGTTTTATCTCAATGTAAGATAAAACCGGTGAGTGTGGACGGAATATACATTCTGCAATTTAATATTTCTATGTAAACCATAATCCCTCCGTAGCTTCCTGTCTGCACCTACTATATAGTAAAGTCTGAAAAAGCATCCTTAAAAAGGGACAGTGTTTTATGTAGGCGTCATCTAGTGGTGAGATTCTAGCAGCGCTCCATCCATTTTGGAGAATTTACAGAAGCTACTGTGGCCTTCAAGGACAAGAAGCTAGTTGCTACAGATGGCTTCATCTACCATTTAAAAGATTACTTTTCAAAACCTCACAACAACCACTCTGTCTTATTGGTAATCCAACAGGTGCATTTCCTGTAGACACCATTATAAAAACACGTAAAGCCGTAAAGTTTGGCCCAAAATGGTTACGCGTCCGGCTCCTATGTCGATATAAAAGGCTCATTCAAAAACATTTAATTTCTTACAAGTCTGTTATGAAAAACGACAATACACACTATACACTATACACACTTTAACTTTAACAGTTCATTGCATGTTAACACAGAGGGATTTCTCAGAAAAAATTATAATATTGAATGTGTTAAACCACCAGAAGTATTGGCTGTCCTTGTGTCCCTGCGGCTGCCACACATGATTTGATGAATCTCGGGCAGCTCAGGGTTTCAGCCCGCGCTGCAGACTTGGTCATGAATACTCAGTTGAGAGCACAGCTGGCTTTTTGACAAGGTCATTTTTTCTCCAGAAGGCTAACATCAACACATCAACCATTATAAGTCAGTAAAGAGAGTACTTTGTATCTTCAGCACGGAATTTTAGTTTTGCAATCAATCATCAATGTTAATCATGAGGCTTGGGAACTCTTCGATTGACCCTTTGGCGAGACAGAGAGGTGAAAGAGAGATGGAGAGGTTTGAAACATTAGTTTTGGATGTAGCCACATGTACAAAAACACTGTTAAATTTATTTCTTAAATAAAATAAATAAACACTCACAACACAACTCAGTAAACACTGCATAGCTGTTATCACACAGGAAACACCACAAAACATATTTGCAGATAGAAATCAGTTTTTAACTTAGAAAAAAAAGAAAAAGAGTAGGTTGCACGTTTCCCCCAAAATCAATCTACAAATAGTACTCATTTGAGGATTAACAAACATTTAAAGACACAGTTTATGTTATCAAATGTAAAACTAAGAAGGAATGTTGCAATATAAAAAAAATGTTTATCTCCTCTGTACAAGAAAACACTTCTCATGAGGAAACAAGGCCAAAGGCTTAGGGTTGGGTAAGAAATGGGCTAGCAGCATTTCACAGTAGACGAGTGGGCAGAGTCCTACTTACTGATGTAGGTTTACGTAGGTGTATGTAAGGAGACAAACAGGAGAGAGAATAATACTACAGTGGATCAAACCCACAGTGAAACATGGTGGTGGTAATACTCTAGTCTGGGGTTGGACACCAGTACAAATGAAAAATAAAAGTATCTTGGCTTTTGATATCAGACCACTGGAAACCAATACAGTTGCCATAGTATTCCAATATAACAGCCCAGCAATATATCCCAACACTGAAGGTAATAATGTTTAATTTTTAATAAAAGTGTCTCCTAAAGCTGTTGAATCCACTTTATGGTCCTCTTGGTTGCTACAGTTTGTAAATACAAGTTCCTCTTGTATTGTCATTAGACTGAGAAGTGCTTGTAATATCTAGTCCACCATTTCCAATATAAAAAAGAGTGAGAAAATTAACAACCTTAACTTTAATAGGACAATTTTTTAGCACAGTGCACTTCTATACTGGAAACATTAGAATGCTATGGAGTGAAATGACATAGGACAGTCAAATAATCCACTTGATATAAAGACGTGTTTTCATATGCTAGTTATGATTTAACTGCTGAGGTGCTCAGCAGTTTACATGCAATTATGAAAATCACAATAGCACACCATATAAAGCTGTTAAAAACACCAACTTCTGAGTAGAATCGGGCTGAGTATATAGCTACCCATTTATGGTGAAAAACGCATTTCATATCAAATAAAGCCAGTATTCCAAAACACTAATCCTCACATCCCTAAAGCGAATATGCAATATAACCATCTGAGTCAGGTCAATAGAAAGCCACCCAAAACAACAGCAACAAACATTAATCTTTTGACACAAAGCAGCAATGTGGCCCAAGGTGATCATAAAAACAAATTATGTAACTGCTGCGGTTTAAGAACAAATTCAACAAAATTAGCAGACACCAAGACAACCACAAAGAGAGAGTTAAGATAAGAGAGCAATACTAATCCATAAAAGCACTTACCAGAGTTTGGAGAAGTGAAGCAGGGATACCAGAATTTCAAAATAAAAGTCTTGCTGTAGTTCCAAACTAACCTACTGCCCAGGTTTAAGTTGCCTTTTAGTCAAAAGTGCAACACACGCCTGATGATTTCTTCCACAAAGTTCTCTTGAAGCAACACAATGCTGAAATGAGCAGATTAGCTACATTGAAAAAGGCTTAAAGAGCAGCATAGCATTACATAGTTAGCAAACTAGCAGGACAGCAAGGATCATTGTGGGTTTAAGGCCGGCTTGATTTGTGTTCCAGTAAGTAGATTTTGTCACGTAAAGTCAAGTTTGAAAAAAAAAGTTGTCTGCCTGAAATGGCTTGCTGTGCTCACAACGTGCATATATACACTCACCGGCCACTTTATTAGGTACAGCGGCACATTTTCTTGTTAACACATATAACTAATCAGCCAATCACATGTCAGCAACTCAATGCATTTAGGCATGTATACCTGGACTTGACAACTTATTGAGGTTGAAACCGAGCAACAGAATGGGGAAGAAAGGGGTTTTAAGTGACTTTGAACATGGCAATGTTGAGGGTGCCAGAAGGGCTGGTATGGGTATTTCAGAAACTGCTGATCTACTGGGATTTTCACTCCAAACCATCTCTAGGGTTTACAGAAAATTGTCCGAAAAAGAAAAAATATCCAGTGAGCAGCATTTGTGTGGACGTAAAATGCCTTGTTGAAGTCAGAGGTCAGTGGAGGATGGGCATACTGATTCGAGATGATAGAAAGGCAACAGTAACTCAAATAACCACTCATTACAACCAGGGTATGCAGAATACCATCTCTGAACGCAAAACATGACCAACCTTGAAGCAGATGGGCTACAGCAACAGAAGACCCCACCGGGTTCCACTCCTGTCAGCTAATAACAGGAAAATGAGGCTACAATTCTCACAGGATCACCAATATTGGACAATAGAAGATTAAAAAATCATGCCTGGTCTGATGAGTCTCGATTTCAGTTGCGACATTGAGATGGCAGGTTCAGAATTTGGCATAAACAACAGGAATGTATGGATCCATCCTGCTGTGTACCATCAACCATGCCATGTTCAAAGTCACCTAAACCCCCTTTCTTCCCCATTCTGATGCTTGGTTTGACTTCAGTACATTGTCTTGACCACGTCTAAATGTATAAATGCATTAAATTGCTGCCATGTGATTGGCTGATTAGCTTTTTGTTTTTATAAGCCATTGAACAGGTGTACCTAATAAAGTGGCTGGTGAGTGTATATATGTATATATATGCAGGACAATATTTAAAAAAATACTTGAGAACAATTTTAAAAAATACTTGAGAACAAATGCTTTTATTTGGAGGTAGAGACTTTATTCTTCATGTCTGTTTAAGCCATTGCGGATAAAAGGACACTCAGACAAGTGATGCGTAACCATGTGTGTAACAAGGAAAGACCATTTAATTCTCGTCCTACTGGTAGTTGATTGGCTTGTCTCTTCTCTTGACAGCACATAGGCCTACAGATAGGAAAAACTAAAATATTGTGCCTCAGTCGAGGATATTGACAGACAACTTCACTGTTAGTTGACATACAGTGAACCTGAAGCCTTTGGGGCCCGTTGAGGAGCTGTGTTGATTCATGTATGAAGCATTATTGAGACAGATTTTTTTGGAGTGACAGAGTTGAGGGGGGGTGGGGGGGGACATGTAGGAAACCGACCCGTGTGGGATTCAAACCCGGGTCTGCTGCGGGGTCTGGGCCAGGGGGGGATGCTCTAACCACTGTGCCACGATCACCCCTTATATATGAAGCATTAATGATGGTTTGTTATATGTGTGTGTTTGCTGTGCAGGAAACACTGCTGGAGCTGCTGTGTGATGCGGTGGCGTCGTCGCTAAGGCAGGGGAGAGGTGTGGTGATCAGCGGCTTTCCCCGAGACCAGAGACGGGCTGAGGAGTACGAGGCCAAGGTCAGGAACATGAATAAAAGAAGAAAATAATGACTCATAGTATTCAGAAGTAAAAAAAACAAAATAAGGCCAGAGAATGGGGATGCACGACAAACAGAATTTGACTGACATGTATAGATTCAGTGACACTGATGGGACAACATTGCATTGATAGAGTTTGAAGTAAAAAGGAAGATGTAGCCTGAGGTCGATCACTCACTTTCAAGTTCAAGTTCAGGTTTCAAGTTGTGTTTGTCAAATGAAGGTTGACACAGTCAAAAATACGATGAAATGTAGTGGACAGCAGTCTGGTTTACTCAGCATTACAAGAATACTACTGCAAAAAATAAATATATATATATATATATATATATATAGGGAAAGATAGTAAAATCAAACCTGGATTACAAATACAATATCAAAGAGACCTATTTAAGTTTTTAATAAGTTGCAGTGTAACAAAAATATAAGAAAGAGATCTATGTACATGTAAGTGACAAGGTTAATGTACCGGTACTTAAATGTCCTCTTGTCCCGTGCCTTGTGTGTCAGATGGGGGAGCCGAGTGCAGTGCTGCTGTTAAGATGCTCGGTCGACACCATGTCCAGTCGTCTGCAGTGTCGCCGCCGCTCCTACGCCAGTCTCCGCCCTGCCGCGGGCAACGGGCTGCACACGAGCACTGAGAGCAACACTCAGGCTGTGGCATCTTATTATGAAGGCAAACAGCTTCTGCACGCGGTAATGTTGTTTTATTAGAAAGTAGTTGTATTAGAAAGTAGTTTTATTTGTGTGTGTGTGTGTGTGTGTGTGTGTGTGTGTGTGTGTGTGTGTGTGAGTGTGAGTGTGTGTGCATGTGTACTCTGCTAGGGTTAGGGTTTTAATTCCCACTTTGGTTATCAGTGGGAACAGTTCACCCTTCCAATGAGAATTAAGATATTCATATATCCACTTCAGCAGACCAATCCTTTACATTACGCCATTGCACAAGACTCTTCATGCCCTGTGTCGAAGCATCTGCATTTGTTGTCAATTTATATTCATTCCAGGGTTTTAATTTGATAATGTCCCATATTTTTACATACAAAAAAGAATAATTAACATAGATTATGTAAATAGCCAATTTGCCTTCTTTTCTGTTATCATGAGTCAAAGTTAACTGACTACAGAACCATTCAATTGTCTCTTCTTTATTTTAGAATATTTTTGGAGCAATTGTAAGGTCAGCAGTAGACAATGAAAGAATTTCCGTCTGGTGCGTGAACTGTCCCTTTGTTTCGCTGGACATTTAAATGCCACATCAGGTGTTGAAATGTATGAGTGTGCACGATTAAATGCCAGCACAGGTACGGAGGCCAGCAGACTGCTCTCCTCGGCTGCACACAGAGACCCTGATGCTTTGTGAAAGGTCCTGTCTGAACCGGTTTGTTTCCCGTGTGCCTGTAGATCGACGCAGAGCGGTCGCCGGAGGAAGTCTTCACCCAGATCTGCCAGGTGATGGAGAACTTCTGATTTATACAACAACAACAACAACCAGGCCGAAAAAACCCCCACACCTCCCAACGCAAAACTCTACTGTCTATGACTGGGGGCTGCATCTGTGAAAACTCCACATTTCTCTCTGTTGTATCTCTTCAAGGACACATGCAACACTCACATGCACCACACATACTGTACATGGCTGCGTTCCAAATCGCATACTCTTTCCTTTTACTATTCTACATACTACAGCTGAGCTGATCATAAAAAAAGTATCTAGTTAGCATACAGTAGGCAGGCATACAATTGGGACATGCTTTGACTTATTTATTTCATCATAACATCGCACCTTGATCTTGCCTCTTGCTTACAGTATCCGTTGCAACGCTGGTTGTTATCATACGGAGCCTCTGTCGATGTGAGGGCACTTCCTGTGCGCATTGGATGGTGTGTCAGAATTGCCCAAATAGCATGCCAATTTCCACACTAAAAATCCCCAGCGGATATAGTAGTAGGTCGACTGGGGATTTTTTAAGCATGCTGCATCTGACCACAATAATTAGGACATTGTAAATATTTTTCTACCATACTAAATAGCAGGGAAGTATGGGTATTGGAACGTAGGGACATTCTTTGTACTTCGGTGGTATGCATGTCCCCACTCACACTCCCCCAGAAACCTCAGAACAAGCGCCTGGTTGTCACATTCTGTTTCATATTCTTGCTTTGTCTCTCACTCTCTCTCTCTTGACATCAATACATGATGCCAGCTGCCACACACATGCAGACAACTGGACTGAGAAAAGAAAATTGCATTCTACTGTGACAGGGAGCATGTTTTTTAGTTGAATGTGAAATCTCTCCGCTGACAGAGGGGGTTCCCGCCAAGCTACGAAGTGGAAATGTCATGGTGTGTGCTCATGCTCAGCATCATATTTTATATTATGTTTTATTGTGTCAAGCATGCAAGAATTACAATCAAGTTCAACAGCCCTTTGTGCATTCATATAAAAAGCTGAAAAAAATGTAAGAGTATTAAAAGAATATTGCATATGTTTCCAAAGTCATTCGTACAGGTGCTTTCTTGTTTGAGTCTGGTATTTTAACATTCAATAAAGCCAGTGCATTTGCTGAATGGAGAATTTCTATATATGTGCGTGTATTGCGAGGCAATTAACGGTCAGAGCTGATCCTACAGCCCCATCTGCTGGTAAGAAGCTGACAACAAAAAATGAGTTGAACTTAAATGAACTGTAACTAGTAATAAGCGGCTTGGCAATCGAAAAAATACTGAACTGAACGTGTATCCAACTTTAAGTGTCATATAATCTGGATTGGATCAGATAATTTACCTTTAACAGCAGCACTCAATGTGTACCAGGGAGCATCTATTTGAGGTGACTACAAAGGTCACATCACGTTTGGAGCATGAATGTAAAAATAAGAAATAAAGCAGTATTAAAATGTTCATATATCTTCGACGTCTGGGGGTTTCTAAAGAGCTTTAATCCCCAGAAACCTATTTTACATCATTTGAAGAAACCACCGAAGCAACAACAAAAAACAACACTTAATTCTTCCTCGCAGGCAGAAAAAGTGATCATTAGTTTTCGTTAATTTTGCTTCTCAAATAATCAAAAGGTGACCAGTCCGCCAATATTAATCAACAAACTACTGGTCATTTACTCGAATAGTCACTTGGCCAATAAAATGACACTCTGAAATATCTGTTTTGTTTAGATATTTAACATCAGCAATTCCTCCCATCAGAGCAAGTGGAAACAGGGATTTCAATAACTCAAGTCATACATTTAAATAATCTACAAACCTTAGCATCTCTAAACTGCTGAACCATATCTTGAACTTTAAATGAGCTTTGAGAATAAAAATAATACAGGAACCACAGGTGTAGAAACACTATTTTCACATACTTTTATTTCCACAGTTCTCCTCTAGCATTTTTTTTTACATTATTAATTATTTTTTTTACATAAGAACAGACTGTTATACACAGATATTGAAGCTGGGCAAAGGGGGTGAGGAAAGGAGACGAAAACCATACAAAATGGTGTCTACTCAAGCACAACAAAATCTATGTGTATAAAATTGTGTGGGTTGTTCCACTGTGGAGGCACCGACCTCTACCTCAATTCTTTTGTTTTAAATAGATTAATAAAAATACAATCTTTTAAATGGACCTTTTTTTAAAGTGTACTGCAAAATTAAAGAAAGATCTAGAGGCATGATGACTGGATCAATAATGTATGATGTCGATGGTCGCCTCGCGGTAAGGGAGAAGTTGTGGCCAGGTTCGGAGGTGGCGGTGTTGCCCCTCCCCCCAACAAAAAAAAAAGAAAACAAATTTTCTCTTTTAAAAATGGCACACAGCAACTAGCGCTGGCTACTTTTCACCAATACTTGTACACTCAACATGATCAACGACGGCACACATTAGGGGGTGGAGAAGAAAAAAAGAAAGGGAAAAAAAAATCAAGTTTTGTGTACTTTTCCATTGGTTCCCATTCGCCTGGTTTCAAAAACGTTTGCTGTAGTGCTTCCTTGTTAGACATGTTTTAGTGGATAGTGCTAAGGGAAAGGAAATACAGATGAAAGTGTGTGTTTGAAAGTTGAACGGGGAGGGGAGGGGGGGTTTAGAGAGCAGCGATGTGTGACAGTGGTAGGGAACGATCCGTTAAAACGCGTACAGGTCCGTGTGTAGAATGTCACGTGGATCGGCAGCAGAACCTCCTACAGTCTGCGGCCACAAACACACCACCACGACTTCTCTCCACTCATAAATACTCAATCTACCAATTACCTAGCTAGAACATTTTTTCACTCTTGCATAACACGGAGAGAGAACCACATACATACACACACACATACACAAACCACCTGTGTGTATCTTGAGTTGACAACTTCACAGTCCACTATGACCAAAAGTCTCCAGTGGGTGGCGCTCCACCAGACTGATCCGGTTTGAAGCAGCACAGGGAGGTAACTGGACATGATGAGGGGAACAGCCCTCCTGGAGTCACAGGGCTCGGGAATGTCGGTGTGCCATCTGTTTTGTTTTTTTGTCTGTTTTCATTTAAAAATAGTGTATCGTTTCAAATCACAGATCCATTGATTAACCTGGCTTGAGGTGGAAGCAGGGCCCCCCTTTTGTTCTGAAGAACCAAAATGGCCACCCGCTGCTTGAGTCATGGAGGCCAGTTTCCCCAACAGCCCCATTCCCACCAGCAGCAGAAGCGTGGTCTGCTCTGCTTTGCCTGCTAGCTAGCGGCGGGTTAAGCGGTTTATCTTGGACTTGGAGGCGCCATGCACAGAGTGGCCTGTGGGATATGTGGAGCGAGCCTGGAGCTAGAGGCGCCTGGGGCCCTGTCATCTGTTGGCTGGAAAGTAGTTTGGGTCCAGGTAGTTGTAGCCAGTGTTCTGGGGCAGGCAGTAGTCCCTGTCCAGGAAGGTGTCGGGCGCCTGCACCGGCTCCAAGTGGTGGTTCGGCTTGTGGGTCTCTGTCTTGAACAAGCTGAAAGGAAAGAGAGGGAACAGGGGAAATGGCTGTTTAAGAACCACAGTCTTGGCAGTGAAGGAAGAAGTGATAAATGTCACAGGAAAGAGCAGTTAAACAAATTTACTTCAGATCAAATCAATACTTGCTGACCAAACTGCATCTATATCTCTGTAAGATTCCACACAGCACATTTTCAGCGTGTCACAGTGCTTATAGTTAAGGCCTGTCTGATATGGATGTTTAAAACTATTGTTTGTGGTTTTGGGCGATACAAATACAATTGAATTAAAAACTAAATAAATAAATATATCCCACCTTTACCATTTACCACTTATGCATGTTGCATGTTTACTCTCACGGCAAAAGGTGAAGAAACTCACCAGTCGGAGCAGTTGGAGCAGAAATCGACCGAGTTGTCCTGCGGACAGTCCTGACAGTGCCATCGCACTCCCTGGATGGGGTCCATGCCACAGACGTCACACTGCACAGAACAACCACACAGACACACAACAGCTTTAGAACACCTTTCTGGAAAAGTATAAAACTAATAACTCATTTTTCACAGACCATTAGAAGAAAGTTTATTGTATGCTTATTTAAACTTTTCCCCTGTTGAGTAGCTTACTGTACAGTACCTCTGACTCTGGATGTGATTGTATTACCCCTGATTATTCAAGGGGAAGTGTTTATTTAGAAGCCTGGGTTAGGACTGGCCCGAATGCCATTTTTCAGGCTTCGACTATTCGTTGGTTTTTCTGAGCGAATATTCGGATATTCGTTCCAGAAAAACACACCATCAAACCAACATTAATAATGCCACTGAAACCGAGTGTGTGAGCCGAGACAGCAAGCTGCGTAGTTTGTTGATGCTTTAATAACTTTCGAACGGTAGTAAAGTCGGAGTCCTTACTTTTTCCCCTTGGATGCGAACAGCTGTTTTTCCGTTCCAAATCAGCTGTCCTCTGCGCCATCGTAACCCATACAAGAGCTTATCAATTCATCCAGGAACGTGCATCTTTTCGGGGATTTATAATTCCATATAAAGATCCAATATTGATAGTCTTTTGTGTCCATATTATATCCATTATTGACCGCCTATTCCCATGATGCAAGCAAGTCACGGTTGATGATGGCTGAATAGCAGCGCTGAATGTAAACAAGCAGCTGAGCTAAGCTAACGTTAGCATTACGCCAAGCATTACATTTCCTTCCGAAATCGCACTAATGTTGTGGTAGCCTATAGAGTTATTAGGAACACAATCTATTCTTCCTCCATCTCTCTCTCCCTCCTGCGCTTGGTGCCGCTTTTAGTTTGCCTCACTCTGGTAACATCACGTAGCCTACTACAGCTGATATCACCGGTTGCGCTTTGAAAGGGCACCGGCCAACTAGGTCAAAGTTCAAATAATTCGATGATATATTTTAAATGAACGTCTAATTTGTATTTTACAATTGTTTTATAACTTGTGTATCCAAATATTATTTTCTCACAAAATATACTGCAGTTTGAGCTACCTTTGCAAAAAGAAAAATGTAAAAAAAAAATAATAATAAAACACGAATATTCCGAATACTGAATTGAGCTCCGAATACTAATTTAACAAACGAATACTCGGATATTCGAATAATTCGGGCCAGCCCTAGCCTGGGTTTAATGATTTAACAGAAGAGTGCAAAGTCATCACCTTGAATCCTACATGCTGCACCCCGGCCTTCTCCTCATGGATCTCCTGCAGCGTTCTCTTCTTCAGTCGCTTCAGCTCTAACAGCTCTTTGTACTCCGGTAAACTCCTCAGCTCCACAGGTATGCCCTCCTCGTCCTGTGTGAGGGATAGACAAACACACACACGCACACACACAAATGTTAACACACAAAGAAAGAGACAGAGCAGATGATAGGCATCAAAACATCGCTACATGACTCCAGGGATCCCATCTGATAATGATATTCTCTGGATGTTTGCTGCCACTATTGATCAATCTAATGTTAGCTGAACAAGAGCAAAATATCCATAAACACCAATCTTTAGTTTGTTCTGTTAGGGCAGCAATGTCGCAGTAAGCAGAGATTGACTTTCCGCTGAAAACACATGAGACTGTCTCCTTCACAAAAGGCACCGAAAGCCTCGTTTCCACTGACCGGTGTGGTTCGGTATGGCACACATTTATTTGCGTTCCCGCAGCCGAAAGTTGCAAAGGGTACAAAAATAAGCGAACCGTGCCATAGCAATTTTTGTCACGCTTTTGTTGGGGTACCAGGCAGGAACAAAGGGGTGGAGCTAAACACTGCATAAGCCTCTGTGTGTAGTCACCTCGGCAAGATTGAAGAAATTTGTGTTAAGAGAAAAATGTCAGCACGCAGCTTTTTGGCGTTGGGTCGTGTGGCGTTTTTCCTCTTCATTTAATTAATCAGCAGGCTACACTGTGTCCCGCTGCTACAGTGACCTGACAGTTATGTAGCCGAAGCGGCCAGCACTGTTGAACGGCTCTGACCCATACACTGTATCGCTGCCCGGCATTTACCCCGGGTACCAAGTAAGACTACTGTCAGCAGTGGAAATGCAAGCCAGATCTAGGGTTACCGTGCCCTGCCGAACCGACAAAACAAATCTTTGACAGAAAATGGCTTTGTGAGAATCCTGCTAAGCCTGTGACACCTTTTGCCTTCAGAAAACATTCATTCCTTCCTGCAAACACGACCAGGGCAACAGACAACCCAGTGAAGTGAGAAATGATTGTGGCCCACGCTGGCAACACCTTTGTGACTTTGTGCTTCATACAGGCTGTGTCAGAGGTTTTGTTAACGCGCTGGTGGAGCCGGCAGCCTGTGTTCTCAGCAGGGCACGGTGACCCGCTTTTACTTAAAGGTTACTGCCTTCAAAAAGGGAGGAAAAGAAAATGTCAGAGCTTGGGTAAAGGCAAGCATCGGGAGTTGAACGGTTTAAATGCAAACAGTGTATATCTGGTCTGTTTGAACCAGTACACTATGCCCTGATGGAAGTGGTAGAAAAGAAAAAAAGAAGAAGTTACAGACGTCCATGATCAACGGTCAAACACAAAATTTATTCCAACGGTGTTAAAGAGGAGTTAACAGGGATGAAAAGGCCCAATCCCAATTCATCCCTTGGCCCTAACCCTTAATGTTTTTGTCGTTTCAAAATCTCATTTATATCAAAAAAGATAACTAGTCTCTAGTAGAGGTTAGATTCTCTGCCTAAGCAAGAGCACGGAGCACCCTGGGAGAGCAGATGTAATTGACATGGCAGGGAACATGGGCACAGTTGCTTACTTTGCAACTTTAACTAGTCAGTTATAAAACAAGCTCCCCAGAGGCACATAACATGCAGCTGTTCCCTATATTTATCTCACAGGTCACTGCTTACATGATAAGGCGAGGGTTAGACTGCGGATGATGAGAGAGAAGTGGAAGTGTGAGGTTGTGATTGGCTTAATTAAGCAGCAAAGTACAGCCGTCTGATCAGGGATCAGCGAGAACGAGAAAGTCGAGGGAATAGGGCCAATAAAGTGATAATCTTCAAGGACAGATACATGGGAGTTTAATGAGTTTAAAATGAACCAGACTTAAAAAGGTCGCCTTTAAAATCCAGTGTTAATACACAGCCTAGGCTTTGTAAACAGGCATGATGTAAGCAACGGTGGGCCCCCTTTGTTTACATACACTTTGTTTACATACCAATTTATTTAGGCTGTGTATTAAAAGTGGGGTTCTTTTTCAGCGCACACACAGTACGGACAGGACGCAGATTGTGAGGAGATTTCTACAAGAAGAGATTTTGACAACCAGCATTCTCCAGAGTGGCTGACTCTACTTTTACACATAGGAGTGAAAGCAGCATAGCTTCCAGTCATTGGTGTTCTGTGATGTAACAAAGGACTGACCGAGTCATCAGCAGAGGGGTCCTGCAGGCTGCTGTAATACGCCGCACGCTCATCGTCATCGTCCATGAAGACCGGAGGCTCGTAGGACGTCAGGAAAGTAGACGGCCGGTACAGGTGCTTGTTTAGGTGGTGCTGCCTCTTACTGGATGCCTGGGGAACATACACGTACAGTTACAAGGCAGGCAGCATCAAAATGGGTCCCTTTAAACATGTACCGTTTAATTTAATGTTTACTGTGTTTCTTCTAAGTAATAGGATAGCAACGCCTACAGATTTATTGATTGATTTTATTTAGTGGCCCATAACCATACTGAATTATATGACACCGATACAACACATTTCATCTAAAGCTTTCGGTCCAATATCCATAAACAACACATTCCATTTTGCGAGAGGAAATAAAAAGAGAAGCTATTGCAGCAGTTACATTATGACAATTTCTTATGAGGTGTCTAACAGTAGAACTAACATCTCGTACATTAAATAAAATGATTGCCAGTCAATACCCACAGAAATGAAAAGAAGCAATGTCACCTCCAGACAGAAAATGACTGATACAACGCCATCTTTCTTTTAGCCCATGCTTGTTCTAGAAATTCTGCTAACTAATTCTACTACTCACTAAAATTATAGCACTTTTACAGATCATTAAAAACAGGGTTGGGCAATATTAAGTGAAACCAATAGAATGATAAAAAAAACTATTCTTTCCAAAATTTGATATAGCTTCATGTGGGAAAGTATATATGTAAAATAGGGCTGCAACTAACGATTATTTTGATAATCGATTAATCTGTCGATTATTTTCTCGATTAATCGATTATTAATCGATTAGTGTTTTGGTCCGTAAAATGTCAGAAAATTGTGTAAAATGTTGATCAATTTTCCAAAGCCCATGTTGACGTCCTCAAATGTATCGTTATGTCCAAAACACACAGATATTTCAGTTTACTGTCATAATAGGATTTAAGAAACCAGAAAATATTCACATTTGAGAAGCTGAAATCAGAGAATTATATTTTATAAAAAATTACTCGAAACGATTAATCGATTATCAAAATAGTTGGCGATTATTTTAATAATCGATTAATAATCGATTTGTCGATTAATCATTGCAGCTCTAATGTAAAACAACACATTTTGTTCAAATGGCTTTGTTTAATGACATTAGTAACGCTGTATGGTTAAAGGGGGTTTAGTAAATACCTTTTTAGTGTACATGCACAGGTTGGGGGTTCTTCCAGGCACAGGGATACCAGCTTTTGTCAGTTTGATGAAGTACTTCTGAACCCTACTGGCGACCTGGAATGTTTCAACAGGAAAATGCGTTAATGATTTCCAACCGAGGAACAGCTGTTTCAAGTAATTGAGGTCAGGCCAATGTGTGACCCGGGCACCTGCAGGGGGTGCAGTGATCACACCGGTCGGTCTGTGCTTTGTAGGACTGCAGAGTGCACACTCTACTTGTAATAAAGGTTGCTCTGACTTGCACTTACTCAAAGGCTTTTTCCCACAGTAAGGTCACACAGATTTATCAATGTCAGAACATGCAAATTAAAACAAGTATACAAAGGCACGACCTGTTTGTTCTTTGACATTATTTCTGCTTATCTCACCAATACATTCTGTAATTTGTCGTCGAGTTTTTATAAAAAAAATTAATGCACAAATAACCCAAATGTTCTAAACGACAGAGTGTTAAAGCGGCTACGAGTAACATTTAAATATCTTTTAAACAGCCTCATGTTTCCTCTGATAATCATAAATTACCTTTAACAGCAAACGAGACCATCAGTGCAAAGAAAGACGTTTTTAAATAGTTTTTATTACTGCTTTTGGTCTGGTCGCACACCCAATCCGATTTTCGGTTCGCTCGTGCAGGCTCTATGGTCACATATCCGTATTGGTCGCAGATTTCAGTGTGGAGCAGCAACGCGATTTGAGAAGCCTATCCCTCCAGGTGAGGGAAGGGGAGCGGGAGCCTTGTTTGAGACAGTTATTTGTCGCCATAATGACTGATAACGGGGCTGAACCATCAAAGAAAAAATGCAATGAAGAAAAGCTAAAAGGGAGAGTGATATAGGCTACGGGCGGGACCAGGGCGTTGCCAAGCAACGTGCATACAATTTCACGAGAGCGAAACTAGACTGCAGTGTTTACTCCTAAATGAATGAGCGGTTGGTACTAACACAAAGTTTGCTTTGCTTCACCATCATCAGATAACCATTATCTGAAATAGTCATTATTTACAACAACATAAACACATTACCTCATCGTGATCCATACTAACTGCCGTCTCTCGTTCATTCGCTTTCTGTGAGGAGTCGGACACGTAATCTTTCAGCTCCGTGAGAGAGAGAGAGTAGTCATTGCAATCAGGTGTGACTGGCAGTGACTGGCATTAGTTGATGCAGTGTCAAAACCACTCTCACAGAGCCGAAAAGAGTCCTCACACTTTCAACACACGGACATGCACTATATTGCTCCCTTCTCAGTTCACACTCACGCGCCTGGCACGCGCTAGGAAACAGCTTTGCGACAGCGGGCGTCGTAAAAATACTACCGCTTTTGTCCAAAGGGGACGCCAACGTGCCATGTTAATCGTAGTGGCTTTAAGTGTGGACCAGACAAGCGTGCATTTGTTTCAGTGTAATCCAAACTGTCTTTCACCTGCTTTGCTGTTCGATTGCCAAGCTCGTCAGCTATCTTCTGCCATCTTTTGGACTCCACTTCCTCTGGAGGGAACTTTAAAAGACACTGCTCCAGTTTTTTCTATCACAATAGACAAAAGAACAGGGGAAAACCAGGTAAGGAAATGGGTTGTTAATAGAAAACATTGAAACTTCACAAAATCATTTCACAATATGATTTTCCTGTATATTTGAGAGATCGTTTTTGGAAAACA
Source organism: Ammodytes marinus (assembly GCF_949987685.1). NCBI lineage: Eukaryota > Metazoa > Chordata > Actinopteri > Uranoscopiformes > Ammodytidae > Ammodytes > Ammodytes marinus. Next base: position 25,841,637 of record NC_137213.1, on the reverse strand, counting down.
AAAATAACACCTGGAAAGAATCTAATAATGTCTATGTTCATTTTCACACTTCACATTTTAATTGAGTCATTCTGATGAAATACAGTGCAACATCTTACATCATACAACATACCTGTTCCTCCACGGTCCACAGCTGGTTAAATGTGTCGGACTTGTTTTGGTTACAAATCCTCCCCCTGATCATCTGTCAAGAGAACAAGAGTGACACGTTAGAAGACAAGCTCCACACAAAAATAACGGTCTCTCCACCATTTGAAGAGATCTGTGCATATGAACCGCCTGGAACGCTGAATCTGTCACTTTGACAAGACAAAGATGTGACTTGAGATGTGTCACTGGGGAGGGGGAAAGAAATTCCTCTGACTGACAAACAAAATCCTCTTAGAATTCAAAGAGTGTAATCCTGCGGAATGCAAATGTGCTTTCACAACACAAACAGGGATGGTTAAGGAGTTGTTTGCTCAGTGCTCAATGCTTTGCACTAACTAATCCCAATAATCAATTAAAAGTGCACCGTTACTGCCCATACAATGTGGGGGGGCGGGGGAAACACAAACACACACACACACACACACACACACACACACACACACACACACACACTCTTTTATCTTTGTTAGGACCCTCACTGACATAATGCATTCCCTAGCCCCTTACCTCAACTGGAAACAACAGTTACCCTAATCATAACCTTACTCTAACCTGAACTTTAAAACCAAGTCTTAACCCTTAAACAGCCCTTTGATGCCGTTTCCCAAAGTGCAGCCCTGCCAAAATGTCCTCACAAAGCTGGCTTCACAAGTACACAAACACACACTGCAGTGCTCACATAACAGATTGTTTCCCAGTATTTCATTAGTTCAGATGTGGCTACACCGTGGCGTTAAGTGTAGCTGGTGAGTCACCGATTTCCTGCATTTTGGCCTAAAAATCATCATCAGGATATTATCCTTTCACACGGCCCGACTCACTCCGACCTCATCTCCCCCATTCTAACACCTCGGCAGAGTAAAGCAGGCAGCACAAAAGATGGTATCTATGGAAACATGAGCAGCTGGCCTCTCAAACACCTAAGATTACATTTTATTCTTGGACTGTGTGTGCATATGTGTGTGTGTCCGTGTGTGTGTGTGTTATTTTAGTACAGAGGTAGAGTGATACCTGGGATTGGCTTCCATTCTCAAGAGAGTCACTGGTTGGCAGAGAGGAGTACATGGTGGAGGATTCTCCTTCCTTCTTGAGTTCAACTGGACTTTTTGGTCGATCGGGCAAACCTGCAAGGAGAAAATGAGCAGAATTAGTATTTTTAACTGGCATTAAAATCTGTGATTATTTTTATTTATATTTTAAAACATACACACACCATGATAAAGACAAATAAAATGTATTCATGCCTTGGTCAAAGATCAGCTTTAACTGCCTAGTTTTCCGTTTCTTGTCGCAGAACTCTCTGGCAAAGTCCCCGAGGCCTGAGGTGTACTGTTCCCATGCAATGTCAGGGAGCTGGACGACCCGCTGAGGACACGGCAAAGCCAGATTCACCTGAGGGTCACCAGAAAATGTCAAAATACATTAACAAATGAACTCATGACTTCCATAAACCAAACTGCAACAAGGTTAGATATGTGATATCATATGAGAAAACAACTTTGATGTTTTGGGGCATTTTCTACTTTTGTCGGAGATGCCTCTACGTTTTGATAACTTTGTAATTTGTGCTTTTATAACCCTGCTTTTCAGTCCAATCATTGCTTAACATGACTCAAGGTGGCACATATTACTTGCATTTTTCCATATAAATCCCTTAAAATGTGGAGTCAGCGATTCTGCTCTTGTATTGACATTTTCAGGACTGCACAAATGTATGATTTCATTCAGCTTCATATTGTATCAAATAAGTCTCAAGTAGTCTCAAAAAATCCACAGTACAAAATGTGGACAGTGTGCACATACTGGCCCCGTTGTGAACAAGCGAAAAACAAACACTTACTCATGCAGCAGAAAAGGAGAACTCATCTGCACACTGAATTCTCCAAGCTCCAAAATATTTATTCAAGCAATTTTTCAACCAGCAGAGTAATCCTCAGGCAAAAACCAAGAACAAGATCTTATGTTGTAGGGAATTTGATGCAGAGTTAATGACTACATATTAACATAAATATATGCACTCAGTGGCCACTTTATATCTGTACTATATAATCCAGGACTGAAAAACAGGCCTGCAACAACATCAGTCTCTACAAATCTCAATTTTTTTTGTAAATGTGTCATTTGTAAATGTAATTACATGTTTCGTATTGGGGTCATAGTTAAATGTGGTGTTGTACTGGACTATATTAAAAATCTGAACATTTTGTCCTCCTCCACCATCACTAACTAAGATTTCAATGCTTCAACTGAGTCATATGACAGAAGAATCATCGCCTATATGACAATGTCAACAAAAAACAAACATTAGGATAGACTAGCATAGCATTAGATTGTACAGGTTGCCCTAATAAAGTGGCCGGTGAGTGCAGTTATTACACAAGGACACACTAATTGGTTTGTTTGTCACCTGTTTCTGCAGCTGCTCCACAAAGCTGATGGGGTCGGTGAGCGCCTCCCTCTGTTGCCGCGCCAACGTCTCCAGGTCCAGGATGGCCTGCGTGCGTTGGGCCTCGAGGACTCCGATGGTCTGCAGCAGCCTCTGATAACTGACACGGAGGAGACACAGGTAAGACAACAATGGAAGTAAAGGAGAGCTTACATTATTAAACCCGACAGTTGCAATGCTGCAGTGCATCACACTTTTAGACCAAACAGACCATGTATTATTCAACCATGGTGCTGAGGGCCTAAACACTTGCACAAGATATGAACCGTTATCTAAACCTTTCACCCTTTTTTGCTAAATAACGCATTTGCAGGCATTTGGCTGTGCTATAAATCTCAGCACTCTCTGGAAGTAATGCCAGCTGCCCTGGAGAGTACCCAAAACCTTTAGAGTTACTTTTTATAGTGTCAAGAACTGCAGCTAGTAAAAAAAAAGTGCCTATGGTAAGAACAAATACACATCTGATGTGTAAAACCAGATCTCTAAAAAACACTTTTCTGATCTGTAACTGTGTACATCACTCAGATTTTACAGCAATATAAAAACCTTTGCAATAAAAACACTTGGGATTTGCAGTGCTCGAGGAGCCGACCTTCCACTCACACCCTCTGGGGCGACTGCAAACTGAGCTGTCAGTGACTAAAGTGCAGTACTGACTCCAGAGGCTCTACAGACAGTGTGAGCAAGAGCCGGAGGAATCGACATAAATGTGGCAGCTTCCTACACGGCCATAAGCCTAATGCAGGTGCTCAGTGAAGCAGAGTGGATCAATCTCCTCTTAACAGGACGTGAATGAAAATCAATGCACAGGACACAATTTATTCAGCTGTTGGTGGTTTAAAAATCCCACAAGCAAAACGAGTCAACTGTGTTTAACCTCAAGTCCCTTCATTAGTTACAGATAGCATCTTTTTAAACTCTGCTGAGCTTGTACAGTGTCAGCGACTTCTGTGCTTCACTGCAGTGTGTAAACATATCGACAGTAAACTGTCTTCTTGTTTGTAGATTACTTTCTTATTCCTTCTTTTAGACTCTTTATAAAAACTTTCATTGTAACTGTAACTTGTATTATGCATTTGTAATGTGTTTTTGCTGTAGCGTTGGTGCAGTGAACCATATCAGTCCGCAAATCCGCAGTGAAACAGTAACTCCACAATTGAACAGATTTTGTGAAAAGCCGTTTTTCTGCTGGCTCCCTATGAAACAGCACAAGGCTGACTTCTGTTACAGCTACGTCTCTTCCAAACTCCTTAAAATGACTGCACTGACCGCCATCTCCATCGGGTATTAGACAAACTATGCACAAGACGTTGAGACCGCCCCTGCCCGCTGCGCTTTCTCTCTGCCCAGCCCCGCTCGCCTCTCCATTGAGAATGCATTAGTTGGCGCAACATTTTTGAATTATTTTCTGCCTCCTTATGGTATAAAAATCAGCTGTTCGGTTTCTTTGTCTTGGTATTGTTGGAACTGTCTGTCACTGACTGAATGTCTGGCTAATTATCTATAGACTACATGTAGGCCTACTAACGTTAACAGAATGTAACTTTTTTTTTTCCTCTAATTTGTACTCTTACTTCAGTCATGTATTTTTTGGGCTTTCCAGTCGACTCCGTCGGGACTTCTTTCGGCTATATCAATACAATGTATCAACACAACTGGCGAAAAATTCTCGTCTCTGGGCTCGCGCTCGGCCGTTTCAGATGGTAGGCGACTTTCCGCTCGCGCTGTCAGCTGGCCGCGCGGCTTCGCGTTGGGCTCCCCGTGTGAAGTGACGGGCGGAGGATCCCACGAGCGCGCGCATGCGTTTGACGAGCAGCACGGAAGCGAAAGTTCAAAGGGAGTGCGCCCGCTTGTTGTGCCGCCTGACAGAACGCTGCACCTTCTCTCTGCCCGCTCGCTTCTCCATCTCTCTGCCCGCTCGCCTCTCCATTGAATGTATAAGCAGCCGCGACAAGGACTCCCGTGTGCAACGGCCATGGCCGGCCATCGGACCCCCCCCCCCCAAAAAATATTTTCTCAACGGATCTCCACGAATCACACAAGTGGCCAATTTTGTTTTCAAAAAGGTGAATTTCACCGAAAGGTGACGAGTTTGCATGCCTGAAGTACTTCATACAACCCAACTTCAAAAATACAGAATTATCACTTGAACATTAGGTGGGCACATCTTCCAAGCCCTAAGGGGTTTATTTTGTCCCAATTGTGCATTACTGTATGCATATTTTAATTTCTGTTATTGTAATGTTGTTTATTTTACACAATAAATAAATGAAATAAAAATGCAAAAAGTAAATCTGTCACTGCAGCAGTGGCACCAAAATGTACTAGTGCACATTTCCTGTTGATTCAAGTGTAAGTGCTCTGCAAAAGAAAGCAGCGTGCATGCTGACATCCTCAGATGAACAGATGATCTGTGTATTCATCTGATTTTGGTGAAATGAGGTCTTGGCTCTGACTCTCAGCCTTCTGTACTCCGGCCAGGTGTCAGGCCTGGTGCTCCATTGCCACCTGCTGGGCCGAGGTCCGCTGACCAACACTGGAGCCAAATGAAAAGCTGGCCCGGATAACAGCTAAGGCCCTATCATATCTATGATAATGAAAATGCTTTTTGTCAATTACACCTTTGGTTTTTTTCAGCGCACACTCGTTCTGATGATGAAATTAGAATAAAAAGTAAAAAAGAGAATTCTGAAAAAAAAAAAAAAAAAAAAATCTAAATTTGGAGAAAAAAAATTACGGATTTCATAGCACCCTAAAGAGTATTACCATATTAATGCCATTCCTGATAATCACGGATAGGAGGTTTCTTTTTACAATTTTAACATGATGTAGGAAGAGGGAACTGTGTCAAAACAGACAAAGCAGTAAGATACAAACACAAGCTGTTCTGTATCACTCATTTTGTCAATTCTGCATATTCAGCATCTCCTTAATGCCTAGTCATGTTCCCATTAAAATGACTTTTCCCTGTATTGATTTGAGCCTTCAAAATTCTCCTCAGTCAGCACAACCTCAAACTTGGGATGTCACAGAAACGTGAATTACGTTGTAACACGAGACCAGTGAAATCTTACTCTTAAGCCAAATGTAAAACATTCACCAATACTGGTCTCTCAGCTGATGATGAATCTAACCTAACCCTTAAAGCCCTCTGCCCCTCCTCCTATGAAGAGGCATCATGAATCAGCTGATCTGCCAGAGTGCAGTTAGCAGTGCCTGACTGAGCTCAGCACGAGACCTGTCAACCAACATAAACGTCTTATCTTGCATGACAACAACCCTAGGAACACCTAGGAACACCGCCCGACACGGAGAAATCCATTTAATCTGAAACAACTCATCTTCACTGAGACACACACTCACGCAATCAGCAGAGTAAATGTACCATCCAATCAGGGAATTGGCAGCTCATTCACACAATAACAACACTAGATGAGAGGTGGAAATTAAACGCCAAACTGTGTGAAAACCTAAACAATAAGACAGGAGCGTAAGTAAGATGCTCTCCGATATTACATTACCATAATATCTAGGAAAAGACTACAATAATAACGGAGATAATTTAACATTCTGTCTCTGTGTTAGTGGTGCAAAAACACAGACTCACTTATAAGCAAATTCAATGTTTCCTTTGGGAAGTAAGGTATGGGAGTGTCTGCTAACCAAAAAGGCTTTTTATTCACATGAAAATTATTTAAGTTTCATGTTGGTATCGCCACATGTTTGTATAAATTAAACTCAGTTCCGTTTTAATTAACCCTCTAAGTTAACAGCCCTTTTTAGAGTTCACTGTATTCTACTGTATACAGACCACTTCTGGTGCAACTATAGTGAAGCAACATTTTAAAATCTGCAGGTGGCTTTTTTGATGTATTCATTAAGAATTTTTTCTGCAAACGGTATGGTGGAAAATTCTCTCTTTTTTTTTTTAATATCCATGTACAGTACCGTGTGGACACGGCCTCAAATGCATCTCTGTTGCATTCAAAACCAAAGACCAGAAGTAACGCAATGATCACAGACCACAGATATCAAAATGTGTGAGAGCTACATCAACAAAAGGAGAGCGAGAGAGAGAGAGCAGAATCCCCGCGGAGCTCCCACATACTCTTTGTTGTGTTTGAGAGCCAGGTGGTCCGACTCAAAGTAATAAACGTCTGGCTCCTCCTCCTCCTCCTCCTCTTCCTCCTCCTCTAACTCCTCTTCTTTCATTGCGACCTGGGCCAGTGTAAGCTCCGTGCCCCCCACAGGCAGAATGTCCTCACCACCTGCCCCGTCATTGGGACCCACAGAGAGCGGCCTCTCACTACTAGTCGGGCCAACAACATAGTCTGACGAACAAGGTACCTCCTCCTCCTCCATCCCAACCACCACCTCCCCCTCTTCCCTCAAGGGGCCATTGTCTCTGGGAGGGGAGCCAAGCCTGGAGCAGGAGGCCTTGCCACCAGTGGCCGCCCTCCTGGGTGAAGTCCGCAGGGTGTATCTGTGTTCATAGAGCTCCGTGAAAGAGGGGGGCGTGCTGGGTATCGAAGGGGGGCATCCTGGCTCTGTGGGGGAGGGGGTGGTTGTCAGCGGGGGTGTAGTTTCTCCTGAGTTGCTGTTGTTGTTGATTGGACTACAGTTCATGTTGGATGTGGTGGTGGTAGAGGAGGTGGAGGCAGCAGCAGCTTCCTGGTGCACTGGCGTTAATGGCTGTCCGTTGGTATCAATGTCAGTCTCTATCACCTGCTCCTCGTAGGATAGACATAGCGGGTCGCCCACCACGTCGACCTCCACCTCTTCCACCTGCTCCTTAGCCACTATTAACTCAGGTACAGTGTCCTCGAATGTAGGCGCGGTAGCAGGCGAAGCTGGCGATTCCCCTGAGCCAGAGACCTCCATCGGCAAAGGGACAGAGTTTCTACAAGGCACGGCGGGGTTCGGGGACGAGGGAGCGCCCGTCGTCTGACTACCGTTGAGCAGCGACGGGCAGTTGGTGGTGCTAGGGTTTGGGTTCGCACCAGGCTCTTCAGTGGGTGTGCTAGGCTCCTCAGCTTTATTCTCTCCGAGTCCGTTAGAAGCTTTGTGAGAGTTCGAGGGCTCGGTTGCCCCGTCACACTCCAGGTGACCATCCTGATCCTCCACCTTTACCTCGACGTCCACTCTACTGAGGACAGGCGAGGCGGGAGACGTGTGAGAAGCAGAGGTTTGGCTGGGAAACTCTTCACAACTGTTGTTTTCCTCGGGAACAGAGGCGGGACTTTCGGGTTTCAGAAGTTCCGGGTCGTCCTCGTCGTGTCCCTGAGAATCTCCAGAGCGGGAGCAACGCTTGGCCCTTTTGTTTTGAGGACAGGGGTCCCGCAGCCCCTTCCCTAGATCACAGTTCTCAGATTTCTCGGGACTAATGTCTTTTTCTAAACAGGACCCGCCCCGCTTCCTGGAGCCGGTCCATTGCTCCGTCTCAGCTGGAGAAGAATTTGAGTCTGTAACCTTTGACTGCAACGAGTCCGGCTGCTGGCCGTCTGAATTTGTGTCCTGCCTTGTATCGTGCTTGGTGTCGTTTTTAGCGCCCTGTTTCGACTCATGCCTAACGTCTTGCTTCGGCGACTCCTGCTTAAAGTCTTGTTTGGAGTCCGGTCTGGACTCCTGCTTTCCGTCCTGTTTGGAGTCCTGCTTCTTCTTGGGTGAGCGGGCCCTCGGTAGCGGAGACACAGAGGTCTCCTCCGGCGGGGCGATGCTGCGGTTCCTGAGGGTTCGACCACAAAAGTTCTCGTCCAATCCATTGAGCCCCACTGACGACCTTGTGACGCGCGAGGAACGGGACGCGGCCATACTACGGCGGGGGCCTACAGTCTCCTCATCCTGGTGCGGTCTCCTCTGCAGCAGAAAGCGGGAACCTGCAAAAAAACACACAAACACATACATGCACAACATTAAGTAGGGCTGTACTAAAAAAGCAATACTGTCATATTTATTTTCGTGATATATGTATCGTATCCTGAAGTCCTTGCCTAAACCATGCCGTATCATTAAGTCAAAATAATCCCTGCAAACCTTTACAGCTCACATATGTTACATTATTGTACTACCTTTGCAACGGTTCTAGGTTTGATTGGTTTCACTGGCCAGCCAAGTATAAATGGTACCCGAGGGTGATTCAGACAAATGTGTTCACCAAAAGGCCTTTGTTAAATACCGCTTCTCAGCTCCAAACAGAGAGGTATTGATTTCTACTGTCATTGTAGCTAAGCAACACCTTCTGTCCACAGGCACTAGATGTATGATCCCTGGACTGTACAAAGGCAAATACATCCAAGAAAGATTGTATACATGCAGGAGATGAAACAGAAAACAATGAGATTAGATCTTCCATTTAGCCTACATAACCATTCAGTCTCCTTTGAAACCTCACAAATGTCACAGCTTTGAGGCTCATCCGTATGCGTTTGGTAACTCAAGGGATACAAGGTGACAACAAGCCTTTTAAATGATGAAAAAGCCCACAAAAGATGGCTAGTAGATAACTAACAAAAAGGTGAACTACCTCCATTTAAGATAAATCGAATAAACAAGGCATCATACAGTAGGAGTATGTTAGTCTCAGTGAGGGGATATTTGTTTCTTCCTTTCAGAGATGACTGATTATTCTGTCACACAGAGTAAATATATGTTTTAACGGTCGACTGATTTCTGACACAGACGCACTGTAATTCTCACACCCAATTCGGAGGAGATAACACTGCAAACGTGGTACTGTCATTGCAAACTGTAGGTCGTTTATCTCTTTATAACAGTTGTGCCAGTCGACAAACAGGCTGCGATTCTTCCACAATTTATCAGAATGTTAAAAAAAATGTAAATGCTCTGACAAGAAGAATCCAACACAAAGCTTACAGGCTTATAGTAGAACCATAGAGGCTTAGGACGTGAGGTTTTAACTTCCTGACACAGTTTATAAAAGGCACAAAGCCTTCCAAAAATCATTGTGTGTTGCCTGAGGTATCCCGCTGATGAAGTATATTGCTGTGAATAGGAACAGAAATGCTGGTTTACAGTGTGAAATCAAATTAATGCTACCGGGCACAAATTAAGTAGTCATCTTGGATGTCTTAATCAAGACAGAGACACTTCAAATGTAATCCAGGTCAGACAATCATAATTTCACCCATAAACACATTTAATATAATCACCTTTATCTCACATTAAGGTGTTTTTTTTAGGCATGCATAACTTGATTTCCAGGTCTGCTCATCAACATATATACATAAATGCATACAGCCAGCTTTTATTCTGGTTTCCCTCAGTATTTTGATTTAGCACATAGCAAAAGTCATGGAGTGAACACAATAGCAAAGTAGCTTTCATATTACATACGACTCCAGTAATAGTGTTTACATTACAAGTGGTTTAGAAACTCTTCAATGTTCCGAACAATAAACAACTTATTGGAATCTACGGAAAATTTTAAAAGCAAACCCCAAACATACGGATTACAACCAAGTGCTGTTTTTATGTTATGATTACTAATACATGTAGGGAAGAAGAGCAAGAGCCTTTAGTAAAAAAAAAACGCATTTCTGGATGTATAGCTCTGAGATTCAGATATGTGTAACGCAAGCTGAGTCCCCGAGGAGAATTCATTCACTCCCTAATTCCCAAGAACATTCACAAACACAGTTGACATTGAAGTATCCTCTATCTCTCATGGCACAAAATAATAAATCTTACTCGAGACCGATAAAAACAAAACAAGACTTGGTAAAGGTCATATTGAAGTGATATTCAGAGGGACATGATCTCACATGGTGGTGTCCTTTAGCACAATATGAGACATGGTCAAAGTCTCCCATTCATTGTAAAGGAGAAAGATTATTACTTTAATTAACATTGTGGACGTGGCGTTTGTTTACATTCATTCCAAGTGCATCAATCTGTGTGTTGGCCTGTGTCAAAGCTGATTAAAAAGCTTCTTGTTGCCATTCCTGGGACAGTCCCTCCCTTTTCCTGCACTGTCCTAAAACAGCAACATTAAAAGCCAGAGGCTACCCTAGCAACAGATACATTTTGGTCATACTTCTTCAGGGAGCTAACATATTAGCCACCTGGAACAAGCCCTACCACATGCACATGTTACTCACACTCTGCTGGAGCCTCCAGATGAGATAGCTAATGTGATTTGTCCATGCATAAAATAAGAGAAAGACAGACAGAAAGGGAGGGGAGAGCGTTTATTCAGACCGAGCACTCACCCTTGGACACAAATCGACAAAACTAATTAAGCCTCCTCCTCTGACCAGCTAGAAAACTACTTCAAAATTATCCAGGTAACAGTTTAGATGAATATCTATATGAAAAGGTGCAGACAGTTCCTTTGTTACCAATAGTTAACGCATTGATGGCATAACTGCCAAAGCCTCAAGTAATTATATAATAATCTAATGCTGCTTTCATGTGCCTGTTGGAAAAATCTGAATTCAAGTTTTGCACCCATGAAAGAGTATAAATAAAGTTGTAATTACGTGTTAAACGATATATGTATTACTTGCTTATTATTCATAATGTATGAATTATATACTTACTGATATCACTTGCGAATAATGGAATGTCGCAATAAAAATTAAAGTGGTGAGGGAGAGAGAGAATTTAGGATAGCTTGTGTTTGTTTCCAATTCAAGAACATTCGTTATGAGCGCCAATCATCAACACACTCCTTAAATGACTGGGTTCTCCGAAAAGTAAAACACACTGTGAATATTACAATAGATACTCTCGGCCAGTGGTTCCAAATCTAGAAAGGATCATTCCGAGGGCTTAAAATAGTATTAAAAAAAGAGTTATAAATACAATAAACATGTTTCTGCAACATAAAATATATGATTTATTTCTGGCTTTTCCTCAATAGTTATTATTTCTTGTAAAACACAGTATACTTTCAACACACTTGAGCCCAAGAAGTGCTTCAAATAAAATAAAATTCTCATATGGATAAAGCCTCCTTTGATTGAACTGCCTGTAAGTCATGTCAACACACTAAATGCCATAATGTCTGATCTAGGACGGTGGTCACAAGTAGACAATGCTTTGTTTATGTGGTCAAAAGCCATTAAGGTTGGGAGGCACTGCTGTAGAGCAGAGACCAGCATGTGATTTATAGTCACTCTCTGCTGTTGGCGGGTATATGCAAAGCTCAGTTACCCACATGAATGATCCAAAGAGAAATGTTATGTTTGTGGGTATCTTTAGTGTCATATATAAACATTTAACTGTGATAACTTCTATGGAATGACAGGGAGAATACTAACATATTAAACTAAACTATCCCTATCTTTGTTAAGGCACATCTACAGCACATTCCTGACTTGTCAATACTGAAACATCGATAAACTCATTGACAAATGAAACAACTATTGGTATAATGCAATGTTAATTCATTTATTATAACATAGCAGCCTTTTCAAATTCTGAACCACCCCCTATTGATATTGAAGCTGCCAGTGTCAGCCTGAACTTAGATTTTAAATTGTGTAATTGTATGTTTACTTTCTGTGTTCTACATTCATGGCTGACAGGGAAACACATTCCAAAGTTGGGGGTCACATAACTATATTTAATGAAATTAGTTAAAAGCCAGTCACACTAGGCAGCAACCTCATGAAGTCTTATAAATACAACATTATCAACCTGAAGCAGTGCAGCCTGTTTGACAGCTTTAGCAAAAGAGCAGCAATGTAACTTAATCTGCCAAACAGTCATCATAAAATGACTGCTGAATCTTTCCATGAGATGTCCTTATTTTAAGCATCAAATTATCTAGCATCTAAAATCACAAGAGTATCGATATGTGTTAGTATATATAGGATATCACTTTGTGTCAGTATCATTTAAACCCTACTCATCCATAGTAGCCACCTGATACTGACAAGGTTGAAAAAGAACAACCTTAACTCACAGGACACAGTTCAACGAGTCATTATTAAAGTGTCAAAGCCAGGAAATGTTATCATCAGTCAGTGCAGCTAGCTAGACGTGACCCATGTGTGACTGACTCTCAATCAAACCACTTCCTGTTCTTAACCAAAAGCGCGTGTTTGGTTGTGAACTTATGTCAACACGTGCTAATGTCATTACTGTTATCGTGACAAAACCAAGACGTACAGATGGGACATAAGCTAAATACTGGTTTCATTGAGGCTGTGAACTCCAGCTGTGCATAAGTAAACACACACTATCATTAGCTTAAATGTGAAGGCTATTGGTTAGTTTAGACTAGAGTGAAATGTGATGGTTTATGGTAAACAAATTTAGCTTTGTAACGCTTTACCGTCAGTGTTTGCCTGCTGTTGACCTGTAGTTCAACACTTCCACGGAGGCCTAGTGACTACGAAAAAATCCACGGAGTTGTGTCGGGAAACACGCCGATGAGAATTGCTCAAATCCCAAACATACGCGAGCTCAATATGGACAAAGTTGGGGGGGCGAGAGGATGAGATTAAACTAAACGGGACTAGACAACGGTGCATGTGCACGTGCAGCCGGTTTTATTTAACGAAACTTTACAGCAGGTGCATTCTTTAAAGTCCACTAATAAAACTTAAAAACGGGCATACAATTAACCCAGTTGGCGACAAGCTGAGCGTTTTTTGAGCTAACTAACTTGCCCGTTAGCTCTCGAGGCTAAATTTAAAGAGACACCAAACTACAGACTGTTGCACCTGTGAAATTTAAAACAGCATTTTGACCACTTCCTATGACACCCAATGAACACGTACACTGCAAAATAACTAAGCTAATGTATTTACTTTCCTGTGAATGTTTAGTTTTCCTGTTAACTGCATCGTGGCGAGTTTAGCTGTAGCAGCGTTAGCTCACCAAGCAATTTACTGATACAGGCGTTCAAGTCCACTAATACAACATATACTAATGCAGGTAATCTCTACTAAGATTGCGTTTAACATGGGTTTACATACAAACTAAAGCGCACAGACTGAGGCAGTGTGGTTATGAACCGAGGAGCGGCTTGGTTAGCCTGTTAGCGGCTAATGCTAGTAGCCGCATATTAGCTGATTGTTCCGCGCATAACTTTGCCGATGTATGTGTGTACTTCCAACAACGCCGCTCATAGAGGTTTTTTCACACTGAGACCAATACGTCCAGCAGTTTTTCATTCGCTGCACCACAAGCTCTTGAAACTGGACGTACACTTCTAAAATAGCGTTTGTAGCTGGAGAATTACACATACCTCACTTCCGTAAATCTGCTGCACGCTCGGCCGCAGCCATGTTTTCACTCTGCTCCCGGGGTGTGTGAGCATATTCAACCGCGCTCGTCAAAATGCAACACTAAACTGTACATTTTTACACTCCAGCAAAGAGCGCAATCGGTCAAACACACCGAGGTCACCCTGTCTTATTAATTATGTTTATTTACACTTGTTATGCAGCCCGTTACTGTTGACTTTTCCACAATTGACTTTTCTTTTCCTTTTTCTAATTTAGCCACCCACCCCCTTCTTTCTCAACCCATCTATATTATAAGTATGCTAATGAGTTTAGTTTATTATAGCCTCTTTTCCAGAGGTATAAAATCTACTCAGTGGGTCACAATAATAAAATGTTAAAAATAACACCTTGTAAACATGCAAACATAAGCAACAAGGTAAGAAGAAGTTAACCCTTTCATACATAGCCTAGTGGTCACTAGTGTTCAGATAATAAAAAGCGGTTTGCTCTGTTTATACCATACTGTATAGGTTTATACATTGGGGTTTTGATGGTATAGTTGTACATAAGACACCACAGATGATTTAAGGCCTATATTAATATTACTTTATATCGCATTTTATAGTTTTTTCACATTGTAATTCATGCAGACCATGATCTAATTAACTACATTGTTCTAGGGCTTCCACAATGAAGCACAAAACAAATGCAGAAATAAGTTTACTGGTTTACATGAGTGTTCAAGTCTTGTATCAGTTTTTAAATTACAAAACAAACGGTCCTAATATCAAATTGATTATCCCCTTATCTCGATACAACTCAAATTAACTTGTTTTCACAGGAAAACAGAGAGAAATAATGAATATAATAATTTGATTCCATGTCCTTTTGGAGCTTCTCTAAGTTTAGCACTTTTCACAAATAAAATCCACTATTGCATCACAAGAATAAAAGGTTAAAAATAACACCTTAAAAACATATAAACAACAAAAACACAGGCCACAAGGTGAAACAACTAATAATCAATTTCAACTCAAAATCAAGGTGACGACAATGTTCAACATGTTTTTCATCAAGTTTTAATAGTGTCAGCCAGCAAAAGTCAGGATGGATCTTACTCAAGTGACAACCGTTTGCAAAAAAAACGTACAGTACAGCTTTCTGTTTGCCCTCTTGTCAGCCAACACATTAAGCAACTCCATGCCCATACACAAAAATAATGCCTTTAACTAGCTAGATTGCTGCTGATTACATACTGCAATATGCTCTATGTAGCTGTACAATTAAGTGAAGATAGATCCCAAATCGTGATTTTCACGTACACATTTTATGAGCAGTTTTTTGCATTTACATGCAGTTACATGTGATTTTAAACTGGGATCGAGTGTTAAAGCATGCATTCTTAGCAGACTATGCCTGCCACATATTTGTTACAAAAAAAAACTATTCACATATTAACTCACTCCCTTCTGTGATAAATAACCAAGTGCTGAATCTTGACCAACATACTATCAATACTGGTACATTCAAATACAAACCAGACATTCGTGTGAGCATGCCAATTTGTACTTCTACAGAACAGTGCAAAACACAAAATTAATTCCTGAGACTAGTCAGTAATTAGTCCCTTCTTAACCTTGTGATTTTCACCACCTTAAGTGTCACATTTTTCCTCTCTTCACCATTTATTGGACAATTTTCTCTTACAACAGGAAAATATGTGCGATATATCTACAGCAAGATGTATTGTGAATCATCAATATTAGCAACACATAACACATGGACATACAGTATGTGCTCATTTGGTCAAGAAAAAAAAAAGGAAGAAATATGGCATTCAGTGGAATTTTTTCTTTTTAGCTGCACATAATTTAAACGCTCGGTTCTGAAAATAACCTGACACATGAGTTACTACAGTGCTAATAGAAATCTAAGAGCTCTTTATACAGTTTTGTACAACATGACAAACCTTTTTTGGACATGTTTTCCCTTCCCTCTGTCAGCTGTGAAAAAGGCTGCCACATAGCGGTAAAAGATGAGGTCCTCTGCTTGAATGCTTTCGAAAATAAAAAGTCAAGTGCAAAATTAAAAGGCTTTTTTTTTTCTTGAATGTTTTTTCCCCCCGTTGTTTTTTTTCTTCTGCCGAGAGCTCGATTTAAAGCGAGCGCGTCTCCATCTCGATCTTCTCCTCCGAATGTGAGGAATCAGGTTCCGGGTGGCTGACGTTCGGCCGCACCGTCACCAGCGGACCGCCGCCGTAGATCGAGTGGAGGAAGTTCCACGTTTCCTCAGAGATCTGCCCCGAGTCGGCTCCTACAGGGTCCACGCAAACACACACAGAAAACAATTACTTTTACAATGCAAGAGTAGGTCTAAGAAAAATTGTATTTCCTTTTATTTATCCAGCAAGATTTTGACTTCCAACATGTGGACAAAGATTTTAAAACAAATTTTCTACAGCCTAAAAACAGAGAAATAATAATACAACATGACAATATTAATATTAGTTTGTACCTTGTTTGAGTGTTAAATGGCCGTTCTTGCTCACTGTAATCTTGGAATTGTCGATTTGTCCCGGCGGATCTTAAAGAGGAACAAAGGCACTTAGATATACACAGGTAATATGAATGCTTGTTTTTCAGAGACACGTTTTACAATTCTAATTGTTTCAAAGAGCAATGATTTCAAAATGTCAAATGTTGTTGTCCCGCTATGAAAAGCAAATTGTTGCTCTCCAATTGCTACAGAGAGACAACAAATAGCACAGGAGCAGGAGTCAAAGAAGAGAAGAACAAAAAGACATTCGCAGCTGTGCCAGATGTAAGCTGCTATAAATAGATGTGACAATACAAAGCAAGGAAAGCGAAAAAAATTAGACTGACTGCAAGATACTGGAATATTTTAGACACTTCATTTTGCTTTCGCAGGAGGGAAACTTGACTCAGGGGACTGAAGCAAACTCTTTGGAGATAAATCAAAAGACGAAACGGGACTTGACAGTGTTCTTCAGCAGCTTTTGGTAACAGTCTGTCCTAGGATGTCCCATTGAACACAATATATATCCATAAAAATGCAGATTGTGATATTGTTTTAAAAAGGCAAAAAAACTTAAAAATCTAATTCAAACTACTATCGCAAGGCAGATAAATCATCAGCAGATATCAGAAGGAAACAAGGAGCATTTAAAAATGTATTTTTAACAGGAAAGGAGGGGGGTTGGGTTGGAAAATGGGGGGAAAAGGCAACACACTGTCTGTCCAATTACCATTGTCTTTTCCTTTGACAAATCCCTCCCACTCACGAAACCACTGCATGCTGATGCAGTATATGACCACCGGAGACTCCTCCTCCTGGAACGCCTTGTTCAGCTACAGAGGGGAAGGGGGAAGGGGGGGGGGGGGGAGA
Organism: Ammodytes marinus; assembly: GCF_949987685.1. Taxonomy (NCBI): domain Eukaryota; kingdom Metazoa; phylum Chordata; class Actinopteri; order Uranoscopiformes; family Ammodytidae; genus Ammodytes; species Ammodytes marinus. Next base: position 25,824,438 of record NC_137213.1, on the reverse strand, counting down.
CAAGAGGAGAGAGAAAAAAAATGATTAAGTAAGGATGAAAGGATTGAGATGACAGGAGATGGAAAAAAAACCTAATCAATTCTGTTTGGTAGATATTCCAATTAGAAGACAGTCTTAACACCACGCTGCAACAAATTCATCTTTCTTGGAAAATGACACAACCCCTGATCATCTTGCTATTTAATGGAGCCTCTTACACATATACGCACGGCGCACACACACACACACACACACACACACACACACACACACACACACACACACACACACACACACACACACACACACACACACACACACACACACACACACACACACACACACACACACACACACACACACACACACACACACACACACACTTTCACATAAGCACACACAGCACTTCTCTCTCCACTCTCTGAGTGGGCTGACTGAGCAGGCAATAACAGCTGTGTCTGTCCCAATGCATTAATGATAAGGCTTTCATCAGACCCACACCTCTCGTCTCCTGCAGAGGTGAAGGGCCACCATAGACACATGCAGCAGATTGACTAGTTCAAAAGACAGGAGAATAGGGGCGGGCAGACACACACACACACACACACACTGGTACTGGTCTGCATAGAGGCTCGATAAAACACAATGCACCACATTCTAACGCCTAATTCTACTCTATATCTCTCTTACTGCTCATGCTCTTGATGGTAATCATATTCGTTACAAAGGCTCACCCTGACAAACATGTCCAGCTCAGACTTGCGCCGTTTCTCCAGTTTCTCTATCTCAATCTGGCACGTGTGGCAAACGTACAGATGGTTGACAGCTGGTCCCCCTCCGTACCTGTGGGGAACAGTCCATGTTAACTCACACAGACGAAATGAACGCTACAAAAAAGGAATTTATACCGCAACTGTGAGTACACTGGGTAATGGGAAATTTGAGGATGTTTTTGGCATGCAGCGGGTCTCAATGCCGGCCTGTCTACTGTGCGTACCTGCTGTAAAGGTGATCCCACACATTCTGTGGCAGCATCACCACCAGGTCGTCGATGAATGTTGCTTTGTTTGGCGGCACACCTGTCCACACACAATGAAGCATCCATAAGACATTTGCTGTATTGATTCATGGTTCAACATAGGGTGACATCATCACTAGGATGGCATCATGATTCATGACCCAGTAAATTGTTTGTGTGTGTGTGCAGGTCAGTGACACTACACATAATATTTAAGGATAAGATACGAACTGTATAATGAAAGGTGACGCTTAAAATCTGGATAAATATGTAGAAACAATCATATAGTCTAGTTGGCCCTTACATTATTTAAATTAAAATGATTTAATGTTTATTATCTAGCCATTTAAAATGGAAAGGGGACTATATAAAAATGACCACTTCACAAAAATAATTATTTAAGTTTTTAGGCTGTTTATTTGAAAAATCTCTCCTGGGGAAAGATGCTGCCAGAGCCCCTAATATCGGCTTTGCGTGCCTAAATATATATTCCTCAAAATCCCCTTGGTCGTGATTGTGAACAGGAAATATCAACGAAGGGAAAAAGAAATCGTGTTAAGAAACTGTGAAAACCTTTGCATTTGCATTGAAAATAAAAAACTGGCAGAACTTCTGTAGCACAATCATGGTTCCTTTGCACTGATATTATCTCTACACTTACTGTCCAAACGCCGACTAGCCAGTTATATTATGTGCTCGTCTCCACAGGGGAGGAGAGAACACAACAACCTGCAGGTGCTTTCTGCTATTTACAGAATGAAACTGTGACCGCTGTAACAGCTCTATCATCGTTTAGCATTTTTTGCTACTTAATTTTCAATTCCATCTGGGGTTGAAAAGAAAAAAGGCCTTTGATTGGCACAAACCCTTTTTTAGAATCCTTCCCTCTTCACCATTAAAAAAAAAACTAGAAAGAGGGAGGATCTGTACAAAGACAAAAAAGAATCCTTTTGAAGTCGGCTATGTTGCAAAGGGGAATACTCCACGGCAAAGATGAAAGCCCAAGCTGTGTTGAGAGAGGATATAGCACAGTTTCTCCTCAAAACGCTTGTGTATGGGGTAAAAAAAAAAAAAAAAAAAAAATAACTATTATGACGTAGTGATACGTACCTCCATGCGAACAGAGGAAGTCGTCGTTGGAGATGGGCCCCGGCTCGGCGAAGGTCTTGAACTTGTTGAGCCACTGGCGTGAGATGTAGAACTGCATGAGGCTGGGCTCCATCATGTTGAACAGACCTGAAACCCTCCGCCGCTCTTTCAGCGCGTCGTCGTTGCTCTTTCTGGAGACGGGGACAGATATCACAGATTAAATCACTGCTGCAACTGAGTCAATCAATAGGAAGAAGTTAGTTATGAATATCAAAAAAAGCACGGTGAACACTTAAATGTGATAGGGATGAATTGGTTCTTGGTTATGACTGTCTGGGTTACTCTTGATGCCTTGTTTGTGTGTGTGTGTGTGTGTGTGTGCTTGAGTGCGTGCTTGAGTGCGTGCCTGAGTGTGTCTGTGTGTGCGTGTGTTGTTGACTTACTTATAGAAGAGCACATAAGCCTCTGCATTCTGGACGCATGATTCGGACACCTCGGTCACACTCTGGTCGTCGAATTCATACCACAGATTGTTGACATCATTCCTGCAGTACGCTATGTAGTGGCCACCTAGGGATCAGACCACACAGAATGTGTTAGAGCAACAGTCGTTAACATAACAAGAACATGTGGGATATTTGCTATTGGCTAACCCATGCAGGACACTCCAGTGTGCCAAACTCAAGGCAGACGACACTCACTAGTTATTAGTGTTCAAACTCCTAAGCAGCAGCGTTATGATTATTTACAACATCAATAACTGCAAGTAGATTTTTGCTTCAAAATGAATGTTACACTCAATGAGTCAATTCCACTAATCGGGTCAAAGAAATCAGTGTATGGCTTTTACAATGTAAATATTATTTTTATTTAGCTAGAAGAGACATACCAGTGTAAACAAGACAACACACTACAAGACAGAGGACAATACTTTGTGTGGCCCCACTCACTGCTGGCGGTGCCGTGGTGACAGATGACTGACAGCAGGTCGTAGTTGGAGGTCTGGGCGCAGTTGTCTTTGGCCAGGAAAGGCTGCAGGTCCAGGCCCTCTAGGGGGAAGGACACGTGGGTGCCGATCTTGGTGGAGAACATCAGCTCGTGTCTGAAGCGCTTCAAGTGGACACACAGAATCTGGAGCAGAAAAAGAAACGCACAAATAAGTTTTATTTTATGAATTCGGTGTGTGAAGATATTATGGGGAAATTATTTTTGGTTTATTCATGACATAAGGAATTAAGAGTTATCCGCATACCTCCGGCAAACTTTGCATTTTACAAAATTTTACTCCGTTTCGTAATCTAAGAGGGAAACAGATGGGCAATCATTAGAGACATTCAAGACAGTTGTTCTCTTTTTTCCCCATGTAATATAAATATACATTCAACAAAGTCGCTGAGGATTAGTCACTCACTTCTTGCATTTCTCACAGCTGTACATGTTGTCTCCTAGAAAACAAGCAACAACAAGCGCTCAGTTACTGAGACGTTAATCTGAATGTTTGTTTCTGCTACAATACATTTCCACTCACGTACTTACCCTTTAGTTCATCTCTGGCAAAGAAAGCTGCAAGACAGTCTTGTAGCGTAACCACGGGCCCCCAGAACCAACTAAGAACACAAACAAACAGAGGGGTGAATTTAACACAAACGAAGTAATAGATCCGCTAATGCCAGATAACTACAGTGTACACAATAACACCACACCTTTTGATGTATTCCATGACAAATGAGACCCAGCCCTGCGCTGCATAAGCTTCCCCACAGGAGCCTGCTTTGACCAGGGAGGTCTGGTGGGTGGCGGAGTGGAGCTTGGCCAGGTCTTCCTTCCCCGGGATGGGCAACGAGATATCCTGGAAGTTCTCCAGGGTCACAGATACCTGGCAACAGCACACACACACACACACACACACACACACACACACACACACACACACACACACACACACACACACACACACACACACACACACACACACACACACACACACACACACACACACACACACACACACACACACACACACACACACACGCACGCAGTAAAGATTAATCTTTGGTCACATTCAAATCCAATTTTTTTAAGTGTTTTATATTAAGAATAATCACTTTGTAGCAGAATATTACTCTTCCTAAAACGTGTATACCACAAGTTGGGGGTAGCCTCTGGGTCTCTGCGGGCCCCATTTCTCCATTTTTTTGTGTTACAAATAATTAAGTCTACAATTATTCACATGAATCTCTAGTGTTTATTAGGGTAGTATAACCAAGAACTTTCCACACAAAGTTAAAAAAGTAATACATCAGTGTCATCCGAGCGTAACACCAACATACATTTTTCTGCAACTTTGAAATAAATACGGAAGACACAATGTCCTGTTTTCCAGTGCTCCCCTTCTACTGCCCATCTCACCCTCTCAGGAATACCATGATATAAATAGGAAAAAAACAAACTAACAGTCCAAACTAACCCGATCGCAGGTGAGGCACTGGACTGAGCTGACAATGGTGCCGTCAAACACATCCGAGATGACACTGTGGTATTTCTTATGACGCCTGTGTTTCGCTGGGGAGAATGTGGTCACCGCTGTGGGAAGGCAGTGAGAGAAATGTGAGCATATTGTTTTTAACAGAATGTCATTACAGATGGGACACATAAGTAGAACTACCTCTACAAATCTACAATTTCAATCAAAGCGCTGAACCTAGGTACAAGTGCCTCTGAAGTACTATTCTTTTATATTTATTCATTTTATTTCTGTTACCTTTCTTGTGTGCGGAGTTGAGGTTGGGCCAGCCCGAGGAAGCTTTGGGCGGGCTGCTGGACATCTTGGGACCGTGTCCCTCCATCGGTACGGGACTCTGCGGTCTGGTGGCGTTGGCCATTTGGATGTCTGGGAAGGAGTCTGGCGGAGAGCAGGCCAAATATTAAAATGTTATGCTGAATATCAAAAAAAGGAAAGAAATGTCCACACAAACAGCTAACAGCTTCCAACTTAATGACTTTAATTGCGCAAAGAAGACACAACATTTCGACCGACAATTTCAAAGATCAAATTGTTGGTTGAAACATTGTGTCTTTGCACTATTAAATTGTCCTTGGAGCCGTAAGCCCATCTGTGGACATTTAAAAAAAAAAATTTACATTCTTTATCCTGCACCAACTACATCTGGATGAGCATAACATTGCGTTTTTAAACAGCATATCAAAAAGCCCAGGCCCATAAGCACATACACTGCTTAAAAACAAAACATGACATGTTTCTTCTTTTTCTTCTTCCATAATTACCTGAGTTCCTGCCTTGGACCTTGATGGCTCCCTGGCTACTGATAATGGGCGTGGTCTCATTGGTGGTGGTGGTTGTGTCCACGTCTTTGTCCATGTCCACTCCGGTGCTCCCGCCCATCACCCCTCCCCCGCTGACCCCAGACCTGTAGAAGTCATTGATCATGTTCTTCTCCTTCTGCCAGTCCCTGTTGGTCTGGATCTCGTCCGGCTCTGGGATCAGCATCATCTCCGCTTCGTTGGTCTCGTCCATGGTCGTGACGTTGTTGTTGTTGTTGCCGTGCGTTGTGGCTTCGTTGTCGGCGCGGTCGCTGCTGCTGCCACACGACTCACAGGACTGGAAGTCGTTGTCAGACTGCTGGCTGCGGTTGTCCTCCTCCGGCCCGCTGCTGTCCACGCTCACGCCCGCAGACTGGTCGTACGGCTCCAGCACAGGCTCCTTCAGCTCCTCGTGCAGCTGGTCCATCAGGCAGCGCAGAAACTCCTGTGAATCCTGGAGAGAAATTGAGTTTGAGATAGAAAATTAGATTGAGTTCAGGAAGCTTTGTAGAAGGTTTTATGCTGTTAATTTGGTCACAGTAGTCTGTGAAAAAATTGTTACTTTCCCTTTTTCTTTTTTTCTAATGTGTATTCTGTACTTGATGTATTTTAATCTTGATGTATTTCTTGACCCTGTGAATCACTTTGAGTGGCCTTTTGTCTGAATTGTGCAAAACAAATACATTTGCCTTGCCTTACTTTCCTTCCCGCTTGTTGTCAAAATCCCTTTTTGTCAAAGTCAGTGAATTTCTCCTCACAATGGGCTAATAAAAAGTGATTTTGACAACAAGCGTTCTACAGTATCACTGACTCCACCTTCAAATGATCAGTGAAAGAAATGAAAAGGTAGGGGAATGTATTCAGTTTGGGGCAAAAATCAAAATGTTCAAAATGTACAAAATCACTAATTCTTGGAAACAATAATTGAGCTTGACAGACACAGAAAAGCTTTCCAAAAGCAATTTTTTTCTCTCCCCTATTAAACAACAGCTTAACCTCCTTGTTTATCCAAATTCTGCGTCACAGAAAAAAAAAACTAAACGCTCATGAATGTATAATAATCGTACGTAATGAGCCTCAAGACATCCAATCTCCCTTCTCCAGCCAAATGAACGCTCGTCTCCTAGGAGCGGGAATGTTGACTTCATACATAGCGATTGTTAATTCCAAGGCCGTGCAGCCCAGCGTGGCGTGACAAATGAATATTCCTCAGCTAACTCCTCTGTACAAACTCTGGCAAGCCAAGAGGAAACAGGCCTTCTAATCATTTCGCCACTCAGCCTTATAAATCCCTTATTTATAGACACCAGACAAAAAGGCGAGACGTGCTCCAGTAAAAGTGTTCGCTTCAAATCCTTTTGTAACTATAGCACGTAACTCTCTTTTTCTTTTCAAGCACCACCTGGAATCAACTCAAGCAATTTACCTTAGGGGGCTTAATGTGTGCGTTTGTGTGTGAATGAGAGTCAGAAGCTCAGAGCTAGTAATTGCAAGGTGGAGGATTTCAGTTTATCTGGCTGAGTGATTTGAGCTGGAGCTAATGTAAAAGCTGTAAAAGAAATGAGCATTGAGGTTTATGGAGTGGAAGTGACTGTGTCAGAGAAACAATGGCTCGACAAATTCATTCTCAAAGGTGCAGTGAGTAACAACGTTTATTTTAGCGGCATCTAGTGGTGAAAAATATATATTGTAACGCTCCCTTGCTTACATATGGAAGAGTTTATTAGACTTTAATATCTGTGAAAGCAAAACAGTTTTGTAAAAGCACAGAAGACAATTGACAAGTGTGTATCATGATTCACACGTATTTCACTATCCACAAACCTGTAATTTTTGACTTGCAAATATGTAGAACTTACTCTGAAAATACAAAGTCATATTTACGCATTTACGGATCTGTTTCTGCTTGTGAAAAGGGGTTTGCATATTTGTGGATTGCCTCCTGTGAGTTTGTGAGCCACATTACATTTTTACATAATTTTGTCCAACTTCTACCACCGAGATCTGTAGAACAAGCGTTACAAATGTGAAGTGCAATAATTTGTATGTGTGTAATTGTGTTTTGTAAAGTTATATCCACACAAAGAAAAAGCGATTTGCAAATATGTAGAATTTAGTCTGTAAATGTGTATTTTAATTTTGCATAATTTTTTAATTTTTTTTTAATGCAAATAGTTTCACCACAAAAAAAGACATGTCAACTCTTATTTACACATTTACAGAACCATTTCTACATGTGAAACTGGCTCTGCGCATTTGTGGATCGCTTCCTGTGCGCTCACGGAATATTGTCCCATTCGTGCCGCAGGGATCTGCAAAACGGCACCTGTAAAATGAGACCTGTATTTTGAATTCTGTACTTTAGGTGCAGTTAGACAGGTCCACCAGCAGATGGCGCACTCGCGGCGCAGCCTTTATCTATCGGCGAACCACATGGTCCCCTTGACCAATCAAAGGAGCTTGTTTAGGGGCGGCCACCTCATTGGTTCATTTGGAGGCCTGTCACACGAACAGAGGAGCGAAAAAAAGCTGTCCACAGCTCAAGCTCATTCTCGAGTTCGTCGGACATTATTCCTCGTTAGTGAGCAGGAAAGCAGCTGGCTGCAGACTAGCGGAGCTGAGTATCGGTGATAAGAGAGGTATGTTGTTATGCTGACCCACTATTATACTATCATACAGTAGTTTGTGCGCTGGTCACCTGCGAGGGTAATCAGCATTTCTTGCTAGGCTATTTAGCGAGCTAGCTGACATGTTACACACTAAGCATGATTATTTGAGTTTGTCGCCATCATTTTTAGCACACAGACATGCCGCGACCCGCGACAGGCAAAGCTTCTCCCTTTCATATAATATTTCAATTGTAATACAACAATATGCCAACTAATTAGATGGTCATTTAAATGCAGGCTATACATGTGTGGGGCATACCTCTAAAAAAAATTAACGTTTTACTCTTAGTAATATGTGTGTTGGTCACCTCCTGTGTATCTAGTAAATGGTGTTACAGGGTTAAAGTGATAGTATTGTGAGCTTGGTGTAGTTAAAGAATTGCAGTAACATTGCCAAAGTATTGTGATCAGATGAGTTTCATAATTATGCACTTCAGGGGAGATTGCCATTATAAGAATTTAGCATGGTAAAACATGATTAGCATCACCTTGTTTATTTTTATATTATCCATAGTTTACAACGTAACACATGCTGTCAAAGAAAGGTACTACAAGCCTCCCCCTGACTGTTATGGTGCTTTCAGCTAGACCTGATTTAAAATAAAATAATGCTAAGAATACCAAGAGCCAGTAGAAGTGTAATGAGATTGTTATTAAAACATGTATATTCGTGTCACATGATTGTGTAACCTATAAGGTTACTGTCATTCTTGTAACATATGGTATTTTTCCTCCTTTAGGAAATGCTGCTGAATCATTGACTGACTGCACTACGGACCAGCAAAGCTGTCACCATGGTGCACCTGTGGACCTAGACCATCTCCAGTTTATACTGTTACGGGACCAAACCAACTTCAGATCCCACATGCAAATCATTGGTTATGTGAAGGGTCATCTCTCTCATATCCCGGTTAAAATTACCCTATAGATATCACACTCAAGGACTAAAGGCAGTGCATTAACCCAATGCTCATTACTTGGTTACCCATGTACATTTTGCATTAGTCCATTGTATACAAGTTGGAAAATTACAGAAATAAAATAAACAAGTGAATGTATTTGAGCATATGGTTTCATGTTTTGCATGTTGATGAAGTGGGATGTTCCACTTGCTTCCACTCATGTCAGCCCTGGGAATCTCCCAGCCAATCCAGAATTTGACCATTTTAAAGCTTGTGGAAGTGCAAACGACTAAAGGACTGTACTAACAATTACCAAAGAACTGGAAACGGAGATAATTGAGTAACTGCATGCTTGACACAGACACATACGGCTAGTTTGAAAATGGTTAAGTGGTGAAAATATTGTATTTATACTGTACACATTTTATTTGTTTTAGGGGGTAATTGTTTTTTGCTGCTTGCCCTGTTCACAGGCGTTACATTGCTATGCTCGGGCACTCCTGCCTGCTTGTACAAACTGTGTGATGTCGACCACAATCTACTGCAGCTAAAACACAATGACTATGGATAACCAAATTCTGCAAATAATCTGAACTGAATCCAAACACTGTATCCTGAGGATGTATGTTTATTTGACATGTTTCTTTACTTTTTATGCATCGCTATGGACCCATTTGTGAATCTGAAATAAATTATGGATATCCCTTGAATGGCCACATAGTGTGTTGCTGTGAGTTCACTTTGTCCATGGGCCAGACCAGAAATCGGTACAATCTTGGTGCTCATGTGCACCTCTCGAATATGTATTGATGCGATATACCTTTTATATTTTAAGCTTTATGGTGGTTTTCCCCTCTTACAGCAAAAGTAAGAGCTAGTCATTGAAGGTGAGACACTGCAGGGGAATAGGATATGTTATATTTGTAGATATCATCTTGAAACTTTTCCAGTTGATTACTAGCATTAAAACAATTCGTTTTTGTGTTACCATTTGTTCAGAAATGCTTTATAAATATTCTATTCTGACTGCAGAGATGCTAATTCACGGAAAGGGGTGCATAAAGGGCAACTAGTGAGCTCTTGTAAAGCTGTTGGGAAAGTCCTAAGCCCTCAATTAATTAACATGCTGAAAATTGCTTTTAATTTAAAGGCTCTAGCCATCCTGGCTTTATCCAACATCTATATTTTGGTTTGATTTTGCTTTTGCAAATGTTCACAAAATAAGTCACTGTATCCTGAGGATGGATGTTTATTTGACATGTTTCTTTACTTTTTGGCATTGCTATGGACCTATTTGTGAATCTGAAATAAAGAATGATTGGTAGGGTGAGTTGCCCTAATGTGGGACACTGCCTAATGTGGGACACCTAAGGTCTAGAGCATTTATCTTTTATTTCTAACACATGTAGATAGATAATATTGTTGTCAAATCCAAGCAGGGGTTCCCTGTGATTGAAATCACATGAATTTACAATTTTGGGGAACCCCTGCTTGGATTTGAATAGAATATTTATAAAGCATTTCTGAACAAATGGTAACACAAAAACGAATTGTTTTAATGCTAGTAATCAACTGGAAAAGTTTCAAGATGATATCTACAAATATAACATATCCTATTCCCCTGCAGTGTCTCACCTTCAATGACTAGCTCTTACTTTTGCTGTAAGAGGGGAAAACCACCATAAAGCTTAAAATATAAAAGGTATATCGCATCAATACATATTCGAGAGGTGCACATGAGCACCAAGATTGTACCGATTTCTGGTCTGGCCCATGGACAAAGTGAACTCACAGCAACACACTATGTGGCCATTCAAGGGATATCCATAATTTATTTCAGATTCACAAATGGGTCCATAGCGATGCATAAAGAGTAAAGAAACATGTCAAATAAACATACATCCTCAGGATACAGTGTTTGGATTCAGTTCAGATTATTTGCAGAATTTGGTTATCCATAGTCATTGTGTTTTAGCTGCAGTAGATTGTGGTCGACATCACACAGTTTGTACAAGCAGGCAGGAGTGCCCGAGCATAGCAATGTAACGCCTGTGAACAGGGCAAGCAGCAAAAAACAATTACCCCCTAAAACAAATAAAATGTGTACAGTATAAATACAATATTTTCACCACTTAACCATTTTCAAACTAGCCGTATGTGTCTGTGTCAAGCATGCAGTTACTCAATTATCTCCGTTTCCAGTTCTTTGGTAATTGTTAGTACAGTCCTTTAGTCGTTTGCACTTCCACAAGCTTTAAAATGGTCAAATTCTGGATTGGCTGGGAGATTCCCAGGGCTGACATGAGTGGAAGCAAGTGGAACATCCCACTTCATCAACATGCAAAACATGAAACCATATGCTCAAATACATTCACTTGTTTATTTTATTTCTGTAATTTTCCAACTTGTATACAATGGACTAATGCAAAATGTACATGGGTAACCAAGTAATGAGCATTGGGTTAATGCACTGCCTTTAGCCCTTGAGTGTGATATCTATAGGGTAATTTTAACCGGGATATGAGAGAGATGACCCTTCACATAACCAATGATTTGCATGTGGGATCTGAAGTTGGTTTGGTCCCGTAACAGTATAAACTGGAGATGGTCTAGGTCCACAGGTGCACCATGGTGACAGCTTTGCTGGTCCGTAGTGCAGTCAGTCAATGATTCAGCAGCATTTCCTAAAGGAGGAAAAATACCATATGTTACAAGAATGACAGTAACCTTATAGGTTACACAATCATGTGACACGAATATACATGTTTTAATAACAATCTCATTACACTTCTACTGGCTCTTGGTATTCTTAGCATTATTTTATTTTAAATCAGGTCTAGCTGAAAGCACCATAACAGTCAGGGGGAGGCTTGTAGTACCTTTCTTTGACAGCATGTGTTACGTTGTAAACTATGGATAATATAAAAATAAACAAGGTGATGCTAATCATGTTTTACCATGCTAAATTCTTATAATGGCAATCTCCCCTGAAGTGCATAATTATGAAACTCATCTGATCACAATACTTTGGCAATGTTACTGCAATTCTTTAACTACACCAAGCTCACAATACTATCACTTTAACCCTGTAACACCATTTACTAGATACACAGGAGGTGACCAACACACATATTACTAAGAGTAAAACGTTAATTTTTTTTAGAGGTATGCCCCACACATGTATAGCCTGCATTTAAATGACCATCTAATTAGTTGGCATATTGTTGTATTACAATTGAAATATTATATGAAAGGGAGAAGCTTTGCCTGTCGCGGGTCGCGGCATGTCTGTGTGCTAAAAATGATGGCGACAAACTCAAATAATCATGCTTAGTGTGTAACATGTCAGCTAGCTCGCTAAATAGCCTAGCAAGAAATGCTGATTACCCTCGCAGGTGACCAGCGCACAAACTACTGTATGATAGTATAATAGTGGGTCAGCATAACAACATACCTCTCTTATCACCGATACTCAGCTCCGCTAGTCTGCAGCCAGCTGCTTTCCTGCTCACTAACGAGGAATAATGTCCGACGAACTCGAGAATGAGCTTGAGCTGTGGACAGCTTTTTTTCGCTCCTCTGTTCGTGTGACAGGCCTCCAAATGAACCAATGAGGTGGCCGCCCCTAAACAAGCTCCTTTGATTGGTCAAGGGGACCATGTGGTTCGCCGATAGATAAAGGCTGCGCCGCGAGTGCGCCATCTGCTGGTGGACCTGTCTAACTGCACCTAAAGTACAGAATTCAAAATACAGGTCTCATTTTACAGGTGCCGTTTTGCAGATCCCTGCGGCACGAATGGGACAATATTCCGTGAGCGCACAGGAAGCGATCCACAAATGCGCAGAGCCAGTTTCACATGTAGAAATGGTTCTGTAAATGTGTAAATAAGAGTTGACATGTCTTTTTTTGTGGTGAAACTATTTGCATTAAAAAAAAATTAAAAAATTATGCAAAATTAAAATACACATTTACAGACTAAATTCTACATATTTGCAAATCGCTTTTTCTTTGTGTGGATATAACTTTACAAAACACAATTACACACATACAAATTATTGCACTTCACATTTGTAACGCTTGTTCTACAGATCTCGGTGGTAGAAGTTGGACAAAATTATGTAAAAATGTAATGTGGCTCACAAACTCACAGGAGGCAATCCACAAATATGCAAACCCCTTTTCACAAGCAGAAACAGATCCGTAAATGCGTAAATATGACTTTGTATTTTCAGAGTAAGTTCTACATATTTGCAAGTCAAAAATTACAGGTTTGTGGATAGTGAAATACGTGTGAATCATGATACACACTTGTCAATTGTCTTCTGTGCTTTTACAAAACTGTTTTGCTTTCACAGATATTAAAGTCTAATAAACTCTTCCATACTTACACCTCCAGTTTGGAGATTTTATAGAAGCTACGGTGGCCTTCAAGGACAAGAACATCCACCATTGCCTCAAGTCACAATATCGAGTGATCAGGTAAAAATGTATAGAGTTATTTATTCTATTGTACTTCTTCATCTTCCAACAGGTGCATTTCCTGCGACACCCACTGGATTGTGGATGAATGTGTTAAGTTTGTTCAACTGTGCTACAGTAGAAACATTGTGCAACATGTTGGCACACCCTGCTAATATAGTAGATATCAAAAGCCCATTCTAAGATATATAAAAAACTTATCAAAGCATACTTATGAAAAGGATTTTCCATTTATATCAAGTCTGTTCTGAGAAACACCAATTCCCTATACACATTGCACTTTTAAAGGAAAATACTCAAAAAGGGAGAACTTTTTTTGGATTGCATGCTGGGCCAATTACTGTATATCAAAGTCTCTGACGACTAGGAACAGTGTCTCCATGTTTTATTTATGTAACGGATGTGCGCACATGTACTCAAGTTGCACATTTATATCACCATCTGCAAACGCACACCCACCTGCTGAGAATATCCTCTAAACATGGGATTCACGGATTTGATCCCCTGGAACAAGTTGGTCGGCACCACATAGGAGGGTCTGCAATAAGACAGAACACAGGCTGCTTAGCGAAACAATGTAAGACAAAAAAGGCCACGATAAAGTCTGGTGTGATGGTGTGAGTTTGAAGTCAAAACTAACTGCTGCAGGAAATGTGAATTGGGGTTTGGCTGTGGATGCTGAGTTTAGTTATTCTAAAAAAAATGGGAAACAAATAAAATAAAATAATTTAAAAAATGTAAGTGACATGCTGTTTCGAGTTTCAAAGAGGAGCGATCCAAACAACAGCCATTAAAAGCGGGAGACCTATACCTGTTCTTGTGCCAAAGGTCTGACACGAGTTTCTGGTAGCTTTTGCAGAGTGCGGGCTTCTTGTCCGTCCTCACCATGCCGCCACATTCAAGGAAGAACTGTGTCAAGGGCGGGCTGCAGTGGAAAAGAGGATGCACATATCAACACCAAATAAGCTTTTACTGATAATAGACCGGTTATAAGCACCAAAAAGCTTGCAATGTGGTGGCTAAACTTAAAAAAAAATATATTTAATCACTCAATAACTCCAAGAGAAGGGGCTAGGTTTTGATAGAATATGTCTGTATGTATGTTGACAAATATGGAAGAAAATGAAGTGAGGTTGAATATAAGCATTTTGGCACATTGTTGTCTTCTGCTTATATTTTTTAATAACTTATTTTCCTAATCACATGGCATTTCTCTTGTAGAGTAATACATCACAAATCCCCAGATGTACTGGCACACGGGAGAAAACAGCTTGAAGAGTGGAGGGAAATCAGATTATTGCTAAACAAACAAACACAAGAACCTAGAAAGAAAGAAAGTGAAACAGCTGATTTTGATGGATACAGAGTGCACCAGAATGTGCAAGCAGGGGACAAACCAGAGAATGAATAAGGCATGGACTGTTCCCTTCCCTTGGCAGGAGGAGAAGTCCTTCCAAGTGAATAATGACCCGACAGGAAGCGAGAAGAGGCAGCGCTCACACAAACAGACATCAAAGGGGGAGTTTCAGAAAGGCTCCCTGGTTTCTGCAGCTGCGTGACTCAGTTTTTTTTTTCTACTATTTTAGGAGCGTGATTTAGATTGCAAATTTTGACCCACATTTCCTCCCACTTATCCAGACGAGGCATCTTAAAGCCCCATGTAAACCCAAATCCACTAAATCCTTGTTCCAACAGTGTCATTTGGGGGAGTTAGTTGCATGATAGTCCGCATCTGAAAAGGCATTATTTAGGGATATTTGTCAATACAAATTAAAGATGTTGTCATTTAAGTTTGATTAACTGGGGGTAGAATAGTATTAGGAAAAAGGAGGAAGGAGTTTTAGTGTACTTTTTGCTGTTATATTAGAAATTAAAATTGAAAAAGTAAGTAATATATATCAGCTGTCTCGGGCTCTGCAGTCGAAACCCTCATTTAAGTGAGAGCACCGACAGTCCACTCATAAAGAATGAATCAGAAAGATTGGCATTTCAATAAACAATACAAAATGCGACAGACTCACAGTAATACGGGACGCATAAAAAGACAGGCTTAAAAACGAAAAGGCGAAAGAGGACGAGTAGAGAGAGGAGAGATCGGGAGAAGGAGTTCATTTGTAACAGAAGACCCCACAGGGACCCACAAAACGCCTTTTCTTCCGTCTCAAATGGTGCACTGCAGCAGTCTTCACTCAGGACCGGGCAGACAGCGAATAAAACAGTAAACGGCAACTGAAAACCGCAGCACGAGTGGACATAGTTGTGTAAATTTGTCATATATTTGACATATCCTTTAATTGTGTGTTCATGTATGTGCAGAAGACTTCGTTTTAGTTAAGAAAGGGTTTGTAGTAATTAGGAAAATAAGTTTGGACATGAGGGATAAGGAACGAATTAACTTATAGGACGGCTACTGCTCACAAAGGATAATAAAAGCCAGAACAAATGACCCAAGGAGAGAGGGGGGGGAAGCTAAACCTAAAGTCATTTGACTGTCATATGACTGCTTAATAATCTTGTAAACCCACATAAAAAGTACATGCCAAAGTATTATGTGAACTACCCATCTATGTATGTACTGTATGTATGTTAGTGCTCTGTACCATGGTAATGTCACATGCCATAAATGTATTAAATATAACAAACTTGTTATTTGCATGATTAATGTGTTCATTTTTCAAGGGAACTCAATTTGCCACAACAGAAAGGTAAAATGCAGAAGCAGCGAGGAGCATGTAAGTGAAGTGAGAGAGATAGATTTGGGGACAGAAGAGACAGGTTTACAAAGGACTCACCAGTTGGACAGGGCCTGGAGGGCAGCGTTCATGTAGCAGGTGTTTCCAATGTTCTTCAGCCCCGTCAGACCTGCAAAATGGGGACACATGGTGAATTAAAACAAGCCACTCATCAAATACTTGTAAAATGTCGATGGAAAGAGTATCTTCTACATTGCATAAGAAAAGCAAATTTGAGAAATGTATTCACGATGAACATCAGAAAAGTTGGTATTCTTGGAAAATGTAAGTCAAGCTGAAACTTAAAATATGTGTATCACGTCTGTCAGTTCAGATGGAATTGAAAAACGACTATGCTAACAGGTCAAAGTACCGGTATAAAAATTGGCTAAATATATGAGCTGTGTGTAACAGCCACTGAAGCTAAACTAACTTCCCCATTGTTTTTACAACACACAGAGGATTTGTGTTTTCGTTTGTCTTACAAAGCGTATTTACTCTCTCATCTCTTATAATCTGTATTTGTGACTCAAATAACCAAAGGCAGTGACTGGTGCCAACGCCTGTGCTGACACCACATGAGGTCTAACACAACATATGCCATTTGGTGGAGCTTGTGTTTGTGTCGCACTGCACTGAATGGAAACATTATTTGCACTGGTGGCTCCAGAGGGACTGAGGCCTTTAGCAATGAACTGTCAGTGCTAAGCTCAACCCTCTGAGCCACACACTAGATGTCTGTAGTCCTGCCTAGGGGCTGTGTGCTGCTTTCTGTTGCAAATTTGTTTGCAAAACGTAAAAAGAAAGGTCTTAAAACTCTCCTTACAACTGCAGAGCTTGCCTGAGAATCATAACATTATTGATCTTTATAATGTCAAAGTAATGCAATTGAAGTGTTCTGTACATTCATGGGCACATTGCAAAAATAAACTGCTAATGGCTAATTCAGCATACTTTAAATGGAGCCAATTTACAATAGTGTAAAAATAGTGTGTTAATAGTGTTAACACAGCTTTTCTATTTTCTGAAGATATCATTGTAATAAATCATCTATCAGAACCAATGTGGTGGACTATACTGACTTAATAACTTCCTAACATCAACTAATTATTAATGAATTTAGTAGCAACACTTTCTCCGTGTCAGCTGACCTCTGGCTCGCAGTTCATCCTCCTCCTCCGTCTCCATGTCCAGGTCCTCACAGGCTCCATTAGGGGGCACCCTCAGAGAGGTGGGGCTCCCAGGGGCCCTGCTGTTCTCCTGGAGCAACAACACAACACAATCATAAACTCATCATAAAACTCTGCTCTTGTAAATGAATGACTGCATATTTGCGATAGTTCAACTGATAGTCCGGCGGAAATTGTTATCATACATTGTTGCATAGCTAAGCAGTTATGAAGTAAACAAGAAATGAAACATATCTATTCAGACAAAATGGACTACATTTAAAGGTCACCTATTATGCAAAATGCAACTTTTCCAGGTTTTTTCAACATTGATATGGGTCCCCCGGTGTGACTACAGACTCCCAAGGAAAAAACAACCCTCTCTCCCCTTAGGATGTCATAAGGGGAAGAGCCACGTCGCCTGCATTTCTAACCTAACTTAGCTCTACCACCACCTGTGATAAGCACACCCCTGAGATACCCCTGAGATACCCCTGAGATACCCCTGAATCTAACTGGCAGTTTCAATAAAACCACCAGTTAGACTTCAGGGCTTTTTGGAAGGCGGGGCTTAAAGAGTCAGGATCTAAAACTAGTAGCCTTTCAGACAGAGGCTGAAAAGAGGAGATTTTGCAATAGTACTGTCGGAAATAAAAAAAGATTTTTTTGGACACCACACCATGAAAACAGCTTCTAGTAGAAACCCAAATGACAATTTTGAACCTAAAGAAAATAGCATGATATGTGACCTTTAACGTCTTCTCAGGAATTAACTTGAATGATATCACTTGCTGTGGTTGAATGTTAGACCAGCTTTATGACTAAACCATAGCTGTGATCCGTAAAGGCCATAAAACACTGTGACACACGTGTGATGGGGGAACCTGACACTCACCTGACCAGAGCTCAGCGAAGAAGGGAGCGGTTTGCTGTTGACGTAGGGAGATTGAGGGCCTAGTTTACGCTCCAGGAACACCTCCTTGCCGCAGGCGTAGCACCACACTCGCAGCGTGGTCAGGTTCACCGTGAGGTTGTGCCTCGTCTCCTGCACACAAACACATTTAGTGGATGCACCGGGCTGCACAAACAAAGCCAAACAACAAGAAGACAGTGTTAATATTTATCCATGAGCAGCTGATAAGAGCAGCACACGGGCACCGCTTCTTATCTGAACGAGAAGCTCCTCAATCTCAGACACAATCTACAACTCACACCACTTCCGATTAGAGAACAGGTTGTTTTTCCTCTTATGTAACAAATACAGGTGTGTCTGCCTGATAGTGTGCAAATCTTTATGGAAAATTCCGCAGCAGCTGAAATTTTTTTTCCCTCAAGCATTATGCAAGGCCAAATAAGGTTCCTTAAGATCATACCTATGTCTGTCCTATATTGATAATATATAACAATGGTCTAGTTTCTATGACTTGCAAAATATTGATTCAATAGTTTGAAGAAAACCTTTACAAACCTAGAAGTTTGGTGGTGCACAAAGGGACTGAAACACAAAACAACTCCAAACCACTTTCGAATCAACTGCAATGCAACAAAAACTGCAGGCAAGCAGAACAATAGCACTGTTTCTTCTGACTATCGCCATTATAATTTTTTCCCGTTTGCGAGCACGTAAACATGGAATAAAGACTGCAAGAATTGTATTGATCAAATAATTGTTAGGCCTATGAATTTAACAATGCCAACCAAAATTATCATATTCTCACATTTTCAAATTGCTTGTTTTGTTGAACACAAAGAGATTTAGTTTACCATCACAAAAGACGAAAAAAAGCTGACAATCCTCCCAATGGAGAAGCTGGAACCACCAAATCAGTTTTGGCGTTTGAGCTTGGACATTAAATGATACTCAACAAGTTCTAATTGTTTCCAGGGAACCCTAACACACACAAAAATAATCCTTCCCAAACCCCAACATATGAAACTAAAAAATACTAAAATATAATTCCGTATTTAATATTTTGCTTGTGTGGTGTGATCTTAGACACTAGTTCTGAGCTGAACACCATCTCAGGTAAGAGATGTAGGTAGAAAAGACTGAGTCAAAGTTGAATCAGGGTAGATTAGATTTTTTTCCCGCTGTGGAAATGTGTTTGAGTTCCGTTGACCCACTGCTGACAAACACCGGCATGCCTGGCAGGTGGACACGAGAGAACGTGAGCAGACAGACCGACCGACCCATTCACCCAGTCGCCCAGTCTCCCCTGCATTATTCATCAGAGCTGCATTAGCCTTCACACACAGAAGGGACACACCAGACTGAGCACTGCCATGACGCTCCGTCCACTCAATAATTCAAGAAGGAAAGTACAGCAGGTGGGGCCATTAATAACACCCTGGGTTTACAGAGGCTCAGAGGAAGATTTTACGAGCCCGCATTATGTGTTGTATTAAAGGGAACTGTTTTTTAGCTCATTGTGATCATTTATTATGTTAGTTTACTCCCAGTCTGCTAAAATGTTCAAACAATCATTACTTAAAGTGGCAATGAGCAGCTTTCAGTTTTTGTTGATTCTAGTGCCTCTTTGGTCACAAGCGATAGTGTTTTTATGAGACTAGGGCATGCTGTCTTAAAGATCTCTTTTAGTGTATACCGGTGGCACGTGTATTTGTTCAGGAAGCGAAGTGACTATGTCAGATTAATAATGGTAATATGACGATGGTGAAGCAAATTAAACTTTAAGTTTAGTACCGTTATGGGAAACACAAGATGTTCCGGGTGTGCCGTCATTCATAGGAAAAGGGGTAGGATTAAATAAGTGTATACTTCTTCCTGCTCCTTTTCGGGCATGTCACATCAATACAGATAATTTTCTTTCTTTTTTTTTTCTTTTTGTGAAGTCTTTTAAACATAAATTTTGTTTATTGTATTTTTATGCTTTTCATTTAGTTTTGTATTGTTTTTGATATGTCTGAAATAAAATAAAAAATTAATTCGATTCGTCAAAGTTCCCGGGAAATTGTACCCGAGCAAAAGCATTAATAATAACTGTATATAAAAAGCGTTGTCTTCACTGATGGACATGTTTGCTGTTAACTGTTGACTGTTTCATAAACATTTAAAAGTCCTTGTAGGATATGGTGTGCGACCACACACAGACACAGACACAGACACAGACACAGACACACACACACACACACACACACACACACACACATCTTCTTAAGTGTGTGACATTATGATTAAAAGGCAGTTTGGTTTGGTCCGTAAAAAAATAACTTTCTCTCTCTCATAATCAATACTGAATAAGAAACGCCAACGGCTGCTTCTCTTCTCTGGGTGACTGTGTCAGCAAATGTTCCAGTATTTGCACAAATGTATATAAAATTGCTCAAGCCACAGCGAGGCCATGGTAACTTTCCAACCGCAATACGAGGGGAGGATTTCCATCGTTTACCATAGCTTGAATTTGCATCAGAAGCACTTTTTTTTATAAGAGCAGTGAACTTGAAATACGACCTGCATGCAAATACTAAATGTGTCTCTTTTTTAACAACGCAGAAGCGCACCCTTCGACTTCTGGAAGTAGCGGAAACTCCTGACTCCAAACTTTAAGATCAGTCTCTTATATTTACTTGCGTGACAGTTCAACTCTGTACAACCTCAACTGATCTGATCCTGCACAAGGCTTTTTTCTCTTCTGCTTAGACAAAGAGATTAAAATGTTTCCCTGCCCTCGGGGGCCTGCAAAGTGATACTTAAGTGTGGCCTTCATTCTTGGAAGAATTACAGTTCCTAAACCCCCTAGTCTAACACTGTGACCTTGTGCCAGTAGCACTCAGTATGTTAAGTACGTGACTACTTGCTTTGATCCATTGTGTGTCTATATTTCGCTCAGTACTATACCCATTATGTTTGTCACTGCTGCTATTTTTTTCATATTTCTTTGACTTTTTTTTGCCCGAGTGGTTTTATTACTTTCTCTACAAATATTATAGATATATAGATATAATATATGTGTGACATTGCTGATACAGAGAAAATTACACGTTTGCTTTCATATTCCTCTGCCTCTGCCTGTGGCCCCTTGGCAATGCTGTGGGAAAAGCCTCAGTCAACACACTGGGAACTCAAGAGGCCGAGGAAAGCTTCAGCGCAGACACCGTAACCATCGAACTGACAGTATCACAGAATCTCCTCCACTTTCTCCCAGAGGAAGGGCAATTAATAATGGATGATCCTCGGCTGAAAAACTGCACTGCATGTGGAGGAGGAGGAGAGTGGGACAGAGCTGGCGTGATGGCTTTCAACAGTTAGTGCACTCAGAAAAGCTAAAAGACTCACGTGCCTTTGACTGGCTCTTAGATGGTAAAAATGTAAAAAGTAAAATAAATTAAAAATAAAGCAGTTCTGGAGTCAGTTTTATTCCAAATTCCAAAGTCCTTGGGAATCAAAAGTGGTATTCCTGTCCTGACATATGTGACTCCTCTGCTTCTACACCTACACTCACATAATTCTTTTGATTTAATAACACAGTCAAGGCTATAAGACTTCCTCCATTCCTCTCTCTTTAATTCTACACTTTGGGGTTAACATTTGCCAGCTGAACCAGGCATGGGCTGCTCACCTGCGAGTGCACAGTGCTGTGGTCAGTGTGAGATTCTCCACAGCCGACATACGAGCAGCCATTCTGGAGAGAAAAACAAAAGAGAGGATACAGACACCAGGGTGTTAAAAGATCGCACACACACAAACACACACACACACACACACACACACACACACACACACACACACACACAAACACACAAGCACATAGAAATCACATGTTGCTGGTGGTACACAGAGCATTAAGGTGTTGTATTTCAAATCAACATTACTTTATATTTCGCTTTCCGGGACAGCGATGGCTTACCTCCAAACACGCCCACAAATTTGGTCCTCCGACTTTACAATCTTGGCACTGGCCCTAGAAAAATATGAAGACGACCAGGTTAGAGTCAAGTGTTGTTTTTTAAATGAAAGCAACAGAGAGAGTGGCAAAGTTCAGGAAGCAGGAAAAATTTAGGCTTTGAATTCAGACTAGGTTAAGTGATATAAAACAAGGGATTGTGCAGAATGATATAATATAATAACACGGTACGGGCAGGTAGTAGCGGCTCATGAGGAGATATTATTAACTGATTTTGACAACAAGCTTTCCCCAGAATCACTGACTCCACCTTGAAGTTGTGAACAGGGTAGTGGAGGGGAGGGTCACTGACTCACATGGGATTTCTGAATGAGCTCCTCCTTGGTGATCTCCCCCACACAGTCCAGGTGGGGGCAGTCACAGCTGGACGCCGGCGGCATTACTCACCCACTGGGCCTGAGAGAGAGACAGAGAGAGAGAGAGAGAGAGAGAAAGAGAGAGATAGAGAGAGAGAGACAGGGAGAGAAAGAGGGAGAGAGACAGAGAGAGAGAGAGAGAGAGAGAGAGACGGAGAGGGAGACAGAGAGAGAGAGATGAAGAGACAAAGCGTTCAGCACACACAACCTGCATTATTTAAGTCCTATGAATCATCCAGTTCCTATTTATAAAATAATGCAGAGCTTATTGTTTTAAAAAAGACTGACTATCGACCTCTCCGCTGTGTCTGATACTTGATACAGTAATGGGAGATGTTTTCCAGAGAGCAGCTCAGAGGACAAGTAAAAAAAAACAGTCTGTCTGAAGTAACCCGAGTCAGCACCACCGCACCACATACTGTACATTTTTTCCATGCCCGTGTGACTGAGAAAAATTCCCCTTATTGTCAGCCGCCAATGATAATTAACACATCACACAAAAAGCTGTCAACAACTCATGTGGAACATGCAGCGTCTTAATGCAGTCTCCAGTAATGACTTTGGAGCTGACGATGCAGGACAATGCAGAGGCCACTGTAATGGATGAACTGGTTAAAAGGAATATTCTGCAAACGCCCGATTTTGACGAGAAGCGTTCTCCAGAATCGCTGTCTCCACACGTTTTGTCAAAATCTGAGAATATTTCCTTACGATCCGCTAGCTGTACATTTTGTGTGTGCACTGAAAAATAATTCCATTGTTAAAACACAGCCTAGGCTTTTTAAACAGGCATGTTGCTAGCTTCAGTGTGCCCCCTTTGTTTACATTCCATTCACAGAGCTTAGGCTGTTTATTGACATCCGATTTTAGTTTTTTTTGTTTCCAGTGCAAACACAGTACAGACAGAAAGGAGATTTGGAGGAAATATTCAATGATTTTGACAAAAAAGCGATTCTGAAAACAACAAGCATTCTCCAGAATCGCTGACTCTATTTTTAATACACTGTAAATTGAACCCTTTGCATCATCTGATACTTGATACAGTAATGGGAGATTAATCCTCCTGACACTTAATATTTTTCAGTGTGAATGAAAACAGGAAGATCAGCAGCCAGCCGCCTGACAAAAGAAAGAAAATGGGGTGACAGAAACCACTGAAGGTTTTTATTATCTAGATTCTCCTCTACAAATGGAAACAGGCTCATTGTGGATTGTCACAGACCGCCCTTGGGGGAGCAGGGGACATTTAGTACTTGGGTTCTGTCTTTCAAGAGTCCTGTATTCGAAGAAACTGCTGCATCATGACACAAACAACTTGTCTGAGTGTGAGCAGAGATCATTTCTCCAACAAGCGTTGTCCAGAATTGCTGACTCCACATTTGAGGGAAGAAAACAGGAAATACTAAGTGAAAGTATTGATTCTGCTGCAGAAAATCAATACTAATCTATCGATAAAGTATTTATCAGCCAGCAGATTCACTACAGCTGTTAATATTTCACTTTTTATCTTTACTGTCTGTAATGTTTACAACAGTTATAAAGTGTCTGTTCAGGTGTCAGTGGCATGATGACATCGGAGCCCAGCCCACAGCGCTTTACCTCCGGCTAAAAAAAAGTATAACAACAACAACAACACTTTCCTTGAGTTTCACGACACACACCAAATTTTCCAGGAAATCATTGCCTCTCAAAAAACAAACAGAAACTTAAGACAGCTGATAAGTGCACAAGTATGAGGAAAAGCACACAACACATGATCACACACTCTCTGATATTTTGTTGATGAAAGTGACTATTTGTGTGTGGATTCAGGGGGGTTTCAAACACAAGACAATGTCATTTCTCTGCCGTTCAAAGAAGGAATTGGACGTAAACACACACACACACACAATGCATCATAACAACAGGTCAACTGTGACAAACACAGGAGGAAGGTGATCTCAGTGAAGTTCATGTTCCGTCTTGTATAAGTCAATAGTATCTCTGTTTCCTCGTATAATCAATGCTTTCTTTGAGTTTATCTAATAACCAATCTGGTTTACATAAAGTGGAGCAAATTAATTTTTCACATGAAGTCAATTCACACAAACTGATGAGGCACAAATTCAACCAGAGCTATATTTGTGTTACAGTCTCCCATCGGTTCAAAAGGTCAAATGAACAAAATCACTGTGTTCAACAGTATACACAGTCACTATTACAATTAGTAACACACACAAACACACGCGCGCACACACATACACATACACAATGTTGCCAGTGTTTCTGTTATCCTAGATGCTAGTCATTGAAAACAATTAGTAAACGTCAGTGCTATAATAACAGCCAGAATGTGCTATAATAACACAGTAGATTATCCACAAAAGGAAACCTTGCTGCCAACTTATTCAGCCAGTTTTTCCAGATATATTACAGGGTGTCTACAGTTAAAGGCAAGTTATAGACTTATAAGACTTTTTTAAATTATTTAATAGACAGAAAAACATTAAATAATTTATTCTCCAAAAAATAAATGACCAATTGGTTAGTTGCAATTGGCAATTACTTTACATTTTGTAATTACAACACTTAAGCATTTTTAAGACTTTTGAAAGGTTAATTTAAGACGTATGCTAGCCTATATTAACCAAAAATAAGGCCTTATTTTTAGATTAATGAATTCAATACATTTTAACACTTTATAAGGATCTGTAGGAACCCTGTATTTAGTGTGAGGCCGACAAAGAAGGGCGTGTGTGGTGTGAGTGTCTTTGGCCTTGTCCATTGCTTAAAACTGAGCTGTCAAACCCAGGAAAGGCGTTTGACAGCGTCACAGGCTGACTAGCAGCAGCCTGTTAGCTTTTAGCATTAGCATGTTGTAAACAAATGGCCATTAAATCAAATTAATCGTTTGCTTTGCGAGCTGGCCACAACACATACAACAACGTAAGAACGGAGCGGTGTATATATCAGTCTGCATAAGATAAGGTCGGTTTAGACAGTTTGCTGCTGATAACCATCTCGCTAGTAACAACGCTAGCTAATGGCTAATGTTAGCAGGTGCTGTGCTAAAATGTGACCGTCTGCCAAATAGTGAACTCAGTCCGCGGGTGCGCGCGCATCGTCTGCAGCTGCTTTTTCTGGAAGAATCTGTCATAACGTGCAAATATATTTAAACTGTCTATTAAGGATTTAGGGATATTTAAACTGGTACAAGGCAATGTATTAGTTATAATCTGGGGCACAGAGCAGAGAACATTGTGCACAGTCATAGGGATACATTGCAAAAGAGAGATTATTTATTTATTTTGACCATTTCTTGCATAGTGGACCACTGTCCAGCTATTTAAAAGCGTTTTTCTTGTTCATGCATGGGGTTTGGATAATATAGTTGGCAAAACTTGAATCACTATGCAAATATGAATGTAGTTCATGTTGGTTACTACCAGCAAGCTACTGTGAAATGTAGTTCCACTACTAGTTTACGTTCATGGAATTCACTCTCCAACACTAGTTATAATGAAAAACAATTTGAATAATATATATGTTTTAAATAAAACATTTTCATGCATAGAAAAGGGGAAAAATCATGACTGGATTGTTTTTAATGATTCATGAAGTAGTTATATACAAGTTACAACCCACCCCTCATAATTGCAGTAGTTTCCCAATATAATCTACAAAGATATTTGACATGCCAAACACATTAACATCAGAAACAAGTCAACGAGATTGCCTAAGCATGTGAACGTCATGGGTTACTAAAAGTTTCATAATGACATACCTTTGCTATTACCACAGTCCACAAACATCAAGTGTTTCATCATGTCATTGTGACACTTTCAGTAACGGAATAATAATCACTATCACGTTTGCAGAGTCATCAGGCATGGCGTTCACGTGATTATATCCATCACTATAGTGTTGTTTCTAATGTTAACATGTGTTTGGTATGTCAAATAATTTTTGTGTATATTTGGAAACTACTGTTATTAACCAGATTTACAGGTGGATTGAATATACAATTAAGTATTGATCTATCTTTTTGTATGTTATCCTTTTGACTAGCCTATATGATGTTACCTGCTCTGTGGCCTACTTTATAACCATTACTATAATTAAAGTCAACTGTATTGTTAATTCTGCTTTGTAATATGCAATAGCCTATTTTATCATTATAACCATTATTAACCAATCCAGTGATTTTTAAACACGTATAGACTATACAGAATAGACCCACAACCCGTAGTCAGACAGACAGTAAAGAACTGTGTAGATAGATAGATAGATAGATAGACATAAACAATGCAGTATGTAAAGCTTTGACTACTACAGGCTGCGCGCGCTCCCTTGGTTTGAGATCACTATTCGGCAGACAGTCACTCTTTAGCACAACACCTCTACTGCCGCTGCGTTAACCGATCAGCGACGAGTCATCACCAGTCAGCAGCATGTTAGCGGTTAGCGGTTAGCCCCAATCCTTACCTGCACCGATGAAAACACAGAATATTACGTTTCCCGGGTAAATCCAAACGTTGTTTAACTCCTAGACACGGATTCAGTTTGTATTCAAAGACATTTTTTCGGGGAGCGATCCTTCACACCAACGATAGCCGCTCCTCTCTCTCGCTCCTTCAGCGTGGTTGCTAACGTTACAGCTGTCTCCGCCCTTTTCCGGTCGAAAGAAAATTATTAACCCTCCCCATCCTACTGTAAACTTCACGTTTGTAGTTTAACTCTTTCATGTACAGTAAGTATTCGGCTTTTTGAAATAATATACATGGGGGTTATCATTCATGGGTGCCCATCAGCCACAACAGTCATAGGCCCAATAGTAATGATGATAATACAAAGTGCTTCCAATATAGAAATTACATGCTGCTTGGGTTATTGTTAAAAAAAATCCTTGTGTCTTGAAAGGGTTTTGAAGTTCTTGGTCTAAAAATAAAAAGTAAAATATAAAAATATCTAAAATCAATCTTTTTTAAACAACTGAGAGGAGAACGATTTTATCAATCTTTTTTGTGACATTGTAATTTAAAAACTTCAAATAATTGTATTTAATTCTAAATATTTGCCCATTTGCATTGTGTGTGTAATACCTGAAGAATCCACGCGAAGGCGCAGAAGCCCCATGAAGACAACAGGGAGCCTGCTTTTATTTTGAAAGTCAGGCTCTATGCCTGTGTGCGCATGGTGTTGCCGCTTGAGTCCTTCACTCGGCAGCTGCTGAGGTCAACCGGAGGACCGTGAGACCCACCGGGAGCACAGAGGAATCCTCGAAATGTACCGGTGATATTATTTACACTGCTATATGGAGAAAATTACGACTACTTGATCTGTCAGACTGTTTGATTCAACCCTGTTTTAACACAACGAGCTAACACTGCTAGCTGTTATTAGCCATTAGATAAGTTAGCTGTTAGCTGCTCAGCTACTTTAGGCCAATAACAGTGGAGTGCTTTTATTTTCTAAAACCTATGACATGACATTTGTTTTGACATTATGTACGTGTAATATATAAGGTTCTAAAAATGCTTTCATAATGCATATTCATCTTAAAAAATATTTAAAGAAATAGATGATTTATTGGAAGACGTTTTTGATACTGTCCTACTGAATTTAGTCTATAACTTTGGATATTTCAGTCGTTGCTGCGTAGTAGTCATCCTGGGAATGAATGAATATGAAGACGAGGCCATTCAGAATATTTCACATAAGACACTCTGAACAGGACATGAAGTAAATAAAAATAGAAAAGAGTGATAAAGAATATACCAGAACATGCATGTCTAAAAGGAAACACTGAAAAAGTTATGTAATACATTTTTCTAAATTGTACAGTAGAGACATGGTGCATTGTCTGTCTGATACTTATTAATGCCTCAAGATTCCTTTAAGAAAAGCCTATTTGAATCCTGATTAGCCAGATTGCTAGTGGATTAATTTAGATAATCAGGGAAGGTGCAACTTAATTGCGCAGATCATTGTATCTTCAGTAATATTATTGTTTACATATGAGAAGCATATCCATAATTTAAGGCAACTGTCTGTGCATGCAAACTATATGTCTCGGGATGTTATGAATAATTATTTTTTACAGAAATTGAACTGGCAATCGGTTAGCTTAGAAACACACAAGCTGCAACATTTCTTTATGAGCAAAGTTAAATGTCTTAGACGGGGAATCAACATTTTGTAAGTGTAAGACTTTGGATCAAATGGGCTTATGGTGCACGTGATGAGCCGCATAAGTATTTTGTTCAAACTTAATTGATTGTCCGAACAGGTGGATAAACATTAGCTCAGATTTGGCCTTACAGAGAGTGACTTTGCAAAACTGTGTTTGTAGAGCGATAAAGCTTGTTATTCTAATCAGATCTTTGTGTATTCAGACTGCCTCTTTACTCAGGCATGTGTGTAATGCAAGGTGAGGTCTGAAACACTCTCATACCTTTGGTGGGTGTATATATCAGTAGTGCTGATAGTCCTGTAGATTGGGAAAATGATCCATACATTTGACACCTCTTTCATGGTTTTTAACATACATTTTATGCGATTTTAACAAGAAAGTATTTTAACGTTTTATCAGTAAAATATAATAATGATGATATACTTCATCTATAAAACACCTTTAGAACACAGTTACAAAGTGTTATCCATTAAAACAAATGGACGTAAAACCATAACGCCATAAAAATACACTCATAAAGATAAAGATTCCTTTTTTGTCATTGCATGATGCCTACGAGATTCAAGAGCACTGCCTGAATATAATCACACACTTAACATTCAGACACATGCAGCTAACACATACACAATGACAACATATGCATAGAAAACTCTGGTTATTCAACAGTATTGCATGATTTTATTGCAGATATAGATGGATAGAAAACGTCTGCCCAAGATCTCAAACTATGCAAAGGCGGGCACTAAAAGGTCTAATATGTGGCCTGCAGCCAAGCCAGCAAGAGTCTTAAAGGAATCAATATCAAAACATCCGAAGTGGTCCTTACTAGCCCCACTCCACTCAGGCTAGGCTAGGCATTGCTACGTGCAGGTATTGCATGTAAAGGCTTTATGTTATAACCTGATTATAGCCCCTCCTCCTGAGCCTCCAAGGTTAAACCCTTTGCATGTCCCTCCCTCCGTTCATCCTCCTCAGCTGCAGCAGAATGGCGATGAGGACAGGACAGTTGCCAAGTCATGGATAGAAGAACGCCACAACCATGACACATGAGACCCTCACAAGCAGCTCCCAGCTGTCTGTCCAGGCGGCTGCACTGCGCATGGTTCACCTTCCACTGTCTATGTACAGCTCTCTGGCGCAGGTGAGGAGGGTCTGTTTGAAAGCTTTGATACTGGGAGTTCCTGCTGTTTGTTTTCTATACCTGGTGCAGGAGAGGCATCACGGTTGTTTAAAGTTGGAGTCAGCGATTCTGCAGAATGTTTGCTGTCAAAAACACTTTTTAGTCAAAATCGATCAATATCTCCTCACGTTCTGCAGTGTGTGCAGTGGGGGCCCACCATAGCTAGCAACATACCAGTTTACAGAGCCTAGGCTGTGTATTTTTCACCACACACGCAGTAAGGACAGGTAGCTAATCGTGAGGAGATATTCACAGATTTTGAAAAAAAAAGTCAATCTGTTCTAGTATGTATTATGACACATGACATTTACCAAAAAAGTATTAATTCATGGCATCTTAAAAAATTAGTGATGTACATCAAAAGAGCAAAATGGTACTTTTTTGGATTTAATAAAGAATATACCAAATGTTTTCAGGACAATTACTTCAGTATGCAATCATATACAGCTAGAATACTTAGTTGTAGTTATCTTACTAATACCTACCACAAAATAAGAGAGACTTTGTTGTCATCCATCTCTATACAATGCTGTACACTACACTTAACACAACGTAAATCATTTTGTTGTTTGAAAGTCAACAATATTCTCTCTCATAGCCCCTCATGTTGTAGTGTGTATTAGTAGTAGTATAGGAGGAGAGTGTGTCAAGAGTCACGTAGCAGATCAAATGTCATTGGGGATCTGGTGTGAGCGTGCAGGACGGGTGGCAGTAGCAGCAACAGAGAAACACCATGGAAACACTGCAGGCCTGAAGCTCAATTGAATCAATCCAGCCCATTTAGTAGCTTTTTAAAGAAGTCAATATTATGACTATGGCATTATATCTCCAAACTCGATGATTATGTAATCTTCAGTAGTGTGGAATATTTGGCAGCGGCGGTTCCTTTGAGGATAATCCCCCCTGTCAGTCAGTGTTTCTATCTATAGACGGGAGAGGGGGGCTACGCACGTTATGTGAAAATGCTTATTTTAAATCTAGATGACAGGCTGGTAGCTGATCCTTTAGCAATGCTTGTTATATTATCACGAGCAGCCACTAGATTTTCAGTTATGTATCCGGAGACACACTCTCACTGGACATCAAATGTATTCTTGCAGGTACTTTGTGCATTTCCTACTGTTGTTATGTATCATCCTTTAGTGCTGTTTGCTATTAACGGTTTTTGCTACTGTTTTGTCTTCACTTCTGTATGTTATGGTGAGAAGAAGAAAAAAACTACCGCCTTGGGATTTTGGGAAGTTTGAGTTTAAGGATTTTCCATTCAGTTTGGGTAAAGATGTGATGAATTAATATGAATTAATATGTGAAGCTACAGAGAAACATGAGCTTTAGTTTGGCCAAATTTTCATTTTCTTGTGCCCTACTACACACACCAATCTTTTGCTTTTTTTTTTAATTAAAATTATTATGGAACAAACATTAAAGGTGCTGTTAGCGGAATGGTTCTTTTAGCTAACTTCCTGTCAGTTACTGCAGTTAGCTGTCCCCTCGCTCGTCCCTACGTCACCACATTAATGCACTGCGGTCTTCAAGCAGCAAGTTATCTAGCATCATCTCAGATCCATAAGTGTGATAAAACATGATAAAAACCATCAAAACAGACATTGGGAAGGATTTTTACCTGCTCCGCCATTGTAGGCGCATAAACATTCACCCATGTGTCGCTCTGGCGTGCACCGGCAGTGAGACCATGAGTGAGACGGGTGCGGACGGGTGTCGGTTTGTAGCGTTCTCTCTTGTGATTGGATAAAATTTTGGGATACTACATGAAGTTTAATTGCTTATTACATGCAGAGCAGCTGACTAAGAGATTGGCTTTATGAAACGCGCACATCATGTAAGTGATTACTGTATGAATAAAGAGCGATTTAACACATTAATATAAATAAACCGCTTACTTCACCTTGAAACTTGAAACTCTTTCTCCAGGTGAGTGTCAGCACAGGCA
This sequence comes from Ammodytes marinus, assembly GCF_949987685.1. Taxonomy (NCBI): domain Eukaryota; kingdom Metazoa; phylum Chordata; class Actinopteri; order Uranoscopiformes; family Ammodytidae; genus Ammodytes; species Ammodytes marinus. Next base: position 25,792,495 of record NC_137213.1, on the reverse strand, counting down.
CCAAGAAGCTTGTGGCAGGTGCGGCCTTCGGAGCGTTCTCTCTCTTCTTCCTCGCTCGGCGCTTCCAGAGGAGGAAAGGCAGAAAGAAGGCCCAGTCGCCTCAGTGGGAGCAGGCCGCAGCCTTTGAGTTCTTCTCCCCGGCAGCAGCAGACAACAGTAAAACCTCCAGACACACTGGCTGTGCTAATTTTTATTATTAAGTGATGCTGACAAAAACACTATTGTGTCAGGGGACACAACACTACATGAACAATTTTCTGACAAGACAAGCAAGCAGAAACGAGACAAAAAAATTAATAAAAAATATGTATAATAATAGAAGAAAAAAATAGAATAAATACATTTTCTATGTATTTTCCTTAGTCTAAACCAGCAGCTCAGTGGCCTGTGATCTCTACTAATATGTAAGTCCAGGCACTGGTCTGTGATGTAATCGGACCAGGCCGCGCCTGTATTTCCTTGAACTGCAAACAACAGGTTTACAGATTAACTAATTTATTCTCATTGAGAAGGATTTAGCTCCGATCAGAGTCCTAGAGAGAAATGAACAGAGAGGCAGGATTAAAGGGAGTCAAATTAGCAGTTAGCCAGGATAATTAAATCTTCTGTTCAAAACTGATTGAATAGATTGTTGACTTGGAATGTATACAGATTATAGTACATTTGCAAAGTGAATTGTACATTGTATTTTCTCTGATAATATAACCATATAAAAATGAAAACTAGATAATATCATTAAGATAAATATATAATTGGAAATGAATTACATTTTTATTGATAACAAATTTATATTTTTTGATAAGGATATATCCACTATGTAATCGTGGATGCTCATGTTGCCTGGTTACTGTATTCTCATCTTTGTCTCCTCTTCCTCTGTCCAGATAACACCAGTCAGAACATCACTCTCTCCCTCAACTCCAAGAATGGTTTCCCCTCTGGTCTGGTTCTCCCTACCGGAGACTACAGGAAGCTGTCTGGCTCTCTGCTCAGCCTGGCCTCGGTAAGACAAACGCAAAGAGACAAAGTTATTTATATTTATTTGCTTCACCATTGTCATTTTTATTAACCTTTATTTTTCCAGGAATATACTCATTGAGATTCAAAATCTTTTTCAAGAGAGTCCTGGCCAAGAAGGCAGCATAAAAACATAAAAGTTTCATATTAGCATTATTAATCATAGTCATAGTCACTTTCTTGATGGGATACTCTCTTTGTCTGTTGTGTGTTTTAAAGGTAAAAAGCATGAACTCGTCCAGCAGCAGCACCTGCGCCAATGAGTCCACGTGTTGGGACAGAGCGGCGGAAGCTGATATCTGCAGCCTGGTCAACCTACCCGTCACCACACCTGAAAACCTCTACCTTATGGGTAAAGACAGTCGCTTACTACGTCACCTCACTTTGTTTCTATTAATGAGAAACAACCTGATTATTTATGTGTTGAAATAATGGAAGTTTTTAGTCCGTTATACTTGTTTTTTTATGGAACATTATTTTTTATTCTATTACTAGAATTGTTGTATTTGTATGTCTCTTTATTTACTTTGTATGTTGTTGTTTTGGTTTTTGAGTGATCAATGGTCGTGTGTGCTAAGTGTATCTCCTCTGTAAAATAATTAATAAAATGTATAATAGTGGATCTTTAGATTAAGAGTTTATGTGTGTGTGTGTGTTTGCAGGTATGGATTTATTTGAGGAGGCTCTGAGGCGATGGGAGGAAGCGTTGACGTTCAGGAGCCAGCAGGACGAGGACGATGCCAGCTGTGTGTCGGTCAGAACGGGGGCTGGAGACGCCATCGCTGAGCAGAGCATGGAGGTGATGGAACACACTGAAACACACTTATCACTTAAAGATGTTTTCAGACATATTTAAAACCTATTCAGCAACACTCCGAATTCTATAACATTTGATTATTAACAGCTTGTGCAACCAATTTCGTTAGTGATTTTTTTTTTTTGCAAGATTAATGCGTCACCCGCTATGTTGTGGAGGTACAGCGGAGCTGATATTTTGAAAGGAATTGGAACTAGTGAAATATGGCTGAGGCAAAGAAGTATACTTTTTTTTTTTTTTTACTCAATTAATTTATTGATAAAGTAATACGTTGATTCATAGATTATTAAAATAATGGTTATTTGCAGCCCCCACTCCATATCAGTCTGTGTAGTTAAAGAGAAATATGCTGTCCACAAACTCTCCGCTACACAGCACCTATCTGAATACCAGCCACCTTTGTCACAGAGTTTGGACTAGTAGCAGCTAACTCATTGATTCTCTTGACCTATATGAAGGGATTTGGGATTAGTGCCAATCATAAATTTAAGCTTGGGCACCCTACTGTTGACAAGGAAATTCTTCTCTCAGTGGCGCCTCTTTGGAAAGCTTATTAAAAAATTCAGTCATGTGATTTTATTCAAAAAAAATTCAGTCATGTGATTTTATTCAAGAAACAACTGAAATATGACTTTGGTGGTCGAAATTTTCCTCATTTTATCTCCTCCCAAGCTGGCATTTGTCAATAAGGAATTTGCATTTAAATGAAGTTTAGATTAAATTAATATTAACTAAGTGCTAACTACTACTTTTTTCCCCTGTCTTTTACTCTCTGTGGTCTCTAAAGATGTTTTTAAATTGGCCTTTGTCTCACCTTACGTAGATTGTTCTTATTATATATTTTAAATCATGTTTTCTGTGTCTGTGTTCAGGAAGTCATCAGTGCAGAGTTCATCCACAGACTGAAGTCTCTGCTGCAGCGCGCCTACAGCCTTCAGGAGGAGTTTGAGGGAGTGTTGTGCCTGTCAGAGCCCTCGTCTCATAGCAACAGCCAAGGTGAGTCACTGACTACTTTTACATGCACAGCGATATTCCCATAATAACCCGGTTAAAATCATATTCAGAATAAGACATTGCCATGTAAATAGCAGTTTCTGCTCACTTTAGACAGAATAAGGTCAAATTCTGAGTAAACCATAATTGTACAAGGACCTGTGTAGTATTCTGATCTTATGAATACATGTCTCAATGGTGTGCCTATCAATCGCACTAAATATTCCTACTGGAGTTTTAGCTGTATTATGGCATTTCCACCACCATTGTTGTTAACTTATTTGATCGGGTTTTTTGATACTGTGGATATTTATATTTCTTTGCACTTTCATTTCCTCCTATAACCTTATGAAAGGGGTTGTCGATTTTCAATTGCCCTCTTACACTTTTGAACTCAAATACATTAACAGTTCATTCTCCATCACAGATAAAATGGCCGACATTTTATCCAGAGAGGACCTGGATGACGCCTGTCTGAGAGACAGCATGAGCATCGCCTCCAATGACTCTTTTGTGTCTGCGGCTGAGGTGAGGAAAAACCCACCATCACATTCTAAATAACCACATACTTTTTTTCAACTTTTAAATGTTTTAAACAGTCGGTGTTTAAGCGGGAGGTTATACATTTCTTCTTTCTTTTTAATCTTTTTCTTTATAAGGCAGTTGCGAAATAATGTAAAAATTGCAGCGGTTCCATATTTCATACAAATCTCCAGACTTCTGCACAAATGAAATAAAAAATATTGGAAACGGAAAGAATCACGAACACTTGGGATATACTTGATGAAATATGGTCAACAAACTATAATAATAATAGGTATTAAAAAAAATAACAGTAGTGTAATAAAGACAAATTGAGCAACTGCAGTTGCCGTAGAAGAGAAACAAACAAGTATCTCAAACTGTCTGAAGCATCAAATCTACAAGTTCACAGCAGGACTTTGATTGCAACAAGTTTGATCTTCCTTTTTTAGGTTCCCCACCTGGTGTTTGTTTACCAGTACTCGGATTACCTCATTAAGTCACAGTGGGGGGGGGTCGAGCTGTGTACCCTGGTTACAGGTGCACCTGACCCACAATGTACAAAAATAAACCAGTTGTTAAGAATGATTGATTAGTTTACTTATCTCAAAACCTGCTTGAAGCTAAGGTGCTACATATCTAGTATGACTTAGTATTAATGTCATAAAAAAAGATACTACACTTATAGTTCAGCAGATTACTCATTTAAAATGAAGGTGTTGACTTACCAACCTGTTTACTGTGTACATACCCCAGTGAGAGTTAAAGTGGGTCACTCGTACTTACTACACTAAAAATAGACCTCTGACATTCCTCCATGGGTCGACAACATGCAGCTTGCTCTTATTTCTCATGGCAACATGGAGAGGTCCTTATGTGATTGGGATTTCTTTATTTTTTTTATTTTAGTCTTCAGAACAGCACTATTTAATAACCAATAACGGTGAAAGCACTAATGTCAAAAATAAGCATTTTCTCCTGTCCTTTTATATTAAGATCTACAACAAATATAGTTATGGTGTTCCTGGTTTTGATTTGATAGGTATTTAGAACAGGATTTTAATTGAGTACCTTTTTCAATTCTCTGAATAATATACTGTAAATCAAAGTAGGTGAAAATTAACACATGATTGATACATTCAGACAATTTATTTCCTCTTTGGATTTCTGTCCTGTGTCCTATGTTTAGGCTGTTGTGTTTGTATATTTGTTTTATTTTTATTCTGCAGATATATCCCGCAGTGTTATTTGTGGCAGGTTTAAGTTCATGTTTGGATGACAAAATGGAGGACACAGAAATACATATGGATAAAACGCATTAATATCTTTTCGTTAGCTGCATCTTTTTTGAACATTATAATTATTTAGTGCATCACATAACTTCTGTTGTTTGTCTCTGTATCAGCTTTCAGAGCACAGAGAGCTGAGGAGTGTCTTCGCTCTGCGCCATCACCCGTTCTACGAGGAGGCGCTGCAGATGGCTGAGGACGGAAAGATCTCCTGCAGGGTGCTGAGGTAATTTACAATAAATAGTGGGATGGACATGAAAACTAGAGCGCCTACTGTGGAGTTAAAAACACCCGTGTCATAGTATATGCCAACATTCCTTATCTTTTTCTTTCAGGACTGAACTGCTGGAGTGTCTGGGAGATGTAGATTTCTTGGCCAAGTTGCACTGTGTGCGGCAAGCATGTCAGGTAAACCATAAAAAAACCTTATGAATTAAAACTTAGATTTATCGTTTTTAGTAATATTTGGACTGAATAAACCACAAAATACGTTAAGCAATTAAATTCAACAATTTGGACCTTTAAACCTCTATTTTAAGCCAAATATAAAAGGATCTATTTGAGTAAAATATTTGTTCTTTTTCAGCTCATTCTGTGCGAGAGAGCGACCAGGATGTTTCTGGCCGACACGGGAAAGAAAATCCTGTCTTCCATTATCGTTAAAGCACAGAAGGTAAGAATGAAATCCCATCTTGGTGATGATGATGCATCTTTCAAAGTATATTTCTGGTCCTCAACTGCTATGGTTTGGTTTTCAGAGCCCGAAGAGATTCGAGGAAGTGTTTGAGGAGATGATTTCTTTCCTGGATCACACGGAGCACTGGGAGAACACGGAGGTGGAACTGGCCACACGAGGGGTAAGAGAAATACTAATCAAGATGATCCATTACCGGTATATATTGTGTCTGTCACATTTCTTCTTTTCAAATTCTAAGGATTTAAACTTATTCCAGGTGAAACATTTGAACTTCTATGACATCGTGCTGGACTTCATCCTGATGGACTCGTTCGAGGACCTGGAGAATCCACCGATCTCCATCCAGAACGTGATCAACAACCGCTGGCTCAACAGCTCCTTCAAGGAGACTGTGAGTAAACATATAAAGTACTGAAAAATGGAGTTGATTTAGGTAGAACTGATCAGGAATTAATCAAATTAAATAACTGATTAATTATCTGCATGTATTTCCCAGGCGGTGGCATCAAGCTGTTGGTCAGTGATGAAGCAGAAGAGACAGCACATGAAGGTACAACAACTTCAAATTACAGGACTACCGTGAATAATTAAAAAACTGTCTCGCTGTGTTACCTCTTATTTGCCTCTATTATCTCTGGTAGAAGCACGAATTGTCCTTTTTTACATAACTTTCATGATAATTTAACCACCTCACTAACACATGCTCATTGTCTCAGGTGCCTGACGGCTTCATCGCTCACTTCTACGCCGTGTGTGAACAGATCAGCCCCGTTCTGGCCTGGGGCTTCCTGGGGCCCAAGAGCTCTCTGCATGACTTCTGCTGCTTCTTCAAGGTCAGACTTAGCACCAGAAATAACTATGACAGTGACATAAAAAAAAACTGCATCTTGTGTAGGTAAAACACTCAGTGGACTTCAGAGTCTAACACATTGTTCCCTTGCTTCAGGATCAGGTGCTGTACTTCCTAAAGGACATTTTTGACTTGGAGAAAGTGCGTTACTCGTCGGTGGAGAGTCTAGCGGAGGACATGCTCCACCTGCTGCACCGGCGCTCCGAGCTGCTGCTGGCCTACCTGGGAGCCGAGTCACCGCGCCACGGCAACAGCTGCAACCCCACACCGGTGCAACTGTTGCCTAGCGCCCTGATGGGGGCACAAGTGCAGTGACGGGAACTGAAATCTCCTAACAAACCAGGGGGGGGGTCATCGAACATCACAAACATGTGGAAAACCTCAGCATTTATTGAAGGGGGAGTTCAGGACAGTATGTAGTTCTGACATCACATGATAGATCACTCATCTGTTGCACAAAAACTACTTCACTGAGGTTTTAAAATCCGCTCATCTCATCTCCCATCATGCCGTGCGCTCTCACGGATCGCTATAAGCTGTACAAACCGTCTGCCTTTTCACTTGATCATTATCTCCTCCCAGCCCTTTCTCACGGCGCCATGGCAGTGCACGTTAAATATCAGCAATAATATTAAGAATTATTTAAACTTGCTGTGAGACTGGCATTAAAGGTTGAGTCAGCAATTCTTGAGAACGCTCATCAATCTGTGAATATCTCCATTCTGCTACCTATTCATATTGTGTGCACTTAAATACAATATGGGGTTAATACGCAGCCTAGGCTATGTAAACAGGTATGTTTTAAGAGCCAAGGTACCTTTTAAAAGGGCCTAGGCTGTGTATTAACACCATTTTATTTTTCCAGAGCACACAGTACAGATAGGTAGTGGTTCGCGAGGAGATATTCACTGATTTTGACCATTCTTCTCCAGAGGTACATAATACGCTGTGTAGATGGAGGCATGTTAGCCGCTGCTAAAGACTATTTGTGTGCAGAGAAAGAAGGTATTTTACAGTATTTATTTTACTATACAGCTAAATGATGCAGGATTTATTTTTTAGAAGTTGTAGTTTTACCTGTATATCAGTGGATTTGTGATCAGCTTCAGACAAATATATGAATACCAATGTTATAAACTATCAGATTCATTAGATGTATTTTCACATTCTGTCAACACAACAATGCAAGACCAGTAAATGTACTAGGTGTTTTTTTAAAGCACGTTCTCCTGGGAAATCGCTTGACAAAGGGACTGTGTTTGATAAATGTGTGGAGTCAGCCTTCGAGACTGTCATGTTTGAAAGGGAAAGTTGAATAGAACCTTGGCTTGCAAACAGTCGTACAATATTTAAATTATAAATATTTAAACAAGGCCCACAATCCGCTACAGTAAACAAGTTTACCGGTATATATATTACAATTGCATAATCCTATATGTGCCACTCATATTTTCATGACAGGCAAACAAGCACGAAGCCTTAATGTCAAATGCATTTTCATATTCAAGCCTTGTCTTCGTCAATGAATGTCAGTGTGAGTTTTTTCAATTCGCTGTCGAGTTAAAGTTTGAAATATACAATGCTTTACTGTGTTCTCTGCTGATCAGTCACTGCCGTGTACAGAAAATAAAATTCACTACACAAATACTACAGCAGGAAGAAACCCGTTATTTAAACTTGATTATTAAATGCTACAGATCTATTTTAGGAGGAACAGTTGTCAACCCTCTTTGCTTTAGGAGATATTAATTGTTCACACGTTTTATTTTTTTTCATATGGTATAACTACACCCACATGTGCATTGAAAATAGTCACTGATCATTTCTGCTGTCCATGAATCTTCCTAAAGTGATTTCAATTAAAGTGTCTAGGTCAAAATCCACAATATTCTGTTCAAATGGACTGAGTTTAGATGGAGCTAGTGCGGTTATAAAATTCAAACTCACTAGTTTTAGCTTCTTCACATTTAGATATTTCACTGCTATAATTCTTTGATTGGCTTGAATTTTCTCTGAATAAATAAGGCATTAATAACTCAGTATGGGCAAGAGGAATGATTAACCAAACAGATGGATCCTATTTTGGCATATTACTAAAATGTTTACACAGGAAAATTTACATTTGTGCGTTCATTGCGTGTATAAATTAAGCAAATAAAGACTGATGCAAATGTGTTTGAGTTGTATTTTTTTCCTTCAACTAAATGTTGGTCTTTAAATATGCTTGTAAAATAAAACTTGAGTAGATAAATCCAGTTTATTTGTAACAACTTTATTATTGAACATGGCAACATTTCAAAAGTCAAAACAGTGGATTGAAAAACCAATTGATTTAATTTACACATTACATCAAACCTTTACCTCTAAGGCATGCTCCTCGTTTTGTCTTCTACACCCCCACAAACTTGTGTTGAAACACTGAGCATTTTCAACTATACAGAGTGAATAGTCTTGTGACCCTTTAACTAAAGAGAAAAGTTTTTTTTTTAAACTTGATAAACCCCAAAATTTACTGCCAATAAAAGTGCATATGTAATTGAAAGGTACATCAGTTCCTGTCCTCGTCCAACTTTCTAAAGCACATTCCTATTGACTAAAAGGTAATAATAAAAGAAAGGCATTCAAGCGATAGAGAAACAACCATCAGACAACTCTAAATACGCTATGGCATCATGGTTAAGAACAAAATCAATCCGAGTAAGAAAAACATGTATCTGACCAACACTTTTGCAATCACAGAATTTAAATTTCATTGCGTTGCCGTTTTTACCTTATCACTGGAGCTCTTGAACGGTCTACGTTCAGCAGTGGGATTGACTCCTTTTGGGGACAAACTACGACAGGGCCTGATTCTATGACCTAAGCTCGCAGCATCCTCCAACACTGTGAGCGAGAAGTGAAGGCAGCAGCGTTTCAATAGCAGAATATACACTGCACTTGAGGGCAGATTCACACCACGACAAGAGAAAGTAAAAATCATGTATTTGTTCACTGTTTTCGTCCTAACGGATGAGCACACGGCTATCTTCTGACATTATGTTTGCATGGCATGCATTATAATACACCAGTCTTAAGCATCGATATACAGTCACCGTCAGACTTACCAGATTGCAAAGATAAGGCTATTATCAAATATTAAGCACATACGATAATGACAACATTTTCCTCAGTGAGCCTATGCAACTGTAAAGTCACTTATTTAAAAGTCAAACTTCATAAAAACAAGTCATATCATGCAGTTCATTCGTGAAAGCAGATCATATTTTAAAGGGCTGTTCATACTAAATCATGGACATTTCTGTACGACTAGGCATTAATGCATTGAGGGCATGTTATAGACACAGGTAAGCATTTCTTTGCATGTATCATTGGTCATGTCACTGGACAAAAACACTTGTTTCCTTAGGTTTCGCTTACCTGTGTTTTTGCAGCAGAACCTAAGGTGCAAGGTCTGGGACGACACTGCAAAGATCAGATATATTGCACTGTTTGCCATCAGCGAACAATGCAGTCAAGATAAGTTTGTTTGTTTGTTTTTGACCTTAAAATTAACAGCCTTTCAACAACAATGCTCATTCAGAAAATGTCATAATCAAAATACTGAACTAATCAGAACTGAATCACTTCCACTAGTAGCATTCCTCATGCTCATGTAGGACATATTGATTATTAAAGTAATAATAGCAGAAACCTAAGCATGCTACACTGGAGTTATGCAGAAAGAGATTTTTCTAAAGCAATATATTGCAATAAATGGCATTTTGAAAAACATGACAGTCTCAACTAGACAATGCACTTATCAGGTCAGGTATTCAAGAAAACGCAGATAACCACATCATGGACATCCTTAAACAGTTCCTACCAACAGTGTAACAGAGCGCTGACATTCAAACCCTCAGTTCAGAAATCCCAACTGGCACTGAAATTCTACCCACAAAGAGTCTCACAATCTACAGAGCATCGACATACTGTGAAAATTCAAAGTCTGAAATATTGTGCACACAAGGGGAAAGAAGTCATGAATCTAAAGTACTATTCCTCTCCTCAGAACATTTCATACTTACCCAGACATAAGGGGAAAATGGCAGTATGACAAAATACTATATTTTGCAGTTCAGAAAGCATTTAAAAAAAAGGCGGGTATCTCTCAAGGTCACAGTTTTGTACTTACAGTATAGGAGGGCTCAACTGATGGATGAAGACCGCTTAGCCACCCCCGACCCTACAACATCTATGATCTTAAACTTGATAAACACTAACAGAATGGGCACAGCAAAAACGATTTTTGCAATGTTTTTATATTAAAAAAACATTCGTTTATAATAAAAAACAAGTGTATACATGAGTTAGTTCGCAATTTGAAATGGGCATGACAAAATGTTTCAATGCATTGTTCGATACAGTGGCAAATTTTTACCTGACTGCCCTGGAGAAAGAACAGCACAAAAATATGTGTATACACACGTAACACTAAAAAAATATGCAACATTTCTTGCAACCATGTTTTGTTTTCCTGGAGGAACATGTTAAGAAAAATGCTTGCTTACCGCTTGTCTAAATTGGCCTGTGGAGGAGGAAGTGTCTATCACAAAAAAGGCAAAAAACAGTGCATTCTACCTCAACAATGTCAGCAAACCAAGCAGAATTACAAGAGCGCCACAGCAACGCAGGTAATGCATGAGTTACGGTACATAGAAACCAGTCAGCTTTCTTATGACAAACATCCGTCTACCGCTAAAGTCAAGAAACACGAGTAAATTAAATGTCTATCAACAAGGACGGTTGTTGGTCTGAACCACTCGGGATCACTGCACAGACATAATGTATCTAAAGAGTCTTATAGACAGTTGGAGAGAGACAGGACAGCACAACTTTGAGTCAACCATTTTTTGGACAATGTACCCCCCTTCATGGCTAGGCATTTCAAACCCTTCCCCACAACCCTCCCTCAAAACAAAAACAAAGAAATTAATAACAACCCTTCTGCTTTAAAACCACCCCAACTTACCAACACAGGAGGTTTCAGTTTGTTTTATTGCAAAAACACAACAGGCAATAGCATTTTAAAAACTGAGATGATTTACATGGTAATGTCTACAGTTTAATAAACATGAGTTCTAACCACATTTAATGTAGATACAGGGCTGGAATGACCATATGTATAATTACCTCACTAAAAACAAAGCATTTACAAGAAAAACAAAAAACAGGAGGAGGACGTGTTCGCCGGGAAATCTGCCATGTATGTGAAACACTTTCAAACCAAGGAAATTTAAGATCTTCATCAAGGCGTCTGCATCCAAACATTTAACAAAGGATTTTGTTTTCGACAATGTAGCATTTACTTTATGTCCACTTCACATTACTGGCCCTGTGCAAAAAAATACATAGAAGATACATTGCATGTTAACATCAGAAACAGTGGACGCAGCTTCCCAAAAATAAAGTTAAAACCCTAAATAGGGAGGAAATGGTTTTGGTTAAGTGTTTGTGTGGTGTGTGTAGCTGCTGCAGTCACTGGAACCCTGTGAAAATCCTAGGGAAGCAAGTGTGGTTAGGGCACCAAAACAATGATCAGAGTATTGAGTGGATGTGGAGGTCAGATTCTTATGGGGGGTGTACCTGAGGGGCTTGTGGTGCTGCACCCATAGCCTGTGGGTTGGCGGTGCCGTAGTACGCTGCCTGCTGACGGTAGTACTCCGCCCAGGCAGCGCTGTAGTCTGGCTGGCCTCCGGGCTGAGCCGAGGCAGCCACTGCTGCTGCTGCTGTGGCGGCTTGAGGGGCCGCTTGACCTGGAGGGTAAGACAAAATGGCACCGGTTAGTTCACTGGACATTCAAGGAACATATATTTACTAGATGACAACATTTATGAGAAGGAGAACGAACCAACCACCAGTTCTCTGGGTGGCAGGACAGAAACCTTCTGCTTTTCTCTGGGGCGGCTGAGAGAGCAGCTGCTCTACTATAGAGGGCTGCTAGTGAGCACAGCCGCCCCGCAACATGCAAAACATTCACCTGGGAGCTACAAGGGTCACCTCAGAAATCTTGTTGATAAAGACTGTACATATCTTTCATAGACGTTATTCTCTGGCAGTTAAACCAGCTATAGCTAGTTTCTCTACTTGGAAGTGAAATTGCTATTTTCTGATTTGATTGTTTGTCATTAAAAAACAAGGCAGCACTAACTTAACAGTACAAATCAGTGTTTATAAATGAATTTATCAGAATAGAACTCAATGAATAAGCCACCTTTATCATAACTCCAATTATCTGTAACTATAGTAGGGCATTTACATTTCAACTTAAGGCCATACAGGAACACTGACCTTGTTTCTTGTAATATTCCTCCCAGGCTTTCGTGTAATCCTGAGGTTGTTGTTGTTGTTGTTGCTGTTGTTGTTGACCCTGTTGACCTGCAAACAGGAGGGGGGGAGTGTCAATACATCCAATTGTTTAAATGAAATCAAAAGCATAATTCACAACATTGATTCTACACATTGCATCATTAACCTTACACAAATTCAGTAGCGCATTCATTGCACATGGCAACAAAACTCTGCCGTCAGTGTTGATAGAGCCCTACCATAGTCTAGAGAATAAACTACTCTAAGCTCATGGAAAGGTGGTTCTGTCTCGACAGCTCAGTCCTGTTGATAGTCAAAAGTGTTGCAGTCTAAACAGCACAGGCGGCAAATGTCAAACCAAGTGGCGGCACAGTGGAAACGCTCCACAGCAGGCCAGCAATGGTGAAAAAAAGATACCCAGACGTGAAAAAAAAGACACCACTTGACTGCCCGGTGCCTGTTTAGACTGTCTTATTGTGTTAAGAGGTGTACACTGAAGCTACGGTTGTATACCAGTTTTCTTGTAATATTCCTCCCAGGCCTTGGAGTAATCTGCCTGTCCACTCTGACCTGCAGCCTGTTGTGGGTCACCTGTTAAAAGATACAGTACTTGTAATTAGTGAAAGGGCTTTCAGCAGTTTCCCCTCCACCTGCCTCGGTCCAGCTCAGCCTAGAGATAGTGGAAGAAAACTATCCTGTCCCTCGAAAAAAAAATTAAAAAAAATTAAAACATGCTCTGCAAAAGCAAAGTCATTAAAAAAAAAAAAAGTTGAAACTTTTCTCCACCAGAAGGACATGACCCTACTATAGTGAACTACACTGCTCTACGCTTGTCCTAAACTCTCCTAGAAGCACAGACACCTCACCAATATACAAACACTGCGGTTACCTTGGCCGTTGGATTGAGTGGTGCCGGGAGCTCCACCAGAGGGGGTCATGGGAGCCTGCGGTTGCTGGCTGTACTGAGCGTAGTAGGCCGCCCACGCCGCTGCGTTGGCATCGGCTGCTGCTTTATCTGAACAAAACAAATTAGATGTTACCAAACAAAGGCCAACATAAAAGCTATACACATAAAGTTACAGGTCTCCATTATATAATCTGATCAGTTCTTGCACCGGGTCAAAGGGCATTATAGAAGTGCGATTAATCTGCGTTATTTTTTTTTAATCGCGTTAATTTTTCTGTGATTAATCGAAATTAACGCGTTAATTTGACAGCCCTAATTTAGTTATTTATACTATAGTACTTCTTCCAACAGGCGCATTTCCCGACAACCACTATATAAAACGTGTACTCACTTGGATCAGGTTGTCCCTGCTGCCAGTGTGGGTAGCCGTTGCCCCATCCCTGAGGCTGGTAAGGCGCAGGTGGACCGCTGAGGAAGGAAAAATAAAATTAAATAAATCATCTCGCCAAACTTTCACTTTCATCTTAATATTCTTATGAAAAAAAACCTTTTAAAATGAGTTCTAAACGTGTTGCCAGTGTTCTTACTGTGGCCCTGGAGGTCCCTGGTTGTAGGGTCCAGCGTTGTATGGACCCATGGGAGCTCCGGGGGGTCCTGGTGGGCCGGGGGGACCGTGTGGGCCTGGCCCTCCATGTGGCCCGGGCGGACCGTGAGGGCCACCCATGGGAGTGACTGGGCCCTGAAAAGATAAAACACAACAGGTTAGCAACAACCTTATGAGAGATATTCTGATGGTATGATAACCTTAAGCAAAAATACCACGGTTTCACGATAACAGCTCTCAAATGTGTTATTTTGAAATGTCAGAGTAAAAGAATGTCGTTCTTAAATCAATTGTTTAATTTTTTTAACAGAATATTCTGAACATTAAAAACCATATGACAGATAATGGCGGTATTGAAACCTTGACTTTTTCATACCGGGGCAAACTTGAAACCGGTTATCGTCCCATGCCTAATGAGACAGTATCACTTTACAAGCTTATAATCAAACTCTTAAATTTCTTACTCCAATTTTTTCCTCCACCAGCTGCCTGGCGTAGTCGATCTGCTGAGGCGAGCCGCGGACTGTGAACATCTTGATGTTGGGGTCGGCGTTGGGCGGAGGATTCCTCTGTAACTCGATCCTCGCTCCAGACTGCTGGCTGATGCCTTTGATCGTCTCACCACCTGATGAGACAGAATCAAACATTTATCAGAAAATTAAAAACACATTTATTCAGCCAAACATTTCTCTTTTCAACATTGTATTTTGAAATGTACTCTATATTTTTTAATACCAAACCAGATATTAGATATCAACCTCCTTCTGTGGTTTTCCTTTTCAAAAAATCTAAAGTGTAGCCGTCGAAGAATGCATGTGTGCCAAACGTGTGTCCTGTGTCAGTCAATCTGAGTTCACACTATAAAATATATGGCTGTAATACAAGGGTTCTGCTAATGGACAGTGTAAACTCTCTCCATCTCTTGTGTTCTGGTCTCAGATTTTAGGGTTAGGTTTATAAATCAGCTTCTCAGCGTGGTGCATGAGTTTATCATGGACCAGACACATTTTAACTGCAACATAATGCCTTTGCTTTTTTCTTCACTATGTTTAGTAATATAAGCCGTTCTTTAAACCATACCAGACTTCAACTCAAAATCCTAATGCCGTTTTCCTTCCCATAATCCCAATTGTAGTCCTGCTGTTGGAAGAAGCCACTAGCCTTTTCCAATGATGAGTCCAGTCTTCATGGTTGGGACGGTGAAGGTAAACTCCTGCAGGCCACCAGGGGGGCCGCCCATGTTCCAGTTCCCCTGGCCGCGACCGCGACCTCTTCCACCCCCACCTCCACCTCCGTGTCCTGGAGGCCCACCGGCCTGGACGCTCCTCAGCAGATCAGTGATGATTTCAGCTGCGTGCTGAGCCTGCTCCTGGGGGCCCATGATCTGTGCTATCCTTTCTGGTGTGCTGCCATCATCTGGAGGGAGAAATACATTTAATTTGTCTAGTAATCGACATGCCATCAGAAAATAATGTGTGCCCTGTGTAAAAATCAGTCTGTGTTCACAATATAACAAAACCACATAATAAAAGGGTTCTGCTAGTTTACATCTCTCAACATCTACACCTTTCTTAAAGTGTTCCGGTCTCAGATTTTAGGGTTAGGGTTATACATCAGCTTTCAGCGTGGTGCAACATAATGCCTTTGCTTGTTTCCCAGTTCATAAAAGAGCGGACTAAGGCCATGGCACTCACCTGGTTTAAACTGAATCCTGACGCCTGTGTCACTCTGTATTTTCTTGATCATCTCTCCGTTTCTGCCGATAACAATTCCTACAGCGAACCGAGGGACAGGAACCTGGATGACAACAAAAATACAAAACACAAAGTTAAGTTAAAGAACCTTTTCATCTTTATCAATCTAAATTTAAGAAATTGTCAATCCAAGTTTCAGAAATTTTGTTTCAATAGAGGGACTACTCTCTGGCGCATATTCAACAATAAATATGTTGAACCAATCACCAGTTCTCTGACTGGACCACTCCAGCTCTTTCCTGCAGAAAAGACATGTTTGCCTTGTGTAATAGTCCATCAAGGTTCACAATGTGAATGTAATTATTTAAACTATGGAAGAAACTTTAATATTAGGATAGATGGTTATGTGATATAGCACACGTTAATATTTAGTTATTAAAGAGTTCTGCAAATGGACTGTGTATAACTACGTTCTTTCTCCTTCCTTTATTAATGTGTTCTGGTCTCAGATTTTAGGGTTAGGGTTATACATCAGCGTTCAGCGTGGTGCATGAGTTTTCATCACGGACCAGACACATTTGAACTACAACATAATGCCTTTGCTTTTGTTTCACAGTTATTTTAAATTAGATTCTTATTACACAATATATATTTTCAATCAATCACAGCAGTTCTCTGACTAAACCTTCAATAAAAACAAATGACTGCCATTGAGACTATTTGATACGGCCACAGCCATAAATTTCTGTCTAACGGTCTAGACAATAAAAATGCCGTTTTAAACTACATTTTATAATATTTATGATTATTTTTTCAATCAGATACTTGTAAAAACATATTACGACAACCAGCTTTGATATATTGATGTTTACTTATTTAAACCACATTTTCAGAGGCTTTAAAACAGATACTCACATCTAAGCTTTCTCCTTCATTTTGGCTTCCGCCGCCATTGCTTCCCCCTCCTCCAGGTCGGGACCCGTACTCGCCCCTCTGCTCCCTGAAGCCTTGGTCTCTGATCAGCTCCATCACCATCTCTTTGGCTTGCTGAAAAGGAAAGGAAATGCATCTCATTACAACACTAGTATCAACTTAGACAATGGGCCGCAAAAAGGGACAATTCTACTCTTGACAAGACATTTACATAAAGGCATGAAGGGAGAGGTAGCTCATATCTAATTAAAGTAAGAATGGGTTTCACGGGTGTGGACCTACCTGAACTTTAAAGGGCTCTCCTGAAATGCGGAGTGGCTTGTCAGCACCTGTGTTTTGGGGTCCATCTTGGATCATAACCATCTTTACCCCAGCTCTTTCCTGTAGAGAAGACGTCATTAGAACATGCATGTGTGGCAAATGTTTGCCTCTTTTAATAGTCTGGTTTTCACAATATCACCTATATGACTGCAGACCAGACATCAAAATCAATTGTCAGTTTTTTTCAGTTTTTAAATGTAATATTTTTTATTTATACAAGACCAAAGCTACATGCTAATTTAAAGTAAATAGAGCTCTGCAAATTGACATTTTGTAAAACTAAGTTCTCCATCTACACTTTTTTTTAATGTGTTCTGGTCTCAGATTTTAGGGTTAGGTTTATACAGCAGCCATCAAAAAATGGTAAATGGACTTGTATAGCGCTATATCTCCGTTTATCACAGACCCAAAGCGCTTTACATTGTTTTTGTACACATTCACCCAGTCACACACACATCCATACACCGATAGCAGCAGCTACCACGCAGGGTAGGCTTAGCACTAGGGTGCTAAGCTAACTATCGGGAGCAATTCGGGGTTCAGTGTCTTGCCCACCAGAGGCGAACTCCCTACCCACTTCGCCACTGCCGCCCTCGTGGTGCATGAGTTGATCACGGACCAGACACATTTTAACTGCAACATAATGCCTTTGCTTGTTTCCCAGTTAATTTTAAATTCATTCAAACCTTTTTTCATACAATGCTCTTTCAAATTAGCTGTCCTGATTAAGCCTTCAACGCAAACAAAAGTCTAATTATTATGATATCTGACAGAATCAGTACTGGACTGACACTGAAGTAGGGAAATGGCTTATTATCATAAAATAAGCCTGAGTGGACACTCACCTGAAGGCCTTTGATCGTCTCTCCTCCCTTCCCAATGACGAGTCCGGCTTTAGAAGCAGGGACCATAATCTCCTGGACAGTCATTCCTGGGCCGTCACTGTTGCTGCTGTTGTTGTTGTGGTTGAACGATGGAGCCGGACGCCCCTTATCAACTATCTCTGATAGTAGCCTCTTTGCAGCCCTGTCGGGAGAATAGTCACCATCAAAAACAGCACAAGTACACAGCAAACTTTTTCTTCTTTGTTTGAATATTCATTGAAGTGCCAACAATAGAGGGTGGAATTCCAGTCACAACAAATGGCTGCAATACAAGTCAGTACGGGATTGTTCCTTCCTCATCATAATGTTCTCCTCACCGTTCCTCAACTCCCCTTTTGTAACTAAACGAAACATCTGGTAGCTGTCGGTCATTTCTATGAGCAACTTCCAAAAAAAATGTGCATGCTTTTCAAACTAAGATTTCTATTAATATCTTTTTAAATGGCGATAAAAGGAAAAACCCATCGACTTACTGGATGTTCTCTGGTAGTCCTGTTAATGTCACTGACCTATCTGGCATTCCTCCACTGTCTGCAAGACAGTGAAAAGGTTATTACAAACTATACAACAAACCATTGTTTTATGGTATTAATCAAGATCCAGAATACATTAAACAGATGTAAACTTACCAGGTGCAATCTGTATTTTACAGCCAGACTCCTGCTGAAGACGTGATATTTGTTCGCCTCCCCTTCCAATAACTAGAAGGGGAAAAAGTGTGTTACAACTAAACAAAGATGTCCATGATGACTCCACCGTTTGTTTTAGCCACAGAAAAATGAAGTTCCTACACTTTGCTTTTTAAACAGATTTATTTGAGGTTTTGATTGAGTTGTATCTGAATATTCAAATGTTTTTGGTTGCGGTTTACAAAACAAGCCTGTACATGTTTCTGCAACACACGTACTTTTCGGGTTTCATCACCAGGAACTTTATATTGTATATGCCAAATATTACTAAACTAAGACTTTTTGATGTTTTGTGTCTAAATAATAACTTACTGAATCCAACCATGCCGTCTGGAACCTTGTATTCTTCTGATAACGACCTGAGAATAAAAGAACAAATCAATGTACATTTTCTTATACCTAAATTGGCCCAAAAAATATGGTTTTTTTTAAAACTCCAGTATCTACCTTTGGGGGCCACCCATTCCTCCCATTCCCGAAAAAGCTGTGGGGGAAAACAACAACATTTAAGCACATAGAGAGAAAGAAATAGAAAAGGTTTAACACATGCAGCAAATTTCCAATGCATGCTCATTAATTCAGGTAGGGAATCATCAACAATTACAGCCACAGACATATTTGACTAACTACAGCTACGTCATCGGATCACTCACCGTCATTTGTGGCCACTTTCTTCGTCTCTGGTTGGTCTGCGACAACATGACACAATAACCAGCGTAAGTATCTATCATTAAACCCACCACCACATCACTACACAGTGCTATTGACTAAAAATGGCTCGCAAGCATTGCCTTCATGGTCCTTTTGGAGACTATCGTTTGTCTTGCTGTGTATACTTGCGTTGCTTTTTTATAATATTTAAGTCCAATTTGATCAAAACAATGATAGAATTCTAAAGAATCTAAATGAAATACATGCCAGAGTTTGTCTTACAGCAGGACAAACTGAGGCTTCCAAAGTCCTATCAACACCACAGACTGAAGGTGGGATCAATTGCAGGTATGAAGTAGTAAAAAACTAAAAATCACTTTCACAAAATTAAAGTATAAAGCAAAGCCTAAGATGACGCAGGGATTTGTTGCAAAACAACCTGGGTTACGATTTGTAATTATATTATACAATTAACTGGTCTTCGCAAAGTGAAACTGAAACACACAATGACTCAAAAGCCCCACCCGTAGATTTTTGTTCCTACTTATATCATTTGTTTGCCAAATATGCATGATTTCCTCGACAGACATTGATTTGAATCGGCTGTAGGGACAAAATGAAAATACCATCCAGTTCTTAACACATGCAATAAGTAAGTAAACTGCAGAGGCTTGAATTTAAAATTTGAACATGAAAATTAACTGCCCACATGGTTAGTAGTAATGTTAGACGCATTCTTGAAAATGGGCATTGATATAATAAGACTAAATTACTGTAAATTTAACTTACTTAAGAACATGTCTACGTATCGTATGTGATAAACACACAGGCAGGCATTAGCTATCAACACTTGCATTGAATCGATTGAGCCACTGACCGATATTCAGGTTAGGCATGGGAAAATACCCACCAGCGTCCTCCAGGGGCCTTTTCTGGCCTCCGTAGGCGAATTCGTTTGATGGAGGTGCCGTGACGCCATCACCGCCGATCTTTGCTGCAATCTGAAATACAAAACAAAAAAAATCTTACTGAATTGAAAGTTACATTAACCAATTTAATGCCACACGCAATTTGAGAGCAATTCAAGTACACCAAACGTACATGTCTGCTTTAAATGTTGACCCATTAACTTGGTTTGTTATTATTCCATTTCATCTTTCACAGTACAGGCCTGGCATCTCAGTTTCAACAAGTTAAATTTAAAACTTCGATACCTTTAATGCATTGTATGAATGCTATTTTAAGAACTATTTTTTGTCCACACTAGCACAGAAATGTGTATGATAGATGCTTGTAATGTGAAAGAAATGGTGCACAAATCCCTTGAAGTAAATTATACGGTTATATGTTGGTGATATAAACGCAAATATCTCCCAAAGGCCCAATGGAGAGACTAAACTTGAAGCAACTTTAAAAGACCTGTATATCTTGTACTTTGTAGGGCCCCAAAAAAACTGAAATGCACACAAGCCAAACAATAATGAACTAATTAGACTATGCCATGGTGATATGCGTAAAGTTGATGCGTAAAAATTAAATTGCAGCGTCAAAAAATAAACCATTAAAAATAACTCTGTGTTCGCCATTGAAGGACTGCTAAAGCAGTGATTCAAAACAATAGTAATATCAATTCAGGCCTACATTTTTTGCTTGATTTTTATCAGTGTTTTTAAAGATGTGTATACCAATTATGTCCTCGTGTCTAGTTGAATCGATTAAATGCCTATTACGAATTTAATACTTATTTAAGTCTTATTACAAGTGTAAAAAGAAAAGGCATTGGTTTGGAAGACCAAAACAAACATGGGCTTTATTTCTGGCTTAATTTTTTCTAGTTTAATTGTTTAAAATGCGTTCTCAGAGGAAGCCTGCAGGCACGAGGGCTGCGGCCTACCCTCCTGTCCGTAAGCAACAAAAGGAAAAAGCGAATTCCCTCATTTTACCCATTGGTTAATGTAAATAAAACCACACAGCGTTAATGTGTCAAGTAGCTGATATTGTAATTTCCATAATTTATTATGTATACTCAGATAGGCTCGCCCCTGTACTAGGATCGTTTTACCGTGTGGCGTAGCATAAACGACAACCGTAATGCACAGGGAAATAACTAAAAAAAATGTTTTTCTATACACTACTTCGACATTTAAAAAAAACTAAATGAAGATATGCGACTTCTTACCTGTCGTGCTCGCTGTAGGGCGTCTTTAAATGCGTCGTTCATGCCTGGACCAGCGTTAGAGGACGGGGGAGCCACGCTGCTGTAGTCCGCCATGTCTGCGTCTCTTCTCCTGCTCGGCAATACAAGATGGCGGATTTCATCGACGGGGTGTTTTATTTTTCCCACCCGCATTCCCACAAAGAGCCCGCCCTACCCGACTTTTGATTGGCTAAAACTCGTTTTCCCCCGGGCGCTTTGTGATTGGATGACCCCAATGCAGCGGGAAACCTCCATAGATAATATCCTATGGTTGTTCGAAATACATTTGGTGCTTTTCAACAGTGCTAGCGTTTTTGTATTTCTTTTTATCTTGACTATTTTTGTTTTTTGAAACTGAAGATGTCATGCAGAAAGTTTGAAATAAAGAAAAAGAAACGTGTTACATTCCAGAGCTTTATATGTCCATGTTCCAGAGGCGAGCCCTCCTAATAGTGTCCCTCAAAGCGTCTCCATTGTCAGTCAGCATTAGCTCATAGATAGTATATAAAGAAAAACGCTTCTATTAGGCCCAAAGTAGGCCATAGAGTTCATGAAATTACTAATTCCTTTTTATTTTATTTCGCATTTATTAACACATGGTGTGTCTATATTTTTCGTTTTACTGAATTCCTGTGAGGCCTAAACTTATACTCCCAAATTGACGCATATACCTTTTAATAGGTCCATGGCATAGTCATAGATAGACAAAAAAAGTATCGTTTACTACTAGCAGCACAGGTTTCTAATTACAGGACACTGTAGGGCGGTGTTAGCCAATCAGAAGCAGATTAGGGCGGGTCTTCGCGGAATGCGGGTGGTGAAGATGTTAAAACTGGAAAAGTCTCGGTGTGAACGTTGTCTCGCGATAACTCCGATAAATGTTTTTCTTCTTCTCCTTTTTTGTAGCCTGGCTCCGCCCGCCCGCCAACTTCCGGCCAAATTTCATTTTCCCTTCAGTACAAATGAAATGAAGTACGATGGTCTGGTTGGACCAGGCTACCTTTTTTGGGGTATATTTCTAAATATGTCCATGCTTGAAAACAACGGACTGGTGCATTACCGCCATCGACTGTTGTGTACGTCTAGTGGTTTTGATGGTATTGCACATCAGCACATTTTATATTATTATAATATTTGTATATTGTGTTTTATAGTTTTCACATTAGGCCTTTATATCATTTTACTAATTGGTTTGATAAACATATAGCAAAATAGCAAAATGCAAATAACAGCAAACGTAATCATGCAGGCACTTGCAAGGGTTATACTACTGGATTATGCCTAAAATGCAACACACATAGATCGCCACACTTGTCAAAGAAAACAGACAATAGAAACATGATGCTTCACCGCTGTTAGTAAATACATTTTATTGTACAGATCCTCATTTTAAGACACATTTACACAGCCCCGTTAGAAGAGGCAATTATAACACTTGGTCACATTGTGAAGTTCATGTCATCATGTAAACTATGCATCCACACAGAGTAAAATATGCTGTATTAACAAACTCCACTATGTCTTGAGCTCCTGGTCAGCGGAAAGCCTTAAAGGTGGAATCACATTAGTGCATGTCCGGCAGACTTGACCATTGCATTTTCAGCCATTTATAAAGGATTGTAGTTAGGATTTGGATACTCTGTTCACATTCATCAGACAGGACGGGCCTGATATGATCCAATAACAGGTCCCAAATATAGCACATGTTAAGTAATTAAAAAGTTGGAGTTGAAGTTCTAATATTCTTCTGTATTGAAACTGTTCCGAGCAGTTCAAATAAATAGGTTTGAATACATTTGAACCTTTTTTGCATTTTATATATTTATTGCTATTTTGAATTTGAATTGTTGTGTTGCTAACGCCTTTATAACCTTACACTTAATGTCACCACCAACAAACAAATTAACCATGAAATGAGACAGTATCGGAATCTGATTTAAATGAAAAATAGTGGATCGGTGCATCTCTAATTAAAAATCCCAGAAATAAATCATATTTTTACAAGCTCCCAAAGAAAGCAACTTCTTTGCTTTCAATTTTTCAAGACTCAAACGAGGAAAACAAAATTTCAAATTTCCTAGTTAAAGTGTAGTTTATCAGAGCGCATGGAATGGCCCTGACGAAGCTGGCTCCCATCCCGTTATAATATCCTCTCATTCCATGTCGTTCATAAATCCCCAGAAGTCCTTGCAATGCGCCGGAAGCTTGGCGGGAATCTGAGCTGAAAGCTGGAGAGAGAAAAAAACAAAGACAAATGTTGTGATCAACTACTTCAAATCGGTAAATTAAGTTTATTAATACCGTACACTTGCCTTGAGCGCACAAATTAAACTCACAAGTTGTTTCTAAATAAGAGTTCACTTTTAATGCCTAATGTTTGTTACAACAGGTAATTCCAAAAATTGTCAATATGTTAAAATACAGTAGTATTGAGTAAAAAATCTTCAACTAACATCACAGGAGATAAGAATTTACCTTGTGCTTGCTGCTGAGTCCGGATCACCGCCAGCGGGTAACTGGTCATTTGTCCCGAAGCAAAGGCCACAAAACTGAAGAAAAATAGTTTGGAGTCGCTGTTGTAGGCGGGATCACTCTTTGCCCAGTTCATGATTGACTGTGATAAGAAGCAAAAGAGTCACTTAACCCTAAAAAAAATTTTCTCAACTTAAAACAAATTTATATTGGAATTTAGGCAACAGCATTGGACTTTTTCTATTGGCTGATCAGGTTAAATCTTAAAGTTAAAATCGCTTACAAACAGTGGCTGTCACAGGTTGCATTTTTTTTTTCTAAAATATATTCGGGCTTGCTTCCCATGCATTAAATACAGTTTAACTGAGCTCTATCTAAGCTGCAGAAAAGATTTTCACATATAACATGCGTTTGATCTTTTGACTGTTGCTTTGTCCGACCTGATGAACGGCACACTCCACCCCTGCGTATGGGATCATGCAGAGAATGCTCGGTTTGAAGCCTCGGTAGAAGGAGGACATCGACTCGTGTCTGTAGATGGATCGGGCGCACGCAACCACGCCATGGTAGGTGCCGGCCTGCTGCAGGTTCAGCCTTACCTTCAGCACCTGTAGGAGAGATCAGAGGAGAGGAGATCAGTACAATAAACCACCCCATTGGAAGCCTACACTAAACACATTTGACATGTTTACGATATTGATAACTATTCACAGTAATGCTGCTAACAGGAAATGAAAAATCAATGCAACTTTTCCCAAAAATACAATTCTATTTTTCACAAAATGATCCATTTCGGATGATATAAACATACAGTATATTTACAACATGCAACATCACATTCTTCAAGTCAATCATTGGATATATTGATGGGATTCATGCAAACAAATGAGATCAGCGATTCTGGAGAGCGCCTGTTGTCAATATCAGTACGTTAAAGGAGCAAGCAG
The DNA here is from genome assembly GCF_949987685.1 of Ammodytes marinus. Classification (NCBI taxonomy): domain Eukaryota; kingdom Metazoa; phylum Chordata; class Actinopteri; order Uranoscopiformes; family Ammodytidae; genus Ammodytes; species Ammodytes marinus. The sequence continues at coordinate 25,767,666 of NC_137213.1, read as the reverse complement.
GGATGAAAATCTTGAGATTGTCATGTCCATGAAGAACTTGCAGGTAAGATTTCATGCACGTTTTGCACGTTATTGTCAGGAAGCATCCTCCTCATTACTGCATGAAGCCCCACGCAAAGTACTTTATTTTTTTGTTTTTAATGCAACAGAATTATCTCCACAGGATTTTCTCATTTGTTTGCAATCATTAAAGGTGCTGTAAGCAGAATGGTTCTTTTAGCTAACTTCCTGTCAGTTACTGCAGTTAGCAGTCCCCTCGCTCGTCCCTACGTCACCACATTAATGCACTGCAGTCTTCAAGCAGCGAGTTATCTAGCATCATCTCAGATCCATAAGTGTGATAAAACATGATAAAAACCATCAAAACAGACATTGGGAAGGATTTATATCTGCTCCGCCATTGTAGGTGCATAAACATTCACCCATGTGTCGCTCTGGCGTGCACCGGCAGTGAGACCATGAGTGAGACGGATGTCGGTCTGTAGCGTTCTCTCTTGTGATTGGATATTAATTTCGGGATCCCCCGAAAAGCGTATTTGCCGATTACATGCAAAGCATCCGACTGAGAGATCGGCTTTATGAAACGCGCACATTATGTAAGTGATCACTGTATGAATAAAAAGCGATTTAACACTTATATTAACATAAATAAACCGCTTACTTCACCTTTAAAGTTAAACCATTGCACCATACTGACCTGCACCACAACATACTGCTACATTTGAACCAAATATTTCTAACAATCTATACTTTAACACTATTCTGTTCTCGCTTTGGGGAAACACAGGACAGGACATTAACGTTAAAGCGCTCAGACCTGCCACTGATCTCTGATACCTCTAAAGGGTAGAAAGCAGCATGAGCAACGGCACCGGACACACAACCCAGCCCGAAACGATGCTGCACCGTCAGCGCCTCCTGGGTCCTGTTCTGGGTGTACACCTTCATCTGGACATAGTAGAAGAAATAGGAAACTGGTCAAGGCAGGTTTATTTATATAGCACATTTCATACACAGAGGTAATTCAAAGTGCTTTACATAAAATACTTAAAAGAGAAAGGTAAAGATGTACGAATAAAATAAAAGAGTGAGAAAATAATTGAAAACCATGGATGTATTTGACCAACAAAAGGATTATAAAAGTCACTACGTATAAAGAAAAACATATATGTAAAATCACTTTGTAACATCACTAAATGTGTGTAAAGGTTTTAGTTTAGATTTAAATATCGCAATAGTTTGGGCTGATCATATATCTTCAGGAAGTTTATTCCAGGATTTAAAGACTAGTAACAATATCTTGAAATGGATTGTGTGACAGACTGATAACCAGTGTAGAAATTTGAGGACTGGTGTAATGCGATCGGCTTTCTTTGTTTTTGTCCGATCTCTAGCAATCTGGTGCATCAATAATTCAGATTAAAGCAGAGAGAACATGCCTGCTGCCATATTGCATCACCTGGGCGTAGATGAGACACTGTAGCGTTGACTGGGGCGTTCCTTTCAGCACGTTGACGGCGTTACCTTGCCACATCGACCGCAGACCACCTGCCCTCATCTCCCCAAAGCCCTGGGAGAAGGCCTTAGATCCATGAACCTACAGAGCACACAGGAAGTATGGAGCAGGTTCATAAGCAGGTGCAATGAATGTGCAGCATTCTGTGGCCGCCTGAAAAAGATTTGTTGATGAATACGGACAGTACAACTGACTTCTGTACTGAAGCAGAGACATTTTCAGATTTTATGTAAATTCATCAGAATTCTTGAGGTACTTTTTCAGAATTGTTAATACTCCTTCTGTCCAGTGAAAAACAAATATCTCCAAGTGAACCAAAATGAAGCAAAATAAACTATTTAAACCCATGGATTATGATCGTATGCTGAAAGCTTGTTTTTCATGACTTTTCACAGGTATGGCTCTCAAAGGACGGCAACTCTACTAACACAGGATAATCTTGTAGACCATGATGAATTGCTGATTTATATTTCATGATACTAAAAAACTTATTTAGTATCATAAAATGTAAATCTGAGTCATAAAACCACTGTTATATTAACCATTTCAACATGAATGCATGTGCTGGGCTTGTGCCCTTTTGATTTTTTTGCCCCTGAGTCCACCTCTGTCTCCCCAGTACATTTCACTCATAAAGAAGCCCCTGACGGTGGAGCTGACCTGCAGCTGGGTCTTCAGGCGGTCGATAGGGGCCGTCACACTTCGGGACACGGCATCTGACAGCCCCGCTGACAGCACAAACGTCCTCCACGCACCAACACCAGACGCCTCCTCAGGGAACTCGATGGGCATTGCACGGCTCTCGCCCACATCGAAGACCTGTAGAGAGATGGAATGAGCAATGGCATTTATCGTCCCTCAATCACTGTGTTAGTTGTCATGCCTAAGTGGAGGTCACTTATTATGCAAATGCAGTTGTTCATGTATTTTCAACAATAATATGGGACTATAACCAGGGACTGGTGTGACAAGAGACTCCTGGAGTATTTGAAAAAACAACCCTCTCTGTTTTTCTCCAACTCCACTTTTCTGAAAATGTGTGTTCAAAAACCCTTATGACGTCATATGGGGGAGAAGCCACAGCCCCCCCCCCACACACATTACCAACCTAACATAACACTACCTCCACTTGTGATAAGCCACACCCCACACTGAATCTAACTACGGTTAGATTAGATAAGTGGACAGAGAATGCACACCTCTGCTTTGCCTATGTGTCACACCATGAGACATTACAGTAGACGTATGCTGCCAAGAGATCTTACCAGGCTGTGTTTCCATGACGACACCAGCTCCCCGATGTTGTCCACTGGGTTGAGGATGACATGATGCAGGAATTCATCCCAGTCCACTGTCATCGAACTGTCCTTGTCCATTCTGGTGTTTGCAAAAACAAGATCGCACAGCAAATACTGAGTGTTTTGTTGGTTTCTTTCATCACATTATTAAGAATATCTTGAGGACCGCAGCTCTGTATTTTGTCCTGAAACATCATGTCAGTAATATTTTTTTCAAGATCATTTTTAGATAGAGAGGGGAATGACATGCAAAGAACGATTCGGGCAGGATTCTAACCCGGGTCTGCTGCGACGAGGACTGAGGGGCGCACTTACCACTGCACCACGAGCAGATTTTTGACAAAGCACTCATTTTATTACAGAAATACACCGGTTAGGCAGGTGGTGAGTCCAAACTGAGTGGTTTGTAGGTGAGACAAACCACTCATTTGTTATTTTAACAGCTGGCTTCATGGCTCATTGTAAGGTGAAAAAGATAAAATAATCAAACGTTGTGGCTATACGATGATACAGTAACCTTTGATTAAGTAGGCTACACCTTATTGCACAGTGAGGCTTCAATCTTTACAACTAACACCTGTTTGGAAAATATTTTAAACTTTGCAAAAACCCTGTGTTCCAAAGGTTACATTTTTTTCCTTCATATTACACCTTAATGAATGTGTTTGTCTGAATGCGGTGCAGTGAACTTGTGAGGTAAAGGTGGGCAAAAGCAAACCTTACATTTGAATAATTTTTTTTGCATTCGGCTTTGATATGACCACTCCTAACTCCTTAAACAAACTTATGATGTCCTCCTGGTCAATCACCCCTGATCAGAGAAGAAATACACACAATTACAAACATATAAGGGCACTGCTCCTCCTGAATATATTCTGTGTCTGGGAAGTGATACTTGAGATGAGTGCAAGGGTCACAGTGCAAAGTATTGTCTATTTATACCATAAACACTTCTAACGCACGTCCGCCTTTCCTGTCTAACCTTTAAACACAACTTCTTGTCAAAATATATTAATTTACAGTAGTTTATAAAGATTCTAACAACGAGGTGGGAGTTATCATATTCTACGTCAGCACTGAAACACATTATGTTGTTTGGAGGAGAACAAAACAGGAGTTGCCATGCTTACAAAGACGGATTAAGAAGTCATTACATAGTTGATAGCAGGCATTTAACACTTCTACTGTAGGCTTATAGCATTTCCTTATGTTTTCATAATAAATAAACCAAGCAAGAGGTAATGCTTTGACCACTCACCACACTTGTTCTTGTCAAGGTCATGAAAGTGAATTTTCCATTTCCTCTCCCTGTCCATCATGTAGCGGAGGAACTCTTTGTAATCCAACTGGCCATCTTTGTTTGTGTCATAGGAATCAATGACATTCTAGGATGGAAGGAAAAATAAATACTCCTACATTAGCAGGTGGATGGTGACTTGTAGTGGTAGTCAAGTGAATTAAATAAATTGGAGCCTGTCAGGTTCAAAACATGCTTTAAATAATAGGCCTAGTACTAGGCTAATAGTAATGAGAATATTACCTGGACCTTGCCATCCGCTGAAAGAATCCCATGCATCTTCATTTCGTTGTGGAGCTCCGACGTCGATACGAATCCATCCTTGTTTTGGTCCAGTTTGACAAATAAACCACGAAATTGATCCATGGTTAGTTCAGAGACTAAACTATTTTAATGTGAATGAAAAAAATACACAGCCTGCTCTAGACGCTGCGGGCCCTTATAATGGAGGGCAATAATACATCTATAGATAATAGCCAGAGAGTATTGAGCTGCAGGTCTGCTCTGACGCTGACTCATTGGCGGAGCTCAATGCCAATGCAGCATTAGCGCTTTTTACTATCTCAGAAAAAAAACCTAACGCGCTCCCTCTGTAGCACAGCAGGGGGCGCTGTGGCTCCAAGAGAGCAAGTCAACATCTTTTACATCGAAGTGTTTTGTTTTTTGTTTTGTTTTTTTATACAAAAAACAGTATTTAAAAAAAGCCACATCATGTTTGTAGTTTGATGTGTTGAGTGAAAACAATGAGATGACCTACAGTTTGTTCGTGGAATATAACACTAAATTGTAGTGACCTTGTAAAAAATGAAATAGGCCTAAATTATGTCGCCTGAAATGCTATGTATTCCGATTGTGGAACACAATTACTGTCGGGCCATCATGTGTTCTATTTTGGAAAAAAACTATTAAATCGTTTCTGTATGTGGATTTTATTTAAACTTTCTTAGCAAAAGGTATAGGGGAAATACACAATATTTTAGGCTATGTGCTTCGGTCTGCCAAAAAATGCTGTTCTGCTATTAAATGTTAACACTGTACTTTCTATAATTAATTTCTCGTTTTCTCCACGAGATTTAAGAAAACACTTTGTTCATTCTTGAAAAAAAATCTCCTATTTATGATGTTAACTGTCAGTTTGTTCATATCCAATCAGTAAAGTCTTTACAATGATTTAATGCAAAGATTCAAATCCATCTCAGTATAAGAAAATAACAATTGATTTATCTATTGAATATGATCATGTTGAGTATAGTTTATCATACATAGATCCTCATTATACCTTGATCACCATTTGATCTGTTAAACAAATAAATAAAAATGTAAAAATAGGTTTTATTTTAAATTTTGTTTCAGATCAAACAAAGTGGTGGGAACACGATTTGTAGGATAAATGCAGGTCTACTTTCTCTCTATAGACCCTCACACTGGAAGAGACACAGTAAAATACAAATACATCAATACAAATATTCAACGATCATTTAGAGCACAGAGAAGTTTACACGTTCATGCAGAGAAATGTCAGTTCAGATAAACTAAAGTCACCATGAGCAGTGATAGCCTCCATGGCTAAACACACACAGGAAACATTTTACAGGAGAATTAATGAGAAGATTTCAAAGTCCCGACCATAATGTTTGATTTACAGCAGATCTCTGTGCAGTGAGGAAATACAACTACAATCATCTCTCATCGAAAAAAACACAGAGTTTTACTCACTGCCCCTTTAAGGACTTCTATCTATTTGAGTTTAGGTACAGAACTCAACAATGTCTCCAAAATCCAGAAACCTAACTCCAGCATAGAGCGGCTGAGTGAATGTGGTCTGGACTCTGTGTAGGAGAGTCATGGTTCCAGAGACGCTGTAGAAGGACAGAATACCTGCACTGTGATCCAGGTAGACTCCCACTCTGGAGGACTGAGGACCTGAGACGGGAGTTTGGACATTGTTGAACCAAAATATAAATCTGTTCGCAACACAATCTAGCGACCACGATTTATCATTTCCTCCAAATCTAGCTTCTTTCCCTCTGCTGATATTCTTGTATGCGACTGCTACATAAACTTCATACCCTTTCCACTCCACCTCCCAGTAACTACGTCCAGTCAGAGTCTCTGTACTCAGGACCTGACACCATGTAGTGAATCTGTCTGGATGACTAGAATAAGACTGTGCTTGTTTCCCTAGTGTAGCCTTTCTGTTCCCCTCAGATAAAAACAGATACATGTGTGCTGTGTTTGGATCCAGTGTGATGTCACCTGAATATCTTAAGAAGTCGGCTCTGGTCTTGGGCTCTGGTTGTGACAGTAAAACTTCAACGTCAGTCACTGTCAGTGAGATGTTTGTCCATGTCTCTCTCAGGACGTCCTGTAGTTTATCTCTGGCTTCTGACACAGCCGCTGTCACGTCCTCAAAGTATCTCAGAGGACGGATGTGGATGCTGGATGTAGATCCACTGAGTGGTGACAGTGAGCGGTAGTTGTGTAGAAACTGGTTGTGATCCTCTGCGTGTGAGAGCGTCTTCAGCTCAGCGTCTCTCCCCTTCAGCTCGGTGATCTCCTGCTCCATCTTCTCCTGAAGATCTTTGACTCGACTCACTTCAGTTTGCTGCTGGGATCTGAGCTGCTGCTTCACGTCAGAGCTTCTTTTCTGGATGAGACGGATCAGCTCGGAGAAGGTCTTCTCACTGTGCTCCACTGCTTTATCAGCACAGCCATTGATAGCCTCCACCTCCTGTTGAAGCAGCTTCACATCTTTCCCTCTGTCCTGGATTCTCTGCTGGATGTTAAGTCGACTCACCTCGAGCTCTTTCTGCTTCTCAGTCCGTTCTGCTGCCGCTGACACTGTGTCGTGGCCTTTGTGTTCGTCCATTAAACAGAGATAACAGATAGGCTGCTGATCAGTGCGGCAGAAAATCTTCTGTATTTGTGAAGTGAATGGGGCCTGTCAGCTCCCACACGCTGGTTACACCCATCTTCAAACTGTGGATCTAAAGGGGAGGGAACAAGGACATATATGGACAGAGTGGATCTGGCTGTGTTTTAGAGAAGGAACCAGAGGGAGGGTTAATCGAACTTTGCTTCATTCCAGGAAGAGGAGCGGCTTTATGAGAGAGATACTGTGTTTAACACTTGTTTACTAGAGAAATCCTTTCTCATTTAAAGACACTGGTAACTTCAGATTTTAGGTGTAAAACTCTTCTCATACTCTGTCATTCTCTTCACAAAAAGTTAAATTTGACTCTGCAATGGTTTAAAAATGATTTACAACAGATGCTATTTAACCTCTATAAATTATTAAAACAGTCATGTAAAGAACTTTCTATAATGTGTTGTCATTAATCTCAATTTCTCATGTTGCAGAGGTTGACAGTTTATTATTCAATTCTCAGTCATTATACAAACAATGCATCTGGACTACTGTGTGGACTGTAGCGACCTCTAGTGACTAACATTAACATTAATATAACAAATCACAACACAAGCCATTCTTTAAGGAAATGCAGCTTACTTTAGAGCTTTCACAACTCCTACACAACATTCAGTGGACCATAAACTAAACTTCACATAGAAACACTACACAGCACTGATAGATGAGCTGAGTGAAGAAAGATGTCAGGAAATTACAGGGTCTAAAATGACAGAACTCTGAAAAGACATGTTTTAAAGAAAGTGAAAGTGTTTTTGATCTGTTACAGAGGAATTGTTTTTACTGGTTAATCTTAAATACAGATGGAATATAGAATAAAAGATGCAGGATGACCAGATTCTACAGTCATTGTTTGTAACTACAGTCTGTGTGAGGCAATCAAGCCATGACTTAAGGTTTAACATTAATTAAGGCCATTATGTTCTCATATCAGTTGCATTAAGTGAGTGTTGAGCAGTTATTTGAGTGGTGCATTTTGGTCAAATATTATTTTATAAGACAATTTTAAGTGTAATATTGGGGACATTGTTGACATTTATGGAAAAGGACCAGAGTTGTAAGTGGAAACAATCTGAAGTTCTTTTTTTCTTTTTAAACTGAAGACAGGCTGCACACACACACACACACACACACACACACACACACACACACACACACACACACACACACACACACACACACACACACACACACACACACGCGCGCGCGTCACTGAACTATTATAATATTGGAGAACTTTTAAGTTGAAATGTGAACACACACCACGTGAAAAGTGAAAACATTTGACTGTGCCATTTGTTGCAAGGCCTCACTTTTTTCAATCATTTCTAATGTTCTCTAAGATTGAAGAACTTTACCTGCATTATTACAGTGTTTTACTATTTGTATGTGGAATTAAAATGTGAATTATAGTGACCTTATAGTAATTAAAATAAAAAATTACATTTCACCTGACATGCCTTTTGTATTCCCATTGTGTTTTCAGGTTATACATAATGCACAGTTTCTGTCTAATAATCACGTGATTTACTTTGGAAATACTTCAAATCATGTCTAATACCACTTGTGAATATGGACTTTTTTTAACTTTCTTACCTTAAGTTATAGGGGAATTAAATATAATTTCAGCATGTGGTTTCTCTATGACACAAAATGCTATTCTGCTCTTAAGTGTGAACACTTTACTGTTTAATATTAGTTTCTCATTTTCTCCACCAGTGATGTATGAAGACCAGAAGAAAACACTTTGTTCATTCTTGGAAATAAAACAGAATCTTTATTTATGATGTAAACCGTCAGTTTGTTCACACATCCCATCAGTAAAGTCTGTTCAATGATTTCATGCACAGATTCATTTCATATCAATCTCAGTTATGTAAATGAAAATAATGAAGGATTTCTGTATTGATTATGATGATGATAATTACAGTTTATAACACATAGTTCCTCATTTCTACCTTGATTTAAACAACAAAGTTTAGTCTGTTAAAAAAGAACATTATTTTTACAATGTTCTGAGGTTTTGGTGAGAACACAATTTGTAAGATGAATGAAGGTCTGGTGCTTTCTCTCTAAAGACACTGGAAGAGACACAACAACACACAAATACATCAATACAAATATTCAACGATCATTTAGAGCACACAGAAATTAACATGTACATGCAGAGAAATCTCAGTTAAGGTAAACTAAAGTCATTATGAGCAGTGATAGTCTCTGTGGCTAGACACACACAGGAAATATTTTACAGAAAAACAAATGAGAAGATGACAAAGTCCCGCCCATAATGTTTGATTGACAGCAGATCTCTGTGCAGTGAGGAAATACAACAACAATCATCTCTCAGCAACAAACTTGAAGTGACAATATGTTTAAGGATTAAAACACAGAGTTTAACCCACTGTCCCTTTAAGGACTTCTGTCTATTTGAGTTTACAGAACTCAGCAGTGTCTCCATAACTCCCAAGCAAAACTCCAGCATAGAGCGGCTGAGTGAATGTGGTCTGGACTCTGTGGAGGAGAGTCATGGTTCCAGAGACGCTGTAGAAGGACAGAATACCTGCACTGTGATCCAGGTAGACTCCCACTCTGGAGGACTGAGGACCTGAGACGGGAGTTTGGACATTGTTGAGCCAAAATGTAAATCCGTTTGTGACGCAATCTAACGACCAGGATTTATAATTTCTTCCAAATCTAGATTCCTCCCATGCTCTGCTGGTATTCTTGTATGCGACTGCTACATCAACTTCATACCCTTTCCACTCCACCTCCCAGTAACTACGTCCAGTCAGACTCTCTGTACTCAGGACCTGACACCAGTAAGTGAATCTGTCTGGATGACTAGAATAAGACTGTGCTTGTATCATTAGTGTAGCTTTTCTGTTCCCCTCAGATAATAACAGAAGTGTCTGTGCTGTGTTTGGATCCAGTGTGATGTCATGTGAATATCTTAAGAAGTCAGCTCTGGTCTTGGGCTCTGGTTGTGACAGTAAAACATCCACGTCAGTCACTGTCAGTGAGATGTTTGTCCATGTCTCTCTCAGGACGTCCTGTAGTTTATCTCTGGCTTCTGACACAGCTGCTGTCACGTCCTCAAAGTATCTCAGAGGACGGATGTGGATGCTGGATGTAGATTCACTGAGTGGTGACAGTGAGCGGTAGTTGTGTAGAAACTGGTTGTGATCCTCTGTGTGTGAGAGCGTTTTCAGCTCAGCGTCTCTCCCCTTCAGCTCGGTGATCTCCTGCTCCAGCTTCTCCTGAAGATCTTTGACTCGGCTCACTTCAGTTTTCTGCTGGGATCTGAGCTGCTGCTTCACGTCAGAGCTTCTTTTCTGGATGAGACGGATCAGCTCGGCGAAGGTCTTCTCACTGTGCTCCACTGCTTTATCAGCAGTCCCATTGATAGCCTCCACCTCCTGTTGAAGCAGCTTCACATCTTTCTCTCCGTCCTGGATTCTCTGCTGGATGTTTAGTCGACTCACCTCAAGCTCTTTCTGCTTCTCGGTCCGTTCTGCTGCCGCTGACACTGTGTCGTGGCCTTTGTGTTCGTCCATTAAACAGAGGTAACAGATAGACTGCTGATCAGTGCGGCAGAAAATCTTCATCACCTCATCGTGACTGGAGCAGATGTTCTCTTGGAGATTCTTGGACGGCTCCACCAACTTGTGTTTTTTAAATAATTCATGATGAAGCTGGATGTGTTTCTCACAGTAAGAAGTCATACACACCAGACAGGACTTGAGGGCTTTCAGTTTTCTCCCAGTGCAGACGTCACAGGCCACATCTTCAGGTCCAGCATAGCAGAAATCATCAGCAGCAGCAGCAGCAGCTTGGAGTCCAGTCTTCTTCAGCTCCTCCACTAAAACTGCTAACATGGTGTTTTTCACCAGGACAGGCCTCGGCTTGAAGCTCTGCCTACACTGAGGGCAGCTGGGGATTTTCTTCTCGTCCTTTTCATCCCAGAAGTCTTTGATACAGTTCATGCAGTAGCTGTGTCCACAGTGAATGGTCACAGGATCGTTCAGTAGATCCAGACAGATCGAACAAGAGAAAGTTTCCCGGTCCAGCTGAACTCCTTTCTGCGCCATTTCACCTCTCTGTGTCAGCGACTGTCTGAGTTTCTTTTCACTAGAACCGAAACTAGTTTGAGCTGTGATCTGAAATACATGTGTGTGTGTAGTGAATGGGGCCTGTCAGCTCCCACACGCTGGTTACACCCATCTTCAAACTGTAGATCTAAAGGGGAGGGAACAAGGACATATATGGACAGAGTGGAACTGGCTGTGTTTTAGAGCAGGATCCAGAGGGAGGGTTAATCAAACTTTGCTTCATTCCAGGAAGAGGAGCGGCTTTATGAGAGAGATACTGTGTGTGTTAAACTTGTTTACTACAGATAACTTGGAAATACATCAGATCATGTTTAATACCTTTGGTAAAAATGGAGACGTTTCTGGATTCTTAGTCAAAGTTACAGGAGGAAACATTATTTGACTTTATCTCTATTGTGCCAGAAATGTCACTGTGCCTGCTGAAATTAACTTGATCAGAAGAATAGTAGATTTATTCTGCCAACCACTGAGGGCGCTAAAGGCCAAACAGCTCAGTAGTTGACCTGCAGGAAGACATGTAAAAATATCAATGAGCAGAACACCAGTAAAAGATATTTAGATATATGTAATATCCAGTGGTGAGAGAAATTACTCGGACACTTTGCTTAATAAAAGTACCTTTACAGTAAAAAAAAAAACTCTATTAAATGTAAAAATCCATGGATACGAAAACAATCAAGTAAAAGTACATCAGTATTATCAGGATAAATTTACTTAAAGTATTCAATCACAAGTACTAGCTTGGTCCCTCGGAATGAGAAGTTTATTTGGTGGAGCTGTTAACAAATCAATAAACATCTGAAATGTAACCCCAACTAACGGGCTCCCTCTATCTCAACTGATTAATTTCAAAATATTACTGTTAACATTTAAGGCTCTTCATAACTTATCACCAACTTATCTCACAGACCTCCTCCAAAGTAAAACTCCCTCCTGCTCTCTGCGCTCCTCATCAGCAGAGCTACTGGCATTTTACCCACCATCAGAATTTGTAGCTTCATTTATTAAACCCTGATCTGTGATTGGACTGGAATACAAAACTGATCGTCTTCACAGCTGAGTGGTTTCTGTGGCCCCAGAGGTGGAACCTGTCGCAGATTGCCAAGAATGATAAAACGAGGATGGGGAGGCTTCTTGAAGCACTGACAGGAAGCCTGCATTGAAATAAATGAAGAGGAAAAGTCAGATTTCTGGTTTCCACCTTTGTGCTTTTATTGTCACAGCAAAGACTGTTATTTTCTGTCAGTCTTATATTTGACCTTAAAGAGGACCTATTATACTACTTTTCTGGTCTTAATTTCTTGTTTTACACTGCTATAGAGCAACCTGACACGAATCACATCACAAAAAACGATGTAGATTTTCGGGAAGCTCTTTCTCTTATTTTGGCGATCCAGCACATCCTGTCAACACTTGAGTGTGTGTGCATCGGCCATCTCCGCTCCCTCCGCCTGTGCTTCGGAAATCTCCGCTCCCCTCCCCCCCCTCCTGCAAACCCCACTCCGTTGTGATTGGTTACCTTCCTTCCGGAACACTTTCAGTGGCGGGAAGCGCGAGCATGGACCTATAAGGGCGCGAGGCAGACGCGAACAGGGAAGTGACAGCATTACCATACATGGAAACATCCGCGTGGTGACTTCACACATTTTTTTGCGACGTCACAAATTATGAAAGGGTAGACCGCTTTGAAGACGTGACTTCTCGACTGGCTAGAATAGTGTTTAGTGCTCTGCACAGACACCCCAGACGGTCAGCAGGGAATACGTCGAAATGCATGTAAGTCATTATTTGATAATTTAGTATGGTTAAGCATGACTATGAATCATCATAACAACGTTTATAGGTCATAAAAGTCAAAAAGCATCATAGGTCCTCTTTAAATGCATGCATGTTTCATATGATGTGATTGATCGTTTAACACATAATAAAATAAAACCAATGAACCACTTGTTCATTTTTAACATGTAACACGTTCACAACTCAACCAATTAGAGACCAGTCAAAAATTGTTCTTAAATCAGAATGTCTAACTTTAGCCTATTAGAAATAATCTAAATTACTGAATTTTGGGGGGGAAATTGTCAGTAGTTTTTTTTTAGAATAAACATAAACACGTTTATGTTGGATTGTTTTGGATTGTTTTATCTTTTCTTTTGTATTATACAAATATGCGTATAACACAAACATTTTGTTCTCATCCAATTGCATTAGTTTAATGAGGGAAAGCTTAACCAAAGGTAACCAGTTAAGCAAAGGGCGCCCCCTGGTGGATCATCATGTAATACCCAGTGCGACCATACTATATACAGTCATATACAGTAGGTACATTTAGTGAAGTAGATCAAAAATAATGGGAGACACGTTCAAGAAATACATTTTAAAATCAGAACAGCAGAGATTGAGGGCGCTGACATTGTGTATCTATTTTGCTGGATCCTACATGTCCCAGGATGCGCGCCATAGCATTGTGTATCCCTCTTTTTCAAGTAGGAATATTCATCATAGTGGAATATAACTAATTACATATACTGAAGAAGGCTACTTCAGTATGTGAGGCATATAGCTACTATATTTGAGTATTTTTTCATTCATGCCATTGTCTACTTGTTCTACACTTCATTTCAGCTGGAAAAACAATGCATACAGTAGAATCATACAAGTAAAACTGAAAAGTTTAGTCACTAGAGAGAAAATTAACTGGCAGCTATTGTGAATTTATTTTCCTTGTAATTATTTTAATAATTTATTTATTCATTTAGCCTATTTTAATGTTAAAGTTTAGACAAAACAAAGCATTGTGAAGGCATCACTTTGGGCTTGTCATTACACCATATCTGACAATTTTCTGATTTTAAACAAACCAAACAATGAATATAGACATTGATCAGCAGATAGCCTACATTTAAATTACTTTGAATACTATAATAGTTTAGTGATCTACTTACAGACTTTTACATCAATATAGTAGCCTACTTTTACTTCTAATAAATTATTTATTAGGCATTAGTCGGCATACCTTTACTTTATTAAAGGATCTGAAATACTTCCCTCACCATCTATGTCAGAGGGTGACAACTATCGTCCTCTGCACGCGCTTGCATTCAGGTGGATTGCAGCCTTTTGGGTCACATTCGATTACATGAATACTCGGCTCTAATGCCTTATTCTCTAAAACGCGTTATGATGTACTGTGTAAGTGCATTGTTAATGTTAACAGTAACCCACGTTATAAGTGCCTGCCGCCACCGTGTCACGCGTACACTTAAATAAACATTGTCAATGCCATCAATGAATGTGAGAATGTAGGCCTATCGTTATAGCAGAAAATAACCGAACGCAGCCCTCTGCGGTCACATGCTTGTCAAGCTGGATCAGCTGACATCACACCGCTTCTGCTTTTTCAGAGGCTCCTTCTCATCCGCCGACTGGACAGCGATTCTTAAATCAGAATTATATCGTTGTAACTCCGGCGTCATATTTGAGGATTGAGCCCAGGTTACCTCGATCTAGCTGTTTAGACATTACAGATAGATGCTGCTCGAGTATATGATGGACGGACACGCGATTCTTTACACGGGGGTCACTTTGGCCTTCTGGACTACCATACTAATCGTTGGTAAGATAACATTTTCCTTTAATATTTGACAGACCCTTTGAATTGATCAATTAAATCGTCTATTTCCTAAACTCGCGAAACAAGGAGAGTTAAGCTAGTCGTCTTAATTTAAGGCATAACGCGTTTTTCTTAATCATTTGACAGCAATCATTTGTGGACCTGGCTACATCCTGGGACTAGAGCTGATGCGGCTGTTAGCATTTTGTTTGCTAGCTACATATTGGGGAGAAGGTTATTTGTGCATTCATACCCAGAACATGATAACACACCATATTGTCACTTGGGATTGTCGAAATATTTTGCATAGGTAATATTCAAGACAAGCGAACTGTTATTGCATCCGAGTTAGCAGCTTGCTACGCTTAACCTAACGCTGAGCTAATGACAGGTAGCTCATAGCCCATAGCTAACAGTTTGGAGCAGAACATATCTGATGTCCAGACGTCGTGAAAAAGGTGTTTGTGTTGGCGTGGGAGTTGTGATAAAGAGGCCCAGGTTGATTGTATCTAAGTAACACCAGTGTAACATAATGTAAGCTGTTTAAGTAATGTATTTTAGCTGGGCTAACGTTAGTTGGCTAGCTGGTCGTGTGCACAGCTGACTGATTGAAAGGGTTCCAAACAGGAACTGCAGCAGTTTTCACGTGAGAGTGAGCTATCACACTAAAGTCAGAACTTCCACCATCGCCTTTAGCACTTAAATGTGACACTGTTTAGCACTTGGTTCAGAGTGGAAACCTTTTTCAATTGTGCAATTTAAATACTGTCAATTTCTGTTTAACTTAATGCTCTTTCACATAGGCCCACTTACTTAAATGTAGATATATGCATCTGGCTGATTTTGTTTATTTGTTTATTTCTTGCAATTTCATACTAACTTAATATTTGTTTTTTTTGTCCACAGGTACCTGCTATACCATATTTGACCTTGGATTCCGCTTTGATGTGGCATGGTAAGCACTGAAGATACTGTCTGCAGGTTAATTAGATCAGTTGTGATGACCTCGGGACAGTACTGTGTTTAAATCTGGACTCGTAAAATTTTCCCAAATAGGACGACCAAGCTCCCAGTCTTTCTTTCTTTATTCTGCCATCTATCAGAAGGAAGACAGGATCGGGTTTTCGGTTTATATTTATATTATGTTTTATATTTCTGTTTTATTATGGAGCTGCAGCAATTCATCCATACATTTATAAATTGAACAGGTATGGGTAATCTGCAACTGTTTTGATTTAATCTAAAGGCAAAAATGCCAAACAAATCCTGTTGGCAATCCTGAAAGGATTTGCTGCTTTTGTTGACGTATATAGGATAGTCAGTGGAATATCGTAAGAAGCTGTTTGTAGGAATTTGTTATGGGGGCATATTTATTTATTTTTGGCAATTTATAGATAAAACAATACATTTAAGTATAATTTAAATGCTAGATTAATCTACAACGAACATAACATTTTTTTATATATTTTAACATTAATACTGTTCTGATGCAGTTATCTGCACACTTGTTTTTGGCCATTTTAATGGGATCTATGTTTTAAAAGAAGTAGATTTTAATTGGTTTGTCCAACTTTATGTTTAAAACCAGAGCCCTTTTTTATTGAACAATCTTAAAAGGGATGTATAGAATGTTTCTAGGATGAGTCTTCATCATATCCTTTGTTTACAGGTTCCTGACAGAGACTTCACCTTTCATGTGGGCCAGTTTGGGCATTGGCTTGGCCATCTCTCTGTCTGTGGTGGGAGCTGCCTGGTGAGTTCCCAACACAGTTTGAAATGGTGTTTTGAATGGTGGTACTCGAAGGCCTAAAATGCACTTTTTTTTACAGAATCATTTCCTCTTTCTTGATACACCCAGGGAAGTAGTAAATGTGTAAATGTGGAACTGGAACATCTTAGAATTAGTAATAAATGAACACTGGAGTATCTTTTTATGCTTCGTTTCCAACGAGTAGAGCGGGTCGGATCGGAGCGGCTCAGAGCGGGACAGCTCACTTTTAAGAATCTCGGTGTTGTTTCCACCGCCGACCCTACCCTTACTGGTAGGGCGGGGTTTAGGCTGGACTGCGATAGCCGACGCCAGAATGTGGGTCAAACTATCGGGCTGTGGGAACAACTGTGGTCAAGCCAGCGGTCTCTTGTTTTTGCTTGGTCAAACCAGCCGCTTCTTTATTTATTCCCCCCGTGTTGTGAGCACAGAGACGGCTCGGTGCAACTGATAGAGACAGTGAGCGAACAGCACTGGCTGCGGCAGCTACGTGACATCGTAGCAGTGGGACACAGTGTAGCCAACTGATTCATTTAATGACGAGGAAAAACACCACACAATAAACAGTGCCGCGCTCACATTTTCGCCAAAACTCTCTTCACTCTAGCCGAGGTGACTACAAACGGCGGAGATGATTCAAACCAGCCGCTTCTTTATGTATTCCCCCCGTGTTGTTGTGAGCGTGTATTTTACTACTATCTATGGCGTAAACACACAGAGACCGCTCGGCGCAACTCATAGAGACAGTGAGCGAACAGTGCTGGCTGCAGCAGCTACGTGACTATGGGACACAGTGTAACCAACTGATTAATTTATTGACGAGGAAAAACACCACACAATAAACAGAGCTGTGCTCACATTTTCGCCAAAACACAAGACTCTCTTCACTCTTGCCGAGATCTACACATGGCGGAAATGATTCTTTCGACCAATCAAATGACGGCAGTGTGTAGCTCCGCCTTCTCATGCATTTTCGGCCCGCTTTCAGGCCGCTAGTACCCCTACGGAGGAGTACTGAGATCGGGAGCGGCTCAGAGCGGTTAGGTGCGCTTAAACCGTACCCTACCCAACTTTTGGCAAATGAAAAGCCAAACTACCCGGACCGAACCGCTCCGACCCGACCCGCTCTACTCGGTGGAAACGAGGCATTAGATGCTCCCTTTTTAGGTTCTTGAATTAATTGATGAATCCAAAGATATGTCAGTTATACTCAGACTACATTATACTTTTTGATGAGCTTCATTCTTACATTTTGCAAACCCGGACAACTTTTTTCACACCACTGAATCTGATTCAGTTCTATCATACGCTTGGATTACAAAAGCAATATTTTTTTATTTAAAAAAAAGAGCATTCAACTGGAACTGAGGGGTTTGGCCTTTGCTTTGCACTGTCGTTTTTTCAAAGCCACGGTCTTTTCGCTTGTGGATAAAGATCAGTCGATGATAAAAAAAAAAATACAGACAAGCTGCACTAAATGGGTGAAATCACAGATTCTCCAGTGTGAAACAGCCACACAGAGAGCTCCCTTCCTTTTTGATGCAGATTCAATAAGCAGACTGAAAAAAAAAGAAAAAAAAAGGACCAATTATAGGCAACTGTGCAGACGGCAAAAATCCACACTATACGACTGTCAGGCTCCCAGCACTGTTGAGCTACTGTGTGTTCGGCTGTTGGGGTCCCAGACATGTTGCATCTGTAATATACTGACTAAATTTAATGTTGCTGATAATTATGATACATACGTGATACAATAGGAATCTCAAACATTTCTTAGTTACTTTCCAGTATTGGTAGTGTGTTGAGCTAAAATGAACTGCAATCTTGTCATGAGTGTTTTCCAGAAAATGTAAATAAGTAACTACTTTCTTCTTTATGCTTTTTTTTTTTTACCTTGTAGTTTTCTATCATGTTGTTCTGAATCTTGTGTGTGTCTTCCAGGGGAATCTACATCACTGGCTCAAGCATCCTTGGTGGAGGTGTAAAGGCCCCACGAATCAAAACCAAGAATTTGGTCAGGTAGGCTCGTTCAGAAATGTTCTCTTTTATTCTGTTCATCTCGTCTCTATTTTGTGCTATTTTATGTTTTCATATTTTATTTGCTCATTTGTTTGTTGTGCTTTATGTGAAGTAGCTGCTGTAGCATATTTTTCAGTTTGGGATTAATAAAGTGCCCTATTCTTCATCCCTTCATTGTTTTTGGTCTAAAAATCAGCAACATAACAGAGCAGTGTTTTGTTTTACATAATCCTGAGTCCTGCTCTCATTGGCTTTGTCCACAATTTGAAGCCAGTGAATGACAGATTCACTAAGCGTCCATGACTGCAGTGTGTTACTGTACATTGACTGTGTAGAACAAGCTGCCAATTTCAAACCCACTATTCTTACTTTGTCTCCCTGTAGCATCATCTTCTGTGAAGCTGTAGCCATTTATGGCATCATCATGGCCATTGTGATCAGCAACATGGCTGAGGTAAGCAATACGCACTTTTGTTGTTCATTATCCAAAACAGCGCAATTGTCTTTTTTTTTTCTTCTTTGGAGGGTGTTTCAGATAGGGGACCACTGTACACAGCCTTAAATGAAGTGGACAGAAGGAACTTCTTATATAATTTCAACAGAGCATAGATGGCTGTTCTAACAATCATTTTCTTCCATCTTCCAGAACTTTAGTGGAACAACCCCGGAGACCATTGGGGCGAGGAACTACCAAGCTGGTGAGAAAACAGACATAAAGCCACTGAATGCAACACATCAGAGGAAAAAAAAATCCACTCCAAAAAACCTCATGAGAGACTTAAGATTTTTGCCGCACTCAGTCTGAATTAAGTAGCAAAGTATTAAATATGGATGGCTCAGTAGTACATTGACCAAAAAAAATCCAATGAGTTTTGACAGATCTATTAACCTGTGTAGACCCCAGATTTAATTCACTCATGAAATATGTGAAATATTTTTTCCCGCTGGCAGTTCCACTTAGTCATGGAGGTCTCTGACTCATTTGATATCCGTCCCACTAGGTTACTCCATGTTTGGAGCTGGCCTCACCGTTGGCTTCTCTAACCTCTTCTGTGGCATCTGTGTGGGCATCGTGGGCAGTGGAGCAGCGCTGGCAGACGCCCAGAACGCCAGCCTCTTCGTCAAGATCCTCATTGTGGAAATCTTTGGCAGCGCTATCGGCCTGTTTGGTGTCATCGTGGCCATTCTGCAGGTGAGCGAGACAAATGCTGCCTTTTCGCTAACACTTTACAATAAGGGTACATTAAAACACTGTTGGTTTCCGCGTAGTTAATGTTCATTAAGCATTAAATAACAGTCATTTAATGCACTCTTATTGTAAAGTGTAACCGCTTTTTCTTCTCTTCTTTATGTCTCCACAATCTTTAGAGGAGGAAACCATACATGGCTTTTGAATAAAAACGCCATTGCTTAAAAATAGTAAATCTCTTATGAGAGTCTAGATGGATCACTTCTGTGTAGATATAATGATTCTGCTTGTTTTTATAATTTTGTAACGACTGTTTTTTTTTTTCTCTCCCTCAGACGTCGAAAGTAAAGATGGGCGACTAGAAGATGCATTTGCGCTTCGAGAAGATAAAAGAGAAACTGCTGGAAAATGAGATGGATTATTGTGTAAATACATCGTAAATTATTTAAATGTCTCTCTTTGCCTGGTATTGTTTTCAACCATCATTCATGCAAGAGTGGTAACGTGCACACACCTATTGGGTTCTCTACAGCTACTGGGAGAAGAACAATCCTTCTGTATCTCTCCAACAGTTCAGCATAGTGAGTACTACAAGCTGTATGTACATGTTGTAAAGGAGTTTAGATCTGCTTCAGTCTCTAGCCTTGAGCTGTGAAGAAGACTTGCAGCTGAATCCCTTTCATGGTGTAAGGATGAGTTCAAGTCGGGGCATTTTCTTCTGACCAATCTTGGATGAATGATGAGATAAAAATCACACCAGAGCATTTGAAAATATTTGTGTGTGTGGCTGTGTGTGTATGTGTGCTGGACACGTGATCTGTCTTGTTTTTTTTCTTTGTTCCTGTGAAGCATGAGGGTGTTAACCATTGTGTTAGTTACTGTAGCCTGGTCTGTCATTTTCTTTTTCTTTTTTATTTGTTTTTTTGTTGATTTTGTAACTGTTCTTTGCTAATAAGCAAGTGATCCTTAATACAGTATTTTGTCAGGCTTCCTGCTGTAAAAGTGATGGATAATCTATGAAGTTTTAAATCAGATTACTGAATAGGATCATTAATAATGTCACCATTTGGAGTCAGAACATCAGAACATCCTCTCATTTGTTAATCAGTGTTTACATGAAAGGAGAAAGAAATGGTGGATACCCATGATCATTTAGTTTTAAGAGGCCCATTTGTTCATAGGCCTCAAAGTAACTATTTCCATCCTCTGAATTTGATTCTCTTCTAGCTCCCAAACAAGGTCAAATCTTATTGCTCCATTATGTAATCAAGCAACTTTATGAATACATCTTTTTGAAAAAAAAACCTCATTTTAAAGCTCTTACAGAAAAGCGTCCAATTTCATTTTATTTTTTTAATAAAATGTCTTGTTTTGGATGTACATCTTAACATGATGGATGTTCCCAAAAAAATGTCTAACATTCCTCAAATAACCTTAATGTGTATGTAATGATTATAATTGTGTGTGTGTGTGTGTGTGTGTGTGTGTGTGTGTGTGTGTGTGTGTGTGTGATTGAGTGTTGGTAGAGCACAGTTTAAATGAACAAATTCGACCCCTACACCATCACAACAAAGCCATTATCAAGTGTTTGTCAAAGTTTGCATGTCCTTTCTATTTGCTGGTAGCCATAGAATTTTCTCATTTTCTGAACCTTGGGGCTGCCAGCTGACCGAAGAATTTAGTTGATTTGGGCACCAAGTGCAAAATGCTTGTATGGAAAACACGTTTACTAACTCTCCTTGTTTCTTTATGCATCATTCCACAATTTAAATTGACAGACCATGGCTAATAATGTAAATCGACTCTAATCTTTGCTGTAATTTTTCCCCCTCCAACCCTCTTGTGGAGATGTGAATGAGTATTTAAATCTTTACATGTGGAAACTGGATCGTCTTACATATATCCAGACCTGGCGTCCCCAAAGAAGCAATATCGTCTTTGTCCTCTGCGGTGGTCGTATGATTAAGCCACAGAGGATATTTACTCCTAAGGTTTCTTTGGTAAAACCAGGCTCTGTACCAAACTCCCTTCAGGCTTTCAGTGACTGTAGATGGTACCGTGTGTGCATTATGTTGATGTGATGGTGAACAGAAAATAACTCATTGTTTTTTGACATTGTGTATATTAAGGAAAACAGATCCTCCCTCTGGCTTCATAAATGTCATTGAGAAAAATAAAATGGTCCAATCAAGATCTGTGGATTTGTTCCTAACTTATATAATTGTTCATGATGTTTAGTGTCCTCTGTCCAGCCATTATAAACAGTACTGCGTCGTGTGTACTGTGGTTTGAAGTGTTAACTGGTGGCGTGACCTATCGCTGTCTATTATCTTGCTTCCTGCAGCGTTTACTTGCGTCCACTAGATGGAGACAAACGCCTAAACATCTGATGAAACTGAAAATTCGGTTGAAGAAATAGTCATCTGCTGTTAACCCACATGATAATATTATTGTTGGCTGAGGAAGCTGTTTACATCGGTTATAGCGTGAAATTGAATAAAAAAAACCTTGTTCTATGTGTTTTTTTAATTCAGTCTTTCACTCAGTGCATACTTATTCACAATATTCATAATATCTAGTGCTCAACAACATATTTGTGAGTATCATTGTGATCATGCCAAATGCTTAATTTATCTTAAACAAGACTTAGGTTTACACCCAAACTGTTTAAACATAAATCTTAATCTCAAATAATTTAATCTAAAATTGTATTACTATAATAAACAAATAGACAAAAAGTGTCTGTTGAGTCAAGGCCTTTTAGCCAATTAGTAAACTTATTTACTAGAGTAATACACCTTTAAAATATGTCTGCTTAGTGTAAAAAAAAAGAAAAAATGTCTGAGGATAAGACATGAGGATGCAACATCAACCATGTGTGTGGATATTAGCCTATTTGAATGCTAAAAATAACCAAAAGAGTAGGCTAATAGGTGGTCAATTGTTTGCCAAACTGAGTAAACGGGAACAAACCACTTTAAAATATATTAAAAAGGTTAAAAAAAAAGATGCATTCTCTAAAAATCTGCCCTATTATTTAACTGATAATATTATTTAAAAAATTAGGTTTTTAAATGATGAGCTAGCTTAGACAAGCAGGAAAAAAGGAGAAACGCGTTTCTGGACCATCCGGGCTTCCATAGGCAGCAGGAGCGAAGGGACCTGCTCGCTGCTGCCACAGCCTGAGAGCATCCTTTTTCTCTGCCTTCTTATCCTCCTCAGCAAAACACAGCGGGATGACGGGAAACCATGAGCATATCATCTCTCTTCTCGCCGGTTTGCGATAGAATCTTCGTAGTGGGTCGCGTTAGTTGTTTGGCTAGCGCAATGCTACACAAGATGAGGCTGTTTTCCCCCACGGGATGAGGAGCACACATAATAGCCTGTCTGTGGAAACGAGAATAATATAGTTATCTTTAGCACAGGGCGAGCTGGGCTGAACCTCCAGCTGCTTCTAGTGTTTTTTTGTTTCTTTTTAAAAAAGATTTTGCAATTATTTTTGCAACAAAAAGCTCTTTGACAGCTTATTAATTTATTTTCTATTTTGGATCATCTCCTCGGCTGGTGTGCTTGAGATCAGCGGTGCTCCAGGAAAAGGAAGATGCACGGATGGAAGTGCTCGCCTGTCAACATCAAGGTAGGTGCTCTCTGCTTTTTTTTTTTTTTTTGCTGTTCTGGTACGCATTGTTTCATTCGGCATCGCCTTTTCTTTGTTTCCATCCAGCCTGCATCCATCATGCACATTTATCCTGGCACATCCCGCAGTTTATAGCCTTCTGCTTTTATTTCCAAGCAGCAAAATATACGCTACAGTGTGTGAATGTAATCGTATGCATTGCCCCCTACCCTCTTTTGTTATCATGCACACAGACAGTAGGCTACTGCCTCAAACTAGCAGCATCTCTTTACACCCGCCATACTAGGCTTTACTCAGCCATCCCCTGCACACTGCTCTTCCACAGTAGCCTTCATGAAACATCCCAACACAGGAAACAATCAAGCGTTCATTCTGGGTTAAATGTACAGCTTTAGAACGTTTCAAATATCCTCTTCTTGCTACAGTTTTTCTGAAATGTTGCTGGCACTATCATCCCCCTTCCACTTTTATAAAGAAAGAATGCAAGGTATATTATTGACTACAGCATCTCCCTGTCTGGACACATCAGCACACTTCAGAGCAAAGGGCACTAGTGTGCACAGCCAGCGGTAAAGAGAGAGAGAGAGATAGAGAGAAAGAAGAGGAGGAGCAGGGGGCTTCTTCATCCCAATGCTTAACTTAACCAGGCGTTTACGCAGAAGCTCTGTATGCAGACCGTAATCCAATCTGACATCTCTCTCTTCAAAATGACACTACTATCTCTAGAGGGCTATACTGTATAGAGAGGCTATTGTAGCAAGTGGACTGGATCTACTTTGCATTGTGCTAAGTTGTCCAGCGCAGAGTTTCACCCAGTGTTTTACATGTAGGCATTGTTTTATATTTTAGAAGCTTTTAGGTGAGTTTTGAATTAGAGTATGTTTGTACTCGCATTTAAGAGTTGCTCAAGAGCTAGAAGTAAAGTCGGATGCCTAGAGAAGTATTGGGCTGCATCAAACTGACTACTGTATGTTCATTGAGGATTTTCTTGGCTACTGATAAAATATCCATGATTTTCCTCAAAGCCCAAGGTTACGTTATTAATGGTTGTTTTCTCCAAACTGCCCAAACCCCAAAGGTAGGTTATTCAGTTTACTGTTGCATAAGATGAAAAGATAAACAAAAATACCATCTAATTTGAATCTAAAATATGGTTATTTATTTTATTTTCACTTGAAATTTGACTGATCAAAAGGGTCAATATAGATGTTAATTTGTCTGTCATTTGACTACACAGAGTAACAATCAAAACACCCTTATTGCACAATAATCATGTAATCTACTCAATGAGAAATTGTTTCATGTGTACTCTCTGCGTATTTCATGTGCGCCAATACAGCCTTTAAGCCAACATAGGTCATAAGTCACGCTAGAGGTGACCAGAATTGGACAGCGTGGGCATTGTTTTTAGTATCAGTAGACCAAACCACATGTCTTAGTGCTGTCAAGTTCACTCATGTGCAGAAACTTCTTTTGCCCATCTGTTGTGAAAAACCTGTTTTATGTGGGATTTGACTCCAGGCTTATCAGATAGCAGAGCGGTGGTTGTTAGACTGTGTAATTACAGGTGGCAGGGTGATGGTGTCTTTTTTTTAATTCATTATTTTGTACGTTTTATTATTTGTATGTCTATCTTCATTTTATGTCTATTTTAATGTGAAACTTGTAATGCATGTGATTTTATGTGACTCCAACCGAGCAAACCGTCTGTTTATTTAGCCAACAGTGTCTCATCATCAGCAGTGTCATCATTTTGTAAATGTAAAAGTTTTGAATTAAGACCTTCAGTATTTCGATCAAGAAGCTCATGAAAGATATGTCAGATTAAGTAGTCGACAGCTGCTATTTCAATGTGCTGGATACATATTTAATGAACATTTGGGTCTTATAAGTATCTGATGGGGATGGGTGCCAAAAAACTTGATCAGGACGTTCCCTATTCTATTCTACCTGTCAGGGCAGAATTGGCTACATTATGTCATAGATTGTGGTGACTCAGGTATTGCTGTATCTCTCTTCCTGCCATGTCTCTCCACTGTTAACATTTAATGAAAGGCACAAAATGTCCTCCATCCCAGTGCCATTGAAATAATTGCTTTGACATTTCAAGGAAATGCGTTGCTGGTTGCCTGGCAACATCTTCGTGATGACAAGATTCCAGGAAGCTGTTGCTCCCTGCCAACCACAAGTTGTTGTTTCAACACTTTTATACAGATTAAGGAATGCTGATATAAACATGTTAGTTAGTACATATGCTGGAACTGGAAGACAGAATTTGTTACATTTGGACCGAGCCATGCTAGGCGTTTACCCTCTGTCTCAAGTCTTTGTGTATCGACCCTCTCAAGTAACTCTTTGGGAAAAAGCGAATAAGCTAGAATTAATCAACTACTTCATTAAGGTATTGGAGTTGTCTTATTGCAGGTAATTGCCAAAGACAGCCCCTTGAGTGGAAAGTAAAACTAAACTACATAGAAATGTATAGAATTAAAAAAGATTTGTGTCGCTTTTACCCCCCTAACTTTAAAGTTAAGATAAGAAAAACAAGATTTGAAAAGTATCCTTTTATTTACCTATCAGTGTACTTTTGGATTCAACATGACTACAGATGCCATTCCCTTTTAAAACTTTAGCTTTTCATATAAAGCGTTCCTTTTTACATGGAAGGACAGGTTAATTAACCATACAGCTATTTGAATCATAATTGGTCAGTAGTGGCCTTAAGCCTATAGTGTCCCACTAATGTATTATAAAAGCCTCCCCAAAAACTAATTTAAATAAACTGTCTTTAATAAACCCCTTCACCGAATAATCCCTATCTCACTCGCTCTACCCGCAATTCCAGTGAAGCCTTCCTTCCGCTGAAGCACTTCATTTATTTCTTTGCTCCGTTGCCAAATGAACAGCTGGATCAGAGAGAAAGAGTTGAGTCTAAGGATTGTAGCCAGCCACACACACTTGGTTGTATTTACAGAAGTCGGCGAGTTCAGCCTGCATGCTGAGAAACGGCAAACGAAACTGGTGGAGGATTCCTAGAATGGCTCTCGGCATCTGTCTCAACGTGTTAATGCTTTCCCCACTGCCTGGAGTGTCATTGAAATATCCAAACGAGCGACGTCTCATAGATTTTAATCAGTCAATTTTGTCCGATGAAAACAAATGTACAGAAAGTAAAGCTGGACCTTTTTGAATCCAAAGCATTTGTTCCTTTCGATGAGACGAGAAAGTAAAGAAAGGAGAGCAGAGAGGCAATTTTTCAACAGTCCAACCTCCTTCAGATCAGAGACAGCTGAGAGGCAAATTAATATCTACATGGGCAGAGCTGAGCAGAGAAAAGGGTCGAGCGCAGAGAACACAGGAGTTTTTTTCTGATCAGGTGCTTTTTGTTCTGCATATAACTCCGCTGAGATTTTTCCACATTTCTTTCTTTTTTTCTTTCCCACTCGGTTCTGTTTTTAG
Organism: Ammodytes marinus; assembly: GCF_949987685.1. Taxonomy (NCBI): domain Eukaryota; kingdom Metazoa; phylum Chordata; class Actinopteri; order Uranoscopiformes; family Ammodytidae; genus Ammodytes; species Ammodytes marinus. The sequence continues at coordinate 25,740,835 of NC_137213.1, read as the reverse complement.
CTCGATGTCTCTACAGTCAAAAGCATACAAAAACATGTCACAATAATCTGAAAACTGTAGGCCTATTCTCTTACATAATAATAAAAGCTGAATAGTTTATTATACAGTGAGCAGCAAATTAAAATCACAGATACTTAGGAATCATCGGAATTTTCACTAATTAGTTAATGTTAGTAGAATTCAACATGGTAAACTTTTAGACCTTCATGTAGGTGTTCTCATTTTGAACCTGTTGGCATACTGATGTTAGCTCAAAGTACAGCCTGAGCACAGGTGAGCCTGAGGTTGGCTGTATAAGCTTATGACACAATTGACACTGCCTGCCCCTGCCGAGACAGAACGTTTTTCTGTTATCACCTTATAAACGTTAATATTGATAATTGACAATGAAAGGGTGTCAAGGTGTCATAAATAACCCTTTGCATGTGTGTACTATCCGTAATAAATCCTTGATGCAACAATGTAGGACTAGTATTTGAATGATGTCATGTAGTCTACAGTAAACTAAATAAATATCTTATTTTCACTTAATGCGATCCCAGTTTTTGTGATTCAAAAATTGCTATATTATATATATATATTTCAACATAAAAACAACGGATGGATGAAAGGGAAGATTTGGTCATTCCTCTCTTCTCTGTGTGACTTTGGAGGAAAGTCAGAGTCACTCTGAGATAAAACTCCTCTCCAGGCTTTTTCTCTCTTACTGTCCACTGTTTATTGCTCTCTCTCTCTCTCTGTCGTTCTCTGTCTCTCTCTCTCACTGGGTTTCACATTTGTATGTTAAAATATGGGCTTCTATATATATTGCATTTGCATCGACAACCATCTATCAAAGCGGCAGCGCACACAGTACAAATCATGAATATGTTTCAATGTATAACCTGGCTCAGTGGAACACATTCCTACCTTCAGGCAAGATGGACACATGATTTTGGCATGCACCTCAGGCTGCAAGTAATGATACGTAATGTAATGTAAAAAGTGAGGCTCGCTATCGATCATGTAATCTAGACGTTGGCCTTGAGTTATCAGCGTCATCTCGTGGTACAAATCAAAGGAATGGATCCCTGCACAACTTTCTGCCGCAGGCTCCGCTTCAGGCTTTCTTTAGGTTTCCCTCTGGCTTTGCTGAAGCAGATAAACACATAGCAAGTGCTTTTCTTCTCTATCTGATTTAATTCACATACCTCTTTTTTTAAAGATATTTTTACCCTGTATTGACAGTTTAGAGGAGAGAATACAGAGTTGAAGAGGACATGTAATAAAGGTCCCCTGGGTCAGATTCGAACCCACGACCACTACAACAAGGACTGAGCTCATATGGTGTGTATGCTCTATCCACTACGCCACGGAGTGCCCCAAATCCACTTATCTGTTGTTAGGACCATGATGAACTATATGTTACGTGTTTAATAATGACCCAAACTATTAAAATATTATTGAAAGGATTGTTGTATTTTTCTGTTGATTGAGGATTATTCCAGTTCTAGTGACACGTCTCATGGACCCTCTATGTGGAGTTTTGTTGCCTGAATTAAGAAGAATTAAATCATTTTGCTCTGCTTAAACAAGGGAAACTAATGAAGGCAGATGATTTGCCAATTTCTTTTAAAAAGAAGCATGGACGAAATTGAAGCATCTACGCAAGGATTTTATAAAAATCTTAACGGCCATCTTTCTTCATTTTACATGATGTATTGCAAAGATGAGGAAGTGAAAATAAAGGATGCTGATGACCTTTGCTTTATGAAGACAAATCCAGTTTTCCATTAATGTTATTAATTAAGTTGAAACTGCTCTGTGCAGTTGCGTTTTTTTTTTTAAATTAACGGTTCTTAAAATAATGTTATGAAATAAATGCAGTTATGATGTATTGCTGTTTAAATACCATGTATTATCCATCAAGCTATGCAAATGGTTTACTTTTCATTCACTTATACATATCACTTTTTTCCTGCCAATATAATGTATTCACATGGCTCGGTGATTGCCACTGACATTTCTCCTGTACGTATGAGGGATGAAGTCGGTAAACTGCTCAGTCCAGTGAGTTAACGAACACCCAAAGGTCAGTGTCGTAGTAGAAGTCGAGCGGCTGATTCACTCGTGTGGTGCTGTCATGTGTGTCCATAGCAGCGAGACTAAAACTCGCTCACTGGGGAAAAATGATATCATGCCATCACTGCTTTTATACATATTGACTGAATGGACTATGATGGGTCCTGACTGACATATTGGTCCTTCAATATAGCTGATAGTTGTCTCTAATCGGGAATATCGTCACATAACACAGGTTTATAACCTGTTTAAAAACTGTGCATCGGTGAGATCATAGCATAACATTCTTTCTAATTTTAATAATTATTTTCTATTGATTGAGTAATTAATTAACAGATCACTAATTATTAAAGCTCTTTTTTATAAGACATACATATTTTCGAAAAAGTGCTTTGGTCTTAGTACAAGACCTATATTTTACTATATGGTCCAGGCTTAAACACAGTCAATTGCACAGTGTCACAGGAGGGCATTTCTTAATACCATCACAATATGCTGTATTGTTTCCAGCATGCCCTGCTTCTTAGGGACGTGACCCAGATCCTTGGTAATGACAGTGTGTAGTGTGTGCTCTTTCCATCCCCCCCTCTTCAGTTTTATGTCATCACTCATTGGTTTTTGCTTACAGCAGAGGATTTTATCTTCAGCGCACAGCCGTCTAGACTTTGGTTTTCCTGGAAAATTGATTTGTGCTGTTGAACCATTATTTCAGATGGACTGCAATCATTTGTTAATAGAGGAAAATCAGTAGCAAACTTGTTATTTTATGACATATTATCGAAAAAAAATGACCTTTTTTTGTGTGCAGTTAATCTAGATTGAGATACTTTTCCTAATACATCATATGCACACTGTTGAGGCTGGTAGTGCCAGGCCAAGTCGAAGATAACTTCAGTCCCTCCCACTTTGCCGTGTTGTTTGTGGGAGATGGCCTTGTGTAAAGCAAGATGGGCAGGAGCCTTGAGAGAGCTGGGAGGCTCCATAATACTATCAAGTGTAGCATGGCTAATGCATTTTTTATAAGACCGGGAGGGCTGGGTTGTAGGTTAAAATGCAAGAGGCTCAAGAGACAGACAGTGACGGAGGCAAACGACAGAGGAAAAAAAGCTATACAGCCATTTTGAGCTGTAAAATGTAACAGTCAAAATGTAAAGAATTTTTTCTTTCGTGACACTTTGCAAATAAAAGTCCAATATTTATTCTGTTTTTAGCTCCGTGTTTGGTCTCCACCGACTAGTTGCTGTCTTTCTGCTGTTTGGCTTAGCTGAGCAGTTATGTGGTTACTATGCTATTAGCGTTTTCATTGAAACAGCTGCTCCTAGGCATACTGCGTACTGCGATCAAAGGGCAGCCGAGGGTTAGCTTAGCTTTACCTCAGCGCAAAGTATGGAAACCATGAAAGTTATAGCCTGAATCTGTTAACTTAAACAATACGCCTACAGGCACTTCTAAAGCTCACTTGTTAATCAGTTATATCTTTTGTTTAACTTGTACAAATATTTTGTCGTTTTACTGGAGGATAATGTGCTGAGAAATGTTTTGGCTGCAAGCAGTTACCTGGCAACCAGAAGACACTCCAGGAAGTGGCGGTGGCTGTGGCCAAATGACTGTCTGTTGCTTCATATTTAACATTTAACAGACAGACAGAGGAGTGGTATCAATCTTCTCATCAAACTTTCTATGCGAAATGAAAATAAATTACCACAAAATGTCCAGAGATTACTTTTTTAGCCCCGCAGAGCTAAAATTTGGGAACTGCAGATACAGATGATTGCTCCCTGTAGGGTTTATCACTAGCACTCACCTTTTCACATACATGTATTTCACTGTCATTAGAAAATAAGAAATAAATCAAAGCCGCTTAAACAACTAAATAAAGACAATGCAAAATGTTGTAAGAGTTGTCAAAGCTGTAAGACTGAAGAGGCTGAAGTAGCCTGCTATTCTGCTATTTGTGGACTTCCACATCAGTTGGTAAAGATGAGTAGGCTACTAGGCTATATAAAACAAAGAAAACAAGGCCTGTAGCCCTAGGGGCTCCACTGAGAACATCTGCTAAAGAAACACACAGAGCTCAAGACTCTGGATGTAGCAGGGTGTATAGAGTATATGTTAGTGTAGTGCTGAAGCATCTCTCAGTGCTGCTGGGAATGGGTGCCCTTCTGCTCTGTTGCATTAAACCATATTATACATGATCAATGTTGATGTCACTGACAGGAAAATCAAGGACCGTGTACGCTCTCATATACACCGAGTTTATTTAACATGCTCGTCTCTCTGCCACAAACATAGAAACAAAGTGTGGGGCCTAATGGGACCCTAGGCAATACAGCTGAATGGCTTCACAATCAAACAACCCATCTTCAATGCACCCCTGTGAAGATATAATATATATATTTTTTTTAGTATTTGCGTCTGCATCTGAGTAACAGCTTTCACTCATCCCAATGTCCCACTCCCCATCCTTTCACTCCTCTTTGATCATCTGCCACGTGTGTCCTTCCTCTGTGTGTCTGCCCTGCAGAGGTGCCCTTGAGCAAGACACTGGTCTCCTCAAAGCTGAATTTGTGCCCTGTGATGTACCTGAACCTGAAACCAACTCCGCTTTTCAGAAAATGTTATTTATTTATTTATTTTTTAAACATGAAAAATGAAACAAACAAACAAAAAATAAAAAGAATTCCCAGATCGTTGCTTTGAACATAACTGGCCCATAAACCAAAACTCCTGATGCATTTCTATTTTTACGTAAAACAAATCTGATGCCTTGTTGAAGCATTGCAGGATGCACAGTCGCAGCATTGCTACAATCAATAGATATAGTAATAATGTCAGCTTAGCCCTGCTTTAAAAAAATGCTGCTAATTTCACATTATGTCTAAGTAGATTGACAGGAAATTAATCAGCGACCATTTTGATAATTAACTAATTGTGTGTGTCATTCCTGATTAGGCTTAAATACCAAACAATCTTCCAGCTTATCAATTGTAAGTAGTGCTAATGAGCTTTTTTCTATTATAATAGTAAATTCAATGTAATAAAACTTTTCACTTTGAATCAAGCAGTAATAGATAAGGAGAAATTAGACATTTTAGAGAATAATCAACTCAAGAAAAGAATATAAAGATGAATCACTAAGGAAAAAAGACCAACTAATATGACTAGTACAGGGTTTTTTTTGTAACCCATGCACTTGCTATAATAGAAGTTAATATCAGAAGTTAACAAGTCGCAAAGCCTTTTAGATTTTGTTGAATTTTGGTCTTTCTTATAATATAGACACCCTGGTTATAGAAGTATAAACTTATTTTATTCTGTAGGTGCTTTTGCAGATGCATATTGATGATACAAATACAATTTAGATTGCAGGAAGATGGGCAAATTGATGAGGGAAAATGTGTTCTTGTGATTCATTTTGTGTTGGGCTGCATTTTTCACTGTTTGACAATCAGTTGAATGAGAGTTGAAGCGGCACTGAAAACAATCTGGAGAGGAACACACAAACTACTATTCGGTAGTGAAAGGAAGCATTGAGAAATGTTTTATTCTTTGCTAAAAGATTCCTCAACCTCACACTCTGACGGCAACTAAGCTTAGCTGAGGACCGACCAGACTGAACTTGGGGATTTGTGCTTAAAAGGTTGCCAGGTAGAATTGCCCAGCCTTGCTTTGTTTTGACCCTTTGGCCCTGCTTACAGTGTAGCTGTAGCCGAAACCCACACATGGAGTGGAGCTGACCACTGGTTAACAATGATAGAATAACAAGTCTCCAGAGCAGCTCTACACTTATTGCTATTCACTTTAAATAAATCCATTCTGACCCCAGAACAGACTCGATATACATTGCTATAAGGTCCGACAAGCATGACAGAGCAGTAGTTTATGGGATCAAATCATAGATGTGACAGTGTGAAACAGATTTTTTGGATGCTCCAGACATCATGATGTAGGAGGTGATCTTTGTTTTGTTTTGTTTTGAGGTGTCCTTTCACATTAAGAGCCCCCACCACGTCTGTCACAGTCAAATCTCTAGTGCCAGCATATGCTAAGCCTAGACTAGATGAATTATGTACCCTCACAAATAACCAGTCGGGTCAACCGTCTGGCAACCGATTAAAATTTTAAGATACAGATGTTGTAGGCATACTGCAAGCTTTAGTTGGCACTTCATCTGAATGTACGTTTTTGTGTGTGGGTGTGCGTTAGTCAGAAAGTGACTAACGCACACCATAACACCATAACATTTGTGTGACAAGACCAGAAATTATTAAACACGTACAGTATCTTTGAACAGTTCCTTTTTAGAGTTTCATCTTCCATCTTTGTCTGTATGTGGCAAGTTAATGCCTTGATTTGACTGACTGCACCTTGTGACAAATTGGTTTGATCATGCACACACTGTCACTGAATCATGTACAACCTTCAAGTTAATCTTATATCCATGTTCTTGTGTTTCCTCTGTTGTGTTTCATGGCTAAAAGGACATCAAATTCCACTTAGGTTAGGAATTTCGTACAGTATACTACTATACATGTCTGCGAGTCCCATCTGTAATTGTGAACATGAATAACTCTAGTGAAGCCAGAAACCACAGCACTACAACTAGCCTTGCAGTGTTATTAAAATATACATTTTAGAACGGCACCTGTCTAAAAAAATCAACTTGACCGAAAAAAAACAATTAAACTCTTAAATCATGACTTATCACTTGGGCTGGGTATTGTATGTACAGACGGTGATAAACAAAACCTTGAATACATGAGTGGAGAAACAAACAAATGCAGATGCTTCACAAAGTTGCACTGCAAGCAATTAACATCCAATCATGTTCTGTCATAACTGCCGAACAGGACCAGTTGATTTTGTACCAATACGGTGAGAGGAAAATATTTAAGTGACTTGAGATGATACATTGTTGGGGCACGGATGGCAGGAGCTTCAGTCAAAAAGACTGTTCAGATATGTGAGATCTGCATTTAAATCTATGGGAAATACTTAATTGTATGAGCCTAATAGTTATGATGAGTAAGGGCAAACAGGAGAGCCTCTCTTCCACAGGTGACTGGACGTGATTTGGACTGCGTCTGTAAAAACAGTCCGTCCACAGTTACATCAAGAGGGGTATCATGGTAGGGTTGCAGTGGGTTCACCCTCATATTACAAAGATGAATGCACATTTGGGAATTCAGTGGTGCAAAAACCATAGGCACTGGTCTACAGAGAAGTGGAAGAAAGAGATGAGATGAGTCATCCTTCCCCATATTCTCCACATGTGGGTGAGTGCGTGTGTGGCGTACACTAAGAAAGGCTTCAATGCTTGACTCCTACAGTGAAGGGATCCGGTGGCTCTGTTGTGATGTGGTGGGGCGGGGCATTTTGCTGGCATTTAGAATCACTAGTTTGTGTGTATATCTGAAACAGATTGTGCCACAGTAGCTGCCACATATCCCTCGAATGACTTGCCCTTCCTAAACATACAGCCTACTTTCTGGTGACAAACAGTGCAGTGCAAATAGAGTGTTTTCAGGAATGTACAATCCCTGTGCCTCCTGTCACAGCTGATGGCAACAAAACCGGAAAAAGGCGTTAACGGCTCCCACTGACGGCACATTTCAAAATATAAATCCCAAATTGCAAAAGAAAGTGTCAGTACCCGGGTTAAACATGAACATTTTTTATTTGCACTCACAGACTCATCTGTCAAGGCATTTCCCATCTGACTGTGTCAGTGTTGAAGTCATTGCCTGACTGTTTTGCATGCTGTGATACAGTTAGCACTGTAGCGATTTAAAGCTACATTTTATATGTATGTTTTAATAAGGGCACCACCAGTCTATATTTAAATAAATGAAGGAGTTCAAAGAGCTCATTTGGCTTGAAGTTTGTTAAGAACTGAGGAGTAAGATGATCACAGAAAGAAAATGATATTAACATTCAAATATGCCCACCCTGTCTTTGCAAAGTGAAATAGAAATGACAGCCTGTAAAGTGTGATGTTTTGGACTGCCAGTCTGTTGCCTCTCTTTCTGAGGTCAGTTGATCCTGTATTTTTTGATATTCTATTAAAAGCTTGAGCGAGTCAACATTTTAAATTGTGGTTGACGTTATGCTTGAAACACTTTTTCATTTTGTACCTTGCTCTCATGTAAAAACGTGCTCTCAACTTGACTCAAGTCAAAAACAGTTTCTTCTCTGTACTGAAAACCCGATCGGAATTGTGCGAGCGAAGGTTTAAAGTTCAGCAAATGTCATAACAACCCACCAGAGCCCAAAGAGATGTTCTCAAATTGCTTATTTAGTTCAATTCTCATATACTGTATATTCAAATGACAAAGATACCAATTCGATAAAAGCAAATCTTCAAATTTAGGAAACCAAATGTTTAATATCTTCTATAAAAGATCATCTGTTACCTCACCGATGTTTCCAGCTCTAATAACGCTGACGTAGTTTTGGAATTAGCTGATTAGCACCAGCTGCTTAATTTGTGCTACACAATAGGGTCTTTGGTAACTAGCTGACTAGTTGCATCCAATTATAATCATACAGGTTTAGCCTGCAGCATGTCCATTGTAACCTCTCACTATTACTCCATAACTTCATAGTCATTAATCCTTCAATGTGACATTTAAACTAGTAGTTGATATTTTGGGAACTAGATCCTCAGAAAATGGCGAACTGACATATACTGCGTTAATAGAACAGATTGTTTTTTAACTATCATGTTTACTTTGAGTTTTTTTTACATTGATCCCACTAGCTCACTCTGACTACATCCTCGTTCTCAAATCCTCCATGGGACTATTATAATTAATTGACGATCCATTGAACAAAAATGGTAAATGGACTTGACTTATATAGCGCTTTCTAGCCGATTTTCTCAGCCCCAAAGCACTTTACATTTCTTACCACATTCACCCATTCATACAAACACTCATACACCGATGGCAGTGAAAAGTTAGTACAGATGTTGACCTCCATGTCATGATGGACGCTGCACTTTCTGCAGCTCTACGTAGAGATTACTGAACCCTCTGTTTGGTCATTTAGAAACGGCATTGTACCTTAATGGAGATGGAAACAGGCAGTTGTAGTCCACAACACATATTTTCACTGTGGGTACCTTGGCAGATGTGATGTATAATCTGGGACTGTTATGAAATGTATTGCTGTTGTTAAAAGAGGAGTTACAGGCATCCTTGAATAAACTGGTTACATAAAGGGTCTATTTCTCTGTCGCTGTGGCCGTCTCTCTGTTTTCTTTCCCTCTCCTTGGTCTTTCTCTCTCTATGACTTACAAGCTTCAAAGACTTCATAGACTCATGCCTGCATGGCTTTGTTGTTTCTCCCTAGGTGACATTTAAGTATTAAGTTGAAAGTGTATCTCTGCACCGTCTTGTGTGCAATCCCTCTGAGATGTCCCAGAAAGAGAAAGAAAACAAAGGGAGAGCGATGGAGCAAGTGGAAGACTTCCGTTTGCAGTGCACTGCTTTACCTTCTCGGTCTGCTGACCTTTTTTCAAGACAATGGAAATATAAAAATCCTAAAATGGGACTTATTTTCTTGAGAAAAGTAAGTTGAATTAAATGTCAGCAGAGAAAGGATGCCAAAGTTCAGATGGGTTTAGGTATATCTACACTAATCTCTGATAAGTCCTGTGTAGCTCGTTGTCCGAGGCAAAACAGTTTCCCGAATCCTATCAGTGGATTTGGATTAATTTCTTCCGCTTCTGTGCTTCCGTTTTTTTTCTTCTTTTTTTAACAGTGCAACACCACACTACCACATGGTTCAACACCTGTTGGACACCAATGGGCAACCTGCTTGGCCCCAAGCTTTTTTAAGTTGAAGCAGAAAATAGGGCAAGACTCTTTACTGACTATCTGTCTGACTGCCTCGCCCCATGTCTGAAAAATTCAGCCCTGATACATTACTTGGCAGTCTGTTTAGCCACTAAAGAGCAGCAACGCTCGGAAATAAATCCTGACCTGCACAAGCATTATGGCGCGACCTGGCATGCGGTGTCCGGGTCCTTCGGTCAGCAGGAATCCATCTCATTGAAGTAGAAAGCAAACACACACACACACACACACACACACACACACACACACACACACACACACACACACACACACACACACACACACACACACACACACACACACACACACACACACACACACACACACACCCACACACAGGAGGCAGCCAACTTTCTGGACAGGCTGCAGAAACCAACTCGTCACCCAACATAAGATTCCATTTGGTGCAATTTGCCTCTCCCTGCCTCAGAGAGCAACATAGACACTCACTGAACCAGTCGAACGCAGATGCTGCAAGTTTATGCTGCATTTTAACTGTGGGGTTTTTAAAGTGTTTTTGATCAATTTAGTTTTACTTGGTATAATCTGAATTTTCTTTCTCTTAAATATTGTATTCGGTGCAGATACTTGATGAGTATTGTTTTTGATACCATATTTTTCTTTAGCAAATAAGACTTTCATTGTAACCCATTAATGGGAAGAAAAAGATTAAATCTCCATTTTCTTTTAATCCCAGCAGAAAGATTCTATCTATGTAATTTTCCAAACTAATTTTTCAAAACAGTATCTCTTCCATCTCTTAATATTCTAAACTCCAACTAATATTAAGATAACCTATCTTCCTTTGAGGTTAACAGACCCATCCTAAAAGTCAATTCATTAAAAAAAAATCCTTAAAACTAGAAACTGTCTTAGTTTTAATGGATCTTTTGAGGGGTTCTAAATGAAAGATTCTTCATTTGTAGACAAATCAGAAGCCATCTGATAAAAAATCCAGAGAGCTATGAAACAGACAATTAAGGCCAGCTTTCGCTTTCAAGTGAAAAAGTAACAGTATTTCACAAAACCTTCAGGCCAGGTCAAGGTATGGAACATGTTTGAACAAATAGGTCCGAACATAGAATCAAAGCCTAAGAAGGGAAGTTAAAGGTTGCATAGGTTAATGTCTCTTCCTCCCATTCGGCATACTTTTTCCAGTTGCCAGCATTAGTATATTAACATTTATCCCTCTCTCTCTCTTTCTTTCTCTCTGAATCTGTCTCAGACAGTCATTTTTCTCTGTGTTACTATTGTCCACTTCAACCTCATTTTCTTCTTTTCTCTTATTGATTGCAAAAAGCCATAACACTGCAATAAGCATAGCCTGTGGGGGGGGGGGGGGCTCTAAGTGCTCCCTTCCCTTTTCTGCTTCTGCTCATATGTTCACCGCATTGTGTATTTCCCACTTGCCGTCTCATTTCATCATAACTGCTTTTTAAACCACTTGACTGGAAAATTGACTTGGCGTGTCAATTTCAGCTGAACGGCCCCAGTCAAAGCTTTTGTTGTTTGTCTGCGTCTGTAGAGATGCTTTTGTTGTTGATTCGGTTTCTGTCAAACTCTTGTGCTTCTTTTAATACTGAGGGTGAACTCCTACATTTATTAAACCACTATTCAACTGGGCATATCAAATAAGAAGAAGGTCACTGAATATAATCTGTTAAAATGCCAGCGCAAGATCAATGATGTCCGGCTGGCTTTTTAAACAGCAAATAATTCACAGCTATAACTAATAGCACTTCACCTCCATTGGTTTTAAATAAGCAGTCACAACATTAACACTGTTTAAAAAGCACACAGCCATCCTTTTGGTTAAGCAGTTGATAAGTAATGTGTAATTAAACCCATCTTTTATTTTCCTTCAGGTGCCTGAGGCTTCCCTGGTTTAAGATGGTCGTTATTGTTGGAGATCCAACAATCAACAACTGGGGCCATAGGAACAGCACACCCTGACATCAGCTGATCCTCTACTCCACACTGATGAATGCTTGCCGGCAGCGTCTGCTTGTGCGCCGTCACTGGGATCAGTTATTAATTGGAGGTTTTAAGTGTTAATCCTCGGACTAATTGGGATTGTGACGAATTTCAACATATCATCACTTGCCCATATCAGCCAGTTTTATCTGAAAATCGGGGCCTTATGGCCTTAGATTACACTGAATTTATCATCAGTAGCTACTTTCTACATCTACACTCTAGATTGCATAAGCATAAAGCCCTGGATCAAGGTTCATCTCACCCAGGGATCGAGGCTGATTGAAACATTTACGCTCTTTTGTCATGCGGGGGATCTGTAGAGGCAGCAGCAGAAAGGAGCTGGCAGGGCATACTTTCGATGTAGCTGACTGTGTAGCCTCCGCAGCCTCATTATTGACCCCATGACCCCTTGCAGGAGTCAGATAGTCAGGTGTCAGCTTAACCACATGTCCTTATCGGAGATCTAATTGCAGCTTTGTATTGCCCACGTGGCCAATAGGGAATGAGTGCATGCCTGTAGCCGCGCCCTCTATGTCGTGGCTGGCCTTCGCGGGGCGGTCGTCTTCGTCGGCCATGACCCGGCTGATGTTGGGCCGGACTCTGGAGCGCATCTGTAAAGGCGTGCTGCTGCTGTGCCTGCTCCACTTCCTCATCATGATGATCCTGTACTTTGACGTCTACACGCAGCGCTTTGACTTGTTCAGCCGCTTCAACAATGGCCGCAACGGCTCCAGGAACAACGCCAGTGGAGCGGCGGCGGCCGGCAGCGGACATCACTTTTACTATTACAACCTCTCCAGGCCCAACACCACCTTAGCCAGCTACATAGCAACGGGCAGCACGCAGCTCGAGACCAATCAGACGCCTTCCCCCAAACCCCTGCCGCCGTGCCCTGAGATCCCTCCCGGCCTCGGTGAGTAATAATGTTGTTATAAGGTTCTCCTTCACTTTCACATCCCATTTCCAAATGCTATTGAGAATAGGTCAAATGTTGTTGAATTTATTCAATGAATCCCAATTTTAGTTTTTGTACGATGATCATCAACACGAATCAAATCAAAACGTAATAGACGTAGACGATAGCTTGCTAGTTAGACTCTACTTGCCACAGTTTAACAAACTGTTCTGACTCCAAGTGTCTCCGGCCCGGCAATGATCTGGGCTCCTGTGTTGTATTTGTTGCAGAGGTACATATGTTTATGTTGATGGAAGACAATGTTGCTTTTTTTATCACTTTCTGTTTTGCTTAATAATTTTTTTCTGCCGATGACATGTTTGCTCGATTTGTTTATCCAGGCAGCTTGTTTTATTTGTTATTACAGCCTGTACACACTGTATGTCCGATAACAGAGGATTTGCACATCATTGACTGGTGTAATGAATAGAGGAGATGAGTCCTAGATCGGAGCTTGAAGCTTATGGGTGCTGTTTTTTATAGTGAAAAAATAGATGCTTCTCCGGTTTTATTCCAATTAGCGAGAGAGCAAGTGAAGCCATAATTTAGTTTTTCCGGGTCAGCCTGCAACATAAAATGGATTTAGTGTCAACGATTTTACACTGTGGTATTTCAACCTTATAGACTCACAGCGGGCCTATTAGCAGAGATTCATGGAGTCAGACGTGTAAGCACCCGTCTACAGAAACACACACGGCAGCACAGGTGCACCCCAGAGCTTTGGAAAATATTTATCTTTTGCTTTCATTTCCTAAGTAAACGCAGGAGTTGAGATCACAAAATTAATTAAGATGCTGAGAGCTAATTTGAAGCAATCATTTTGTAGCTGTTTCAGATTTATCCATTACATTTTGAACATAGTGGTTGGCAAGTTCCATATATAAGAATCTAGATCATCTGCATGAGCCCGCACACTCCTTGAAAAACAAGCGAAAGGAAACTGTATTCTGTCAGTGTTCAAATTCTACTCAAATTATAGATACAAATCCCATAATCCTCTTTTGTGCTTGCAGAAAAAAAATAATGCATCATCCCTATAAATGCATCGCAGGATTGCGCAGTCTGCATGAATTGCCTTCATCAGCGAAAGCCTTCTAATTAACTAGAAGTGGCATTATGCACACGCACACACACATACAAACATACAAACATAGCAGCAACACGCAGACACTGGTCGTACAAAAAGGAAAAAGGTTGAACAATATTTCATATTTATGTAAAAATCCCCTGCACACTGGTATGAGCACACAGTAGTGTTTCTATCACTTCCAAGGACATTACTTAGACTTACACATATTTCCTGGAGACTTACACCAAACATAACTATAACGTGCCATACCTTAACGCCCTTCTAACACATCCCAAGGGACCAGTTGCTAAGAAACAAAACCCCTCAAACCTTGGGTATAAAGCAAAGTGGGACCAAACCTAAAGCACAAGCCTGGACAGAAGACCACGCAGGAGAGGAGGGTTACATATAATCTTTGGGAGATAACACCTACACCTTACCTTAAACTAAGTCTCCAACTAAAAATCGAATGATTTACCTTATGGGGACATGCATTTTGTCCCCAAAAGTAAGGCAAGTCCCCACAATGTGGCTGCGTGAACAGACATGTGTCCTCACTACACTAGTAATACAAGTACACACACACACACACACACACACACACACACACACACACACACACACCTCATTATCATCAGTATCCATCCACCCAACAAATCAAAGGTTGATTGAGTCACACTAAGCCTCAGGTTAACTAAATCTATAATTACATAGTGGACACAAACACATCATCCCTCTCTGGGGCTCTGTCATGAATACTCAGATAATAGAGCTCAGGAAGGAGGACCTGGTGATCTCAATCTTGTTTATTTCACCAGCATTATCAGCTTACCTGCTCCTGACACCAACAAGGGCCAAAAGAACCCGCTATAGCCAAGGCCGGATTATCCATATACAGGATTGGGCGAGTGCCCTGGGGCACCAGCCAAATATAGCCATTAGGGGGGCACCAAATGATCAGGACAATGATCAGACCCTAAACATTTTTTTCATATTTTATATCGGCCATATACTGGAAGATACACAAATATGTACAAAATGAACCATTGTTAAGATTATTAATGAAAAAACATATTATTATTTTGACTTGGGTTTAAGCAAAGTGCCCCCCTCCCCCATCATGGACCAGTCCACAATGACACGGCGGCAGCGGCGCCAAATTTATGTAAACAAAAGCCGCGATTCAAATTGTTCATTCAGTCGGAAGTTTTTTTTGCCAGCAAGAAATGGAGGAATAAGTTATAAAAGGTAAGGCTTATCGGCCATTATTTCTATCTAATAATGTGTAGCTGTGGTGATTTTATAAGCCGATGTGATGCCACGAAGGTGTGGAGAGGTGCAAAGAGAGAGACACTAGGCTCATTAGAGCCCAGTTGCGGCTCGAGAGTAGCCGAGTGCAGACGGGGGAGTGAGCAAAAAGCCTGACTGAAACCCGATAGCTCCGAGTTGGCTCAACTTGCATGTGCCGTCGGAAGTAGCGTCTTTATTGCGGATGAAGTTAATTTTCTAGTATTATTTTGAAGGCCTATTAGAAACATATTCGTTGAAGAGCTACACATACTACAACCGATTAGAAGCAGAATATGAAATCAATAGGAGTAGGCTAAACACTTCAAAGGCGAGGGACATTTTCAAAACAAGAAACGAGATATATCCCCATTCCCCACACATCTTTATCTTTCTTGTTATTTTACGAGATAAGTCTACTTTTAAGTGATAAAACAATACATTTCGATCCAAATAAAGGAGGTTTAGTATTTCTCCCTTTGCATAACAAATATGATAGGCCTAAAGAAAGTTAAAGTAGGTTAAATTTCAATACAGAGTAATTTCAGTAATAAGAATGTAACGTTGATGAAGTGTATGTAGGCCTAATAAAAGATCCCTTTTTTTAGAGATGAACATGATGAACTTTATTATGCTGATGTCTAACATTTAACATAGCCTACAATTCCCAGAGACCATTTAGATCAATGTCAATTAGGCTATGATTTAATCTTAATGGTATAAAGATATCACTTCACTACAAAGTAATGTGACTCTAGGTTGTCTTCACTTTTAAATAAATCTATACAGGAGAGTTAAACCTGCATGCTAATTATTGTTTTTGTATGCCCTAAGGTCATTTATTATGGAAATATTTATATTCATCATGACGTGTTGCATGGTGATGGGTGTTGCATTCTGATTTGAGCATCAGTGCAAGGCTAGTATGAGACTCCTGTCAGTGTCAAGATTTTTGGTTGGATCTAAATGTTTCTGTAGTAGTCTATGTGTGGTGAGTCTGTACTTGTCTTTAGCTTCACATTCTTGTAAATCTGTGGCCTTAATGCCATAGTAAATTTTAAAATTTTGTGTAAAGTTGAAGGACAGGGGCATTTCATGTGAAGTCACCCTGGGGCACCCTAAGGGGTTAATCCGGGCCTGGCTATAGCCTGCTCAGCTTTAAAGGAGTAGTTTGACTATTTTGAGAAAGGCACATATACACCTTTTTGCCTAGTCAGATGAGAACATCAATAACACTATCCACTATCTGTCAGATAGATATGAGGCTACAGTCAATATGCGAGTTAGCTTGGTTTGTCACGAAGATCACAACTTTTTGCACTATCAGATTACACAAAGTAAGTGACATGTTAATAAGCGACTTTAATTAGTGTTGCTTGTTAGATACTTGTTACCTTACTTGTTACGTTCGGACAGGGCCAGCTTTGACTTAGCTGGACATGGCTTAGCACTAGATCTTAGAGGGTACATTATTTAGAAACAAATGATGCATTTATTAAACAGCTTAGAGTAGAGAGATGACCGTAAAGTGAGAGAGAGGCAACAAAGATCTCTTGCTGGATCCCATCCAGGTACATGTTGTAGAGGCTCATGGTTGGCTTTGTTAAACCTACAGTATAAGCTTCCAGAATGCCTGCACATTGCTTTTTTTGTTGATAGTTTAGTCGTCAATAATACATAATGAACAGCGAGAGGACGGCTTGTGATTTTAATTAGACACAGGTCCTGTCATCTCACCCAGACGTCTCTCTCAGGTGCTCTGGTGCTTAATGAGTAAAAGCAAATAATATTTCTTCTGTTTTATAATTGCTACTCTGTAACTTTTCCCATTTGGCTCTTATTGCATCTTGTTATTTTTTTCGTGTGCTGTATTTTTGTGACTCTTTTTTCCACAGAGCGCACAGACAGGGTCTTGCCATAGGCCTCGCATGTGTTAATATTTCTTGTCACTTTCGTTCGGCATATTATTGCTGCTGCGTGTAGTTGTTGATGTAAGAGCTTTGTACACCTTTGTCAGATAATACTCAGAAGCATTTTGCTGATGAAATGGAAATATGCTCCTTATTTTCTCCCACCTGTTCCAGCTGTAAATGAGCATTGTAAACGTAATCCCTCGCGAGCGCCATTATGGCTATGCCAACGTTTTTCCCATTGCAACCTTTTTTTTTCTCTCTTTTCTTTACTTATTGCTTTTCTCATTTGATAATGAGGTTTGTAGCATGATTTGAGAGCGGGAGATAAAGCCGTCAGGTTGATTTGTCTGAAGCTGAGGTTGGCTGATTCCATTATTTGAACTGGAATTGGCCGTCACTGACTCTGGATTTGGCATTCACGCCAGTGCACAGGTGTACTCTTGTAGCTTATCTCTTGCCTTTTCTCTGTGATGGAGTGGCTGCCTGGGGGCTGTAATGAGCAGGAAGGCAGAGAAAAGACTGAGCCAGTGTGTTTCCCCTCACAGGTGCAGAGAGATCTAATGCATGTTGTTGGTATGATGGTTGCTATGAAGTCAAACAGACAGAGAGGCGGGATGTAGGGAAGGAAGGAACAGCAGGTGGAGAGGTGAAGGGGTGTTGAGGGAAAAAGGGAGCAACCGTTGCATAGAGGTACACTCTCACACTCAGACACACTCTCACACACACACAGAAAGAGAGGGAGAAACAAACAAACAAGCCCTTGGCTGTCCCACACAGCTGACAGGTGCTGCTTGTATGAGTGGCTAGCATCCACAGTTTATATCCTGGCTCTGTGTGTGCACGTATGTGTGTGTGTGTGTGTGTGTGTGTGTGTGTGTGTGTGTGTGTGTGTGTGTGTGTGTGTGTGTGTGTGTGTGTGTGTGTGTGTGTGTGTGTGTGTGTGTGTGTGTGTTTGTTTGTGTGTGAGCTGGCATGTGAAATATGCAAATCAGCTCTTCATTAAATAATTTAACCTAGGCATTGACAAATAATGCCATAAGATTTTTTTTCTTCTTGTTGAAATTCCAGATCTTTACTTAGTAAAATCAGGGTGAAATCGACAAGTGTTTTTGCTTCTGATCTAGGAGTTTTTAATAAGAGCTTTTCTACTTGTTGCCAGTGTTGGCGCAGAAATTCATGTTGTGTGTGTGTGGATTCTCAAGCCTGAACCCTGTTATTTATTCATGCTATTAATCAAATCTTCCTACACACGACATGCAGATGCTTTAATGCACCAAGACACACACACACACACACACACACACACACACACACACACACACACACACACACACACACACACACACACACACACACACACACACACACACACACACACACACACACACACACACACACACACACACACACACACACACACACACAGCTCAGTTGGAGGTCAGAAGCAATTCTCCAGGCTTATGTTTTCCCAATCATACCTAATTAGCAAGAATGAATTGTCTTGTTACATCGAGGGAAACTAGGGATTGCTCTGCTCGTAGCAGGATGCACCTGAACTGCCATCATCAAGCAAGACCTTAATATACGGAAGGCAACTCGGTTGTTGTTACTTTTATTATGTTGTTACTTTTATTACAACAAACGCACTACCGGACATATTTCACAGTGCTTCTCGACATGTCTGCAGGTGAATATTTTCCATGTTCACATCGCATAGCAGCTGTTTCTCAGGTAGTTGTCAGCGCTTAACACATGCTTGGCAGTTGCAGGGCCATTCAGATGTTCCATATTCCCTTTAGAGCTGTATCGTCAATGGCTAGAACTCAAAAGATGTACCTCTTCACTGGGTACTATCATCTTCCTTATGCTTTTCTTCCACTACTTTACCTTTAGTCTCACCTCTCTGTCCCTGCAGTATTAAACTTCAGAGCCTGCTTTCACCCAACCTATATTCAGTGGTCAAATAACTGTAAAACTAGATCCGTTATGGAGTTCCCTATTCTCATCAAGGTGACAGTACACATCAACCTGAGCAGCCCAGACGTCTGCTTGAAGTAGTGGTTTCTGTGATGTGGGTGGGTCTGCCCTGACTGGAATAACATCCACTCCAAGTTGCCTTTCCCCCAAACACACAAGCGGCTCAATACTGACATCCCCGCTGCATCACTCAGCTGCTCATCTGTCAACCATAGCGCCAGACCAGTCCGTCCGTCTGAGATTTCACCCCTGGAGATTTCGTCTCGGCTTCTTGCATGTAATTCGATTGGTCACTCACTTTCCAAAGCATGTGACATCTGTGAGGTTTGGAGCAAAGTCTGACCACCTAACTGAGAGCTCAGTGATTCTTGAGAAGTTGCACAAAACAGGGTGCAATGTTGAAAAAATACAAACCCTATGTTTAGGCAAATTGAATTACATGTATGTGTATCCCACATATACTAAGCTACTGAGCTAAGCTTTGACACAACCTCCCAGCTTTTGTTCTTTTTATCAAAATGGGCTTTTTACCTTGCACTTCCTTATCAAAATGGAAGTGCAAGGTCAGATACCAAAAACACAAATTAATTTTCCCTCAATTTATGCTAGACCCATGAGATGTATAGTGATCACAAATATTCACCAAGACTGACAGAGGCCACACATTTTTTTTTCAAAATGTATATGAATATGCATTTTTTTTTTACATCTGATGGTGTTGACATATTTAATGTTTCTTAAACAGAACAAATGGAGTTTTTCTAGTAGCCATTTGTTTTTTCTGTTGATGATAGGTGCTAGTATGAACTACTTAAAAACTTACTTAAAAATAAGATGATTGAAACATTTCAAATAACTTCTTCAGAAATTGTAAGTCGGTGTTGACATATCATGGTTGTGACGCAGGATTTTCAAGATTTGGAATGTAAAATATTGTAAAACTACAACACTTATCAGATCCTGTCTGACTCTTATACTAATACTATGCAGAGGTAGAATGTGACAGAGGTCCTTCATAGTGACAGCTGCCCCTTATTTTGGCTGATTTTCTTACATTTTAATGGATTGTCTGACGGTGGTGACAAAAAGTGTCTCACCACTTTGAAACCATATAAAACATGAATGTGTTGAAGAAAAACAGTTTTTATTGATATGAGGGATTATTTAGTGTTGCTTTTGATGAAAAAAGCACTTTTTAATCATTAAAGTAAATTTTTAATAGGTTTTATTGCATATGAAAGATTGAAACCCTCTCTGTGGACACACTGTTTTGGACGTCGTGAGAAGATAACAAGTGACATATATTTGACATAATAATGATAAAATAAAATTTAAGGGGATAATTGTGCTCCAGATATTCTATTCTTAATCCCTTATAATTTCTACAATTTTAAATATTTCTATTTTTAAAGATAACAGCAGTTACATATGGAA
Organism: Ammodytes marinus; assembly: GCF_949987685.1. NCBI lineage: Eukaryota > Metazoa > Chordata > Actinopteri > Uranoscopiformes > Ammodytidae > Ammodytes > Ammodytes marinus. Next base: position 25,720,303 of record NC_137213.1, on the reverse strand, counting down.
GACGGCCTTTTGTCCCGGTTCTCAAGAATCACTGAGCTTTACTTTCAAAACCATGGAAAATAATCTTTAGATGGTGACTGTTAAGCTTCCACAGTAACCGGTTACTTAATAACACTTAACATTAATGTCTGTGTATCTTTTTTTTTATTAAAGTCAAGTGAAAAGGTTCAGTTTACATATAAGATGCTCATCCCAGATATAGATTTACATATAAGATGATCATTGGGGCTTGAGGTGATGGTCAGTTTAAAGTTTGAACTTGTGGTAAATACAGAAAATGTGACGTGTGTGGTGGTGGCAGCTTTGGTCGTCATTGGATGGCACCTTGGATAGAGCTGGGCCTCTTCTGTTGTTGGGAAAGTAATTGCACAAACATGCATAGATACTTAAACATATACATTTGTACAGACAGACCACTTATCCACTTCTTCTCGACAGCTGTGTAGGTTTTGTTTTATTCATAGCCGGAGAGTCATTTGAATGGACTGACATGGTGCTTGTAACCCTGAACTTCACATGTGCGTCTCCAGAGGGGGTGAAACATCCAGAGAGCCTGAACCGTTTCACCCTCCCTTGGCACAGAATGTGAAAATACTGTTAAAACTTCCTTTTAAAGCTGGGCTGAATCCAGGGAGGCTCTTTTCTCCTTAGACCTTCACCTTCCCAATGCTCAGTGAACTGTGCATTTGTGGCACAGCATGCTGACCTTTCTCCTACATTTTTTAATAGAGGATGGAAACAGGGCTGTTTAAGATTAGAGCGATGCTATCTGTGTGTTAGCTCAGTCAGTGGAGCTCAGGACCTGTACATTATGTTATGGTTGGACATATAAATAAAGAACTTATACAGTAAAATAAATATTCGATCCTTACAACTCAACAATTAGAATTGTGTTGGGCCGTCAGTTTTAGTATCAAAAGCAAACAGCTTGCGAATGGACTACAGATTGTTTGCTTTTATGCTGCCATATGTAATTGCGTATAGGCACAGTTGGTGGTTTGCTTTGAAAAGGAATTTCTTCTCAAATTACAAACAAGGAAACACTGAAACATTGGCATTAAGATTGATGATGTGCTGACCACTGCATAACTCTGTTCGTATTGATCTCTTCCCTTTTAAATTGTATTCCCTACAAAAAGACGTGGATATATTTTTTGAGTTGACTCAACAAAATCTGGACTTTTATATATCTCATTCACACATGCACGCACCCCCCCCCCCCCCCCCCCCCCCCCCACACACACACACACAACATTTGGGGTTCAGTGCCTTTCCCAGGGACACTTGAAATGGCAGAAGGTGGGGCCAAAACCTTCAACCCTGTGACCAGAAATTCAATAGTGAACCACAGCCGCCCCAAAAGTGGCCCATTGAACACCACAAGGCTTGTATCAATATTCTTTAATAAGAATTTATCACATTTGTCAGGTTCATGTTATTAAATGTGAACCATTTATCCGATTTGTCCTTCCAAGGTGTACAAGAGTTAATTCAGAGGTTGTGCTCAAAATAAACCATACCTGGGTTCAACTAATGCCAAACAACATTCCCATGACATCCTGTTTTACCCTCTATAATGTTGTTAATTATGAACGTCTTACCCCAGCATTTCTTCACCTACAGGTGCCTTTATAAAGGCAAAGGGGGAACAGCCTATTTTCTTCACTGCTTTCAATCAAGCCAATAAACAAGGTTGTTGCCTTCAGAAACACATTGCTATGCACTCCCACTGAGCGAGGAAGGCGACGCAGTCATGGTCGCCGAGGCAAAGGGCTCTTGACAACATAATGGCTGCCATAACTTCATTAAAATGGCCCTGCTTCTCTTTCCTCAGTGCCATTCACTTCTTTCCACAGGACCGTCGTGCTGTGCGTGCGAGTTTCCCTACATGTGTAGCAGCATAATGACATGTTTCCTTGCCAATTAATCAGCGTGTCTGACTCTTCTCCCCATCCATCTGGATATTTTGGTTATTGGGTCTTTAACTTTGTCTTTGTCTCAAAAGTCCTTGTAAAAAATTATCCCCATCCATTCTTCCCGCGTAGAAACTGAATACAAACAAGCCAGCATTAGCCAAGGTCTGTGCTTTCATTCCAGTGAAATACGAGCTGGAACTCACCCGTTTCAAAAGGGTGAAACGACCCGACCTCCATCTGGGCCCACTGTGGTGTTTCACAATGATACTATATCAACTGTCCCAACAACCTCATCATGTGTTAGGGCAGAAGGCAGAATTGGACCTTCACTAACACGTTGCAAATTCTGGAAATGTGATATGTGGTTGTAAATGACACCTTCAGGGACTTTGTTTAGGAGTGATTGTTGCTCGAATGGAGCCGATTTCTTTTAGTAGGGGTCCCTGGTTTGGAGTCAGTCCTTTGATAATGAATGAATGGTTGAATGTGGTGGGAAGCAGCAAAGAAAACAATGATTACTGAAATTGTAGTAAAACACACCAAGCATGTTTCCTTTTATACAGCCAATTACATGAAATACCGCCTTTTACTAGTAGCTGTAGATGCAGGAATGAGATGTATTAAGTAATCTGTTTAGAAATGAATTAAAAGAAGAAAAATATATGAGCACTACTAGTGATTGTAGTAAACAGTATGGTGCCAGAGCCACTTGTTGGTGACTGAGTCGGTGAATATCATACATCATGTCCACTATGTGTACACCCATAAAGAAGGTCAGCATCAGTCATTTCTCTCTTAGCCTGCCGCTGTAGGAGTTATGACGAGCGATAGGGAAGAGGTCGAGGTGGATGGATGGGTCAACAAACATTATCACAGGCTGTCCGCTGTTCGTTGACTGTCTGTCAATGATAGGTTTTCGTTAGCACGACCTCAGTCATTCGGGAGCCTTGACTTAAGTGTTTATTATTACTTTTAGTCATTTTAAGCCTGTTTCCTTCAACTTAAACCAAGTTGTGTCTGTGCCCCAAAACTTAACGATAACGTTGGCACATTATCAAAGTGATTATTACAGATTGTATGCTTCTATGTGGCGTACTACAGGGTGCAGACTTGTATATCAATCATATATATTATGTTTTGTCATATCATTTGGAGGACTTGCTGGGATGTGAATGTGTCTTTTTCTGTGCGCCTGTGACCATGTTCATATTGACACCAATGGCCAAACTCAATGGTTCCACCAATGGGTACATGGATACAATTAGAAACAGTGTCACACACTGTATTGTTTAATCATCATAGTATTTAATATGTGACAAACACTTTTTAAATTGAGAAATGTATACAGAAATGTATAACATTCACCACGGAATCCATAAAAATACTATAGTGATCTGTTGTTTTGTGTTGATTGTTTTTGTGTCTCTTGTCGGTGTTTGTCCACCGGGGGTTGTGTTCACATCTGTTTTTTGCCGTGTGTGTGTGTGTGTGTGTGTGTGTGTGTGTGTTTGTGTTTGTGTGAAATCTCAATGTGTTGTTACCACTCTGCTCCTGTCTGTACGCACTCTGATATTACATGCTGCGTGTTTGCAGTCTTGACGGGGCAATAAAACGCCTCCTCTCATCTCACTTCTCCCGGGTTCAGAGTGACTATTAAGATGTGTGTGCTCTAACAAACAAGCTCTCCAAATGATAAATGACAAAATACAATGCCTCCACACACTGCTGTCATCTGGCAAATCACTCTTGTTTTCTCACTCTCTTTTTCAAACACACACACACACACACACACACACACACACACACACACACACACACACACACATACACACACACCTCACTCTCTTTCAGTTTCACTCGTTTCTTTCTCACCTTCCTCAGTTTTTTTTTCGTTTGTTCTCTCTCAGAGATTTTGAGGGAACATAAACCACTACTGTTGCCCTTACATGCAAAATACTGCAACACAAAACACCAACCAAATAAAGAGAATTAGATTAAAGTTAAGTGTAGCAAAGTCACTGTGTTCAAGGATGAGAAAGGAACAGAGGTTTCTGTGACAGCCAGAATAATGCAAGTGTTGCGCGACCAGCATTTGGCATTTTGCACTTTATTTATTTAATTACATTTGTTGTGGTTTCTGTTTGTGATATATAAGTGGAAAAGTAAGATAGGTGACATAGTTACCGTTCTTCCTTGTTGCAGAAACGGAGAAAAAAAGTAGGCCTCCTGCTACGTGACAATATGCCGCAAAGTGTAGATGTCTGCTGGTGCAATTAAGAAGAAAAATAAATGGAGAGGGTGACTGGGACTACATTGAGTGCTTTAAAAAAAGGCACGTCTATAATTGGTACAAGACACAAGAAAAATGAGCATTACTACTTCTAGTGCCCCATCTGGAGTATCCAATCAGATATGTTGTTTTGTGGCTTTGTGTTTTTCAAACTTTAAATTGTGTTAATTTGCTTCTTCTTCTTGTTACCATTTCTGTTATGTTAATTTGTTTTTCTTAAAAATTTGGTATTTCATCGCATCCCTGGGGCCGCCTTGAAACACAAAGCTGATTTGCAGATTTGCATATGCGTTTGCCACAAAAATAACAAAGAAGATTGTTTTAGAATGACATGGCCTGTTTTCCTTTGAGCCCACTGAGTATCGATAGCTCTTTAGTGAGGATTAATCGGTCGCGTTTTGTTTTCGTTTAAGTTTGTCTGTGTGTGTGTGTGTGTGTGTGTGTGTGTGTGTGTGTGTGTGTGTGTGTGTGTGTGTGTGTGTGTGTGCATGCATGTGTGTGTGTGTTTATGTGCAGCTAAGGGATCAGAGGGATTTACTGACATCCATATGGGATAATCCTTTCACCTGTTAATGCAAGAGGTTTATCTGATGGTAGAAGGGACCAACATTTGATGGATTGATAATGACCTGTACAATCCTGCAGGTTTGGTTACACACAGGATACTTTCACCTAATGGTTTGACATGTTTCAAAATGTTCATGTGAATCACCAGTACAGAGGTCAGTAAGGGCAAAACCTCTGAGATCATTCCTATCACTTGGACACAATTAGTACTAGCAGTTGATTTATGTCCACAATGTCATTTTTTGTGGCCATGTAAGGACCTGATAGCTAGTCCCTTAATACAAATACTACTAGATTAACCTCCCAATAGAGACAATATTGTCTCATCATTACACTCTGTGTGTGTTAACCTTGTTAATATATTTTGCTGTAGCAGTGCAGCAGCCACACAAGAAATAATTATCTATCTTATCTTTTATGAAGTCAGTCTGCACACTGACACCGTTTGAATTCACTTATTCTTGGCGTCCTGTCAGTTAAACTGTGACTCTTCAGTTGAAAGCATGGATTTTGTAGTATTTCCCCGAAAGTATTTCCTGCAAGCTTTCCAAGTCCCAAAAAGAGAACAGTGTGACTCAAGGTGCTGTCTTAATTCATTCCTTTTTTTTCCTGTCTAGTGGACCATATTTTACTGTCAGCTTAGTATGATTCAAAACTATGTGAAATCCAATCTCAGTTCAGTGCTCCTCATACAGAACATAGTTGTTTATCACAGTATGTTAATAGTGGGAATAGTGAATGTGTCTGTGAGGGGAAAATAAGTTTGACTGTGCAGTACGCATTTGGTGAGGTAAATTGTTGTCTGAGTCAAATGCGGTGAAGGAAGCAAGGGAGAAACTGATAGCTGAGTTTTAGTGTGTATACAAGACGGTGGACACTGTTTATTTATGGTAAGCGTCTCATATTTTTTTATATTGTAGCAGCTTGCCTTCTGAAATGTGCAACTCAATTAGCCGACCTTTAGCCATCCTGATTAGTCCACTAAGTTGTTGTTGATGTTTTAAGAGCTTTTTGCCTTGATGTCAGAGCTGGCCTTTGTTAATCTCATTAATTAGGCCCAATAATCTGGGATTCAGATAATCACTGGGGCCAGGCAAATAATCCTCTTGTAGTTCTGGGAAAATGGATCGGATCTGTAAACTGTGTAGGCCACTATATTTTTGTAATGCTCTTTCTATTTGTGTGTATCCTTTGAAAATCAATAAACATACTATACACCTAAACAAAAAAAGAAGAAGAAAGTTTGAGCCTGCTTTTCGCATGCTGCAGTAATATGCCCTATTTTTTGGGAGGGATCAGCAATATTTGAATTATTGGTCTTCAATTTCAATATGTCCAATGCTTTGGTTTATGAACAATAACCTACAAAACCTACTTACATTTCCATGCATTGTTTTAGTGGTATTTAGCACATGTTGGCATGCTAACACACTAAATTAACATGATGAACATGGCATATTGGATTCAGCTCAAAGCACTGTTGTGTAGTACAACAAAGAACAGCCTCACAGCTACTAGCATGCGTTATGTTAAATGATGGGTATAGAGGTTTGTTTAGTGCTTTGACTTTGAATTACACAGCACACACACACACACACACACACACACACACACACACACACACACACACACACACACACACACACACACACACACACACACACACACACACACCCATCACATCATCACAATGTCGCCACAGGCTTTGTACTGTATGACAGGACCACTCATACTATAATATGCATGATACTCTAATGTATGCCTCTGAACAACACACACAAATATACCTGCTGACCTCAGCGGGGTATGATTAGCATGATCTAAAAGAGTGAGTGCACCGCCAGCGTTAGCAGCCGATAGGCAGCAGTTTCAGTTGTCAAAACTCGTGCTCGGATCAATCACATCAAGTCATGTTTCTGAAATCCTCAGTGCTGTCACACAGTTACTGTAGTTTGGAGAGACGGCAAACTCAGTGAGTGAGTGGTCCGATGTTTTGTCACATGAGAGGTTAGGTTCTAATGCGTCTAAGTTGTTGGATTTTTTTCCAACCAGGGAATGGCTGTGCTTTGAAACAAGCGTTCATTCACAGTGCTCTACATATATTCATTAGCTTTGCACAGGCCTGCTGCTTTAATGTGCGATGTAAAGCTCCCACGGTAACAACAATGCACCGCCCGGATATGTGTTTCCTGCAGAGAGGATAGCCTAACAACTGCATTGCACTGCTTATGTAACCCTGCTCAGGCCTGCAGGCGTTTTTTTAATATCTCTTTCTATAGGTCTCTAATATGATATAAGCCTAAGCCTGTGTTGTGTTATCACCAGGTTAAAGAGTCAAGACTTTTCAGCACAGGAATGACCTCAGAAACAGCTCATTTTAGGTGTGAGGGAAATGTTTAGTTTTATTAAATATGATACAATGGTGTCACAATTTAATAAATTGCATTACAGTACATACCTTAACCATAAAGATGGCTAATCAGAACAACACTCATATGACATGTAGTGTATTTGGTATCAGGTAAAGCTTCAGCATCAGTACACGAATGCTATTGCTGTGTTTAAGTAAGAATAATGACTAGCCTGCCTGTCTAGAGGAAAAAAAATATTCACAGTAACCTTGATATCTGCTGTTATCATAGTATTGTATATTTATTATGTATGTGTATTGTATGTTTAATTCAATTTGGCACGCTGTATTCTTCTCTATTCCCTATCCTCTGCCACGTCATGCTTGTCTCGTACATAATGCACAGTGCTGCCACTCCCTTTACCCAGTAATGAACAAGTATGGAATCCTCAGCACATGAACAGTTACACCATTGCCAAGCCCAGCAATACAATAGATTACCATCACAATTTACTTATGCATGCCAGCGCACAGTTAGAAGTGTTTACAGCCGCGTGGACCATCATGCCTTAACGGATTAGTTTTGTGAAAGATTTGACGTGGATTAGTTAAAAAGGATTATTACTAGTTGTGGTGCACCAGCCAAATACAAATGAGGTGGTTTAGATATATTTGAAATATAAATAAATGGGATGAGCTTTTTCTGCTGCATCACAGGGGAAAGGATCTCCTGAAGAATGCACAATAGAAAATCTCACCTCGTCTTACTTTCTCTATTTTTGTCATATGTTGGTGTGATGGTGTTGCATTGTTTTGTGACCACCTACTGAAAACACTCCCTACAAACCTTTATCATTTTCTCTCTACAGTTATTGGTTTGCCTTGAAAGTTGGTACAGATATTCATACTTTCTACAAGTATGATAATGAAGTGTAATCTTGTGAGCTGAATGTTGTTTTTTGATGCTGATTCTACAAAATGTTAGCATAACTGACACAGTAGGCATGAGACCAAGTGAAGATTTCATGCCACACTTATCCTGTCTGTCAACATTTGTGATTCACAAAATATTTTTAAAACTCTTTAAAATATGTGAATTTCAAAAATATAAAAATATGCAATATACAATATACAAGTAAAATAGAAAACTATAGAAAATTACTTACCGCAATTTATAATTATTATGATCCATTGTCTCAAACAATGAAGTTGTGATAAATTCTAATAGTACATTAGAAAAGATAAATCTAGTTAGTGTGTGTGTGTTTCTTTTTGTTCTTCCCATGCTGATTTTTCTAGATTGTAACTGGACTTGATGTACGGGATCAGATCATTTATCATTGTGTCATTGTGCACTTGGTGTTTGGAGTTAGGGTGTAAGGAAGACTGAAGACCTCTCAGGTTAATAATTCACCGCAGAGGAATGGGCGCAGTAGGAGGAAGAGACAGAACAAATGAGAACAGGAGAACGAAAAAGATAAGTAAAAGGAGGGCTAGAGGAGAGAGAGATGAGCTGATGATGAGTAGATTAAAGATACATAGAGGTTTTGTGGAGGAAGGGGGGAGGGTCTTCTGAAGATGGCAGGAAAGGGTGGATTGAACGAGAGTTTAGTATGCCAAAGACACCGGCAGCACAGCGTCTGTGTGAGGAAGTTACATCCTCTATGGGAAGAATAGGTCCATTTAGAGGGTCAGGAGGACACACACACACACACGCACGCACAGAGACAAACACACACACACTCACACAATTAGCTTTGTGGAAATGTGTTTAGATTGATAACTAATATTCATGAGCAGCCACTTTACTTCTGTTATGAGGAGCTGTATTACATACGAGGAGAAGCAGAGCACAGAACTGGTTAAGGGCAGAGCCCTTTGCTTTCGATTAAATATATAATTGCCCCTTTTTGTCACAGTAATATCAACCATTTAAAAGCACAGATTAAAGTGTGGGTTCATATAATTGATCCTTATCAATTTTTTTATAATTTTCTTTTGTTGAAAAAGTTCCTGCCACATTTCTCCCAATTTTGAATATTTGGGTGTTTTTCCTTTTACTGCTATGATTGCCAACAGGTGATTCATCTCAATGGAGCCGGCTAATGCATCAGCTAACACCTCCATTCAGGCTATTAGGTGACTCACACACAGCCCAGGCAGGAGAAGATTTATTTAGCGAGGGCTCTGCAAACGTTTGGACAGGGACGTGCAATGTTTGATGTGTCATCTCCGCATACTTTGAAGGTTTGAGATTCTATTCAACAGGTCAACTAACGTCTGGCAAATTAGTCGGACGGCAGTAAAAAGTTGTTGTTTGAGTCAAATGCGGTGAAGGAAGCAAGGGAGAAACTGATAGCTGAGTTTAAACAAGAAGGTGGGCACATACAAGTGGAAGAGATGGAGGGAGCAGTGGTTCAAAAGCATTGCAAAAACAAACAGAAATCTATTAGAATTGTACTGCATTAAAAGCAAGAATATAAAACATAAAATAAAAAAAACATATTTAAGTAAGACTTTTAAACATACGCTGAAACATCCCAGGTTTAATTCCCCGGCTTCTTGTCAGTCAATCAATTCTAGGCAAAATAATGCTCAAAACATTATTCTTTAAGAGAAAATGTATTCAGATGTAAGTAGTCATGCTTTATTCAAGCATGTATCAAGGATTGGAAGACATATTTTTCTGTATCAAATTTGTCTTTTAGATGTTTATTTAGCGACTGTCCACCACATTGTAAAAACTGTACCACAGTTCTCAGGAATAACTACCGCTAGTTCTGTTGGATCTGGAAGCCTTTTAAAATGATTCACGATACTGTAGTGTGAAGATGTGGAGGGGCATATATGTAAAAAGGTCACTAGTGATTCAATTGCCAAATCTGTATCCGCTTGACTGACCTTTTGAGTAACTTGCATATTTCTGCCCTGATGTCCACTTATATACCATAAATACGGGTTCTCTGTTCTTGTCATTAAGCCGCTGATATCAGGTCTTTTAAGTGCATGCTGACACAAGAAATATCACTTATGGTGCCTACAGAAGGCAATGGTAGAAGAAAAATACTGTATGTATTGTGTATAGTGCCTATGAGCGGCATTGAATAGAACAGGGCCCCTGTAGTGAAAGATACATTGTTCACCAGGTCAATGATACTCCTTTCACACCAACAGGAACCAAAAGCCAGTTAAAAACTGGTTACAAGTTGGTTATAAATGGTATTAGGTTGTAACTTACAACCTAATACCATTTATGAACCGGTTGGTTTCACACCGACCAGAGCCGGCAAGGGAGCAACATCATGACGTCACTGTAAACGTCTGTGTACGTCGCCTGACGTTGCTGCTCTCATGGCTAACGCTAAAGCTAGCGTTAGCTTTAAGCACAACAACAGCCGCAGATACGCCTTATTTTTACACGTGTTGCCTCTCGCTTCACTTTGTTAACCAAACAGGACCCATACAGCGTATTTTTGCCGGTCGATTTGATCACTACGTTCGGTACTTATGTTGTGTTTACGTCTCGTAGTAGCTGTGTTTTTAAATATGGCGGTCATGAGTTGGTCTGATTGGTCAGGATAATCCCTACCCCGGCCCTTGACGTAGGCGGTTCACATTTTCTAGCCCAGCTCAATCCTGGAGCTGGGAATGAACCGGTTTTTACAGCCTGGAGCCGGCTCTCTGGCGATGTGAAACCAAAAAAACTGTCTCTAACTGGGCTTTAGCTCCGAACTAGCTCCGATTTTGCGGCGGTGTGAAAGGGGTAGGAGAGCTGACCAAGCCCCAACCACAGCGAGTTCTACCAGTATCCAATGCGGAAGTGACTAAAAATTCAAATTTCACAGAGTGGCCACAAAGAGGTGGTACCAAAACAGATTACGTTTTACAGCATTATTAAACCTATTTACTGTATGTCTGTATGTTTAGGTCATATCTCCATGACAACACTGAGGGGGGTGATGATTGGATTCAGTTGAATTACCTGAGGTCAGCCCAGATGCTACATCCATTTTATATACTATCTATGGAGCTGACTGAAAGATGTCATGAGACAAGGACTATAACTTCAGGGTTGGGGTCGCTAAATTTTCACATGTTTTTGCATGTAATATGCAAATTACTCCAGTGAGTTACTTGCACACAGTGATATTTACATACTTCAAAATACTTGTTAAAAGATTGAGAGCACTAGTATCAGACCAATGCTCGAGATGAGATTGGCTGAATCAGTACCAGGAGATTTTTTATACATAGTCAAAAGCAGTTTTAAAATGTTTGCTCTATTGGCAGTACAAGCCATTTTAGCAGGGTGTATACAGGCAGAATTTATGTGTTGTTTAAAAGTACTAAAAAACGATTACACAGTTGCAGTAAGGAGGCGATACATCAGATTTGTAATAAAAGGTTATGTGGTGATGATAAAGCTGACATAAAGGTAATGACACATTTTATTTCTCATGCTCTCACTTGGGTTAGGATGCAATTTTTTTTTGCCCTTCATTTAAAGATATTTAGACAAACTCAAAACCCCACTCAGATATAAAAGATTAAATGTTGTAAAAAAAAAGCCTTGTTCTGCAAAGACACGAAAAACAGCAACTTCCTCCTTGATATATCTCCAAATCTGTCAAGTTCTTGTCCCAGCCTTGTTTTTGAGCCTTGCTTGACTTTGAGTATATCTTTACGGGGATTTAGCTGCGACTCCCTGCAGTTACCGAGTTACAGTCAGGCCGCATGGTGTGCATGATGCACTGAGGGAATGTAAGTGCATCAGGGTGTGATTCATTAAACCTGCTGTCTGTCTGAGAGCCTAAAGGAGAACATGTAACGCTTCATGTGCCGCGGATCAAATTACCATCCATTTAAGACACAGCTGACTCCTACGCCGTAGGCATTCCATCATTTCACAACCACAAATGGAAAATGAGGATACCTGCTCTTAAACAAATTTAATAAAATGTAATCAGAAATTGATTGATGTTGAAAATGATTAGCAGATCAGTCCGTCAACAGTTCACCAAACATTTTCAAGTGTCTCAATTGTTGACAGCTTTTTCCATATTTATTTCACTATGAACTCAATCACTTTCGGTTAAATGTGTATTCCAAAAAAAAAAGAAGCAAATCGAAGATGACACCTTGGGCCCTTTAAAATTTTGATTTGTCATATGGCATTTTTCATACAGCAAAACATAAACAACATCAAAAACTGATCCATGGATCAGATAAACAATGAGGCTTATGTGATATTTAATGACTTTGTCTAAAGAAGTAAAGATTAATCGATACCCAAAACAGACACAAGAGTCATGGATTCAGATTCACTGATACATGGGCAGGCTGAAGTATGGCATGCATATAAGCATGTACATACACAAGTGTGCTAAAGCTAAAGCTAAAGCGACTTCTAACTGTCCTCTAACCCATTGTGAGGTTTTTACATAGCAGAGGATGAGTTTCCGGTGCAGCTCAGGTGGGTTTACAACACAAAAACAGAAACAGGACTGTAGCAAATTGCTCGCCTTGATGAAACTTTAATTGTTCTGCAGCTCTTCATGTAACCACTTCGCTGTGGGACCTACTTTATCCAATATAAAGCTCTTCATTGTCGACGATAATCATTGTTAGTGAAAGACTTCTACTGTACTGCTTCCACAAAGCAGCGCTTTCATAAGGCTCAGTGACCCCACAGACACACACACACACACACACACACACACACACACACACACACACACACACACACACACACACACACACACACACACACACACACACACACACACACCTGTCAGTTCACCTAAATGTACAGAGGAGGTGTTTTAGAGCAGTTCAATATCCAGGCAAAAGCCCTTGGCATAGACCCACCTGAGACTGTTACACTCTCTCCTCACCTGTCCCACTATGTGTGTGTGTGTGTGTGTGTGTGTGTGTTTGTGCGTGTAAACTACAGACAGACACTCTTGAGTTCCAATTACACTCCTCAATCTAGCTTCAATTACCTGTGAGGAGTTCATGTAGACCTTTTGTGAGACACATGCTTCTTTCTCTCCGGAGGCGCGCACACACACACACACACACACACACACACACACACACACACACACTGACCCACTAACAGACAAAGGAAAATCAATGCACTGAGCAATCCAGATTCCCTTGAGTTGCCTAGGGCCTCGGTTCAGGTGGTTGTTGTTTAAGAGTTTGGTCTCTTGATCATAAAACTTAACATGTTTTGCTTTTCCTGCACTTATTTGTTTACAGCTGCATCGATCTATTGCCTCTAAACACATGTATAAAGTACAGGAGACGAAATGTTCACAAAAATACAAGATATTGACTTCCTTTTCTGCTAATAGCCATGTTCTCACTTGACCTATCCTCCCAATAACCCAAATGTTTTCTGCAAAGTTTTTCATCTGCCTTACCAACCGTGTGAGGCCAAACAGTAAAAGAAGGTTTCAAGCCCTTGAGTTGTCATAGGCAACAGAATATGACACAAAAAGCCTTCAGTAAAACCTATGCTAATTTGGTTCCCTTTGGCTGCTGGCCTCCCGTTGAGCGGCGCTACTGCCCACCGGTGTTAATCAAGACTGCCGCTGGTTGGCGGCTCGGCCTTTATAGTTACGTTTATTGATGTTACCCAAGCGTGTGCTTCTTTCCTCCTAAAGCAGTGGATTCTGGCTTATGGCTGTGCCCTTTGACTATTTCAGATTTTTTAGCTCTAGAGATTGCAATGTTGGCTGCTCGGTCCACCGCTTCGGTTCAGACTTACTATGTAACATTTACGAGACAATTTACATTATATACTGCATAGGGGTGAACGGGTGGCAATATAGGTTGTAAAATGAGACTTTCCCCGGCAAAACGTACCTCATCCATCATTATAACTGGTCAATCACAACGTTTTTTGCAAATGTCTGTGGGTTTTGGTAATGTGGAGCAGTTGTGTCACCAATTTAACAATCCCCGGCTTGTCAGCTGTCAGAAAATAGCTAGCTGCAGAGATTTCATCCCCAACTGTCTCCTAAACCTCTTATGCTTTCTGTCCGTCCCCTTGCCGGCTAAAAATCCAGCTTCCCTCCTGCCTTGTTTTGAACCCCCCCTGCCCCTTAAATCCTTCATGTTTCCTGTGGATGATCAGCCACTGTTGCCTGACAGTTGCAAACGGAACATGTGAAACAGTGTTTAATCTGAAATTAGCACGTACCGTTGGTCAATTGCCAGGGGTTGTCGTTACAATAATCTTTTTTAACAGAATGTTCAGCATCAGTGTGGGGCTGCTGTATGAAGCAGCAGGTCTATAGTCAGTCTGGCATTTGAGTTGATTAAAAGTGATGAAGCTTAAAGCGTGTGATACAGAAATAGCTTCCTAAAGCCCTTGATGACAGCCAAAGTTTAAATTTGACACGTGACCTTTTTGTTGTATACGACTAAACAGAGAATGTACCCAATGCATTTGTTGACTGATGATGAGGCAACTTTATGATAGGTTGAGAGTCGTCATCTTGATTAAAGTGGATCCACGTTCAAGTCTTCTGTTGGAAAAGGAAAATCTTAGATCTTTTATTTTAAGATAATCATTTACTCCCGTAAAACTAATTGAGTGAGGTACAGATTCTAGCAGCGCTGCTTTCTCACATGAACATGAAACTCCCATCAAGGCTGCAACTAGCCATTATGTTCATTATGGATTCATCTGTCCATTAGCTTCTTGATGCATATTTTTTCCTGCATTCAAATTGGTGAAAATCGCCCTTCAGGACTTGAGAGCCCAAGACAAACTGCTTCTTTTGTCCGAAGCGTGAATATATTCAGTTTACTATTATACAAACCAAAGAAAAGCAGCAAATCCTTATATGTTATACCTGACCAATGGCAACAGTTATTGAATAATAAAGTATAACAGCCCATTAAGCTTTACTGTATTTGATTCACTTTTTCATTAATGTCATCATCGCACTTTAATATTTCATTAATATCATTCATTCAAAGAAGCAATGACGGCATATAAAGTAATAGTTTAATTTTTTCGAATTGTTACTCAAGTCATGAAACTGAGGAAAAAAATGTTGCAGAACAAATGGGAATGAAGTTGCGTGTGTGTATACTGTGTATTACACACTGTTTATCTGGATATGGACGTTTTATTAGGTCATTTTAGCTTCTGCTGCTCAGACATGTAAAACTCACTGTCATGATCACTTTTATGAAACAAAAACAATCGTGTTCAGTTCTTCATGCCTGTCTGCCGCGGCCCTGATGCAGTTTTGATAGGGAGGATTTCACACCAAGATTGTATTAGAAAAACGTGTACTTGGTGTGTTCATGGCACAGAGCAAAACTTCACCTGTCAGGGGAAATTACAAGTCTCTTCCTGTTATCTCACAACCTGTCTGGATCATTATAAAGAAGGTTTTCTCACATTATCTTTTTAACACACATCAAAGCTCATCGATTGTAGATTTTTATTTATTTATACAAACTCTGGATGTACTGCACATCTGTTACACTAAGCACATTTAAAGGATTTGTTGGCACTCTCCGGGCAGCATGTTTGGGCCGTCTCTTTCAATGATCCTTCTTAATATTCAGCTGACTTGTGGGCGAGATAGATGAGTGGTCAGGGGGAATAGAGTAGTGGGGAAACAGCTTTCACAGTGATCCATTAGAGACTTGATGGACTGACGTTAAGATAAGTATCTGTTTATATACTTATCCATCTAGATAATTCTGCTGTTGTAAATTCATTTCACTTCTGTTTTCACAACCTCTCAGTGGAAACCTTTTAAAAGGTGTTGCATTATGTGAGAAAGAAGTTCCACACAGAGCGAACAATATTCTCATTAAGGTGAGAAAGTCACAAAGCAAACATATCATTTGAAATAAAATGTGAAAACTGCCCGTTGTTTGTTTTGAGCACAAAGTATATATGTTTGTTTGAGAGGTGAACGCTGCAAAACAATATTTTAGGTGAACAATCCTCCCATTTCTTTCATGCAAATCAAAGTGGAGAGGAGATTTTGAAAAGACACACACACACACACACACACACACACACACACACACACACACACACACACACACACACACACACACACACACACACACACACACACACACACACACACACACTAGAGTTTGTTCATTTCATTTACTTCTACAGTTCACCAGTCATGAGGTTTTTATATTCAAAGTGTATTTTCTTCCCCTTCCTTTATAGTTTACAATTCTTCTACTATCTACAAAACAGGAGATGTGTTATCCGTGTATTTTGGAGCATGAATATTTTGATGATTATTGGGACGATATCCTTAATAGCAATTATTTTGGACAATTTGCTCATTTCTTTTTCTGGTAAGGTAAAAAGGCAGTTTCTAAATGAAATCAGTTCTACTATGATCTTAACTAAGATCAACACTTGTATTGTGTGGCTGTATAGGGTCGCCAGTGTGACCAGACTATACATGTTTGACTGCGTAAAAAAAAAGAGGCTGAGGAAATTATTGTGTTAGAATAACCTCCATTTTACTTAAATATTGCCTTCTTTTCAAGTTGCATTTAGTGACTGAATGAGTTGTCTACGGGTTCTTTCTGCATTCCCAGTGGCAGAGATGTGTCAGTTAATGGTTGTTATCGCAAGTTTCACTTGTGTGTCTTTTAAATGCATCCCATAAGTACATTTTTATTAATCACTTCCTAAATGTATCCGTTGTAGCTGTTGCTCTTATGCCCCTAGCATATTGATTGATTGTTGTGATCAATCAGTAATGCGAGTTGTAGATCTGGCAGGCATTATTTTATTATGCCTTATAAAGCGCTCTCGGTCAGCAGCTATGAAGACACTGAAATCTCTTATTAAAGTTGAGCATTCTCAAATGTCAGCTGTTTTTTCTCCCTACTGTGTTGCTGTTCTGGTTCATTGGTGGATTATTTTCTAATCAAGCACTGTGCTCAGTAAACACTTAAAATGTTGTTTGTTTGGGTTGTTTTGTTATAAATTAAGGAGTAGAACAACCTCTCTGTGGTAAAGGGCAAACATGCCAATCTGCTGAGATATTAAAAAATAAGAATACAATACAGAGACATCAAGAATGAACAACTTTTCTCTGATTTTTTAAAATATTAAATAAACAAGCAGATTGGCCAAATCCTTGAAATGAAACAACAGAAATACTTTGTTTGAAACAGCCTTCCAGAACAATACATAGCAGCATTTCTTTGGCAGGGTGACATCTCATGTGTGTTTTCCAAATCCACTAGAGGCTAGAGGACTTTGTCACTTGTTTCTTGGTGGTATTTGCCAAAAAAAAAAAAATGCAGTTCTTTCTCATATCTTTGAAGATCTCCCTTTCAATTCACATAAAGTTTAGGTGCACTTTGCTTTACATTAACGTGTATTTTACTGCTGAAGAGAAAAGTCTGAATGAACGGGCTGACACTGCAGCGATGAACTCACTGACTTGATTTATATTTTATACACTTCTTGGGAATAATTTATTGTTGTCATTGTGTTCAATGGCTTTCCCATATGGCCGAGGTCTGCTTTGTAGTGCAGTGTGGGCAGGCAGCAGAAGCTTAAGTGGTGATTTGTCACCTTCGTCCTACGTCTCTCATTGTGCTTTTTCTCTCTGTCTAATGAAAGAGGGCTTGGCAAATTTTAGCTTCAGAAATAATGCAGTTGGTAAAGGACATGACAAACATGTTGTTGTTCTTTTTTTTTTATTTTTTTTTTATAATCCTTAGCTATAATTCAGGTTGTTTACATTCTTTAATCATTTCAACACACACCCTGCAGGATTACACCTAAATGCAGCTTTCACATGATCTTTCTTCTATTTGTGTTTTAATCTCTAAACAAAAAAATGCCGTGAAATGAAAAACACTTTCACTTAATTGTTAAGAGAACAGGCTGCCAATGCAAAACCCTCTGAAGACCAAAGAGCACCGGGTCGAAAGAATATGGCTCCAAATTTATTTATTTTTTAAATCTTTTTTCTTTTTCTTTTTTCTCTCTCTCTCAAGCTGTTGTATGTACATTGCCATGCTACCTGTATTTAGGTCACCGCTTTGAACTGTGGAATATGTATTCTCTTTCTCTCTCTCACTACACTTCCACACACGGGAACATACAGTTATCCGCACATACGCTGCACAGAGGCAAAGCATGCATGAGCTTTCACATGTATTGGGACCATGCCACTGGGGGAAAAAATCCCTAGAAACCTTGCGTCGGAAAATCAGCCCTTCCAGCAATCAGTATAACAGCGGACTAGAAGAAAGGACGCAGAATGAAAAAAGAAACCTGCTTTTTCTTTTCTATTTTGCTGTTATTTCTGTAGTGGATCTCAAAGGGAAGAGCTGGGTGATTTTCTATATTGAAGACCAAACTGTTGCATTAAGTGACATATATATATTCCTTCAATACAATCAGCATGCTGTGTTGTTCATTTTTGACTTGATCCACTCTGTCTGCTGCGTTGAAAATTAGCAAGAAGGAGACTGACTAGCAGGGGCCTTCACTAATTCCCGGGTTGGCGGTTCCATCCCCAAATGTAGACTATAATCTACTTTTGCCTGAGTAAAATTCGCTTAAAACCAAATGCTATATAATTCTAGGTCCAGCTGTTTTTTTAATTCAATTTTGAGCATCTTTTTAGGTTTAAACTACATATTTCTGACTTGTTTTAAGAGATTCACAACTTCATTAGTCAGGAATGATCCTTCAGGTGAGTGCCACAGACTAGAGTTGAGTTATAAAGTATGGAGAGACAGTATAACACACTTATTGTTATGTTTGATTGAGATCTTTACATGTGGGCCAATGGAGCTTTAGTTTATTTACACATAAAAAAGACCCCACCGGCTGGCAGACAACTATGAACAGGGGATAGAAATGAAGTGATAATTGAATTGATTTGATGACATTACATTGAGGCTGTAAAGAGACTTGAGGGCCCAGACTTTTGGGTGTGGGACTAACGGAGCCAAAACCCCTTCTGCTTTGGCTGTCATCCTATTTTCCTCTGCCCCAATTAGGCACAGATACTGGTTCAGCCTCGCAGCATTTGGACCGGGCCTCAGCCATCTGTGTGTTCACTACTTTTGTTCCCGTGCCACCCCCACTCTTCTTCAGTCAGAGGCTGCTTGTGTTTCCTGCTCTGTGTGCTATTGTGTCCTGATGATTAAGGGATGCATTGTGTTCTTCTATAATCCAAAAATATTACAGTGTGTAGAGCTTAAATACTTAACTTCTAACAGTTTTTTAAATTCGTTCCTCCTCTGTCCTTTTTCATTTTGTATCAAATTGTTTAAACCAATTTTCAGCTCCAGTACTTTATTTGTGCAGACTTAAGTACTTCCACAAATAACTTAAGAGCAGAAGTAGAGCTACAGCAACTTTTGAAAATGTATTGTTTAGTTGGTCAAAAAAAAAACTATTTACATAATCGATCAAACAAAAATGCCAAACATTCTCTGATCAAAGATTCTCAAATGTGATGTTTTTTCTTTTTTTTCTTTTGTCATCTTTGAGAATACGTTGAATATTTGAAGGCTTTGGACTCTTAGTTGCAGAAAAACAAGAAACTGTGTTGCCAAAAAACAGGCAGTGAAGAAGAAGACTTCTCGGCGGTAAACATGGCAGATGATTAATGCATGGCTTCTACTTTGTGAATCTTTTATGGAGGAAGCAACGTATGGAACATGTCTTTTAGGACACACTGAATCGAACTATAACTTCAGTTTGTTTACAAAGAAAGTTCACAGGAGAGCATTAAGTTATAGCTGCAAAGAAATCCTGGAGATTTTGCTTTACTTTGCTTAAGTAAAGTTGAAAGTCGGCCTGCCCCACCAGTCTGATTCATGTTTATTCATTTTGATCTAAAATAAATCTGGATAGTTCACTAATTATTAATTGAGTTGGGCCTCTAACTCCCAGGCATGTGAAGCTTTGAAACGCCTCGCTGGCAAAGAAGGAACGGGAAGAAGAAGCAAGGATAAGTATGGAGCGCTGGATTTAATAGACTACACTTTGGAAGGTGAGAAAGGGAGGCTGATAGACCAAATAATAGAATAAGTGAGACATAATCGAACGAGAGAGAGAGAGAGAGAGAAGTACAAAGAAGAAAGAAACTGTCCTGTATTGCAATACAGAATTTTCTGTCTCCCTGCTGTGTCTTCAATGTAGTTAATTTCCACTCCTTCTGCTCGTTTGTGGCCTGTGTGAAAGTTATCGCAGCCCCTTTATGTTGTTTGTTTTATTGGTTTTCTTAATGCTGTTAAAAGACAAACCTGGAATTGCTGATGAAACAAAAGGGAACCCTAAAAATCTACACAGAATACGTAGATGTATTCCATACTGTACATTCAGAAGCTTTTTGAGAGATAACTATTTTATTGTGCCCATTTAACTGGCCATGTTATTAATTGTTACAGGCAAAATAAAAACACCAATTTTGAATCTAAAAAATGTATCCAAATAAATCAAATTATTCTCATTGATGTACTGTTGCGCTCAACAGGCAAATGAACAAGACTGAAAAAGTTGTGTAGTTGCTTCATCATTATTAACAGCTGACTTTTCAATCTCACACATCTTCATGGACAGTTATACATTCATTCATTAAATACAGGATGTTATGAGATATGAAGCTCTGCGGGCTTTTTTCCGTTCCAGTCAAGAGAAGGAATTTATTTATGCCCTCCAAATTATTAAAGTTTAATAAGCGGACGTACTGAATGCATTTCTGTTTATTTCACTGTGAGGTTAAAAAATATAGCTAATAGCTATATATATAAAATGTAGCCACACTAACTATGAATTTTCCTCTCTGTCTGCTTCACTGCATGCTATACGAGTATCTGTCACGTTAAGTAGTGATGATAGCTGTTTGCCAAATCATTAGCTTCTAAAAGGGGATCAATCTAGTCTGAAACCTCCGCAAACTGAGTGCGCTGCTGAGAGAGGGGGGGGGGCACGGTGTGTTTACTCGAGCTTGGAAGATGAAGATGTGACCGCCGGAGTTCAGCTGTATTTATTCCTCAAAAAACTGCAGGAATTGCTTTTACCCAATTCGACTTGGAAACCATGAGCCTTTCATTCATAGACATTTAAAAAACACATCACAAGCCCCCAGATGTTCCATTTATGAAGGTTTACAACCCAAATGCAAAAGAAAGCTAGAAAAACAGTCCTTTTCTGTGGATTGGTTTTTGATATTGTATGAAAAATGGACCTCTAGAGAACAGCTCTACCATCAGTGATCTGCAGAAAGGGAGAGAAGCAGCATCACTATTCTGTTATTGACTGAAGTAACATAACAAATATGAACTCCAGGGACTATGTCATGGAATGGGATCTATGCAGCCAGATTTTCAATGTGATTTAAAAACTGCCAGCGGAAAAAGTAGCCGGCTGGATGCAGTTTTGCAATGTATCGTACAAAATAAAAAATGTGTTAAACTGTGGAATCAAGAGGCCAAGATGGCTTGTGGAGGCAAAAAACGTGTATCCAAATTACTCAAACTAAGTTTTTTTTTTTTTTTAATCTCTCCAAATTGGGCTTTTACCCTGTCAAATACTTGATATTGTGTTGCTCATCAGGCCTGTAAAAAATCCATAATTGAAAGGATGTAAGGAGAACATTTTAGTCGTGTTCACTCTAAGCCAAAAACTGTAATGATGGGTCTCAAGTAGACCGCTTAATTTTGAGCGATCAGATATAGAAAAGGTTGTGAACCATTTCCTTACAATATGAACATTAGCATTTAGTCCTGTGACTTCTTCCCAGAGTTGCACTTTCCTGATTGTTCTGGCATTTCTACAGCATCTGATCATCATGATAAGCCTTCAAACCTGTGGATTTCTTAACTGGACTTCAAAAGTATCATTCTGTTAAATGTTTTAACTTGAATAACTGTAACCCCCACCACCTCCTTTTCCCATGCAGTCACACTTTCTTGCAACATGGCTAAAATATTTACACTGCAGATTGTTGTTTTCCGAGGATACATTATGCTCCCAGCTCCCAGAAAACAGCTGAGAGAGCAATGGTCTTAACGTAAGGTCAGGAGTTATATTGCACCATTATTGAAGCCATAGTCTGTTTAGAAGTTGGAATTAAATGTGTCACTGTATGATTTGCAAACATCATGATGAAACATAACATCTATGTAATGGGAGATATTGCCATGTTTGCTCCAGTGGCATATACAGTTGATCTTGCTGTTATTGCTCAGCTGAGAGAAGTTGTTGTCTCATACCATGGGCAGTGCAGAATCACAAACCAGAACCACCCCCTAGGTAGATCTCTTCTTTAAACCTTTAGTTATTTGCGTGAAATTGAGTAATCTATCAATACATGCACTGGATTCAAGAGTAAAACTATACACCCTTTTCTAATTCCCTTCTGGCTTAATTTCCCTGGCTGCCAGTCTCCCCTTTTTCCCATCCATCAATGGTCTGTGATGCAGAAAGCGTCTGCCACGTAGCTTATCAAGTCTCGCAGAGCTCGGTGTTATATGCTAATGTGGTGCTTGCGCTGTCATAAACAATCTGTGTTCCCTGTTTGCATGGCTTAGCAGACAAAGACTGATGCGCCGTTTACCAACCTTTGCACATGTCTGGCATCGGTTTTCCTCGAACCTCTCGCTCTGGCTTTGTAGTTGTTTTTCTTCTTTCCATCAGTGATTACATCTCTCATCTGTATTCAGATGTTTTTGACGTGATGACATCCTCTCACTTTGTGTTTTTCTTGCTGCTACAGAAACTTTTTTTCCACCTGTGACCTGCAACAATCTTCTATTCTGTATTTCAGTATCGAATAATTTCGGTCGGTGCCAAGAAAGTATTGAAATTTGATACCCAGCCCAAATTGTATTTTCGATTGCTGAGCTTTAGAGCAGACTCTGACCTCCATAGGGTGAAGACATACTGCTGAATATACCTTATTATAACAAATGAGATATTCTGTAAATTAATAAATAAAAATGACAGCATGAGACCTCTGGTTATACAACATTTTTGCAGGACTCAGAAAGTGTGATGTATTCCATCAGGGGGGTATGTGGCAGACTGGCATTTGAATATCAGCCCCATACAAACACATGCGTCAGCAAATTTCGGGCAATACATCACTTTCAAATATTCCTACTCACTTTGCTTCCATGCAGCCGCCTGACATATTTCATTCAACAATGGGAACTCTTTGTTTTCCAATCCCCAGTTGACCCAGTCCTCTGATTGGGCAAACTGAGCAGAATATAATGCAAAAAAACAAAAGATATAATCAAAATGACACTTGTTTTTTTTTTAGTTTTCATAGATTGATGGCTTCCTCCCGAAATGGGGCGTTATGAGCTGTTGAATTCAAATCGTTTTTACATGAAACTTTGCATATATACTATCTAGTGAAGTTTCACTGTATTTTTTCCAATTGCAGAAGCCACATTATATTGCCTCCAAAATGCTGTGTACGTTTATCGAGAGTCAAGTTTTCGATTTGAAGAAAGCCCAAGAAACATGGTTAATAATTCATCAACATATTGAGAGAAGAAACAAGAGAAGCAAAGTCCCAGATAAACAAACCACCTCACACTGTGGATCTGAATGCTGGTTTTGTGTAAACATTTGAGGCCCGAGACCTTCAGGCTTTTGTTCTGGATGAGAGGAATAACTGTAGCTGGCAGCAGCGCAGGCGGGCAGAGTGTTGGCTTTACCACATGATGTGCTGGTACTTTAACCCTCCTCTTGGTCACTACGATGATGATAAATATTTGAGACTTGGCCTCCGAATAAATGTGCAGGGATGTCTTCCCGTGATACAGTTTCGGTCATTTTTTTAATATATCGCTGAAGATATATAACGCAAGATGTTTTCATACAGAATTAGACCTTTACTTGTCAGCATGATTCACAAAGTAGGAATGCAGTGCAGAAGAAAAGTAGAAGAGAAGTAAGTTGAGACCCAACAGATGTATCTACTACTTTGTAGCCATGTAATTCTGTCTTACATGGAGACTGTCAATTTAAAAACACATTTAAGATGCTTTGCGTTGGCCAATATGTTACATTGTTGTGGGGCTGAGATGTTCTCTATTCAACCCCATCCATGACTTTTGTAGTAATCTAAACCTATACACAACATGTGCTACGCTGGACCCTACCCAGACTGCTCAGTGTAAGAATAGGACACTGACACGTACAAATGCTCCCAGGGAACGTAATCCAGACGGCAATCAAATTTCCTTCTACAGTAAATGTAGTCTATAATGAGATTTCTGCAGGGTGGATGGATGGAGCACCATTACCTTTTCTCGAGAGGGAGTGAAAAGTTTGAGACATTTACTGTATGTTATCCTGATGACACAATGTGTTGTTTTCCATCCACAAACCACCCTTCTGTATCCGCACGTATATTTTCTAACCAACATTCATTCAAGAACAGTAGTCGTACAGTGAGACTTGACTTAAAAATGAGCGTTATTAACATGTCAAGCGCGTTTGACAGGTTAATTGGATGGGCGACATTACACCATTGTGGGCGCTGCAGCGTATCTCACTCAGGTTTCAACAGCGGAGACGAGAGAGAGAGAGAGAGAGAGAGAGAGCATAGAGGAGATCAGATAACTTTAAGAGATGCTGATGATCAGTAGCATTGTCCTCCTCTCCTCTCAGTTACTCTCTCTCTCTCTCTTTCTCTCTCTCCATCCCTGCGTGGCTGGAGATGAAAGAGCGTGTTGAACAGGGACGAGAGCACGGCGGCTGATGAAGAGGAAACAGAATAAGCCTTCTGTCCTTCCTCTCTCCTCCTCCTCCTCCTCCTTGCATTTCTCACTCTCACTCTCTTTGTCTGTCTCTGTATGCCTCCCTGTCCATTCATTTCTCTAGTCTTCTCCTCAGACTACTTTTTTTCCCTATTTTTTTTTTGCTTTGTTTTTCACTGGCTATCTTTCCCTTGCTTCATTATTCTGTCCCTCCTTCTCCTCAGCTTTTTGTTTCTCCTCATTTCACCTCCGCCTCCCTCCCTCCCTCCCTCCGTCCCTCCCTCCCTCCTTTGCTTTCCCATCTTGCCTTCATTCGTTCACATCTTTCGGAGCGCTACTCTGTTGAAATACGATCTGTCTCTGTGTCTTTGGAGATGGATAGAGTTGGGTTGCCAGGGGTTTCAACCCAGCAGAAAGGCAAGGCTCCCATTTGAGCCACTGCCAAAACTCTGAGCATCGTGTGTGTGTGTGTGTGTGTGTGTGTGTGTGTGTGTGTGTGTGTGTGTGTGTGTGTGTGTGTGTGTGTGTGTGTGTGTGTGTGTGTGTGTGTGTGTGTGTGTGTGGAATTTATATAATTCTAAGGTAACAGAAGGAGTGTGTAAGATTTTTCAACATTTCTAAAATAAGACATTACGTGTCATAGATTTAAGCTCAGTTTCCCCTGAACATGCTAAAATGAAAATACTTATTTGTTTATGTGTTATAGTAGGCTATCATTTTTTAGAATCGTTAACATCAGGAGGCTAACAACTTCACAGTTGATTAATGGGATTTTTTATTAGATTGGCACCGCCCTTCTACGTACTTCCGCTCAAGTGTCATTTCCCTTCAGTATCAGTCTGGGTCTGCGGTATATTCGTGGGTTTTCTCCGCCAGATTTTTTGGCGGTCCAATCAGCAAACAGAGGAAGTGGCTGAGAACAATGACGTTGAGTTTCAGTTGTAGTCAGAAGCCGTCGCATGAAATACGTCGACCAAATGTTATGCGATTGGTCGGCAGATCCAAAGTTGCACTGGGCAGATCCAATAGTTTTAAACTTCAACAGACATCCGCCTTCAAGTGAGTGTACGTTTGTATGTAAGTAATCATTATCAGCCTCAAAGTGTTCTTTACCTTTACCTTCTCATTGCAGTAGTATTTCTTCAGCCTGCCACAATGTATTTTCTTGTATCTCTGTTTTGTTGAGTCAATGATTGCCAGAACAATAGATTTCAACAGACAAGAGGTGAAAAGAGCTAATTTATTGTGAAGTCTATGTATTGTATTGTTATTGAGCGGTTGTGCCGTGTGTGTGTGTGTATGTGTGTGTGTGTGTGTGTGTGTGTGTGTGTGTGTGTGTGTGTGTGTGTGTGTGTATGTGTGTGTGCACGCGCCTTTGTGTACGTATCTGTAATTGAATTGGCTAAGGCATGTGTTCTGTCAAAACTGAAAGGAATTACACCTGGCTGTCCGTCCTCATTCCTTCAGATGGAAATCATCATCAGCTGCAGAGAATAGACGCATGCACACACACAGACACACACACACATACACACACACACACACACACACACACACACACACACACACACACACACACACACACACACACACACACACACACACACACACACACACACACACACACACACACACGCATAAGCCATCACATCTTTCTGTATTTGTTAAGGTATAGTCTTAAGTGCATTTCCTTTTGCTTTTTGTGTGTATGTGTTAATGTGTGTGTGCTGTAGGCCTTTTGCTTTTTGTTTGCAGGTTAGTCCTTTCCCATTGTTCAGGAAACAGAAACAGCTGCTGAAGCGTTGTAGATTGTGTTTTCCCAGCGCCAGAATAGCTTTTGCAAGTGAAAAGGTTTTTTAGAAATCTATTCATTTCATTCTTGTCTTTTTTTTCTTCTTATGTTTTTTCTTTACCTCTCGACTACACGACAGAAGAGTTTACTGCAACATTTGCATATAAATGCCGCGCTGCTGCAAAACAAAAACCACCGACTCCAAATGTGATGTCTCTGTCGGGTTGCATACAGGTCAGAAGAACGTCTTTTAAAAGCTCGCCTGCTGAGTGCTGATTTAGGCCGCGGCTCAGAGCATAAATCATTAACATATGCAGATAGCTGAATAAGAGAAATACCTTGTATCTGTTGTTTTTCCCGGACTGCAACCAAGTTTTACAGAATATCTAGAACTTTTCTTTCTTTTGTCTTCCTGTCTGTCTCACCTGCAGATCCACTTACTTTACCTATGCTGTTGTGACTGGTAGTGGTAGGGACCGGGCAGTGTCCTCAATGAATCATTTCAACTCCTTACTTACTTTCATCCCCATTATAAAAGGAGCACTTCTTTTCTATATTCACATTTTCCTTTGATACAGTTCATGCTCTTAATTACTTTCAGCAAACTGACTTAGATTTCTAAGGCCCTTTCAGAAAAAGACAAAGTATGGCTTTTAGTGAATGTATTGCCTCTATGACAGGTTGTCAAGAGAGTATGAGCAAAGAGTAAGACTCTGCTTTGTTTGATAAAATAAAAAAAAACAGTTGTCCTTATGCTACTACACTGGCTTGGATTTTGACTGAGAACTGTATAGTCCTACAACTTAATTTTTCCATCTAAGAAATGTTACCCTTCGCCGTTGCATTGACAGAAGAAAGTATTGCACTAACCGCTCATTAAATGCCATCAAAACTCACTGGCGATGTCTGAGAATCTTGTTTTCGCAGTGCCTTTGTATTACTATTTCTGTTACAATAATGTTAACAGAAAACTTTTGTAATTTGGTTCACATACAGCACTGCTCAAATCACCTCTTTGTTTTTATTTTGGTGACTCATGTGAGCTATTTCCCATTTTTGCTATTTACTGTGACTCTGTGTGGCTCCTTATTATGCCAATCCCCTGTGGAGTAAATGAAGGGTCTGACTTATCAAGCTGCTTTTGATTTACACGTGCTGCTATTGCTGCTGCTGCTGCTGCTGCTGCTGCTGCTGCTGCTGCTGCTACGAGGTTTGAGACAGGCACGGATTAATTGGGTTTTCCTTTGTTTCCCCTAATTGAGTTAAGTAACAGAAAAAAGAAGCCATGTCATACAGACTTGACAAACACTGGAGCTATTTTGTTCATATCTTGTAGCTGCTCGGCTCTCAAATTAAAACATATAGAGTCTGCACTCTCCACAGTCATTAAGTCATTTTACAGCCAATGTAATTACAATGGAGTGCAAGATCATTAAACAATGAGCCACGGTGCTTTCAGAGGTCAAATTAAGCTGTTCAGTGTTGTTTCATTGACGATTTAATGGAGGAATACAACCGATCTGAGGATTTCGCTGCACTTTTAATAGGGATCCCATAACTTCTGTTCTGAAGATATAAACTCATACTATCTCATACATTTCATCTTCATTCAAAGTATACAATGTCTCCCTGGAAAATGTAAATGGGATACTCTGGGAACGAACCATTGGAGCTCATTAAAGGTCACATATTATGCTAAATGCACTTTTTAAATGTGTTCTAACATATCCATGGGTCCACGGTGTGCCTAGAGACTGCCAAAATATTTAAAAAAATAACACTCTCCTTTTCTCACTCTCCCCCTTTCTGAAACCACCAACCCTCCCCCACCCAATATACTCCAGTCAGAATTCTCCCCTCTTCTGACCTCACAAACTGGAAAGCCAGAAGCTTCCACTGTGCAGCCCACACCCCTATTTCTTATTGGTCCACGGCCCTGACAGACAGAGGGCGAGACGTATCTGGCTTCGCTTCCGGACAGGGGGCGGGGGGAGCTCAAAGATTGTATATTTACGAGGGGAGCTGCAGCTCTTTTTTAAAAAATAGGCCATTGTGAGATTAGCTGAACATCAGCATAGTACAATAAATGATCTGAAAGTTTTTTTCAGCAAACAATTAAAGAAAAACGTATTAGGGACCACTAAGACCATATAATATGGTGTATAATAGAACCGAAAAGTGTATAATATGGGAGCTTTAACTATGTCAGAAAATTCGGAGTTACCAATCAAATCGTACTATCTGATAGGGGGAACTGGAAGGATGACAACGGTGCTGCTCTGTCAAATTCGTGATAGCAATTGCAATTTGTGATTTTATCCCGATAATCGTCAAATTATCGTTAAAACTCTCATAGTGGCTCTAACATCTCTGCTAACATTATTGATCTTTCATTCACCCTTTTAAAATGTTGCACTTTAGCTTAGCATTAGCCCTAATGAGCAACACATTTGGGAGCCAGCATAAATAATGTTTTACTCGACCAAGAGTTTGCCTTTACCATGGATTTGGTTAGCTGATTAGGACATGTTTTGCTGTAATGCTTAATGCCTAAATGATTGACGGTTCAGTATTTCTTTCCCTCAGTCTCTCTGTACCTGACAGACACACATAAGGAAGTTTTTTCAACTCAGTTCAAATTCACAAAACATGATGATATAGCTACTAAATTTTAAAGTGTACTTGTTTCCTTCTCAAATGTGACTTGATCTCATTTCTGGACCAAGGATGAAGGTATTCTGCCATGTTATTCTTGGCTAAAGTATACTTGCAGCTTAAACATTTGAGTCTACATTGTAACCCTTTGGCAGCCTGGACCCAACTATACTCTCACTATTACATATCTGTCCAGCCCAGACCACACAAACCACCAGTGCCCTGAACGCATCGTGACCTTGGAATCTACATGCACTGATTCTTCAGAGAATAGTGTTTATGGGCATGTGTGCCAAATACCACATCAGTGTGCCAGCTGGAAGGTGACTGAAGGACCTGTAGCGGTACAGCCAAACACACACACATGCTCACAAAGACACATGGTTTGCTTGCCAACATGGTCTCCTCTGCCAGTCAGGCAGATTTCATATCATGTAATAGGGAAAACGGTCCAAACAGGCCAAAAACAGCAACTAGGGAAATGCACTCACACACACACACACACACACACACACACACACACACACACACACACACACACACACACACACACACACACACACACACACACACACACACACACACACACACACACCAAGTTTGTGGTGATTAGAGCCAGAACAAAACACAGCTCTCCCGTGGCTGCAGTCCCTAGATTACTTGGAATTGGTTAATTCCAGATTAATAGGATGGTGATAATCAAGGATTACGCTCTCATAATTGTCTGTTTTTGTAAACAGACAGCTGAAAAACATCCATGTGATTAAAAACAAGAGAAGATTCATCCGCTCTTCTTCCTTTCCTGTTATTCAATTTGTTTACTTAGTTCATGAGAAGTAAAGTACACACTCTGTTTAGCTGTTAGGAAATCTTGATATTTATGCACGAAATGCACAATATGTTAGTTAGTCATATAATTAAATTTCTTCATACTTTCAGCATTATCACACTTTGTCACACATTGTCACCTTTTTGGGGACATTTAGGCCAATGCCTTTTTCGATTCTGTAATAGCAGGATATGATCAAAGCTCAAATTCAGACCAACTTCACTCTGAAAGCTCAATAAATGAGAATGCTTGATTTTGTCGCTTTCTGATCACAACTGGTTGTAATTATGTATTACAGGATTGAGACATAACTACAGGGTCTTAAAAACGTCCCAAAAAGGGGGCATTTAGAAGATATTAAAAAGTATTTTAACTCAACTTTAAAAAGTGGTAAACATTCTGACTTGCCTACTTTAATGTTAGTTATGAGCATAGTTAACAATACATTGTTCATACAGGACACTGTTCTATCCTTAAGTTAGAACCGTCACACCTGAAGCAATCACTTCCCCTTCTGCTAGCTACAGTAGCGAGGAAGCTCATCATCTCATTATGGGCAAGTGTCACTTCTAACAGAACTGTTTTATAAATCAATCATTATCCCTTGGTTAATCCATTAAAACTTTTTTCTGTCATTTATCGGAGTCCGGGTCATGTAGTTTTAATGAATTATATCCACAGAAATCATCATTATATCCTGACCTGTGCTATAATATAAAGTAACTCTCTGCTTTATCATCCCTGCTGGCTTTCCATCATACTTTGGCCGGTATGACCATGAAAGAGGTATTATTAAATTGCCTTCTCAGCTTTAACTTTCTGAACCAGGCTGAACTAATAAGTACTCAGAGGATACAGTAAATTAAAGGGCTGCTTGTGAACGTGTTTTAAATTTGAAAAGTAAAGGCAACGTTTTTTTTTTTTTCCTTCTCTGGTTGAAATGTGTTGCGTCAATATACATTTCTCTAGAGATTTATTTTTTCAGGGATGGAAGCCTGTGATGCAAAGCAAATTAGAAAGCTAATAATTACAGGAACAATACTGCATAGTATTGAAACAACACCTATACATCTCCACTGGTGTTGTCTCACTATTTGTCCTCCTTCAGATCCCCCATTATCTTCTGTTTCATTATTTCCCGTTTCTTGTGCCAGGATACGATGTTTGTTACATGCATCCTCCATCTGTTTCATGCCCCCCTACCTTCATCCTCTTTCTCAGCTAAAAAAAAAAACACACATCGGTGAACATACTGTGCACATGGATTGGAGCCATTGAGTGCTTTTTGTGCCTGTTTGGGGAACTGGTTGTTGGAACAGACGTGTAAATGCAAATGCTGTTAACAGTGCTATAACAGCACTATATGTAAGTAGAGGAGAGAAGCACTATCATCAAATACTTCTCCCATTATCAGTACTTGTGTCGGAAGCGCAATAATTACTTTCAACGGCGTGCCTGAAATTCACACTCATTATTAAAGTTTCATGTTAAAGATGCTACGAGCAACTTTTAAATATTTCTGAAACAGTCTTATTTTTCCTCTGATGATCATAAATGACATCTAACAGCAAACGAGTTCATCAGCGGAAAGAATGTCTATTTTCATATAGTTTTTCTTAATGCCTTCGTCATGGGAACGCTCACCCAAGAACTACGGCTGGCGTAGTAAAAACACTACCGCTTCTGTCCAAAGGGGGTGCAAGAATGAACACTTTCCCAATGATAGATGGTTCCTGGACATGGGTAGAACATGAGTCCAATGGGAAACGTCTGTAGCACATCTGAGGTCTTTTGATATCACAATATAATCGGTTTCTGTGGAATTCTGATTAAAGAAATACATAAACACAAAGAGAAGTTGTCCTTTTTCTTTGTACATCTTCAAGTTAAAAGTCTCCAGCTGTGTTGTTCAAGCGAGACTTTGAGGTGGTCTTGATAATCAGACAAGTTCTCGCCACAGTTATCTGACATTGTTTTCCATGCTGTTGTTTATAGAGTGTGTAAAGTATGTTAGTCGTATAAGTCGCTGCTGCTTTTTGGGAGTAGTTTTCACCACCTTAAAAATTCAATTTGAAAGTTTTCCTTTAATGATCTCCTCGTGGAGTCTCCTGGATAATTGGATAACAGCACTGCAGGTGTATTTGATGGCCAAATTTGTTTTCGGTGCAAATATGTTTTCCAATCAGTTTTGATTGACGGATAGTTATCGAGGCTAGAGTGAAAAATAATGGGAGCTAAACCGAATTTATAAACCAGAAAGCAAATGAATTAGACATCTGAATGAATCATGTGAATACGCACATTGGGGAGTGGTGGTGGTGTGGACTTCTCTCTCTACGCCTTTATGTGTGCACAGAATTTGCAACTCTGTTTCTCTTAGTTCTTTTTAATGACTTGTGGGATGTGTGTGTGCGCGCCATGTTTCTCTCTGTTGGTTGGCTTTACTTCTAACCATTATTAAAGTTTTATGTTAGCTTCCAAAAAAAAAAAACATGTGGCGTTGGCTCATTTAATTGCACAAGATAATATTATTTTTATTTTTTATTATTGTTGGCAAGGTTATATCATTATCCCATGAAAAAACTAAGCCATTCAAAAAAGACCATGTGCAATTTCTCTCTCTTGTGCGCCCAAGGAAACTGCTTAACAGAAACCGTTTTAATCCTAAAGAAAACTGTTTCACATATCCATTTGGTACAAAACATGTTTCCTTTTATTTGATTTATTTTTTTCATTTAGCTGCAACATGGCTTGTGACAACAAAAGTTTGCCAGTGCGTGGATGTCGCTGATTGTGAGCTGTGAACACACCACCGTTGTGTTAACCCCTTTTTATCTGTGGTGCATTACTGTACACGCCCACACAATCCGTTGACTGGATAGCCTTTTTTTTTGCCGTGTGTGTCAGGGAGATTCTTGGATTGCCAATAATCCTGTGATCCGGTAAATTCACACACGCAGGATTTCCTAGATGAACACAGCCTTTGACACGAGCAATCTTCAGAGCATAGATCAACAACGAGGGCTGTTGAAGGAGTGACAACATGATGACTACACAGTGAAATATATCAGTAAAGGAGAATAAAGGGATAGTGTTGCATGACTGACGGACTTCTCATCTTTCGCGCGCATTTGCTCTGCATGTCTTCCCCTACCTCCATCTCCTTTTCTCTCTTTCTCTCCTTCTCTGGAACAAGAGCAATTAAAGTCTGCAGTTAGTCAGTTGAGGCACTTGTAAATGATTGAAAGAGAGTGTGGAGAAGGGAGGGATTGGATGGGCTAATAAGATTCAGAGTCTCTGAAAGTCTCCATTGTCACAAAGTGTGTGTCAGCGGGAGGCTGGAGGAGAGGAACAAGCTCTCCCTCCCTCTTTCCTTTTCTCTCCTTTCTCTAATCTTTTTCTCTCCGCTTATTCACTTCCCCCTGAACCCGAAGAAGAACACAAACTCAATTATAAATTCTCTGAAATCTGACCTTGGCACTGCTTTCAGTTGTCACTTAAAGTAGCACAAAACGTATTTGGGAAACAGGACTACTGATTAACAACCAGCCTGCCAAGTTGTTGTTGTTTGTGTGGTCAGATGGCCGGAGTGAGCAGGGAACTCTGTAGGACACTGTGAGACTGTGTAAGATTTTCTTCTGTGCATGGATTCGGACTTCTGAAGAAAAAAAGAAAGTATTTTTTTACCCTATTGCTATAACAGAATCTAATAAAATCACTTTTTATATGTTGGGGTTGGGAGTATTTTCAGTTTTGATATGTGGGTTCTGTAGTCTGGCGAGACCAGCGTTATTTTGCGTTAGCTGCACATTTTTTTTTTTTTTTTTTTAAGATAATTTTTTTGGCATTTTCAAGCTTTATTAGACAGTACAGAGTTGAAACGGGGAGACAGAGAGAGAGAGAGAGGAGGGGGGATGACCTGCAGTAAAGGTCCACGGATCGGATTTGAACCCGCGACCACTGCAACAAAGGCCGGAGCCAATATGGTACACGCTCTATCCACTACGCCACCGGAGCGCCCGCACATTTGTTTTTTGTCTTTCTCAAAGATCAGTCTGGTCTTTCTCCAGTCTCTGTGGGGAGGAGCCTGGCCCTGTCCGTTGAAAGCAGCCCTGATTGGTTCATGTAGTTCAATCTAGACTTAAGTCGGACTGGGGCCCTCCAATCTTTCAGCCCCTGATTGGTTCCTGTTGTCGTCGACATCAACATGGATCGACGAATAAACTCTTGAGAATATGGCTGGTCTCACGAGGCTAGATTAATGACTACACGAACCAATCAGAAGCTGCCTTCAACTATAAGGGACGAGCGTAAGGTCTGAACACGGTCCCTGATTGGCCCGGTCAGTTTTTGAGATTCGATATAGGCAAGACTGATCTGCACGATAGAAGGCTATATGAGTTATTTGGTGAAAGTGAAGACACTATTCAAAAGGACACAGGAAGAGAGAACCGGAATGGAAGCCCAGAGCATAACAATCTGAATGGAGGCCAGGCCGCCCAAAATCATCAGAACCAAAACTCACAGGGGAAAAAAACAGTACACTGAATGTCCCATTTTTCTACTCCTTCTGTTTCTATGTTATCAAGTCTAACCCAGGCGGATTCATAGCCTCAAGTGTGTGTGTGTGTGTGTGTGTGTGTGTGTGTGTGTGTGTGCGCGCGTGTGGAATATGCCTGTCTATGTATGCAGACAAAGCAGTGATGTATCTCCCAACGTGCAGTGGGTGTCCCAGATAGAGCGATCATGCAGTTTGATTATAATGTATTACTGTAATATCCCCAAATAGAATGTGTGTGTGTGTGTGTGTGTGTGTGTGTGTGTGTGTGTGTGTGTGTGTGTGTGTGTGTGTGTGTGTGTGTGTGTGTGGTAATTGCACTGCTCTAAACTTACCACACATTACAACTCTCATTAATCACTTCTTCCTCTACCAACATTAGCTCAAACCTGCATTTTTTCTTACATGCACAGAAATGTGAACATATCCCCATCCATCTCTCTTTTACATTATACACACAGACACGTACGCACAAACACACACACACACACACACACACAAGGTTCCCCCTCCTCGCATCACTGGACTATATGGAAGCTTACTGACATCTACTTGTCTCCATCTCAACTAATCACAACACGTTTACTGCATATCTTTCTGTGCAGTGAATCTGATTTTGAAGGCAGGTTCAAGTTTGAAGTAGTTTATTGTCATTATATTAAAGGTCAGACAACAATACAAAAAACTTAAGTTAGCAATCCCAAAGACATACGTTCGAGACACTTTTCAACTTTTTTATATTTTTTTTCTACACGAGGGAATATTTCTTAGTCCCCTGCCAAAAAGCATTTGTTGACGGGGTGTTTTGGTTGAGAAAAGCTGATGCAGAAGACAAACATTGATCAGATATCAATGTGAAGAACAAATGTAACTTACTGAATATGACAGCACGACTAAAAAAAAGCATAATTTTGTGCTAGAACATAGGTTATTTTTTTTTTGCATTTTTATGCTTTAATGATAGTGTAGAGACAGAGTTGAAATGGGGCAGAGAGGAGAGTGACATGCAGAGAACGACCGCGGGTGGGAATCGAACCCGGGTCCGCTGCTGGGCCCGGCCCGGGAGGGGGACGCCTTACCAACTGAGCTAAAGGCGCCCCCACCCAGGTTATTTTTACTATGTCTATCCTTTCTGAGAGCTTACTCACTAGCGTTGTGACACGAGATGAAAACACCATATTCCACTTACTGTAGCATTATTGTGTGAGAGGAAGCAGAAATAAAAGACTAGCACAAATTAGACTTGAGCGTCGACGAGAGTGGAGAGGATGGAAAGTGACAGGCAGGATTGTGTATGTGTGTGTGTGTGTGTGTGTGTGCGGGGCGGGGGCGCTGGGGGACTATCAGCTCTTCTGTTATGATGAAGAGATTTGTTATGAACATGTAACCTTGTTGGCATCGATCATGCTCCTCGGCCGTGCGCTGTTGATTGGAGCAGACCTCTTAACACACAGCTGACCCTTCAATTCTAAGTGGATTAATGACTCATGTACTTGTATTGGCCTCACCCCTGTGTATATTCTCTCCAGCTCAGTGCTCTCATGCTGTGTACTCAGACATTCATGATGCTAAATAAGACATGCATTACCTTCACTTTCTATCAATGGAGTCGTGCAAGATGTATCTGGTCGCTGGGATTATCTCAATGTCTTAAATCATTTTGAATTATGATATGACATTATGTAACTTTCCTATTTGTATATGTATGTACCTTGTCTATAGCACCCAAGGCACCATTATCCATAAGTCATTAACATGTGTCTTGCTGCTGAATATTCGGTATGTAAATCCCTAAAAACATGCAGAAATATGTTGATAAAAAAATATAAAAATACAGCTGGGCACTGGAAATTATTAATTCCCCTGTTATTCCAACAGGAGAATGTTTTTTCATTTATGGACTATTTTATAATGCAACTGGACGCATGTACACTCGTGTGCCAGTGTGCAAGCCCCAGGGCTGTGAATGTAAGATCAACAAAAAAAAACTACAGCACCCAGGCTCATTGTATTAAAGGAACATTTCACCTATTAAATCAAGATAAACAATAAAATGTTGATTGTCGCTTTACATGATTTTGAAACAAACAAAGTAAAACATTGCCAGGCATATCCTTTAAATATACAGTATAACAATGTTTTCTTAGAGGGAGGGTAATACAGTAAGTCTTACCAGGCCACTTCAAATGCTGAATGATTACACAGGATTAAACCAGCAATACATATAGTATCACATCCTTAATCAAATGACACTCTGAATGATCTTCTTAATGTGTACATTTTGATGGCAAACATTGTGAAATATGTATTTTTGTTTATATACAAGTTTTTTTTTTAAACTAATGAGAACTTGGTTAGACACTGACATTAAAGAAAAACATTTGCTACTGCGTAACGTTTTGCATTGTGCCACAGAACGAGTGCTTCCATCTGGTTTGTTAAAAAAGCAAGTTGTGGTTGCTGCAGGACTTATAGGTTGGAGCCCCAACAGCAAAGCTTGCCCATATATTTTAATGATCCTGGCTCCCTGAACGAGGGGCTGTATTTATCGTCCGGGGCCAAAGATTTAAAGCCAACCCCTTCTTTTCAATTAGTCTGAATCGGCAATCTGATGCGCACACACACCAACCACACTTGGATAGCATTTGATCCACGGCGCTCAAAGCAGTGGTGATAGATTAGTGATAAAACATGTGGTGTGGCTTCATCACTGAGCAGCGTGATTACCTTTCATGTTGTGTTTACACTAACTGACTTCAAAGTCTTTGTTTATTTATTTTAGGAATTTAAGTTTTCTGAAGCCTGTGCATCTGATTAAATGCTGCGTTATGCAGAGTGTGTCCCTTGGAACCATTCTTTTTTTCCTGCACACATTGCTCTGATACACGTACAGCGTTGCTTTGAAGCTAAAAAGCTCCCCCTCCCTGTCCCTCACTCCCCACATCCCTCGCTTGTAGCTTTCTTTCAGCCCCTCATCTTATTTTTTCTCTCCATTTCTTCTTCTGCATTCCCCTGACACCCAGAATGCATCTAGCTAACTCTCTCTCTCTCTCTCTCTCTCTCTCTCTCTCTTTCCTTGTTTTCCTCAGTGGGCCGTTTGTTGATCGAGTTCAGCTCCCTGATGACCATGGAACGAGTGCAGAGAGAAAACCCCAACGTGACGGAAGGAGGCCGCTACACGCCTCCAGACTGTCGGCCCCGATGGAAGGTCTGTTTACAGTACATGTTTGTTTACCTTTTTATTTATTTTATTCAAATGCATTTCAAGTAGATGCAGATAAAGAATGTATACTTACAGATGTTATAATTACAACTATTTTCTGACAGTATAAAGGATTTTAAAAGGACAAGAAGTTAGGCATGATAACAATAAAAGAAAAGTCATGGTAGAGTCAAAATCAGAGTCTATGAGTTACATTTCCGATTTAGGAAGTCATAAGTTTGACTCACCAAATAAATACTTTCACATTTATTTTTTATTACGTCCATACTTTCATGTGTTTTTTTTTCCTGGTAGAAGTTGGCTTCCATATTTTCTTTCAGTATCAGATTAAATAAAACAGGCACACATCTGTACAGAAGAGTGCTCTGACAGACTCCTTTTCTTGTACGATAATTGTGGCTTCATTGCCTTTGATAAATGACTATATAGGGGACTATATAGGGGAGAGTGGCCTAAGTTGTGCATTTTGGAAGTTGTGCCACCCCTTGTTTCTAGAAAACCGTGGAAGAAATTGTAAATGTGACCACATATTTAAGAAGAGCCATCCATTTGACTCATCCTGTAAAGAAGGGAGACATAAGGAATAAGATATAAGCACATTTAAGCTCAAAAAACTGTTTTGCCTTTCAAAGTAAAATTTCCATGATCAAGGTTTTTTGATTATTGTGTCTGAACAATTATAGACAACTTTGAAAACATTTGATACATGTTTTAGTGCTTTAGTATGCTACATTTTGAGTCTATACAGTTAGCACGATGTCAGCCCTAAATTGCTGCATCATGCTTATTATCCAAATTTCTGGGATTGGGATGATTTGTGCCAAAGGGCCTGGGTGAGTTATAAGTAAGTATGTAAGTAAAATGTATTTATAAAAGCACATTTATGACAGTTTGCACTGTCCAAAGTGCTGTACATAGTGCATTCAGTAGATAAACAATGAAGGTAAAATAACAATAACCAAAATAAAAGACGTAAAGCCCATACATTCACATAAACACAGATAGTAGTGCAGAGGTAAGATAGTTAATGGGGAGGAAACACCAGGGTGTACATATGGGTTTTGAGCCTTGATTTAAAGGCAGAAATGTAGGGGAATCACATTTGGCAGGTGGCAGTTGGTTCCACAAGCACGGAGCAACTAGTGCAAAGTACATTTCTGAGAGTTGTGCCAGTGGCATGGCTGTATACGCTGGTCACCAAAAGGAAGTGATTGTCTACAGTAGCTCAGAAGAGAGTGACATCTCAATTCCACTTAACGACACCACTGATGAGAGTTCAGATGGCCAGAAAGATGATGATGGTGACTTTGTAATTGTGAGCTTTGCAGGTAAAACCATTAGATCTGCTAGGCCTTGTTTAAGAAAATTGTCCTTAAATTTTTGTCAACTATTTACTTTATTTACTTTAAATACACCTTAAATAAGTGATTGTATAATGGATTTGTCTTGCATTACAGTTTATGAGATATATATCAATGGCACAATTCACCCCATGGTATTCTCTCCAACCGCACAACTTACACCACACCGGGGGCAAGTTGTGCATCAAGACAACTTTTTTTCCGAAAGCTATATTTCTTCAACAGTTTATTCCAGATCCAAAGTTTTTATTGCCAGGGATGCACAACACCCTGAAATATATGTACATATTTGAGTTGGAGACTTTACTGTCAAGGCCTTACTTTAAAGTCACTTTGAGTGAAAAGTTGCACAACTTAGGCCACTCTCCCCTATAGGTGCTTTGAAGTATTTCCCCTCTACACAACACTTCAATGGCAGGTTGCTACGCATAGCAGCGAACACATAACCAAAACAGGTGCACCCATCCAAGGTCAATTTGCTGCCAGCTGTCATCTGAGTGGGAAATTACGATTGAACGATGAACAGTGAATGACAGTTCAAACCTTGGGCTTAAAGCACAGAGATATGGGACGCCCTCAAATCTGTCTGAACCCCGCAGTGCCAGTGAGAGCTCCTACCTCGTGCTGCTTCATTCATAATAGATGAGAACCAACTTTTTATGCACACTGTAACATTAACCAGGGGGATTACGGAAGTAAATTGCCTGCTGCAGAACTGTTCACCACAGGATGAAATTAAGCTCATTTAGGCGTTAATTACTCAAACAAACAGTCTTTGTAGATATATATTTCAAAGAGAAACACTGTCTCATAATCATTTCGCCATTTCAACAGAAAAGTGCCAGGCTGATAACTGATTTAAAGGTGCACTATGTAATGTTGTGTGTGTCAGAGAAGTAAACATTTTCTAAGATAAATTCTAACAACTGAATAAACAAACTTTCCACACAGGAAAATGTGATCGCTGGAACACTGTTTGAAGTAAGAAAGCTTCCTGAAAGGTTACAGTTCAACTGTTGTTGTTTACAGCAGCAGGGCCCATAGTGTGGCTTACCGACACATTCTAGTCTTAATACTA
Source organism: Ammodytes marinus (assembly GCF_949987685.1). Classification (NCBI taxonomy): domain Eukaryota; kingdom Metazoa; phylum Chordata; class Actinopteri; order Uranoscopiformes; family Ammodytidae; genus Ammodytes; species Ammodytes marinus. The sequence goes on along the minus strand of NC_137213.1, from coordinate 25,679,918 downwards.
AGAATTACATGTAGAGAAAATATGTTTCGTAAACTAACTGCAGGATTGGACGATATCAATGTGTATTGGTATATTTTCCCCGTTGGGTTCAAAAGTATTTTCAACTGGTACGCTCCTTGTTTTTTTTAGGTGGCCATCATCATTCCTTTCCGTCACAGAGAAAACCACCTCAAGTACTGGCTCCACTACCTCCACCCCATCCTCAGGAGGCAGAAGATTGACTACGGCATCTACATCATCAACCAGGTAGAGCTCATCTCAAGACAATTGTTTCCATTATTTGGAACACAGAGTTTGTGAGCATGTGTTAGAAAATGGTAATCACTAAGGGCAAAAAGCTGAAGGCCGATTGGCTTGGGTCAGTGTCCCGAAATGTAGAGGTAGAGCCTTAAGTCTCGACAAAAGAAAAAAATACACTGAACTAGTGTAGCCTAGCTCAACAAAGTCAAAATCACGATGCTGCTTTGCCCGACTCGTAATGTGTTCACGTCACGAGGGATGGAAGATTCCCATGTTACGGAGTTGCAAGTGTCCAAACCAAGCTGGTTGTATAATTCCAGAGTTGGTCATGTGAGGATTAAAATACTGTGGGTTTACATTATAACATAATTTTGATTTTAAATTGTGTTTATATATTACAAAGAGCTTTGGTCTTTGGCTGATGTGACACGTCCATGCTTGTTTTGCTTTCAGACATGTCCGTATTGGAAAGTACCAAGTCAAAATATATAAAAGCATTCTGAAAAAAGAGCTCAAGGTAATGCATTGAATCTTGTTTTGACGATCCAACATTCCAAACCCAAGGATATTCTGAGATGTTTACGATGGTGAGAAACTTCAAAGTGAGAATAATTTATAAAGTGATTTTTTTTGTTCTCAAGCTGGGATGCAAAGTAGGTTATGGGCAAAACATATTTTACTTGCAGAAGAATGTTTTGTGATGAACTGTATTACGGGCCTAGCAAAAGGCCTGAGGAATCTCTTGCTGTAAGCTGAAAAAGGCAACAACAAAAAATGCTCCTGTATGACAAGCAGTAGACGTGAACCAGATCTGTCAGCTCAGGCTCAGTTCTGAGTAGTGATGGAATAGTTAGAACGCTGTTGCCACCATCAAGTATGATCAATGCATTAATAGGAAGGATGGATATGAATCTGGATATGTAAACAAAAAACAAAATACTATGGATATGTTGGTTAGGTAGGCTATGTGCTCACTATACTCTGCATTCATCAGCATTTTCCAAAAAAAAAATTAAGAAATAGGATGGGTCCATTACTGCATGGAGAAAATGCAGATTGGTTCATTTTCAGGTGCCTATAGCCCTTAAGGATATATCCTCACTTAACAGGACTTATTTGACTGCTTCTTCCTCTGACAAGAACCCATCTGCAGCATAAATCAACAACTTATTTACTTAAATATCTCAGTTCAGCAGAAGCACAAGGACCTTGATTTTCTTTGATAGGTTGTGAGAGTGTGTGCGGCTCCTCCACGCTGCATTGGGTGTGAGTTTTTCTTGTAAATAATGGGCAATGAGCGATCCATTCTGCCCTTTCTCTCCCCCTGTGGGCCTTTCACATCGTCTTAATCACTCCCCGCCGTGGAACAGATCTTTGGTTCCGCCTGCCCTGATGTGCTCTGCTCTTGGGATGGCTATGTTCCAGTGTCTTTACTCCCTTTCACGCATAAACACGAATATTCTCTCCCTGATGTGAAGTAGTTAGCGAGGGTAAGGGTGTGTAGAGCTAGTAGTGTGGGTGCGACACTCAGCCTAAGCTTTCCCTCATCTCTCATTGAAATTTTCAACGTTTTCTACAAGACTTTATATCATTTGACTTTATCTTCCGCTTCATCCCGATGCAGCGCAGATTGATCAGAATTCTGGGCTAATGTTGTGTAGTTTTTAATGGGTGTTATGTCAGTTTATATCTCCTACCTGACTCCACTTTTTTTATTTTAGCACCTTTCAACACAGAATATCAAAGTGCCTTACACGGGGGAAAAACAACATTTAAACAATTAAGATGAGATAAGATAGCACTTAATTCATCCTGAGGGATCTTCACTGTACATAAGTTGCAGTACAAAGTAATATAAAACAACATTACACAGATATGTAATCCACAAAATTTAAGACATACAATTAAAGATATTAGCTCCACTGAACTAAAAACAGGCATATGAAAGTCAACAGAATAAATAAGAGTAGAATACCAAGTAAAAACATAAAAACAGTCTAATTAACATTTGCAACATACAAAAAAATTTACTTGAAAAAATATAAATTAAAAAAAAAAATGAAAAGAAGCCATTGCAAGATACTTTGTGAAGGCTGACAGTGTTTCCCCCCTCACACTGAAAGAATGACTGGAGAAAATAAGTCAAAAGTGAGTAGTTTCAATGAACCACGTAAGGAAAGTCTCTACTTGCTTTTTTTTTCTCTGCCAGGATATCATATTTAGCTAGAAAGTTAAATCGCTTTATCTGTCAATTAAGACAAAGCTTAATCCCTGAAGCAAAATGTATTTGGTGCCTTGGTCAGGGACAGTTTTGCAGAGCAGACGGTTTGCACAGAGCGTTAAATCTTAATTCCTGTAGCTGAAGGACTGTATACTCATTAAGCAAGTTACTCTGAACTCCATATCTTGAGTTATATTTGTTTAACTACAAAAGTCTTGCTGTATCGTAATGTAACCAGATAATAGCGTTCTTACCGTTGAGAGCGAAGTCAGGAGACTCGCTCTCTGACCTGCACTTCAAAACAGATACTGATCCACTGCTTGGCTTTAATTACTAAATGTAAAACTATCACAATTTTCCCCACTCTATGATTTACAATTTCAGAGAGGTCTTTTGTTTGTAGTGGAAATCACACTTGTGTGTGTTTAAAATGCACTCAAACTAGTTGAAAAGATGTATTCTCTCCCAAAACCAGCTACTCAGGTGCACTGTTTTGGGTAGTGGGGTCAATTTCTGCCTCTCTTTTCCAACTGATGAGTTTTGAACCGACCCCTAAGATTTCTGAATGATTTAAACGCCACAGATTGGAGGGATCTACTTCACTTTCATTAAAGGTACTATTGACTGCAGTGCCCTGCTCTAAAGCTGTTATAAACTGTTTGCCAAAAGGACAGACTCATCATCAGCAACTGCTTGAGGGTAAAAAAAAAGGAGAAAAAAAATGTAGCCTATGTATTTTTTCCTTGATTGAAATTTAGATTGTAAACCGATTGGTAAGGAAAGGGCATCTTGGGGGTGTACATTTTTTATTTAGCAGTTGCTCTTCTAATATTATCGAAGTTGTGTAATTTTGCAATTATCTCCAAGTCTGAGCCCTGTTGCTATACGTTTATGGTCAGGATTTATGTTTAGAATTAAGCTCTGTCCATATACTTCCTCGCATATCAGTCCGTAAAGTTAATTTGAGTGTTCATGTTAATAGTGCTGGTCATACTTAAAATTATTTTAGCTTTTTTATGAGCTTGATGGATTTGCCACCCAAATTAGAAAAAGTAAATTAAATGGGCTTCTATACAGTTTATCCAATGATCTTTGCATTTTGTTTCATTCATTGCATAAAAACCCTCACGTCCTCCCCTGGAAACATGGATGTCAAAGTGCCACACAAGCTGACAGAAAGTCCCAAAAAACAGACCAACAATGGGATAGACAAGAAGACTGTTGTAGCGACAGAGGAGAGATTGCGATGACAAGGAGTCCTGATGTATCCGACACGAGGGCCGATTAAACCCCTCCCGTTCGCCGCCACTTCTGCGGGAGGGAAAGAGAGCACTTTGCTATCGTGCTCACTGGAGTGTTAAATGAGTGGAAGTCTTTCTGAAACCTTTTAACACAGTGCCACTGGAGGGAGGATCACAGTGGGGAGGGGGTTGAGCGGTGTTAATTCCCTTCTCCTCCTCATCCAGTCTCATCTCTTGCTAACAGATAATGGCTGTCATGTCCTTAGAGTCAAAACAGTCATTTTGTGGAAAGTGAGGCCACTTTGGAGATAAAAACAAACACTCCGGGTTCACAAGCACGAAACGACACACACGCATAAACACACACAGATATATTCAAATTAAGTTTTTCCCCCACACATAGGGGATACTACAGCAGACCGCCTAAGTATGTTTAAGCTTGTTACATTAATGAGCAGTGTTAAAAGTACAGCAGCAAACTGATACTTGTTTAGTTGTATGGAAGATTTTATTGGACAGAGAAACATACATCCTCTAATTGAACCTTGCGTTTAGAATAAGTTACCGCATAAACAAATCAAATTCCAAATCATAATTTTGTTTAAAACTTGTCACAAAGCCTGATCTTCCATATCTTAGATAATGCACCTTAAGGGCTGCAATTAATGTAGTTGATTAAACGTACAGTCCCTTACTCGACAATATATTAATTGTTGTGACAATAAAATGTCAGAAAGTAGTAAAAGAAAATCTGCTCGGTGCTAGAGCACAAGCTGACATCCTCAATTTCTTTTGTCTGAGCAACTCTATAAAACTTAAAAATGTACAGTTTACTATCACACAAAACAAGGAAAGCGCATTAAATTCTCCCATTTTAGAAGCTGAAGCCAGCAATCTTGGGGCATCTTTCCGTAACACATGACTTTTTATTTGATTGGTAATATAGTTGCCATTTCATTTTCTGCCATTTAGGCTCTAGGTACAGTACTTTTGTGTTTGCCAGGAAATTGTATAAGAATCATGACTTATAGAGGAGGGAATTGTTCATTTACTATTTAAAGTGGCCATAGGAACTTTCAGTTTTTGTTAATTCTTGCTCCCCCTTTGGACAAAAGCAGAAGTGTTTTACTACGCCAGCTGTAGTTCCTGGGTGAGCGTATACCCATGACAAAGGCATTAAGAAAAACTATTAAAAAAAACATTCTTTGCGCTGATGGTCTCGTTTGCTGTTACGTGTCATTTATGATCATCAGAGGAAAAATTGAACTGTTTCAGAAATATTAAAAAGTTCCTTGTGGCACCTTCAGCCATTTTCAAGCAGCTATCATATTTGGCTCTGAAAATAAATGTGTGCTGCTGGGGAAGTACGGTGAGTAGGCGTTGCGGAGGGACCATGCGGAAAGTTGTATATCAAACCTCACTGTTCTGACCCGCTGCTCTGTGTCCTCTCTGCCTGCCGAGGAGTGCGGCCAATGTTTGTTTGGTTTACCATTGGCTCATCATGTTAACTGGAGGAAAGCCCAGAGAGAGGGACAGAACAGAAAGAAAAGCCGTGAAAGAGAGACGGAGGGAGGGAGGTGAGTGACAGAAGTGATCAAGAAAGAAGAGCCATCTGCTGTAATGATTTTTATGGGAGCTTAAGGTCCATCCAAAGCTGGTTATTATCACTATTGATTTATAACAACAAATAACACTGCAGCTATAGGGGACGTCTATAAGGCAAAAGTCACATAATATTGTTCCATTTTCTTTGTTTTTCCCTTGAAATCTGCAAAGGTGGAGGAAGTAAACAGATCCTTAACTAAGAAAGTACAGTGCAGTATTGTGCACACACACACTCACACTAGGGCCCGACCGATATTGATTTTGGAGTGCCGATGCCGATGCCGATTATTTTCAGAGAAAAATTACGATTACGATTAAATCGGCCGATTAAATTTTTTTTTTTAAATCCCAAAATAGGGGAGAATGGGGTAATCTGAGCCACTTTTTACATTTGCTCCCCTCTAAGCGAGCTAAAATTATTTATCACTCAAATTTACACATTTCTCATTAATTCAGGATGTTTCCTAGAAATGGGCATTAGCCGAATTTTTTCAAGACAAAGGGCAGTGAAAATGTGACTGTTTTAAAAAAAGTTGTGGGGTAAACTGATCCACTTACTTTTTCCACTCTGAAACTACCATAACAACACATATTGTAACAGTAAAGGCCTTTGCACACCGGGCGCGTTTTATTCGTGCGATTAATCCGTTAATTAACGAACGTATACAGAGTCGATACAAGCTTCCACACCAGCGCTGTCATTTCGCATCGCGAATTTGCATTTTAAATTTTTTCGAACTGAGTTTGATTTTTCTGGGACGTCGCTTCTAAAGTGAGACGCGACAAAATTCACATTTCAAAACATTCGCTTTTACGTTGCGTTTATTCGCGTCGCGACCGGTGTGCAAAGGCCTTAAGAATCCTGAAAGCTAGCCACACATTCCAGAACTAATGTCGGACTAGTAAAAGAATGATGGGGTTTGGTCAATTAAGCAAAGCAAATTTTCTTAACACTTGAAAGTAACTCTGAACAAAATCAAATACATCATATTATAATTCAAAAGGTTTTAATAAGATTCAAATGAAAGATAGAACCAGTTAGATTAGAACACAGTCTGGGGCTCAGAACACAGGACCCTTAGAGCCAGCTAGTGTCTGGGGGTCAAAGCATAGGAAAATCAGAACCAGCGAGAACAGCCTGGTACTCAGAACACAGGAGAAGACCCAACTGGATTATAACATCAGCCTGTCATACTCTACAACTAGGCCTACTCTACATTCCAGCCCTGAAGGTTACAGGGAACGATGAGAAGTTGCTCTTTCCGTGTGGTTGCCCCAGGTCGTCTTCCTGGTGTATTTCCTTGGCATGATGGCTTTTCTACAATGTGTATGACATTAAAATAAAACATATGTTATGTAATATTACATTAAAATATGTTTAAGACTAAACTTAACTTGTGCCTCATGGTGGGGGAATGTGAGACAGTGGCTCACTTTCCCCCACAGCATTTGGCTCACTTTCCCCCACCACCACAATTTGAGAAAAAAACTACCTCTCTTAGCATTTCAGGCTAATCTTCAGTTATCAGCATCACATGGTTTCATATGTTGGTAGTTCATCAACACGTATGATAGAAGTTTTTCTACGTGAAAACATTTGCTTTGGCACAACAGTTGATTAAGTTGACAGCAAGAACATTTACTTTTACATGCAAAATATCTATTTTGGTGACAAAAACATGCTTACCATAGCACCATGAGGTCCTCTCTTTCAGGGCCATAGGGAAATGAGAGGGTCTTGAAAACATATATCTCACATGACCACAAATGTTTTCCGTTGCCTAGATACAGGGGGTGGCTCACATTACCAATGCCTCAGATTCCCCCGTTCTCCCCTATATATATAATAGAGCATGCAGTCTTTACACTTTAAACATTGCGTTAGATTGCAGTCTATTTTTTTCTCAAATATACAGGGAAAGGAAATTAACATTACAATGTTATGAGAAATATTTTAAAGAATGTATTGCTCTGTTGTTAATATTTCATCAGATACAACTCTTTACAACTTTATTGCAGCATTAAATGATCACGATAATAGTTCACATACTTTCCCACACATTCCAGATCTGTTAAGAAACTCCACCGTATGTAAAGAAGTCTGTGGGGATTTTAAAAAGCATAAGGACGTGACTGTGACCCTGTAGCAAAGCACACTACGTCTTTCTTTGTGAATGTATTAACAAGTTTCAGTTTGATATATGGAGAGAGCGAGATAGGAAAATCCATTCAGCATAGAATATTCAATCCATGGTACTCCTTATCTTTAGTCTCCTATTAGCAATTTTTTTATTCAGGTGATGGATGGAACAAGGCCATTTTTAATTATACCATTCGTTGTTTTCTTATCTACTTAGGGAGAGTGCAGGCCTGGGTTAGATATTTAGACATAAACCTCTTAGCGGAGAAAAAGCTGTACCAGACCTTGGTTATTTCCTCCCTTTCAGTCTCCATTTCTCTCTTTCACTTCTACCACCACTCTAGCCCATGCATGGTTAATGCACTTTCCATCTTCTAATGCTAGAAATTGAAAATGTTAAAAGAGACAAGAGTCAAATGAGTGAGTATCTGTGCAGCTGGCCATGGAATAGGGTATTGATCTGAAAAGAGAGAACAACTCTGCCCCCTCTCCTCCTCCCTTCCCTTCCTCTGCCTTGCCCTCTTCTCCAGCCCTGTGCCTCAGTGTTTGCTCAGAGTTGTATAGGGGGGTAAAATAATGTTCCAGTTTTCACTGCTCCACCCTTAGACCCCAGCAGCAGAGTCCCAGGTGCAAAGTGCTTGATGTGACTGTTAGCCTGGGCAGTGATGAATTATAGATTTAGCTGCAAACTCCTTCTCTTGTTTTCCCAGTCCCAGCAACTCAAAACCTCTTGCACTGTTCCTGAATTTTAAACTTCTTCCAGCTTACAATTGCATTCGACTATACTGTATTCCCCAAACTTTTCATAGCACTTATTATCAAAGGTTAAAGTAGCATAGTGTAGGATGTTTACAAGACTTCGGGTCAAGTTCAAATCTGACCTCCCCTTTACTTCCAAAGTAAAGAGTACCTACTAGTACAAGTCGGCCAGTAAGTAGCTTCCTTTCTCCCAATGCCATTGTTTTGTTGTTGTGTTTTTGCTTGGTGCTGCGAGGAACTTTTAAATATTTCTGAAACAGTCTAATTTTTCCTCTGATATATATGACTTGTAAGGGCAAACAATGTTATTTTTTATATAGTTTTTCTTAATGCCTTTGTCATGGGTACGCTCACCCAGGATCTTCAGCTGGCATAGTAAAACACTACCGCTTTTGTCCAAAGGGGGTGAAAGAATGAACACAAATTGAAAGTTCCTCGGAGCACCTTTAAAATCTAGCCTGGCACCGCCCGCCTACCTACTTCCGCTCAATTTTAATTTCCCTTCAGCAGTCAGTCTGGGTCCACTTTGTATTCGCGGGTTTTTCTCAGCCAAATTTTTGGCTGTCCAATCAGCGAACAGAGGGCGTTATGCGATTGGTTGGCAGATCCAGAGTGGCACTGGGCAGATCCAATAGTTTTAAACTTCAACAGACGCCCGCTTTCAAGTGAGTTTGTCAATTGAGCGATTCCAGACCCTCTGTACAAATGAAACAAAGTACAATGGTCTGGTAGGACCAGGCATTTTCAAATCAAAGAAATAAGAAACAAGTAGTAATACAACCCAATAAAGATGCATGTATATACTTGGCTTGTCACCAGCCATGTATACACATGCACCTTTTTAAAATGTACTAAAAATGTATACTACAAATGCAAAACATAAGTTCTGTATGTACTTGAATGTAGTGCACAGTGACGTAATATGTAGTGTGTGCAACAGATAATCGACATTTCAGCATTTCGGTGATGCATAATTTAAAGTGGCTTTCTTCTTTTTGCTTACCCTTCTATCAAGCGTCCATTAATACCAAGATGTTGAGGCAGCAAAAGATTGCAAGAGGAACACCAAAAATGGTTCATTCATACTCACACATTATATTTCAACCCAATACAGTGTGTGAGGTTGTTATTTTATAAAGCCAAAGCTCTCATTATATCACAATACCGGTTTTGTGGAGGAGCCATGAGCAGAAATCTGATTTGAGTGTGGGCACAGGAAATCAATAATAATGTGGAGCATGAATGTAGTAACCCTTAGAAACGGTGTGGATATGACACACATGTTTAATCTCAGTTAGGTGACCTTGGATAGGCAGAAACAACTGAGCAGATACAAATATGGAGGACCTTTTTAATGAGGGTTATGCTTCTTCCAAATGTATTTTGTCATAAAAGTGAGCATCCTTTTTGATTTCCTGTTTGCTCTCTTTGTATCTCCATTTACCCTGTTAGTGTTCTTGGGGAACGCAGAAAAGAGGTTGCAATGAAGATGGGTTATAATGATGCCAGCAGTATTAGCTATAAAGCACAAGACAGGGATAGGTGGAAAAGGTCATACTTGTTTAGAACATTGCCTCGAAATGGTTCCCATGTATTGTCTTTTCTTTCTTATGTGAAGTGCGACTCCAAAGCAAGATGGGGATAAGTGAGATTTCCTGAAAAAAATTCTAATTTCAATTCTCTAATAAAGGGGCCCTTTGTTTTATCTCAGGTCTCGACAATGCTTTGTCAGCACTTGACAGGGTTTGTGTTTGTGAGTGTGTGAGCGTGTGTGTATTTTTCGAAGTTCTGCTAGCCACAGCATCTTGTCTGTGTGATGGTGTCGTACTTGCCAGATGAGGCGTTTAAGTATATACACAACAGAATCACGAGGAGCATGTGTAATTTGTCCAATGATGCATTACTACCATCTATCATGAATTTATAAGCATGTATAAGCATTTGAAAAGTCCCCTCTTCCACAGAGGAACACAGTTAATAGCATGTCACATACATATACACCAGCTCTGCATATTTGTGCAGTTTTCTTTATTATGAAAATGTGGTTTTGTATGTGAGAAACCTTTTGATACCAATCACTATACTGTAAAAGTGTGTGCAGTGTAATTAAGGATGCACTACTTGATTAAAACAATTTGCATCAAGTGCATCAATCACCTCTTTCTGTAAAAAGGTATTTTGTACTATTTGCCATCATTTCTATTAAAGTCATTGTCGAGATGTGGGATAGTTACTACTTCATTTTTACTTGGCCATAATTATAACTTATTTTAATTTTTTTATTTGATTTATTAAAAATCGTAATTGCACCGGAAGACAACTATAGCAAGTAGTACAGTTGGTCAAAGTTGATCCAGTAATTTGTCTGTAAACTATCATGGATGCATACAACGCACAGTTTGGATAATTATTTTACCGTTTGCCTTTTTTTTTCTCCTCCAAATAAGTTTGACTAAGTTTGTTTACATCCTTTCTGATTGTCTAACTGCTTCTTGTTTTTTGTTTTGTAAAAGCAATGTTGTCACATTCCCAGATCAAATGAAGAAGGTGGAAACTTTACAACATTCTTTTCAAAACTGTGTCTTCATCCGTCATAGATGATATACAGTGTCATTTCTCAAGACAACCTGCAAGTTCCTTAAAGGATTCACAAATCGTTCATGCCGTATTGCCTGTACTGACTTGAAAGTTGTATTTCGACGTCAAGGACAGTGCTGTTTCCATTTTTGATGATGGACGTTTGAGCGGCTGAGCCTGCATGATGGACTAACTATTGGATTGTAGTATGATAGCAGGTGTTACACGAGGCACTATAGAACCGTCCCTCCGAGCGGACTGACCTTCAACTTGTTTATATTTGCCTTTGTGGCCTTGCAGTCAGGGAAATATCTGTGAAATTAGAAAAGGCATTGGACATCCTGATGAGAGAACCCTGGAGGATATGAGCAGGGATAAAGCTTCATATTACGTGTGTGAGAAAGAAAAAAAAACATGTCAATAGGAGCAAACGCATTTGAAAATAAAGCATATTGATTTGGCAAAATAGATCCCATATTTTTCTTCTCAAGGTCTCTGCAGAAAAATGAACCAAAGAGAGGGGGGTTGTGCTGTGTGTTGTGAGAATAGTTTATACTGTCAAGATATCTGACATGACATTCACTCTGTGAAAAAAAAACATTTTGTCTCTCTTTTTCTTTAGTTATTCTACATTCCTTCCTGTAAGTGGTATGGGTTAGGGAGGGAGTTAGGAAATAATAGTCAAAAGTAAGGACAACATTCGAGTTCTCCTCTGCCAGGGAAGCAGAATGTGATAAATAGAGAAGGTAATGCCAACAGTGAGATTTCTCAAGGACATTTGAGTTTTTTTTTGTACAAAATGAACAGGAGGGGACCAACCGAACCTTGGGGCACACCCTGGGTAACTGGGGTGGTATGGGTTTTGCAGTTATCAATAGGAATGTAGTGAAATCTGTTTTTTCTAGGGAACCGACAGGCTTATTATCGAGTACTGCAGGTTTTGAAAGGAGAAGGAATGGACTAAACCTAGCCTGTGGTACTTAGTACTTATGTTTCTTTCTCCAAATCTGCCTCTGTTTTCATGTTTTCGCAGTATCAAAAGGAAGAAATGGGGACACACAACACTTGTTATTTTCTCCTTCAAATAATAATTGGTGAAGGAATTCATCATGATTGTCCCCACAAACACACAAATAATATGCCTGCGTATACACTAGAAAGCAGCTTTGACATTTAACTTACCATTTGGAAAGAAAGAGACGTGGGATTGTCATATGGGCTAATGGGGATTAAGCTCGCTGGGCAAGAAGCTCGACGAATCCTTTTCATTCACCTGCTGGCTCATAAAGTCACATTACAGGCTGAAATGGTATGTTTCCTGATACATGCACCTGAAAGAAATACACCTCATACATAAAGAACAAAAGCTCCTTTGTGAGAGAGCGTGGATAGGAATAATCAGTGGAAGGATGTTTATTTCAGCAACTTGCATCAATTTGAAACGGTTTGCCTGTTGCTAAGGAAGCAGGCATTCAACCCTGACTGCTGTGTGTAATAGGCTAGTGTATCTCTGTCTAGCCACACACTCTGCCTCTCGTATGTTGTCTTTGTTATTTTTATCACCATTGCTTTTTTAAGTCTCTTTCTGTACATTTCAGACTGCACTCCCTCTCCCTCTCTCTCCCTGCTCCCTGTCCTTCCTCCTCCCGTCTTTCACCTTACTCTAAACCACCTGGCATCTCCCTTAGAGAAAAGTGCGTTGGCCAATGATGACTCAGGTGTGTGTGTGTGTGTGTGTGTGTGTTAGAGAGGAGGTAATTTAGGGAATCATGGCCATTCTCCCTGTTCCTCTGCATGATGGATTACCAGGCATCTCACAGAGCCTGGAGAACCCAAGTCCATACATTCAGCTTTTTAACTAACTATGCAGAGAAATTACAATGTATAAAGGCCATTGTGATCTGAGTGTCTTTGTACTGCTAGCCTTGGTTAAATAATCACGTTTCAGCTAGAGTGCAATGTTAGCAGAATTTTTATATTGGTTGTCAGGCAAACATAATATATTTGTCTTTAATACATGAACCTCAGAACACTTTGGTCAGCACAACTGCGGATCACATACAATCGGTACTGAGTGTTGTTTACCACTGGAATCACCTGTGCCTATGATGAATTGACTCCTCTGTCACTTTAGGCAATCTAAACAAAACAGCTAGCATTCTCCTCTTCTGTATTGGTTATATTCTCACCAACAAATACAAGCTCTTTAATCATTTCAGTGTCAGGAAGAGTCTTCACTGAAGAATCATCACTTAAAGGTGCCTAACACCACTGATGCAATATACCACTACCTTAAGAGATGTTTTACCACTTTAAAAGCCAGTTTAAGGTTTTCTGGCACTTCAAAATGCCTCTTAGTGACATGTTGTTGTCTAGACTTATACTTGAATAGTATCTTGGGAAGGAAGTTTTCTATTGGACTTTATGTGAGTTGTTGCATTAAAGCAAGATAAACAGTGCTCAAGGTAAACACTCTGACTTTGCGTGCACACACAAACATTTAAAGTACATTTTCATTTAACGATTAATTGTATACGCTTCTTAGCTATCATATCATGCTATCTTATCATGCTAAAAGCATATCAAGCTTTTTTCAGGATATAAAAATCCAACAGCAGACCAAATTGGAATCAGCAAGACACATTTAAAGTTAATATGAGATGAGGAATGCTTCATGTTGCCTTACCGTACTCTCATGTCTCTGCACTTTCCATGCCATGCACTGTAAACTCCTTTGAAAGATCTTAATTTGTGGTAAATGTGCACTTGGAGAAGGAGGTCACAAGCTGTGTTAGCGTGCTCAGTGGGATATTGCCATTTTCCTCCACAACCCCTCTTTCTTTTATTAACCCCCCAATCATATGTGTGACCTTTAAAACGTTGCAGAACGGAGGGCAGCTTCTGTTGGGCTTTAATTATAAACTGACCCGAGGTCACATCATATCACTGCGGGCTCTTGCATATTATTCAAGGATTTTACACCAATGACGCCTCGTTGCCCGGGCTACTGCGAACAGACATATGATCGAGAAAAGCAGCACAAATGGAAAAAAAAAGTAACAGTAACATGCAATTTATCAAAACTTTTTTAAATCAGGCCGATACATGTGCTGTGAAGTATTTTCGTTTCAAACCTGTGGCTCAACATTGAAATTCATTAGCATGGCTAAAAAAGATTCTTCACTTATTCACTCTAATCCCTTTATTATCAAACCAATTCTGATCCTCCAAAAATCCAAAACAAAGATACAAAATCAAATCCCCTATAATCCACTGTAGCAAACTTTCTGCAAATGGAACATCTGTGTCTGATTTAAAAGGAGCTTTAAATTAGTTTTGATTAAATTTCTTGCAGAGATTGGCTTTCTTTATGATTTCAGGGTTAAAACTAATTGGAATGTTAATTAGCAGTTTCCAAGGTGTCTTCGGCTAGGGAACGAAATTAACCCTGAGAAGTTATGTCAAGTCATCAATACGTGAATTAAAATAGTTTTTTGTGAGTTCTTGGCAGTAAATTAAATTGAATCTCTCCCAATATCATATCAACAGTCTGCAACAATTGGAAGCAGGTAGCCTGTATACTTGACCAAAGTTGGGGAACGTTCCTTTTTTAAATTGTGGCTCTTGTTCTCCCTATGAATGCGTGTTTTTGTTGCAGATATCGTTAACTGGTTAACACAAACCTTTTGGCTCTAAGTTGTTTTTCCAGTCCTGAAATAGCGTAGTAAACTAATGTTATTTTCCTTTGTTTTGGAAGTAAAACCTGTTTGCTTATGCAGGTCGTAAGCTAGTTAACTTGACATGCTAACATTAGCAACATAGGGTAGAGCAGAAAAACACAGCTTTCAATCCATTATTGTAATTCAGCCCTTGTTTTGGATTTTGAAACACCCACTTCCAAACCCTTTATTTAGAGAGTATTGTTCTCACTACAGTTCTGCGCACACAACAACAACATATACCTAAAACCATGTCCTCAATGCTTGTAATTTGTGTTGAAACACGTACATTCTCCCTATGAGGGATGTTACACCCACAAGTCGTTTGGGATTACTACTCTGGGCGTGAATGGGTCTAATTTCCTCTGGGCACACTTTTGAACATATTGAGGTAAGAGCAGCAGATGGTTGAAAACTAATTTCTCATGGCACCCTGATCACATTCCAAGACTCCAACCCAACAGGGACCAGTGCTCTAATTTCCTACATAGGGCTTAATAACATGAAGTTCCTCAACAACTACTTGCCAGGTGGGAAACTGAGTCGAAAACATGTGGGCGACTGACCTTAATGACATGCTTGTGAATAATTCATTGATTCACATTTGGTGCATATCAAACCCCAAAGCACAGGAATGTATAGCTGTTTGCTGGATGGCGAGGAGCATGAAGCAAGGTTCATATTTTTCAATCAGAGCTTGTTTTTGTGTATTGATTACCTTCAAAATTAGATTTCAAAAACTGGTTGTCTCTGTTGTGTTCCATTTTATGCTTCCCTGCTGGTTAGTAACAACAAAATATTAAAGCTCTCTCAGAAATGAATATCTCTGATATGAAGATCGAGAGCTGTTTGCCTCTCTTTCTTGCCTGTGCTATAAGACAGGGACATTTGGAGTGGATTTTCAACGTTTGCTACCGACAAGAATATAGTGATATTTATCTTAAAATAACCTTTTGTCCAATGGCCTCCAGTATCTCACATTAGTGACTCATTCCTTTTTGGCTTATCATATAGAGAGGGTATAATGAGGACAGCAGATAGGAAAAGGCTTAAGAAAAGCCACAGCGGACCAGTGGCATTAAAGCAGCCATTCTCTGTTTATTACAAAAAGATGTCAGGGTGAGTGCGAGGATATACGACTAGTTACTAAGAATAGCAAATAAATGAAATACCTTTTCAAGCAACGGAAATGTTTTGTGTGAGCTCAGTTTCTGGTGACAGCATTTGTATTTGAAAGGTGTTTGTTGGATTTGTTACTCAGCAGGCGGATATTGTTTCAAGCCACCTGTTCAAACTGTACACACATTTCCACTAATGGTCTAGCATTGTTGTTGCACCATGGAGGGTTTATTTTGGACCCTGTGTATCTGTTAGTTGGCAAAGATGTCCCAAAAAGACACTGCAGATTTCAATTAATTAAATTTGATGGAAAGTTACGTAAGCCTTTGGCCAAGGCACAAGTCATTGGCCAATAGCTGTGCTAGCAGCATGTAAATTTAGAACTGACTGTTGATTCGTCGGTTGGTCTACCACCTTGCTCAAGATTGAAATATCTAAACAACTAAGATTTTTGATTTATGTCCAATGACACGACAACAACTTAAGACTTGTCCTCAAGACAGAATTTCAATTTGTCCAAAAATGTGTGCTATGGGGTGCCCCTAGCTCAGTTGGTAGGGCCCCCCCATGGACCTCGGCCAGCAGCGGACCCGGGTTCGATTCCAGCTCGCGGTTGTTCTCTGCATGTCACTCCCCTCTCTGCCCCATTTCAACTCTGTCTCTGCACTATCAATAAAGCAAAAATAAAAAAATGTGTGCTATGGTTCATGTCTAAACAGCCTATCATTAAAACTAGTGGCATTCCCATCCTCCTCTGTTGTACTTTGTGTTTAGTGCTAAATAGCAAATGTGAGCATGCTAAGAAATATGGTGAATATGACACCTACTAAACGTCAACATGTTAGCGTTTGCTAAATGCATAATGTTGCCTTACCTCACAGCTAGCGTGACTGTAGACTCTAAGCCTTGCTGTTGTAATCTTAACCTACATTTTTAATATTGTGACGCAGTTTTAAAAAATGTCTGCTTTAACCTACATTTCTGCATTCATCTTGACGATAGAATTCAAGTACTGCACATATTTTGAGGAAGAGCACTCATTGAGATGCACGTAAAAAAAAAAAACATTTACTTAAACTCACATCTACATATTTGCTCTCTACCTATTAGTTCATCCATCCTTCCCTACATTCTTTATTTATTCTTTCCCAACCTCAGACCTCCAGCTAAGCTTTCTGCTATCCCCGCATGGATAACATTTATCTTGCACCACAGTCTCCACCACTGGGTTGGTAAACTGGCTCTGACAGCTGGAATTCAAAAACTCCAACAGAGGCACTTGACTGTACAATCCTCCAGGAGCGTTTTAGTGGCCAAATGCAAGCGAAAGCTGAAAAAATTCCATGTCATGAGGAGAAATACATAGTTGAAATACAAAACATTACAGTATACAGTAGGTCAACTGTGAATGGGTTTAGAAGGGAGCCCTCCCTGTGAGCAGCAGCACATCAGTCCCAAGACAGGGGAGATGCGCTCGCCTGTCAAGGACTGATGTACATCCCACTAAATAGAATGTTGTTTATGGTTCAGCAGAAGACATGTTTGTGATTGAACACTCCAGTGGGTTGATTATCTGTCCATGAGTAAAGGTGAAGCTCAAAGACCTACCATTAATGCCGGATGACTTACCTGTGCCTTATTTCATCTACAGCAGGGGGGGGAGGGGTGGACATAATGACAGGAACGCCTGGACAATAAAGCACAATCCAAGACAAAAGCCCTGCAATAATGACTTCTTGCTAAGAATGATAGTGGCGGTGAAGAAGTGTTGATTGAACATGGTAGCTTGTTGTTTAATCAAGAGATAGTTAAAAGAATCAGAGATGTAGATAATTAACTAATAGATTGTTTGTTATGTGCCAGTGATCAGAGCCCATTGTGATGTCATCTGTATTGGGGAAGCCATTCGTTGTTAGAATGATTCCTGTTACTGTTGTTTTGCAGTTGTTTTTTTAACTCCATACAGCAATGTTGGTCATTGCTGTATGGAGTGTATATACAGTACAACAGTCTATATTTAGTGAAAAAAATGTCTTAACAGATTTTCCTCTTTAAAATGACATAGGGGCATTGCTGCAGGCCTTTGATAAGGTCAGACCCCACACAGTTTTAATGTTGTTTGTCTATTTAATAGCTAACTACTTTCTCGGTTGGACTTTTTATTTTTTATTATATCAGGAATTTTTTTCATAACGGGTTGAAGTCTCTAAACATGCAGCGAAGGCGCTGATTATAATAGAAGTTGTTACTGATCTGCATTGCACTTGTATTTCAGAACATTATTTTGTGTTACATTTTAGTCTTAAATTATCAATATGTCATTATAGACTTTGTAATTGAGCCTCAGAGCTCCAGCGCTGGCGCAATCTGACAAGCGTTTGGTTTCTGTATAATTATGTTCCATATAACTTCAAAACCAAGTGTAGAGGTACTAAAGACTCAATCTCTCAACTAAGACCATGGACAACATGATGACAAGGTTATGTTTAATAAATGTTTTAATATGCAAGATAATTCAATATTTCCTGCACAGTTTTGTGTAATACCATGCATAACAAGATGCTGAATCATAATATCAATACGCACCATGCAAATGTTTTGCAACACATTGGCTTTACAGTTCAGAAAATTTTGCCAAACTTAACACATTTATTTCAATACATTTAGAAGTATAGTATGCCCAGCCAAGGTGATTGGTCTTTTACAGATTCTGTGGGCAAGTTTTCCTTTCAAACTCTGCCTCACTACATAGTCAGCAGTATGTTTAACTCCTGTTTTAGCCTCTCAGTGATGTCTGTAAACCATGAACATGTCTTTGAAGATTTGCTGCCCTCCTTCTGCCTCCATCCTTGAACATCTGCAGTTCAGTGCGCAAAACTCTTTTTAGAAATGTGGTCATTATCCTGCGATCAGCAGGGCTAATTGATCTTATGAATTAACTGATTAAAGTAACATCAATTGGTTAAATGAATTTCACAGCGTTTTGAAGTGGGTGATCTTCACTCTCTCTCTCATCTTTGCTTGTCTGATCCTCTGCCATGCTTAAGACCAGATTTCCATCATATCTAAATCATTAAATCACTGCTTTGCTAAATTGGCGGATAATATGAGCCGATGATATGAGGTGCAAAAAGAAAAAAAACTTCAGATTCCTCTTGGCATGTGAGAGGTGAAAAATCTGTTGCACGAGTCGAGCTGCCCAGCAAGTGCTGTCAATGTGTGCATGTAGTGGGTGTTTTGACTTGAGAAGTGTGAGTCTGCATACTTAATAAGTGAATTAAGAGACTTCAAAGGGAGCTGAGTGCAAGTAAATTTCCTCAAGCGTGTGTACAAGATGTTGAGAGAGTGAGAGGATTATGGTACCATTAGTTCAACGTATAAATATTCTTGTTGCTGACGGAAACCAGGATAGGTTGAAAAAGACTGATGAGGCGCAGGAGGGGAAGTATTAGGATGGAATTATGAAGGTTGATAAAAAATGTTCAGCAATATTTGTCTTACTCACACACACTCTTTCTCCTCTTGTGGTTTCACTGTAGGAGCAACAGTTTGATATGTTTTATAAGGGTGGCACTGTATACCCTGCAAGGAACATGAAAGCACTCAGAGTATAACTTGGTTTATTTAAGGTTGCACAGTCCTCTAAATAAAAATATGAATAGTACCTTTTTTAAATTTTTAGTTCTGAATTTAGAAACATTTCTACTTGAAAACATAGGAATAGTGAAGTATAATTAGATCAGGAGTAAAGATTATCTTGTCTTATTAGTATAATATATTGATTTTTGCAATGCCTTACAATGAAGAAACACATATAAAAATGTACTGTATTTGTTTTGTTTGATTGGGGTGTCACAGCTTTGATTTATGAGCATTATTTATGAGAACATCCTAAAGGTTGCACCATCAGTTAAATAGCAAAAGTTATTAACAGGGCCAACTTGCTGTTATCTGTATTATTTTCATTCTGTTTTGCTGTTTTTGTTTACGATTTGTTGTTACTCTGTGATGATGGAACCCTTCTTCTCACTCTCATTGCATCATTACCCTCAATACGCACATCCACATCTAAGCACAATCTCACAACATTCCTGCTGTGCTGTATAAACTGACTGGCCAATATTCTGGGCTGATGTAACCCCATTGGGGCTTTATCCTTGCTACTGCTCACTCTGAAAAGTCCTTATCTCATCTCTGTCTCCTCACTCGTCTCTGCCCTGACTGCTCAGCTGTGGCAAGGGCAAACCGCAGGCGAATTACTTTATTGGATGACAGAATAACACCCTTCCATCCAGTTATGAGCCAAAGGTTATGGCCTGTGATTCAGTACAACAAAAAAATAAAAACAAAAACAACAACATCAAAATAGATTGTCCTTCTCATCCGTCAGTTTTCTTTTTTTTAAGAGCTTTGCTGCAAATCCAAAATACAAAGAAAAACTGTATTGGGGTTTTCTGTAAAAGCGCACAATGAGATATTAGTTAAAAGTATATTTACTTTGAATAGAGAATAAGCTTTGTACATCCTGACATGGCCTAATGCCATATGTGCCACCAAAATACCTATTATCATGGGAAATAATGTCAGCAATTAGATTATGGCTACAGCTTAACATAGGGTTGAATGTTGAACCTTCAATGCATTGTGAGGACTGACGAATGGGCTTTAAATAGGAACCGGTTCCTGACTGGTCCGAAATACTTCACAGAGCTGCTAGCGTGACTGTAGACTCTTTGGTTTAAATTATGAGTTTGGCTATTTTTGTATTGTAAAAAGAAAATGTGATTCTGTAAGTTACTACATTGTGGTACCATTAGAAACACCGAGTGATTTGAATTGTCACTGGTTCTGAAACAATTTCATACAGCAGCCAGCTCTACCCAGTGGGGAGGTACTTTGTGGAAAGTATATCATATATAGAAGAAAAAAGGAAATACATGAACAAAGACTGCTAAGAAGAGCTTGTTTCCCGCAAAACTTAGCATAGCAGCTAATGAAGTACAGTTGGCTGTTGGAAGCCAATGTATCCGGTCATCCAGAAGGCAAATGCTCCATATCATATTCAGTTAAGTCCTCCAGCTAAGAGTGTCAGATCCATGCCAACAAAGTGTATGCCACGTCCGTCTGTCTTTAGACATCGAGTTTAACATATGGCACATAATTCACTTAGAGGAGAGTCGGCGTGTGGCTGTAAAATGTATCTAGAATGATACTGCGCTTTAAGACCTGTCATTCCCAGACATGCCATGTTGCTGAACTCATCTATACATGCTATGAATATTATGGAGCAGCTTTAACATCCCAAGCGCTGCACATTTGTTTGGAAAGACAGATTTATGGTTCTTCACCCTTGAGGAGTTTATTTGCATCCGATGATGTACTGATAAAGGGTTACTAAGCACTGGACCTAGAGTATGAAGTTAAAAGAAAAGAGAGAAGAAAGAAAGGAAGGAAGGAAGAAGAGAGAAATGAAGGAGCTGTGGCTGCTCTGACTTAAAAAAAAAGTTTTTTAAATTAGAGCTGATTGGTATTCATATCCCGTTACACTGCAGACATGTTACCAAAAACCTTGACAACTCTCCACGGTGCTCCACGCTTCACTCCTTTCAGACCGACATACTAATTGACAAATCCTCCCTGGACAGCTATCGGCTTGAAACGATACTTGTCCTTTCACCTTCCTCTCGGCAAGAACAGCTGATGTAAGCCTAATTCAATTGTCTGGTAGTGCTGCAACTTGCTCAAGGCTCAAGTAAAAAATATATCATAGGTTAGCTCAGCTAAGAGCACTTGACAGCTAACTTAGCTGTCAAGTGCTCTGTGAATGACAAACACCTCTTATTTTATTTTTTATTATTTTTTAAGATTAGAAATTGCAGCAAGAGAAAATGCTGTTAATGAGTGCAAGTTTAAAAGATGTCTTACTCGTGAGGCCAAAATTGTATTGTCTCTTAAATCATCCTGATTGGGGGGATTTTGCTCTTAACCCAGGATAAGTGTGTTAGCCCAGAATAAGGCAAGGGGAA
This sequence comes from Ammodytes marinus, assembly GCF_949987685.1. Classification (NCBI taxonomy): domain Eukaryota; kingdom Metazoa; phylum Chordata; class Actinopteri; order Uranoscopiformes; family Ammodytidae; genus Ammodytes; species Ammodytes marinus. The sequence goes on along the minus strand of NC_137213.1, from coordinate 25,658,271 downwards.
GGAGGGAAGAAGGAAAAAATAATAAAAGGAAGGGAGGAAAGAAAGAAAGAAAGATTGAAAGAAAGAGGAGAGGAAAGCTGTGGAGAAATGTGGTCAGAGCACATGACCCCTATCCTCCATTTTTATGAGCCGATATCATTTCTATTCACTGTCACTCTGCTAGTAGATGGTGTGTTATTGTTATTTATGTGGCAGGTTTCTTCACAGTAGTGATTCTCAATGGGACGTGTGATTTCCCACCGTCGGGTCACCCTACCTCCTTTGACAACAGGAACACTAAATCTTCATGAGACATGGCATCCCACCAGCTGACGAACAAACAGCGGCCAAAGCTGGAGGTCCTGGGGTTGGGACTAAATGGGGTCTTCCCACTGACACAAAAGCGTGCATCTACAAAGGGTTTTGTCTCACTGGGTTTTTTGTTTTCATTATGTGACTTTGTAAAAACCTTAACAGAAGTTCTGGCATGCATGTGGAGAGAGAAGCCCGGAGGTAAACATTTGTTTTTCAAGTCAGATGAGAAATGTTGTCAGCAGGGCTTCAGAGGTTCGGGCTCAAGAGACGTGGTCTCTCCCTGCATGACACACGTTTGAACAATGAATAAAACACGTATGATAGCAAATGCCATGCTGGGGTACACTATTATTAGTATACATAGCTTAAAGCTGCCTTGTGACTATTTTTTCATGCGTCAAGTAACTAAAAATACAGGTCACTCATAGTGACACTGAACCCGTCCCTGCAGGTCCCCCTGAGCTCTGCAAAGCATTTGAGCATGTTTCAGCATGTTGTTTAGATTTCACCTTTAAAACCCTTATTATTTTGGTCTCACTCCTCTCATCAAACTACGTCAAGCAGCAACACAAAAATGGGTGGATGTGTAGTATGTGAATTCCTGGTTATTAAATGTTTGTCTGTAATTTTCTGTGGAGGCCCAGTTACGCTTTCCACTGCTATCTTGAGATGTTTAATTTGAAAGAGAACTGGTTCTAATTCTTATAATAACTTTTCTAATGGTCTATTAACCCCCCCAAGCTCTTCCATTGGTTCATATCAGCAGGATGTCTCTCTGTTTTTGTATGATTCCATCTGTTTTGTGTGTTTGTCAGAGTGATTTGTTATTTGGAGTGCTTTGGAGAGCTTTTTTTTTATCCTATTCTGCTCTGTGCTGGGCTGTTAAAAGGGCTAAACAGTGAAATACAGTACAGTGGTTTCAGTCCCTCTTACTGAATCAGGTGTTGTCCTATACCTGTGCCTTCCATGTGCATATGATGAACTACCATGCGCCATTGTGCTGTGATGCCTTGGCAGACTATGGAGTAGATATTGTATATATTGGTATATTGGTACCGAATGGACACAGTGGTGCATGGGCCACATCCAGATCTACGAAGTAAAAGTTAGTTATGCACTGTTAGATGAAAAATGCCTGTGTTTGGGAGGCAACAGACTGAGTTAGCAACTAGGAATTGAGTAGTAGTGCAGACGAGCATTTAGCAGTTTTTCAAGTGGCCTTAAACACAACACCAACTGAATGCTTAAATTGCTCTGTGTCTGTTGGATGTGTTAATAGGCAACAATTTGCTCACTGACCGTATCAACTTACAAAGGTGAAAGTGTTTTAATGTTGTGTAAAGCTGGCACTGTGTGTTTTTTTCTAACTCATTAATCGGCCTCACACAGCCTTTTACCCAATGTCTTTTTATCAACCACTGCGGGGGATTCAGATGGTGCCCGACACACAACAAGTTTTCAGTCTGGACTCGAGCCAGGTTATGTAAACCCCTGACATCACTGCTCTTTTTTATTCTAATTTGTAGGCGTAGTATAGTGAAGAGAAGTGCATAGATAAATTAGATATTACTATGAAGACCAACTTGTCGTGCTGCTGTGCATAACACAGTTCACATTTTCATAGTGACGTGCAACAGATAAGAAAACTGGACATTTTTAACTTAATGCAGCTTGTAGATAAAAATCAGTTCCGTAAGGCTTTATGGTTATTCTCTCACTGCCACATTTTCTCCCTGAGCCAAGGGATATTTCAAAATTGGCACATTAAAAAAAGCTGGATCGAAGCGTACTTTGATAGGTAGAAGTGTAACTAGTAAAGGTTGTGTACTTCACACTGTCGTTGGTTTATCCTTGGCACCCGTTTGGTTGTAACTTCTTCTGATATTTTCAGCCATCTATTCCGTCCTATTCCGGTTTTTATAGCGCTGCCATCAAAAGTTGCTTTCAATTTCATCCATTTAAGCTTGTTTGTAATAAAAGTAGTGGCTGCTATATCTCACCTCTGTTCCCTCTATGTATATATGATGTGTTTTCATTGTGGATGCATTTTGGTTAGAAAGCAGCAAAGAGCATCAGCTTGATGTTAGAAATGAGCGAGTGCTGCCTGGAGAAGCCTGAATTCGAATACTGAGACAGAGGTAGTTTGGAGTAACACAGTTCCAGGCTAGGAGTGTTGGAGTTAGAGTGTATTGAATGCCCTTGATGAGATGGCGAGAGAGAGAGAGCGTGAATCCTCTGCCCCTCTTTTGTTTTTTTTACAGCAACTGAGTTTTTTTTTTTTGTCACAACCAGCGCCTCATATGTCTGAGTGCGGGGTCTGGCACAGCAGGTCAGAGCAACGAGCCACAGCAACCATCTGCTCCTGTATTTGTCAAGATGTCAGGTGGGTTTGATTCTCTGCCCTTCACCTCCCTGCAGCTCTTTTGGCACGCCACTCTCTCGTGTCCATTCAGATCAAGTGGCAGCTCCTAAATACAATGTCATTGTGTGTGTGTGTGTGTGTGTGTGTGTGTGTGTGTGTGTGTTTGTGTGTGTGTGTGTGTGTGTGTGTGTGTGTGCGTGTGTGTGTGTGTGTGTGTGTGTGTTTTACTGCATGAGTCTGCTTTTCTCTCTGAGTGACACATGCCAGCCAACTCCTACAGGGCAGCTCTAACCTTTGCTGTCATTTCTCTTGGCAGCTAATCTATCATCTCTCTCTCTCTCTCTCTCTCTCCCTCCCTCTCTCCCTCTGTATTCCTTTATTTATACATGTCTGTCTTTTGTTCTCTCTGTCTGTTTGACCGTCTTCCTTATGTTCATATATTTGGTTCACTGCTAGTCACTCTTCTCTCTCTCTCTCTCTCTCTCTCTCTTTTTTTTTCTTTTTCTTTTTTTGACTAATGCTGTCATGTCAGGGTGCTGCTAACTGTACTCTTGTTTGTCACCATGGTCCATTAGCACACAGTGTTCTCTCTGTAATGTTCACTGCCCGAGCCCCTGCCTCCTACTTCATAAATATACTGTATATATTCAGTATTTATAAATAAATATATTTCATTTTTTTCTGGGTCGGAGTTTCCTTAACATAGCTGGAGCAAAAATTCTACAGTTCTGTTCTACCAGAGGGAGAACAGGGATGTAATGCAAACATAGCAGGGTCATAAAAAATGTATTCTTGGGGGTTGTACTGTATTTCACTCTCTATAGCCTAAATGGAGAGCTCAAACAAGCTGATACATAGCATATATGGATAAAATCTTCCGTCATGACTGAACTAGTTTATACTGTTTGTAGTAGTTGTGAATTGTTAATGAATGAAAGCATTTTGGCTGACCTGTCAAATCAGATTTCTGACACAAATCATTTAAAAATCCAATATGGCGACAAAGCAGTCCTACAGTGCTCATTCATTGGTTTAGCGACATTGCCCACAATGGCTTCAAACGCTCATTATATCATATTATTCTGACAGTACACACACTGACATGTCATCAATCTCTAATGCAATACTGTCAGACAGGCAGTGTGGAATTATGTATGATTTTCCCTAAAGCTACAAATATGATAATAAAAAAAGAGCACTATAAATAAATAAAGGACTGTGCTTCTGGTCACCCAGTGCAATTCCGATATCGTTTTACAGCACAAATACAGAGATACGTCTGAATTCCTCAATACTTCTTAATAAGATCAATTGGTCTTAAAATGTAATATGTTGACGATAATAAGAATAAAAATATTAATGTGTTGTGGGGTTTGTGTATTTTGTATAGAAGTATATAAAGTGCTATATTTCAGTGTGGCTGATAACTGTCGAGATTGTTGTATCTTTTCATAAATGGGACTCATTTCTTTGAGCCGCCTGTATGAATTAGAATTGCACAGAAAATCGTACTCGCTTGCTGAGTTTTTTTATTTCCCGTGTTAATTCAGCTTCGCTCTCTTGAGAGTTGTTGACCTTTCCTGTAAACCTTTCAAAATCTGCAAAACCTTTTAATTAGGATTAAAACCATTACATTTACTGTATGTGTCGGGGGTATAATATAGAAGGCGGGAATATGGTGATTTATGTTACACTTTACCTTTAATGTTAATGTTATTTTCCAACGTTTCTAAGTCGGCACCAAACCCTGCGCATAGTTACACAACAATAAAGAACATTGCAGCCTTTTTTTCTCTCGCTCTCTCCATACTGAAATCTCTGTACAGATTATATTGGAGTGCTGTCCTGCACTTTAGTCACAACAAAGGACTTGCTTTCTTATCTCAGTGCAGCAGTAGTAGCATATCATCACCGGCTGTTGTATCGATGCTTGCCCTGATCCTGGTCTATCGACTACACTGAGGCAGGATAGTAATTGAGGTGCCGCGGCATGGCCCGGCCTCTCACTTTATTTTGGAGCCCCTCTGTGTCCACACTGCCAGAAAGTCATTACAGCAAATTAGTTATTCTGGCTCCACGCCAACTCTGTGGCACTCTTCCGTCCTCACTCTTTGTGTCCTGTTCCAAGCCCTCCATAAAGCAGGAAAAACATGCTGCTGAGACTGAGAGTTATGAGTGAAGCCTGTACGGTTTATGAATTAGATATACATAGCCTGGTGTGTGTTTTTGTGTTTGTTTGTGTGCGCATGGTTGACTGCGGTATCTAATCAAGCTTTGATGAGCCTCCTGTTTCCCAGGTGGCGGTGAAATGAAGGGATCATCATCTTTTATTAAGAACGCATGGCCTAGTGCATTTAGTCACAAATATTGATGCTGTCTCTAATGAACGCCATAGCTTCTCTTTCATGTACTTTTCGTTCTCGTCTCTATCGCTATCCTGTAAGCTTTGCGTTGTTGCACACATCACTAATTTAGTTTACAATGATCACAGATACCAAACAAAAGGGTCTTTTATTTACAGACAGAAGTAGACGAGCGTCTCATTTCAAGTATACAAGTACAAGTATTTGGCCAATGTTGATTTTTGCCTCCTTGAAAAAACGACTTTTGCATAGTTTATCAGTTGTAAGTAGCTATAGCTAGTTAAGCTCACGCAGGGTTGCCACCAAATATAATTATTTGTTAAATAGGCTCTCTGTGAACACACACAGGACACAATCTAAACATCAGGCTTTTTTCTATTCCAAATGTCAGCGTCAATATTGGTCCATAAACATTGCAGACATCACTAAGACAAAGGAAGCATGGCTATAGCTTCTCAGAAATCAGAAAAAAGGTTTATCCTGTTTGTTTAGTTTTGCCTGATTCAATGTGCTCTGCAGTTTCACTCTTGGTCCATTACAAATTGAAATTATAAAGTGATGTGTAACAGGTTGGATAAATGATCCTCTTGCCACTGAATTTAATCCAGTTTTTGCCAAAGCTTTAATTGTTTTACTGTCTATATATCCATCCAGATATCATTTCATTTGTGATGCTCACAACAAGCTCGCTCGCACCATCTATATTCCGAGGAAGTGCCAATCACAACAGAGCTGAATAAATATCCCTAGAATTATACCTGCTGGGCTCTGTGGAGAATGCCAAATGTACCGACATCTTTGATAATGTTGGCTTTAGCTGCAGGAGTGAAAACTTGCCCTAATACAAATAATAGCAGGGGAGAGCTGCTAACGTTAGCCTAAACTCTTAGCATTCAGGACAGGTCCCTCTTCCCCACTATGCAAAAACACAACACAGTGGCTGTGCTTGTCTTGAACAGGCTTTTTTATGTCATTTGTTGTCCCGAAAAACTAATGTAATTGGTTAATAACGTGCTCTTTAGCATTTGAAGTAACACTTGGTGACCACACACACACACACACACACACTCAAATGCACACTTGAACACATTCAACTCAATCTCCATTAAGGGAGATAAGGTGAAATCACTCTACCTCTCCCGTGGTCTCTCTTTCCCTTCACTGACTGACCGGCCAAATGATAGGATGAGAGGCCCTCCCTCCCTCTATCTGCAGGAGGCTGATAAATCCACTCACAAACAAAGAAACACACACACACACACACACACACACACTGGACACTCAAAATGTGTGCACGGATATACACACATTAAATTTAAAAGCACACACAGGGCTCCAGCACCTGGTGACGATCACTCAGGCAGAGCAATGGCTGTGGGCCTTAATCCATCTCCATGGTAACAGTTCAGGTATTTGTGTGTGTCTGTGTGTGTGTGTGCGTTCATGGTGACCAGACACTGGAGAAAGTCACATGTTTGCCTTCATCACACACACACACACACACACACACACACACACACACACACACACACACACCCTGACGCACACTCACTGAGAGAGAAGCAATGGATTTATGTGGCGATACTCAGATATGGCTGATAGGGTTAATTGGTTTTCCGAGGGCGTATGGTAGAGACAGAGACTGACACTGTGCAGATAACTGCAGAGACACTAGGGAGGCACTGCCAGAGACAGAGAGACAGCAAGGCACACGGAAATACATGTGAAGTGATGTCATGAGAGCAGGGGAGGTGGATGAAGATTTACCTTGTACCTTTTGTAGTCAAAGTGAACAGAAGAGGATTGAAGATTTGAGGTAAATTTAAGGGTAAAGAGAAGGTCAATTAAACATACAGCAACTTAAACGTTGCAGTATCATTTCACTTCTATATTGATTTGAATTTGGATGTAAAAGTGTTCGAATTACAGCCTAACGGATGTGTGATATCAGCACACAATCTTTGTAGATAGTCAGCAGGAAATGTTAGGCCAAAAATCATGTTTGAAATAGGTACAAAATATTCTTACCTCAGGGTCCAGTTTGTGTTTGTTATGGAGCTCTTGATAATATCACATCGTTATCCCTTTGCTCAGATAATGTAGAATGCTAGATTCCTACATACAAGGCTCTTTTTTTGTCTCCCGAAGTTTTGACTTTTTCGACCCAAACTTTTATTTAAACTTTATATAAAGAAAGTACCACTTACGATGGTGTAATAGGATTCCCCAGAGGGAGAGCAAGAAGGGGAGTTCAACAAGGGCCTGATAAATGAGTGTTTGAATGCTGAGTAAGACTGGAAACAGCTCCAGTAGTGGCTCCCTCCCACCCGCGCTACAGTGGTTTTTAGTTTTGGTGGGTTTGAGGATCGATGTCCCATTGTTCTTTCTTAGAGCTATAGGGCATTATAAACAATAGCTTGAATATATGATGATTCTTATCTTTTAAAACATGATTTTGTTCGTCATGATATACACCAAAATGACCCTTAGCATGAAACACAGGATCTAGAATGCTTAGTCCAGAGTTTATTTAATTCTTTATTCATTGAAATACTTCTTGGGCCAAAACAACACTATGGATGTTAAATGACTTTCTTATAGTCAGTCAGACCTGGAAAAGCCTTCTGGATGAGAGACAAGAGATCTTCCAAGGATCTATCAGGTCCAATTGCCCTTGTTTAGCATTTGTTAATGTTCCAAAATGTTAATTCTCACAGGCAGAGCAAGTTAGACTGTCATGGGCAATCAAGTATTTTGCTAGAGTAGTTCTCACTGTTTCTGCTTTTCGCCAATCTATCTGTGTAAAAGCCCATCTATTGGGATCCCCTGATTCGACGAAATAGCCACGAGAATGTTGGAAAGTGTTGTTTCAGATTGTATACCCTTCATATCCCCGAGTGGAAGTGAGCAACTGTTTCTCCCAGACGTGTTAGAAGTTAAATGTACACCCTTTTCCTTTGCTGTGAAACTTCTGAACCACACACACGTGACTTACACTTTCCACCTCATTCGACAGGCGTGTGCGAAGGGGATTTATAACTCTCAGAAAATCTTTTTGAAATAAAGTTTCTTCAAGTGCGCATTGATCCTTTCGACTGGAGTTGATACATCGGCAGCATGAATATTTCAGAAGAACTTGGAAAATCTGATGGCGTTTTTTTTCTCCAGTCTCGTTGAGATGGTTAATTATCAATTTCACTGAAGCTGATAACCGGCTCCAGATGGTCCAAATCTCACATTCCTTTCGGCGGTGCCCTGCCTGACTCACACACACACACACACACGCACGCACACACACACACACACACACACACACACACACACACACACACACACACACACACACAAACTGCCAAACACGTTACAGCTGCCAACAGTCACAACAGGGAGCGCTACAGCCACGCTTTCCTGCTGTCAGTCAACAAGCTGCTGCAAGTGGACCAACTGGACACCTTGATGGCAGATCATGAGTGCTCTCCACTCAATTACCCCACCCATACTGTCCACAGACAGCCACTGATTCAGCCCAGCGGTTTTCCAGTCAGAAGGTCACCTTTTACCATGCTGCTCTCTGCACTTTATCCCTGTTATCAACCACCCACAATAGTAGTGGGTATCAGTTATCCGTGTTGGTGCAAACCTCGGTCTGTAATCTTGTGGATCTGGACGACATTCAATATTTTTATATAAGCAATGGTTCAGATGCCTAGGCTGTGTCAGCACACATAGTACAGATGGGTGGTGGATCATGAAGTTCTCTGATTTTGACAAAAAGTGTTTTTGACAACAAGCATTCTTGAGATATAAAACAGTGTCAAGCATGTACACGTTTGGTTGGCAGTCAACATTTCACCATGCAATACAGGTAACAGACTAAATATTCACTTATCTGGTTGATGGCAAAGCATCTAATTAATTTGATTTAACGTGAAACACAAGCTCATGACGACTCCTATTGTTTAAATAGTTACTTCATAGCTACTTCCATAGCTACAATGAGGTGCTGTGGTGTTCAACATGGGGAACATCCATCTCCGTTTTGTCATCCACATTTTTGTTGTCTCTACATATCTGTGAACAATAAGAGGCAAAGGTCTGACTCAAAGAAACCATACTTGCATAACAGTGCATTGTGTACTACAGCCTGAACAAAAATGAATGGAGCAGAAATGTCCTTGAAAGTTAAAAGAGGCCTGTGAAAATGAGGAGCCAAAAAATCGCCCTCCTGCCAAATTGGAGCACCCTTTCTGCATTTCACCCTGTCAACGTGTAATTTGTTTATTTGTCAAATATTCACACATGAACGGTTTTACTTTCCCCCTGTAGGAAAAAAAAATGTGGCTGAGCAGTCATTTCAAGTGCATTCTGGGTGAGAATAAAATGGAGACAGATTTGGTCAGGAAACAACAGCCTCAAGCAAGAGGGGGAGAAAAAAACGACTGCAAAAACGCAGCCAACAGCATGGGGAAATGCAGAGTCCACAGAAAACACTGCGTCAACAAAAATCAAACAACCAATATTGAACAATGAAGTGGTGGGAGATGGACTGGTTGGGAGTCAGAGGAAGTCTGCACTCTCCTATGGATTCTTGACAGTTTATAATGTGAGATGTAAAGGTGTTGCGTTTTGTGTGTCTACATTTAGAATACAAGGCCTTCCCAATTTTTCGACCCTGCGGCTTATATAACGGTGCGGCTAATAATATGATAATTACACAGCACAGTATATGTTCTGTAGCTAGCTACTATTGCACTTAAAGGTAGCACTTGAATATGTTATGCAAATATGCAACTTGTTTGTTGAAATGTTAATAAATGGGAGCTTCCTCAAGCAGCCATCTCTTTTCCGACAATCTCCTCTGTGCACGAACTCTTACATATGGTAATTAAACATTAAAACACCTGCGGCTTATAGTCCAGTGCGGCTTATAGTGCGGAAAATACGATACATATACAGCCCCGGATAAAATTAAGAGACCAGTCTGGATTTTTCTTCAATCTTCATCTCTACATTACTTATTGAAAATGCTCTAAATGACAATATTTGTAGGCTATTGTGAGTTTTGCAAGAATGTTGTCAGTAGTTTATAGTATAAAACCAAAATGTTCATTCTACTCAAATATTTGCCTCTAAAGAGTAAAACAAGAGACACTGAAAATCTGGAGTGGTCTCTGGAGCTGTATGTATCTGTTTGGTTAGAATCGATGTAAAATTACACCCAAAAAGTGTTGCCAAATAATTCTGATCAGGGCATCACAAATAAATAGAGCCAACCCCAAGCTTACAAGTTTGCAAACCATCGTATCTATCAATCGCATTGCCTCTGTGTACCGACACTACTTAAACAGCCTGTCCAACTTAATGGGTGCCACCTCACATCCTGCAAGTGATGTGAACTCGCTTTATGGCAGGAAGTGATTAGGAGAGATGAAGAGCTCCATAAAACAGAGATGCTGGGAGGTTAACACAGACACTCTCTCACTCACACACACACACACACACACACACACACACACACACACACACACACACACACACACACACACACACACACACACACACACACATTTTATTCAAATAATAAACAATGACAATAATAATGCTTCATTAGGGAGGAGCAGATAAAGATGGCTCGGTTGTTATAAAGATATTAGCTCCCCTGCAGGGCGCCACACAGAAATAAGACAATCTCTTTCTTTCTATATCCTTCACTCTCCAACTGTGTTTCTCTCTCAAATACACAGACCAATGCATAGCTTTTAAATTATTGATCGTAGTCAGCAGCACAAAAAGATACTTCCGATCCACTTTGGAGTTGAAATTTTCCTGTTTTTTTTTGCAGAAACATCAAGTAGTTATGTTGGTTGACAGTATTGACCGAACAAACCCCAAGACACAAGTCCATAAAAACATACGGAATTTCTTCGCTTTTAAAGCTTACCAATTTAAACACGAGTCCATCACCATATCACAATTTTTTGCATCACTTTTTTACACTTTATGACCAAATGCAAAGTATGAAACTACACTTAGTGCAGACATTTAATCATATCAAATCAGACATATTTGCGATATAATGCAAAATAAGACATCTTCCTGTTCATCTGTTTTATATATACTTTAAAAATGTATATTATTTTCACATTTTCACACCAATCATCTGTTTATATGTGAAAATATCTTTCTTTTATTCTGAAATATCAGCTGCTGATGTTTTCGGACTGACATTAGTCATACTTTTCTCTCCTACTGAACCGAACGTTGTTTGGAAAACACAGACAGAAGACCACTTTAGCCTATATTTGGAGCCCAAGTGGATTTGTGACAATAGATATTTTTTGTTACCTGAACAGAGGCTTAGGCTTTCAAATCTCAGGTATTAGTGGGTTTACCAAGGGGGATTACGCATTGAACTTTATCCAGCGACAGATAATGCACCAGTATTCAAGCAAGTGTACTACCAAATAAAATACTGTGTCCTGATTAGACGTAGGGAGAGGAAGCAGGTGCACTCATTTGATGTTTTTATGCTGTCAAAAGGGGGTGTTTTTCTCTAGTGAATATGTGAATATGTGCAAATTTCTTTCAGTGGTCCATTGTTGCGCTACATACTGTAGATACTCGAGGCATTCATCCAACTGGAAAGTCCTTTTTTATATGATATGAGGGATGAAGCTTCCCACTGGGACCCTGTCTAATTTACATAAACAAATGTAATCTTGTCATGTGGGGCCACTCACACTCTGAGAGATTTTGCATAACGACTTAAACATTACGAGACTTGGATTTGCATGAAAGTCCACACTGCAGTCACGGTCACTCAAAAAGCTCATTTTCCAGTGTAAATACAGACAATTTCTTTGTAGCTCACTTTGGTTCCTGGAGAAGTAACTCATATTATATACTGTATATAATATGGAATGACTGAAGTTTTCATTATTGCGTCATACATACATCATTGTCATGCTACCTCTATACCTCTACCTCTATTCACAACCTATCCATATTTAGTTTTTTAATTGTGTCGCAATTCCTGTATACTGTAACAGGATTAAGACATTTTCTTCTACGTGTTCAATAATTGGGGTTCCATTCCTTATATTTTATACATGCTGACAAGTACGTACATATTACCAATTAATTTGATTATTTTCTTTTATTTGATCAATGGTTAAAATGTAAAACAAAAGTGAAAAATACCAATAACAAATTTCCCAAGGAGACATATTCGACATGCTTTGTTTAAAGACCCTCAAAATATTTAGTTTACTCTCACATAAAATAGGGAAGAAAAGAAGCTAATCCTCGCATTTGAGAAGATGGAATAAGATCATTTTTTGCCCTTTTTGCTTGTTAAGTGGCTTAAGTGATTAAGTTGTTGCAGTGGCTGACGCTCAAATGCATTTAAAGATTGTACTGGCACTTGCTCAGGGACTTGAGGCTATTTGTACTGAAATAAATGTACTAGTTGTACAGTAAGTGAATAAAAGCTTTTCCTTGGGGGGGGAAGTGGACTTGATGACTCAGTCTGTTAATGCATGTACCATGTAGTGACAGTACAAAGGGCTTCGCTCGCTCCAGGACAGCACGTCTTTATCTCTCTATCCACTTCCTTTTTTATTTTTCATTTACTGTACTTGAATGGTAGAATAAATTCAGAGAACGTTCGAAAGAGGATGAGACTGCCAACATGCATCAGAAAAGTATCTGCCAAAGACTGTCAGGTTTGAACAGTATAGTTTCACTTCTTACTCGCTGACCGTCCTGCTGCTTGACAAGGACTGGACTTTTTAACAAGCCAAGCTGTTTGCACAAGAGAAATACAGTACCCTGACATCATTATTGAATCCATAACTGTCTTCTATATTAACCTCGACTATCTCACACTGCTGTGCTTGCTTGCAAAAAAAAAAAGCATTTATCGTAGCCAGAGCGCTGAACCTGGGCCAATGCAGAGACTGGAAAACAAATGCAGCAGCCGGCTCTCTTGGGGTCAGCGAGCACACATCTGTTCTTCTTACTGCATTTAGAGATACATTCCTGACGTTGCTGACAAGTGTGACACCGCTTGGATTTTGATGCATGGATTGACTTTCACCACAGTCCGGCTGGCTCAAGTTTCTACAGAAGCGCTGATCCACACAGCGTCACACTCTGCACCACACTCCCTTAGGTCTTCAGCAATACTCCCGCCAAGTGTGAAGAAAAACGGTTGGCAGTCTACCTGTATAGTTATAATGTATCCATTTTTAACCCAATTTAAATGTTTTCCCCTAATTCGTCTTGGGTAGGATTGCTATTAGATATATGAAATAATGTCATAATAGCTGTTGCAGTTACACTGCATTCAGTGGCGTTCTCCTATAGTCTCATAAAAGCAATTCAGAATTCACATTCAGAAATCATGAGATGTTGTATTTATTGGATTTCTGATCAGTTTAATCATTGAATGATCTGTGGATGAGAGAGCATAGATCTGTACGGATGAGGGAACATGTCATCCATATGTTTATGGATAGTTGTTGTTTGTTGAAACTTAATTGTTTAAGTGCATGCTATTCGTAGCATGCTATTTGCAGCAACTCCTCCAGTGTAACAGTCATTCCGAGTCTCAGCAGTGGGTGTGTTGCACTGTCTCAGGCAACTGATCTCCTGTTGGGGTCAATAAACACATCAGTTCATATGGGATTAATCCATACAAAAAAAACTTGGATGTTGGCCTGACCTCTTTTGACTTGTTCTGACTCCTTTTCTCTTTGTTTCTGGTAACATTGCCTGTAGCACTGAAGCGTCCGGTTCTATTTACTATACATAAACATGTTAAAGCCCAATTCATTGTTGCAGTTGGCATCTACACCAATGTAACCCACTCTGTTGGCATTTTTCACCATTGAAGTATAAAGAAAATATGTGTTTTAATACATTTTGGAAGTATTAATGATCTCTTCCTCATTTAGTGCCTTTTCAATTAACTTCTGCATTTGACCTTATGAGGTGGAAGACTGTCACAATTTTAAGAGCTCAATATAAAACAGAGATACGGTATCTGTTATCTAGCTAATTAAACATATTATTAATTAGACATCCTAATTTGTGTTAAAAGACGACAACACGTTCCAAGCTGTCAAACCCATTTTCACACACAGAGCCTTTCTAGCGAGTGAAATGTGTTGATGAAGCTACGTTATCTTCCTTATCTATTGATGAACAACAAAATAAAGATTGTTTCTGGTGTGCTTTCCCTGCAGTTGGGTGAGGAGACCTTCAACCGTGCCAAGCTGCTGAATGTTGGCTACACGGAGGCTTTGAAGGACGGGGAGTACGACTGCTTCATCTTCAGCGACGTGGACCTGATCCCCATGGACGACCGTAACCTCTACCACTGCTACGACCAGCCCAGGCACTTTGCCATCGCTATGGATAAGTTTGGCTTCAGGTGAGGGGGGGGGGGGGGGGGGGGGGGCGAATGGTTTCAAAACAAGGGAGCATGGTTACCCTATTTGGTAACACTTTACAAAAAATGAAAAATTAACGAGTATCTACATCATAGTTATAGTAACTACTAGTTACTTATGCAGTAACTAGGCTACTACTACATAGTCATTGAGTAACTACTATATACTAATATACTAGTTACTGTAACTATTTAGGAGTTACTCGTTAATTTTTCATTCGTATCTACAATTTTGTGTACCTTATTGTTAAAAGGTTACCCCCGATTTCTTATCACAAGTTGATTGCAATTTCCCTAACAAGTCTTTCAATGCAATATGGGTTATAGCCAATCTCTATTTTCACTTGTTTGTCTCACTTCCTAAAATTCTCACTAAATGGTAGAATGACTAGTCAGATATACATACATATAAATGGCTGTTTATAGACCACAATACAGGGAATTGTACCTTGCCTAGCAGAACATTTTTACTTTGTGTTGTTTCTGACAGACAATGGACATTTTGACTAAATCTTATTATACTTTGAAATACTTGTCTGAAGCCTAAATTAGCATGAAAATGTCTTCCAGCTTACTGCTGCCAATTAGTATTTGGTCATACTTCTGTAGACCTAAAGAGAGCACTTGATACAAAGCGTAACTAACATGTCCCTCTATTTGGGAGGACAAACTACCAGGGAAACCTAAAATGCTTTGAAATAAGCCATCAGAGAGATAATGGATGCCAGTTTAAAACTAATGAATAACCAATAACAAAACAGGGATATACAGTTTTTAGTGTAAGTCTGAGGGAAATTCTCCGGTTATGGAAAGTCCCATCTGTTCAATTCTCAAGCATACTATCCAAATATAATGCACCCAAAAGAGCTGCAGAGTTTACATCCCGCCAGCACTGAATGGTTGAGTCCTGTTTTAGCTGCATGACGACACCACACCTGCCCTTAATTATCTAAAAGCACTAGGTTTAATGACACTGATTAATAGCCTAAACACGGCCAGTGAATGTGACCTACCCATCCAAGAGCCGTCAGTCCACAAGAGTTATCCCACTGAGAAACTCAAGGGATCCAGCAGGACCCCGATAGAGCGCTCAATAAGCTAATGCTATCTGGTAACACATACAGTACAATACCAGGTGGCGAGCAAGGTTGTAGCAAACATTTCTTATGAGCAATGAAACAGTAATGACTCCAAATAGTTTCACATGAGTTTTGTAGTGCTCTTAAAAGTGAAGGAAAAAGGATACAAGTAAAAAGTATTTGGTTTGATTGAATGGAGGGTCACATAATTGATCGTGGTTACTCACTAATGTGAACATCAGATCCTTTAAGAAAATGAGTTATCAAGGTGAAAGTGGTCTGAGTCAGCCCGTACAAACTTTGTTTCCCCCATATTAAGTATTTAGGAAGCCTCCAAATTGAAGGGAAAAACTACTGAGCGAGCAAGAAACAAGTAATTAAATTAAATTAGATTTGATTTTGGAGTCAGAATGTTTCACATCGGCACTCATGGAAATAAGCTGAGTTAGAAAATATATTTTCATGGCCTGTTAATGTCAGTCTAATTTACAATCTTAGGCTAGTTTAACCTTTCATTTTTGTATCATCACTTGGCAAATCAGTGCAGTTTGTATGGATAGCTAAATGTGAGTACCACACTGAACTGGACAAAGGTTGGACATTTAGGGCAGGTCCCCATTCAAGCTAATCAGTGTAGTTTTAAAGGCCAGAACGATATGAGGAACCTGGCAGTTAAACAGAGACTAAGACCAAAAGAGAATATATTAAAATCTGCTGAATGATGTATAAAAGAAAAAAGAAAAAGCAAAGGAAGTTATTTTAATGAAATAAAGCAATTATTTTAGAGGGGGAAAAAACACATAAAAGTCATTTGAACAGTTTATAACTCATGCCTTTTATCTCAGCAGTGTTTGAGAATAAGCTGTTGATCACTAATACAACAAGATGCTTTTCAAAGAATAAATCCAACAGATGTGAAGTCTATGAGGTCACAGCTGTTGAACATATTATATCTTCTTTATTGTCAGAAACATTTTAATTCTAAAACGCATTCTCACCTGGTGCCTGGCACCTGTCCTTTTTTAAGCACAAGCATACACACGCGCACACACACACACACACACACACACACACACACACACACATACACACACACACACACACACACACGCAAGCACACACACACACACGCATGCACACAAGCACACACATGCACGCAAGCACACACACACACACACACATACACACATACTCCTCACCATATTGCTCGGAGAACTTGTGCAGAAACATATGGTCTCATTAGTTTTGCTTGTCATCTTTCAACAGGGAACTGTCATCATTTTGAGAACACATACTGTAACAAACATACACACATGAACTAGAACACACACACACACACACACACACACACACACACACACACACACACACACACACACACAGAAACACACATGCTTTCACTCCAGGCTCTTGTCATGACACTTGTAGCTGAGCTCTGTCTCATTACACTAGTCTCACAAGTCACGACTTTTGAGGAAGAACAAAAAAAAGAAGCCTGTCCACCTTCTTCTGTCCACTGGCTACACTGACACACTGACACACACACACACACACACACACACACACACACACACACACACACACACACGCACACGCACACAAACACACACACACACACACACACACACACACACACACACACACACACACACACACACACACACATTCTGCCCATTGGATATTGCCATTTAAAACTTTTTTAGCATCCAATCTAACAGGTTAACTATGCTTAACCAATGTTTGTTCTGCAGTATGCAGAAATGATATGGCCTCTCTTTATATCCTTGTTATATCATGTGCCCTGGGTGGATTATATATGGATTATCCACTTACTGGATAAAGGCACCCATAAAATATCCACTTAAAAATGCATCCAAGAGAAGAGACATTAGGAAAAAAATCTGATTGGCTAAAACACTTGAAGATGTTATTCAGACCTAAATTCTGCTGTTTCTGCAAGCGACATATACACCTATGTTCCTCCTCATTTATCGCATTGTGTGATGCTACTGATTTTTGGACAGTTTCAGATGAACAATCACTGATCATGTACTAAGGGACAGGATAGGGCTTTTCTGTGCAGTAGCCTGTATCTACTGCTAACTCTAAGAAATTGAGGGGGAATAGATAATATTATTGTTATGAACTATAATCTGAATGGGTTGTGAAAGTATTATGAACGGGTGTTGGAGAAAATGTGCCTGTTTAACTGTATTTTTTAACTTCCTTCATTATAGGAACTACTGCCGTGTGTTTTGTGATTGTTAAATTTGCTCTATGTAGCATTTTAAAAATGTCAAATGACAAATTATAAAACCCTCCTAAAAATACTCTATGAGGCCATGTTTAAATGATGGTTGGCTTGAGTGGGTAATAATTGTTGTCTGTGTTTTTTGCTTACTGTTGCAAAAAAACAAATTTGGACTGGACTCATTAGGTTGAACAAGTAAAACGGGATTTTTAATTGAGCCATTAACAATTTTTTTTTTAACTTTTTTTTCTTTACCCATTGAAAACCTAAGCTGTATTTGCACATAGGGGACAATGCCAATTATAGTTTAATATGTAATACTCATTTACAATGCCTGATATAGATTATTTGTGTCACCTCTCCACAACTGCTTCCCTTATAACTTCCTCCCCCCTTTTTTCTCTCTCCCTCTCCCTCTCCTGCAGGCTGCCCTATGCTGGCTACTTTGGAGGAGTTTCAGGCCTCAGTAAAAAACAGTTTCTGAAGATCAACGGCTTCCCCAATGAGTACTGGGGCTGGGGAGGGGAGGACGACGACATATACAACAGGTAACAGTGGCAAAAATTAACTGTGAGCTTCCTGTTACGTCCCACCATCAATACAATATCATAGTGTCCTTTCTAATAGATTTCTTATTTGATTAACCATAAGGGAATTAAAGTTTTAAAAATGCAAGGCTTAGTAATTCCTTTGTCCAGAGTAGCGTTTTGTAATAAGCATAGCACACGGAAACTGAGCTGTAGCATCTGTCGGGGTTATGTTCGGTAGTCTGTTTGGGATAAAACCCTTGTCAGGCCACCAACTGCAACACATGCCCACAGTCCACACACAACACGCGACACACACACGCGCACACACACACACACACACACACGCACGCACGCACGCACACACACACACACACACACACACACACACACACACACACACACACCCGGTGGAGATTCTCATAGAGTGTATAATGTATTGCAATTGTTCAGGGAAGGAGAATGATGAAGCAAATTAATGAACCGTTTGAATCACTTAATTTTTGGATGACTTCTTCATGTCCAAAAATATTATTAAATCCTAAATTATTATTTTTTGGGACTGGAAATTGTTTTATAACCCGGTGAACTGACAATCTAAATCTTTATTTTAGCATGGTAATAATTAAACTAATTGTGCATTGCATTGTGGAAATTGCCACACATTTCCCCAATAATGTCTTGGTTGCACAGTACAGTCAGTCAGTCACATCATCAACAAACTGGAATTGTCAGTTTTATATTTCTGAAAGCAACATTTAAGTTGGTGCGAGGATTGAAGAAATTGTCAGTTGCCATGTTGAATTAGCTTCAAAGTTATTTATGTCACATCTGCAGACACATTTTTATTCATAGTATCGGCCACGAGTGCACTAATTATAGTGTCACACACACTCAGCTATTTGTCTCAAACAGCATGAGAGTTATTCACAGACAAATTGCGACCTCTATCTTTATTGTATCGCTGTTTTTTTTTAAATTTTTCCTCTGCCTGTGTCCTGCTATCACTTTCACTCTGTGAAGCTTATCTCTCTCCTTTCAGTTTAAAAGCATTTATACCAGAAACCGAAAATGGAGCATTTGAAAAAAAAAATTGTGAGAATGGACTCTGTCAGTCAACACAGTATTCGGGAGATTACAGTTGGTTGTCGGTGTCTGGCAAGTTATGATAAAAGAGAACTATGTATGGTGTCCTTAAAAGCAGTGTGTTGTGCGTATTTGTGTGTGTGTGTGTGTGTGTGTGTGTGTGTGTGTGTGTGTGTGTGTGTGTGTGTGTGTGTGTGTGTGAAATGATGTGCCTAAGCTCGACAGATAATGTTGAACTCTAAGTCTAACTATTCTATTGGTTGATAGATGATGATAGTCGACCATTAGATGCTGCAGTTTTTCCTTTTGAAGACATTTTCTTCTCTTGAAGTGAGCTATTTCAGCTGCTATTAATGGTGAAGTGACATGCTGGAATATAATTAAAATCCCAAAAGGTTGCATTATAAATTAATGTTAATCTCATTTGAACGTACAGCAATCACAGCTAAATGTTAAAAATTCTTTGGACATAGAAAATGATTTGTCGAGATACTTAAAATCTGGAGGTTATTTCGTCTGAGAGCAAGAGTAGCTTTTCTTCCTTTTGTACCATGAGTGAGACGATGTTATGTAACTCAAGCTGAACAGTGGAGTGGACTCTCTGGCCACACATGGCAGTCGCAGGATAAAGGCTAATTGAATTTCCTTAGATTTTTTTCAAGATTGTCTTGGTTCAATAACTTTAATGATATTAGTGGTGCATTCTGGGAGCGTCGAGCATAAGATGCCATTGATATAGCCGCTACACTATTTCCCTGGATTGAGTCCCATCCGGGGAACATGTCATCCCACATTGCCTTCTCTCTCTTTCTCATTTTCTTTTTGGCTCTATATACGTACAAGAGATTATTTACACCGCGATACACATATTTATAGATTTCTGTGTGACTTGTGCTTTTCAATGATATCATCTCAGCTGTCTTATCTCGGATCACCACCTTAATTTCCCTTAAGAAATATAGAAATAAAAATGCTCGTCATAATCTCATAACCCCAGTACTTGCCTGAGAATCATGTTTTTCCATTTTTTTTCATTATCAAAAAAGTTATACAGTGACAGTTGTCTGTACATCAGTGCGCTTACAGGCTAAAAAAAAAGCCCCAGCCCGCAGTGCAACTTACTGAATGCATGGCATGTATTTTTGTACTGTTCACATACACTGAAATAGAAAAGGAATAAAAACAGACATTGTCATTTGGGCCTATGTTTATTTATTCAAAACAGATACAACAGATACATCTCCAAGTAAGATGTGATTTATTTGGTTAAGTGAATGTGGGGGTGGTTGAATGTATGGTTTTGGATGGATCCTAAACCTTAAACCTGACATAGCTTCAATGTGCTAAGGCTAAAAAGTCTATCTATCTATATCTATCTATCTATCTATCTATCTATCTATCTATCTATCTATCTATCTATCTATCTATCTATCTATCTATCTATCGATCTATCTATCTATCTATCTATCTATCTATCTATCTATCTATCTATCTATCTATCTATCTATCTATCTATCTATCTATCTATCTATCTATCTATCTATCTATCTATCTATCTATCTATCTATCTATCTATCTATCTATCTATCTATCTATCTATCTATCTATCTATCTATCTATCTATCTATCTATCTATCTATCTATCTATCTATCTATCTATCTATCTATCTATCTATCTATCTATCTATCTATCTATCTATCTATCTATCTATCTATCTATCTATCTATCTATCTATCTATCTATCTATCTATCATGTGGCTCGCATATCTCTCTGAGTTTGAGTCAGATCGGCCTGAGCTTCCGGATATTGCTTGCGCATGGCACGAAGGTGTGCATCCTTCATTTTGAAGTTTTTTGGACCAAATATGTAGAAGTTATAATATTATTATCATTGGCAGTGAATAAAGCTGAGCACAAATGTTTTGTTTTGCAATACTCAATGGCTCAAGGCCCCTCCTAAGATCAACCTTAGCTTTTTCAGGGCTGGCTTGTTTTCAGGCCTTTCACAGAGTAATCAAACGTGAAATGCCCTTGAAATCCAACTCAGACAAGCTGTTGGAAAAAAGGACGGTCTGTGGATTCAGCTGGGGCTATCGAAGCAACAAATATAGTCTCATGGTGGATGAAACCAGCTATTGTTGGATGTATTACTGAAAAGTTGGTACAGACATCTATGTCTCCCTCATGGTGAATTGTAATAACATCGGCGATCATTTGCCTTTGCAGTCATCACAACAATCGAGAAAAACTTGACCAAATATGTATTGGCTAGCTTTTACTTGTGTTTACTGTTAATTAGCAAATGATAGCATTTGAGTTATTTGCTGCCTAACATGGGCATTGTAACTGTGAGCATGTTAGCATGCTGATGTTAGCATTTTGCCCCAAAGACACACTGTGCAGAACAAACAGTGAAAGCTGTAATCCTATCATTTGCCTTCTCCTGCAGAGGCACATGTTTCCCCTCCAATGATTAACAGGCCAAAGCATAATATTAGTTTCCCTTTGGAAAATTCAAAGCATCACTATAATGAGATCTGATGCTTCAATTGAAATGAAAGCTGTAGTAGGCCTATAGCGTGCAGTCGGCAGGACAGCTAATTCTGTCAGTCCTCAGTTACACAACCAGAGGAGGCAGGTGCAGGCAGGGAGAGAGATTTAAGAAGACGGTACAGATCAGAGCATGTGGCATCTGTGATATCTGCCCCCTTGGTTTACTTCTCCTTGCGTTAAAAGGTAGCAATGGTTTTGATGAGCCGACGTGTCCATCAGTCGACGTGTCCTCCAACCTCCATCTGTTTGTTCTTTGAAAGCTGCTCTGGCAAAATGAGCGACCTTGGTTGTTGAGTGGATCGACCAATCCACTCACTTACTCTTTTACTCTGTACTTCAGTAGCCCCACCCTCACTCTGGTTATTTTTTCTTCTTCATCTTTTTCTGCACACGAGTCTCTTTCCCCTATATCTCCCTCTCACGCATTCCCTCCAGGCAATTTTCCGTTTTCTCCATGCTGGTTTTTGATGCTACAGACCATGGCACGGCCTCTGCTGCTCTGAAATGGGTCGTGCCAGTGTAATGCTAGCCCAGAGGGGAAAAACTGGCTTGTCCCTGCCGCTTAGTGTGGCCAGAAGCCTGTGGCGGTGGAGACACATGCCACTAACATAACTGCCAGTGCTACACTTGCCCCCACACACCCTCCCTCCCTCTCCCTCCCTCCCTCCCTCCCTCCCTACCCTATCCACACTGTCTACAAAGTTGTTGGATATTACACTGAGAAGGCTGGCTTTTCTTTCTCGCCCTCTCTCTGAACATGCAGCAGTAGCCTTGGGGCAAAGCCTGTACTTGTCCCAGGGGGCTTTCCATGGCAGCCTGACCTCGCGGCGCGCTCCCTCGCTTTCCTCCACTGACTTTAACCTCCAAGCTTTCGCCAGAGCCAGAGCCAGCATAGTGTACACATGCAGCAGCACAAGCCCTGCACGTGATTCTGTGAAGCCTTGACAGTGGTGTGAGAGTCCAGGCACTTTTTCGAATGAGTTCAATCACAGGTCAGCAAGCATCGTCTAGTGCTTTCAATCTCATATTATTGTTCCTCTATTCACTTATTTTACTGGTGTGATGAAGGACCTTGTAAGGTACACACAAATGGAGAGGTCAGAGGTGGATCACTTCTTTTCACCTCCCACTCCTGACAAAGATCAAATGAATGCGCTCGACTTGTTGAGATGTTTCAGGGTTTAATTCTTCTATTGAAGGATTCCATTGAGATACATGCATGGGGCTTCAAAAACATTTATTCAATAAGCATATTCTTTCAGGTCTGCAAAAAAACTTTAATAATAAATTGGTTTCAGGTCAGCTTCTATTTTGTTAAAACACTCTTTGGTCTGTCTCTTTTGAATTAACATTGAATGTGTTTATTGAGTACAGACAAATGTGTCTGCTTGATAACAAACCCCTAACCCTATGATTGAGTGTGTTAGCCTGAGCATTGCTTACTTTATGAGCTTTAAAAAAGAAATGATTATGCATAGCAGAACATTATTTGGTCTTAGGCTGGATCTTGCTACTAGATATGTGAGTCAAAGGCTGTTGAAGCATGGAGATTGAGCCTTCCTCACTGCACTGTTTGGAGTTCTCTGAGCGCTGTGTGTGCAGAGGGTCTCTTCCCTTTTTAGAAGTCCCGAGTCCCTAGAGCCTAGACCACTGAGTTGTTGTTGACACTGACCTGAATATTTATCCACACATCAGCACCATCACCAAAATAAACCTCCATCCTTTCAATAAAGAAAATGGCAACGCTCCCTCTACCCAGTCACAGTAAGAGACGTGGCCATGCCTTTATCACCGGGGGCAAACTATATAATGGTAACAGACTATTTTCCTGGTTTTCCTATGAAAGCTTCCCAACAGCTTTAGTTAGATTCGAAATGCTGCGATCAGCATCTTGACTGGGTTTGTGGGGTTAATGGTGCTGTTAATGGTGTTACATCAGAAAATGGTTCAGTGTCGATATGGAGGGCTGTTTAAAATAAGTAAAGTTAAAATGTTGTCAATTGCAAGGGAATATGTAAATTATTTATATATTTAGTGATATAGAATTATGTATTTGATGCCAATTTTGTATTTTCTAGGGTTAAATTTGGTGAGAACACTATGTTCCAGAGGTGTGGAGATCAGGGTCTCTGTGGGACCCCTTACATTTCAATTGACACTGCATGTAACCCATCCAGTGATCCGAAAATGATCTGTACTTCTATTACATGTGACCTTCATTGCCAGGGCTAGATCATAGAGCTCTTTCTTCCTCTCTTATTCCCCCTCTGTGTCCAATTGTATCAGCGGGCACAATAATGAGGGATGCACTAAAAGAGTCAGGCCCAGGGAGTGCTAGGAAGAAAAGTGCAGAGAGAGGAGAGGAAGACAGAGGGAGGGAGGGAGGCTGAACAAAATGAAGCGTTGAGCGGAAGGTGTGGTCGGGCAGAACAGCTGTAGACTGGAGCTGCAGGTGTGAGACGAAAATCCACTTGCACAGAGGCAGTGGAGCAAAATCTGATCAATATTTATCTTAGGCACCGTAAAATGAGCCTGCCTTTTGTGTCACAAAATGGATCTTCATAATGTGAATGTCAGTAAGTGGTATTAAAGGTGATGTCAGCGACTCTGGACAATACATTCAGAAATGAGTGAATGTATCCTCAGGGCCCGCTGCCTGTCTGTACGGTGTGTCCTGAAAAAGGAATCCAGTGTTAATACACAGCCTAGGCTCTTTAAACTGGTATGTAAACAAAAGGGTAATAAAGGAGGCCCACCGTAGCTAGCATCATGCCTGTTTATAGAGCCTGGGCTGTGTATTAACACTGCAGCGCACACACAGTATGGACAGGTAGCGGATCGTGAGGAGATGTTCTCTTGTTTTGACAAAAAGTGCTTCTGACAACAAGCATTCTCCAGAATCATTGACAGTGAGGGTTATTTCAAGATTTGGGTCTTTCACGCACAATTATTTATACAACACCTTTCAATAGAATAAAAGAGTTTCTTAATAAAATAAATCACAAAAACATGAAATACAGACTTACACAAAGTAAAAACAACATGTGTAGAAAAACATACAAATTCAACAAAGGCAAGTATAGTTGGAGCTGATATTTAAACGTGTTCACAATGTGATGAATCATTATCCCCAGAAATATGGTGGACTGCATCTTTAGTGCATTCCTCCACCACCCCCCCCCCCCCCCCCCATTACTTTACCAAAATGGCAAAATGCCTTTGGAAAGCTTCTCACCAAGATGTGTTCCTGCCTGCTGGGATAAAAATCGTTTTCTCTTCTTTTTCTCCTCACACACCCACATATTTCACTTTTCTATTACTTTCTCTCTGCTGTGCATATTCAAGTCCTACACACACACACACACACACACACACACACACACACACACCCATCACAACCCACTCTTCCTCTCCCATCTCATTTCTCCAGGCAGAGGGGAAGTGAGGCAGGACATCAGACTTAACTCCTCCACTCCATTGCCCTAATGCAATTAACTACTGGTGAGAATAGAAGAGGAGAGCTGGAGAAATTCCTGATTAATCCAATCAAATAGGTCCAAGGGACTGCGTGTGTGTGTGTGTGTGTGTGTGTGTCCAGATCACTGCTCAAACTGATAGTGTTCTTTAATGCACACACACAGTCCCCCTCCGCCTAAGGCTGCAAATGAAACTTGCCGTGGTCGTTCATATCAGTGGAAAGATATTTTTCTCAGGAGAGAGGAGCGCTGGGTGGTCTACTCCACTTTTTAAATGGACATGGTTCCTCTGTTAATTAAGGCGACTATAAAGTTTAATGGATTCACACCGGGAGTGAAACAGCAGCTGCCTTTATATCCTTTTATTCCACTAATGGTCAGAGTAACAACTCCACCAGAAACAAAATCGTCTTTATCTTTTCTTTCTTTTTTCTTTTTACGATTGCAGTCCTGACCAATGCAATTAGTTTGTTTCAATAAAAGCCATTTGAACGCTGTTTTCAATGGGACGCAGCAGCACTGTGAAATCTTCGGTTTGCATTGGCAGTATGACAAAGTAGCGCTCTCATGCAGTGATACGTCAAACAGTGAGGCTGATATCAAGGAAGTAAAATAAAATAAAACTCTTAACGCTGGCTCACATGCTTCATTTTTTCTGCAAGTCTCTAAAGTGTAGGTAAATTACGTAATTGCTACTTACAATGAAATCTACCATTTTAAGAGGTAATTAAGCTAGATGTAAAAACGTTGAATGGCTGTTGCTGCAATTAAATAGTAAATAATGCCATCAACAACATTGAAAGAAAAATCTTTAGGATAATAACTGCAATGTTCAATGACACTTTCAATTATTGTACACTATAGCCTTGTCTTTCACATGCTCTCTCCAATGAGGTTCCTATGAGATTCTGCACAAAGGGAAGTGTTGGGGTCGACTCGCTTTCTTCATTTTAAATGTCACATATTATGCTAAATGCACTTTTTAAATGTGTTCTAACATATCCAATGGGTCCACGGTGTGCCAAAATATTTAAAAAAATAACAATCTCTCCTTTTCTCACTCTCCCCCTTTCTGAAACCCCCCCCCCCCCCCCCCAATATACTCCAGTCAGAATTCTCCTCGTTTCTGACCTCACAAACTGGAAAGCCAGAAGCTTCCACTGTGCAGCCCACACCCCTATTTCTTATTGGTCCACGGCCCTGACAGAGAGAGGGCGAGGCGTATCTGGCTTCGCTTCCGGACAGGGGGCGGGGGGAGCTCAAAGATTGTATATTTACGAGGGGAGCTGCAGCTCTTTTTAAAAAATAGGCCATTGTGAGATTAGCTGAACATCAGCATAGTACAATAAATTATCTGAAAGTTTTTTTCAGCAGACAATTAAAGAAAAACGTATTAGGGACCACTAAGACCATATAATATGGTGTATAATAGAACCGAAAAGTGTATCATATGGGAGCTTTAATAACTATTTATCATGTACCATCTGCTTCAGTAGAGCCAAAAACAGCAACACACTATCTGTCTGTGATATCTGGTCCTATACTGTATTTGATGTATCATCCATGTCAGAATCAGTGTTTCTGATGTATTACTGTGTGAAATAAATATATACAGACATTTTGCATTTCTGCTTATTTTCAATTTTTTTTTGTTTTCCTGAATTTTTTCTTTTGACTAGTTTGCATACTTTAAAGTGGTCTTCTGAGAGATCCTGTTTAATTTTGAAAGTTTTTAGTGGATGACTTGACTTCACTGTCTGTTTGTCCAAACCCCAAAAAGTTTGCCTAGACTTAAGTCAGGCATTATGAATATTAGACGAATCACATATTAATGCTCGGAGCTTTCTCACTTAAAAATGAACTTCTTGGATCAAGGGATTTTTGGCGGATTACTTCAAATACATGTGTCAATGTTTCCAAACCAAGGCAATATTTTTTTCTTTTGAACTTGCTTCTCCCAGAATGTGGCTCGTCAAAATGACGTCCGTCTCATATACTCTGAAGCCCACATGAACACATGACTATGTGAAAGTGAAATATTTTTGAGGTATTAACCCAACACGATTTATCTTTTAATATACTGCCAGTTTACAGGATCACATTAAGGTGTAGTGCTCACATCACTCCAAAAGTTTTATTCATCCGTGTCTCTCTTATCTTTGTGAATGGATATTGAGTATAAAAGGGCACATATAACTCATCTCTCGTTAACATGTCCATGTCTGCTTGAATATCAGGAGGATATTTTATCTTTTTTTATACAGTCCTGACAGAAATATAGAGGTGGATTACCTAGTGGTCCCTGTTTTGAAACAGCAGCTATATAAATTATCATCTTTGATACAATATGCTATAGAACTGGCTCTTGTAAATGTTTTAACAAGACTTGGGGACCATATTTAAGCGGCCTTGGAATAAGGACTTGGATTTTTAAACTCCAACGTCGTGGACTTTTTGCTGAATACATTATCGTGTAAAGATAGTGAACATCACAGGCAAATGGGCAAAGTTGACTGCTGTCTGCTTTTTCTCTCGCATATTTAGGGGGCCAAGCCCGAGTAGGGCTGGGACCGCGTTTTGCAGAGCAACGCGGTTCCCAAGCCCTGCGGGGCAGGGAACCCTATTGTTCTTGTAGGGATTATTATTATTATTCCTATTCTCCGCGAGAAAGTGGTGCTGCAGCCCAAACCGTAAAGGGTTGGGACATGCCACTTGCATGGCTGATCCAGGTCCGTCCAAGGAACGCAGACAAAAAAAATCAGACATGCCGGCCACTAGGTGGCGCTACAACAAAGGAAAATGCTATAACTCCCACACCGAAAGTCCGACAGTCAAAAACTTTATATCCACAGATGCACACAAGTCAGATGCATCTTTTGAGATAGGCCACGCCCATTTGCGTATATATACATTTTTCGCTACATCGCAAAAACTGTGTCAGTCACCAAAACATACTCCTCCTACAGTTTTCGCACGATTTGGACGAAACCAAAAGCATTATGCTCTCCCGACTCCCACGAGCAAAAGTGGGTCAAATAGTTTTTCTACGACCATTGGAAGACCAAACGGTAGCGCTTTAAAGATTCGCGAAAATTCCTTAAAAAAAAAAAAAAAGGGGATTTTCTTGAAACTGAAGGGAGACTATCATGGGGCATACCTGAGCCTATGGCAAAAATATGGGAAATAAATTTTTATGTGGGCCGGACTTATTAAAAAAAAGAGTTTTTCAATTTTTTTGCCTGTTTTCGCCATTTTCTAAGTGTTTAGGCGGGAAAATGGGAAAATTCAAAAAAGTGTCTTTACAATGGAGAGTTTGACAATTTCATTTTGCTCATAACTCCCCAACCAAACATCGCACATTCAAAAACTTGACATCCACTTGTTTGGTACATTGAGCTGCATCTGTCGATCTAACGTAGTTTTGCAAATGTCATCGCTAGGGGGCGCCAAAACCACAAAAAGCAAAGAAAACGCGTTTGGGGCTATAACTTCCACACCGAACATCCCACATTCAAAAACTTTACATCCCCGGATTCCGTGAAGCGAGGGGCCGGCGCCGCGGACGACGACGCCCGATCCCGAGTCGCGTGGGAGGCTTGGCCCCCGTTCACAACTGCTCGCAGTTCTAGTTTTATTTAATATTACTTATTTCTTTT
This sequence comes from Ammodytes marinus, assembly GCF_949987685.1. Taxonomy (NCBI): domain Eukaryota; kingdom Metazoa; phylum Chordata; class Actinopteri; order Uranoscopiformes; family Ammodytidae; genus Ammodytes; species Ammodytes marinus. The sequence continues at coordinate 25,629,169 of NC_137213.1, read as the reverse complement.
CTTGGGTGCAGAGATCTTGTTTGATGCACTATATGAGGTAAATCAGAGGTGGGTTTCTTTCATCTTGCTATGGCACAAACATCTCGTCCAGACCCAGTGTTTACATCTGTCTCTGTTCTTTTTTATCTTTCTGCTCCCAATAGTTTTCACTTGACTTTCCCCAAAACCTATTCAGAAAAATGCTTAAAGGAGCCCTACTCAGTGGGGGATTTTTACAGCAGCCACCCACCTGCAGTGTATGGGTGGAGGAGGCTGTCAAAAAGTGTCTACTCTGGATTATATACAGCGCATCATCACACAGGGGGAAACTGAAGCATCCCATCCTGCAGCAGCTCCACTGTATATCCTGGGTGTCCTCTGCTTTACGTAATATTCACTACGCTTTGTCATGCCATGTTACTGCCTACTGCCTGTCAGAGTGCTGGAAAATAATGACTACACTGGTGTGTGTGTGTGTGTGTGTGTGTGTGTGTGTGTGTGTGTGTGTGTGTGCGCGCGCGCCTTCATGCATCAGCTGAAGTTTAGCGTTTTTTGGTCAAGGACACAATTTGTTACTGTCTACAAGGATGAAGAAGGTAATGCAACTTGATTAGTAAATACACAGTTCATTACCACACACACATATGCACAGATAAATAAATAAAAGACAGCGCTACAAGGTCACAGCAGAAGTGGACATTTTTATGCACACAATGTGCCTCTGAAACTGAACGAGTTCTATAAAGTGTGTGTGTGTGTGTGTGTGTGTGAAAAATAATCCCTGACCAGCATTTCTTCATCATGCAAGGTTTCATATCGATGCAGCGTCAGCCTAACCCTCAGAGAGTCTTTCAGAAAGAGAATTTCAAAGAGTTTTTATTTTTTAAAGAAAGCAGTGAAGTCAACGACGTAGTATAGAAAAAGATACAGATTTCAAAGAAGCTATGATATTATGTTACGCAAGTAAACACACACTGCGATCAAATTATGTTTGAGGGAGCCAGAAAAACTGTTTCCGTATTTTATCTGAGGATTATTGACTTGATCGCAGACGTTTGACAACCCTCTGGGGTAGGATTAAAGCGTTGCAATCTTGACCAATCGCCTCAGAAGCTTTCACATCTCGCGCATTGAACAGTGGACCGTCAGACTTGAAAAAGGCCTCCGATCATTTCTACTGAGTTTTCTACTACTATCATTTCATCATGCTGGCAGATTAGGAATTCAGTGTTGTCCTTCATCTGCATGTTTGTATTGTAAGTCTGAGTCATCACTGATGATACACATTTCTACTGTGGCCTAAAGCTCAAGTAACACAATGTGGTTGTAATAAAACCAAAGATGAGGTGTTCAAACACGTTGGGTCATTTATCCCAGTTATTCTTGCAAACATTTTGGCACTTCACATGACCCTTGTTTGCTTTAAAATATGCAGCATATAAAGTCATTCATTTCGAGCCGTATTTCTGCGAACCGGATGACTGCAAGTCCAATGCTCCTTCAAATGTTAAGATGTTGCAGAATTTCCAGTGTTTTCCAACCTTTTTAAGTTGGTGACACCTTATGTTAAAAAAAACAGTCAGGTTCCCCTTGTTACTTCATATGTCTATGAGTTGTAAGCAGTTATGCATTTTCCCTCTACATTTCTCAGATTACTTCTTTAGAATAAGGCCTCAAGAGGTCAAATGATCTAATATGTCACTGAAAAAGACAAATGTACAGAAAGGTCCCTTATATTAATATAGATTCTACCTGATTTATTACCTGATTTATCAAGTCACAACCCCTTGGATTTATCTTTTGACCTTATGAAGGGGGCTCGATTCGTAGGTTGGGTACCACTCAATTGAACAACTGAACTGTATATAAAATATTTAAACCTTGCTTCACCTCTTCCAGCTACTTTATGCATTAATGCATTTGCATTAATAATGTAATATATTATAATGCAGCTGTGCAATGGGCTGATTTTCTGCAAAAAGAGTTATTTTACTTGTCACACTGTAAGTCAAATTAAGCCTTTAATATTTTGTTCTTTAATTGACCTTTAATGCAAGACTGTCACTTGTAATGGAGGAGTACTTTTTACACTGTGGTATTTGAACTTTTAGCATCTCGGTCTCGGCAAAATTCAAAACACAACCAACTATAGCTATAAAAGTTCTATACATTAAACAACAAAACGAACAAATTGTTGAACTTAATAAAATGTATTTTGAAAATGAAACGTATAGAGATGCACTACAGACTCCAGCTGATGTCACCACAGCCGAGCCTTATGACTGTGCAGGGCAAAGGGCACAAAGAAGATTACTTTTAAGATGCAGAACTGTGCATAATGTATTACTAAGCTCACTGCACTGGAAAGCTAAGGAAGAGAAGGGAAGGTCTGCCTTGCCTTGCTCGCTCTCTCACTCGCACATTATTTGCACCATAATAAATCTCTAAACTATGCAAATGCATGCGTGCTCGTGGTGTGCACACTGACAAAGGCAATCCTCTATGCATGCGTGCCAAGTCAGCAAAGTCACTGAAACTTGAGAGAGAAGGAAGAAGTAAAGAGGCAAAGATGTGTTATTTAGTCTTCTGATGCATTTATTTATGGGAGGGTTGTTTTGATGGAGTTTGGTGCAGTTTCCTAGTGGACTTTTGAAGGTCTCAGCCCCTTTTCAGAATCCATCACATTTTTACTCGGTCTTGTCACGGTCGCAGACAAAGAGAACTTTTAAAGTTTTAAATTCAAAACTGGTCAAGACCACAACTCCCCGGATATCACCTGAACATTACAGATATGGCGATATAAGAGGAACTTCTTTGTTGCAGGTGTGTTTATGGGAATGTGTATCATTCAGATTAATTTGAGGAGTGCCTATATGGTTTTATGTTCCACATTTTATCGTATGCCTGTCATGCAGTGTGGTGTAGTCTACTCCTGGAGTTTACTTTGTCGTAACCTCTTCAAAGTCTAGGTTTTGTCCCAGTTGAGATCGTGGCGTTACATTCCGGCTTGTTTAGTCGGCCTTGACTAGAGATGCATTGGAAGTAAGGACTAGACAAGCAATTGTTGTGGAGCAATGTCAGGCATGGATGCTTTTTAAGACAGCAAGGCTGCACGAATCAGAGCGTTGCGAATAAAAATTGCTCTTTCAGCACAAACACACATACATAACTAATCCTTAAAATCATTGCAGGTATGAATATCAACGCTTCTTGTCAACCTCTGGGTTAAAGGCCTGGGATTTTTAGATGGAACAAAATGGTTATTTGGGTTGTTGTCCGCGCTCCATTTGTTGTAGCCTTTGCAGATTTGCCCTTGTATTGCATTTCAGCGTTGTGATCTTGTGCTTTATTTATAACTGAAATGCACCGTTAGTCATTGTCTTTTTCCCAGCTGGTGTCCGTGAAGCTCGCAGCTCCTGAAGTTGAACACTTTGTCTCTCTTGGTTTTATAAAATGAAGTAGCTTTTTTTCTACGTTTTTATTTTTTCAAGAAAAAGCCATGGGGCTTCTTTTCGTTTGGTCGCAATGCTGTTCTGCAAACTGCTGTGTTTAAGAGAATTATGATAAACAATATAGTGCAGTGTGTGCTTAAAGACTCTGGGCCAGCTGCAGAAGATGCATATTCTGTTTTTGGATTTTAGACATTCATTGACTGTATTCATTTGTACCACCACTAAATCTTCTGCCTCAGCAACTAAGGGATGGATTTATATTGTATCTTCCTTTAATGTGTAATTGGTCAAATGTTATATGTACATTGAAATAGTCATGGGTTGATTGAAATCATCCAGACTGTTTGTACTTTAAAGCGCTCCTCTCCTAGTGGGACTTCACTTTAAAAAGCACATAAGCAAATATTTTGAAATATTTCTGAATGAATCGATCAATAGAATATTCAATGCACAATGTTGATGATTTTTCAAAAAGGTTCAAATTCAAAGAAACTACCAATGTATTTGGTTCTAGCTAACAGTCTTTCTTCTCTATTTTCTTACATTTTGTAGACCAAATGATTTCTCATGAAATTATTAAAAGTGAATCAGTAAATTCATCAATAAAGAAGAGAACAATTAATTGCCCTATGACCTTGAACTATGTGAAGCAGTGATGGCCTTTTTCTCAATTTTTTTACTTACTCAATTGTGTAAAAAAAAAAACCTGAATAAAAAAAATCATTAGTCACAGCCCTGCTCCATTTTCTGCATTTGTTATTTGTTATTTTTTATTCTCTCTGTATCTCTGTTTCTGTTGGACTGTTGTCTCTTGCTCTCTCTAATGTTGTGTGTGTGTGTGTGTGTGTGTGTGTGTGTGTGTGTGTGTGTGTGTGTGTGTGTGTGTGTGTGTGTGTGTGTGTGTGTGTGTGTGTGTGTGTGTGTGTGTGTGTGTGTGTGTGTGTGTGTGTGTGCGTATTGCAGGATCACGCTGAACGGGATGAAGGTGTCCAGGCCAGACGTCCGCATCGGTCGCTACAGAATGATTAAACACGAGAGAGACAAACACAACGAGCCCAACCCACAGAGGTACTACATCATTGTCCAAAGTCCTTCTCTCGGCTTTACGTTTGGAATCGATCAGGCTTGCTTCTGTCTCGTATAGCTGCACACACAGTTCAGGTGTTTCTCTCCAACTTTTTCATCTCCATTTGAGAGAATTATGACATCATTAGCGCCGCAAAGGGCACGCTATCAATAAAGGCTTCCTTATAATCAGTGTTAGCCACAGAGCATCGTGCCGAAATATGAGCAACACAGGTGATATATAAGGCCAGCAGGGAGGAGGTAATAGCCTGTTTTGTCATGATTCCTCTGGTCCTTTTGCCCAAATGATCTGTTTAAAATCTAGTCTACTTTTACTGGAATTACGTGCTATAGATATTTTAACCTTTAACCAGTGATGGGTAAATGAGAAGCTTGAGAGATGAGATTGATGCGCTTATATGCCCACTTTTTTTGAAAGGGATAAATGGAGTGCCTACTTCTGATCTTGCCTCTTGAGTAAATTAACAGCCCATGAAAAAAATCTTGTTTCTGTTGATCTCCAATGGTTCAGTATTGTGATGCACATCTATTGGTGGTGTTAGGGTAATGGCAAAACACGCTTCTTTTTTGACTGGGCTTTGTTCTATGTTTCAGGACCGAACAATGTTTCCTGTAACTGATTGAACATTTTCTATCACATGTTGTTGATGTTGACATATTAAGGTCTTGAAAATAATAAAGACATGAGGACATGGTCGATATATAAAACAAAGGCATTTCAAAGACGTTATCTATTCAAAGTCATGTTGCTATTCGCATGTAAAAGCATCAGTTGACTGAGCAGCATGAACATAAAAAAAAACAATCCTCCTGGTCGCTGAAAGAATGAAAGATTTTGAAATGCCAGGGACAAAACCTTTTCAATAAACCAAACATTGCTTTTCGGAGATCCAGCCCACAGGGCTTAAATCGCTGTGTTGGCTACACCCATTTAAATTGCTTTTCAAAGAAATGTGTAAGAACGTTTCCCCGTGTAAATGTGTGATTTTATGGTTTGATGAATGCGACCCAATATGCAGAGATGAGCCCTTCTAGACACATTAATCACCAGGAGTATAGCACCTCACATTAAGCTGCTTAAACGTGGATTATTACTGTTTATTTTCCCTTAAGAGGCGCCGTTTTCATGCCTGGGCGCAGCGACGCCTCTCGACGCACAAATCAATGGCTGCCGTAGCCGAGGCAGAAAGGAGATATAGTGAACTCTGGTCCCTCTTCCAATATTGTTTTAGTTTGATTTTATGTGACATTTTTACACTACAGCATTTTGACAGGATCCGGGCTCACAGTTGAGGTCTAGTTTAGTTGCGGCTCCTAAATTGGTTTATAGGAAGATTGATTTGAATTTTGCATGTTACATGTGTTGTTTTGAGTCTTTGTAGCATGACACATATACTCCCTTTCAATTTCTATTTTAGAAACCTTTATTTTACTTTTTATTTTATTTTGATATTAAACCATACACTGATGATTCATTTACATTTTCAGCGAAGAAAGGATGGTATTACAAAATAGTAGCTTTAAGAGAATAAACCTTGCTCACCTCCTGGTGTTACAATTATAAACCTTTTTATTGACCTTTCTATCGATTTGTATGCCTCCATATTTGGTGTAAAAAGCAGTGGGACACTCTCCAGGCTAACCTATAAAGAGAAAAACCCACCTCTTACACAGGTCAGCGAGAAAGGGCAAAGGTGGCCAAAAGTGCAACGGCTGATATTAACTGATAATGAATTAAAGAAATGTGTTTCACCTACAATGAGCTCCTGCTGAAACCAGTGAGATGGTAGACATCAATCAAGAAGGGATTTCAATTGAAAACTAACAAGCCACTCTGTAAAATGGCTACAATGTGAGGACATCTAAAATAACAAGACCTAATACATCATGCATCATAGTGTGTGTGTGTGTGTGTGTGTGTGTGTGTGTGTGTGTGTGTGTGTGTGTGTGTGTGTGTGTGTGTGTGTGTGTGTGTGTGTGTGTGTGTGTGTGTGTGTGTGTGTGTGTGTGTGTGTGTGTCAGAGAGGGAGAGAGAGATCCCTCAGTAATTGCCTGGTGGAATGACACCAATAGAGATTGGAGCAAGCTAGGTCAGACCAGTGTAGTTGCTTTCATCAAAATCAATAAATCAGCCGCTATAGGACTGGAAGAAAATATGTGTTTATTTATTTGTGTGTGTGTGTGTGTGTGTGTGTGTGTGTGTGTGTGTGTGCGTGTGTGTGTCCGCTTAATACTCAATTCTCGTTTCCCCCCCTCGCTCTTCTATGCTCTCTGGTCTGTGGACCCGACTTCTTCAATAGGAGGTGACACCATCAGGGATGCTTTTTATTTGGGGCCAATACATTATTCATAACTCAGGCGAAGAGGCAGAAAATAGCGGCCTATTATTTATCAGTTGGCACAACCTTCATATTTACAACCCCTTTGCACTCTCGTTATAATGTCTCGGAAGTTTTGGCTTAAAAGATCTTTTGAAAAGAAGTGGAATGGACTTAAATAAGGCTCCCAAAAATCCTTAGGTCATAACCGCATAACTCTCTCTGTTTCTAGACCTTCAAAAAGTCTGATCTCAAATCTACAACATTAGGCGTAAGGATTCATTCACTCGCCTTTTTTTAATTTTTTTTATTAAGGCTGTCACTCATTTATACAGATAAAATGTGCTTGTGTTTCCACTCTTTGTCTTCAGGGGCAGGTCTGCCTTGCTGTTTACGTTCAGATTAAAGCTAGAGCCTTTTGGGAGCGTTTTATCTACTGGAGTACCTGCGTAATGTCCAGCGTTTACCAAAGGAAGCGGTGTCTCGACTGGTTGATGAATGTTTACTATCTCCTCTGCATTCAGACGCAAACACACACACACACACACACACACACACACACACACACACACACACACACACACACACACACACACACACACAAACACACAAACACACACACACACACATTAGCTCCCAAAGGCGTCCATTCTCTCTCAGCCCTTTCGGAGATGCTGGTTAGGCATAGCAATGAGATATTGGGCCAGCGGAAGTAAGAAAGAGGCACATTCATCACCGGCCGCGTGTATCAGTTTGCAAACACACACACACACACACACACACATGCATTCCAAATGGCGCTTCATGCATTGCAAATGAATCAGTCGCTTAGTAACATTGTTCAATATTCCATTCATATGTTATCACCCTGGGACAGTGCGGTTACAGTGTGCATGGGGTGTGTTGATACAATTGTACTGACCAATTGAATACTACTTCAAATGTATCCTTTTCTTTAGAATCCCTTTAAGATATAGCTTGAACATTTGAAAATACTCTTACCGCAAGTTAGATAAGAAGATTGATACTATTCTAATGTCTGTGTGGTCTTGGTATGATGGTCTTTGAAGGCCAAGGTGTCTCAGTTGCTCGGAAACTCAACCCTTGACTACGCAAACTTAACAGTTGGAGCTAGGAACAGTTTAAAAATGTTTTCAATATTCATTCAAATATAGAGCTAGGTCATCATACTTAGCATAACCATAAGAGAAATTGGATCTATGTTCTTATCTTATGTAAGTTATATTGTTTCCCAAAATGTTGAACTTTTCAATTTAAGACCTGTTTCTACAACAGGGTCAAGTGGGCCAGCTCCAAAGTATTTGAAACTGAGGCAATAATAACCCAGTAGCTGGCACGAGCCGTGGAAGCTTTTGTTAAAAATCCTAAACCAGAAAATGTTTTTCCTGTGAGACACTTGGGAGGAATTTAAATTAGAGCTTGACTTAGCCCAGTTTGGACTGTAGTCTGGAAAATGAGGCTAATTAATATGTAAAGAGGCCTGTCTTTGTCTCGCCCTTAAACTCTCAAAAATAAAGTGAAGCTAATAGAGTTTGCAATATACTGTATACAGACTGAGTGAATATGTATCTGATATTCTCTCTCTATATATTTATATATGCATGTAGGGATTACTTTATTGCTTTTAGTCTCTACTCTTTGATAAATGAATCCAATGATTTCTCCTGTTTTTCCCCCAGTTCTCATTCACTTAATTTTCATTATCAGTATATCTAGCTCTATCCATTAATCTGTCACTCTCTTTCTCAGATATATATATATATATATGTGTGTGTGTGTGTGTGTGTGTGTGTGTGTGTGTGTGTGTCTCTCTCTCTCTACCTATCTATTTTCCATCTTTCTCCCCTGCCATCCAGCCCTCATTTTAATGTAATGCCTTTTTCTCTTCATCCTTCCTTTCTCTTTCTCTTTCTCTCAAACTAATCTCCCTTTCTTTTGCGATAGAAGTGCCAAACCTGATAGAAGTCAGAGAACACATACTTCTATTTATGGCTTTATTGTGATATATTGTTCAAGGAGGGGGTGAAATAATATGCTTGACAACATGTTTCCTGCTCCCATTCATACCAATAAAAGCTCTCTTTGATTTGATTTGCGCAAGACAGAAGGAAGAAAGCGATGCGGAGAGAGACGAGAGAGATCCTCACTAGTCAGTTCTGACAAGGCTCTGTAGACTCAGCGGCCCATGTCCGACTGAAGTGTCAACTCCACTTTGGATGTCCAAGCATATCATTAAGTAGATATCTTTTGTTGCAGTCACTCACCGCTGGCTGTGGTGTTTGCACGCATCAGCCCTTCTCTCTGTTCACAGACCAAAATAGGCCGTTTTTTTTTAAAGACAAGACTGCTGTAAACAACGCTGTTAGACACTTGCACACCGCGGCCTTATTTCCATCCTGAGTGGCTGGGAAAGCTGATAGTACTACGGTGGGGTGACAGGAGAGCTTGTGTTATGAATGCGTTCAAATGCCAGCGGTTGCATCATGAGCTGAACCCAAGCACAGCAGCAGCACAGTCAGTGTAAACTGTGTATGACACACTGTGTGAATTATTTTCCCCATTTTTTAATACCAAAATCAGAGCAGCGATTCTGATGTATCTGTTGAATCGCAGCCAATAAGGGGAAAGATATTCCAGCGTAATTCATATAAACAGAAGCCGTATAGGATGTGATGGATAACACTGTTTTAACACTGAGTCAGGGTGCAGTGCCACAGCACCACCTGTTGGTCAACATTTGACATGTTGGAGGAAGCGGTTCAACAGAGCGGTGTCTTCTCTCTGCTCCATCCCACCCAATCAATACAAAAATCAGGGTGTTTACATCATGTGGGTGGGAAATGTGCATTTTAGTATAAGCATTCAAGCTGCAAATGGAGTTTTGGATGTGTTTATTGCTTGTAGCTAAATCACTTTCATAATGACTTTGACCATGTTTGAGCAAAATATCTCAAATGTTTATATTAAGTTTTTTTGATTTTCTAATTCCAGATTTGTTTTCGTAAGTGTGGTCTGCTTTCCATGAGAATGTCTTATGTATTTGGAAACCATGCGCATTTCAAAGCAGGTATGCTCCCCCACCAGATGATCCAGAGTCCCACAATGGGGGATGCTGCTAATATATTTCATGGGTCGCTAGATGATTAACAAAAGTAAAAGCATAACAATAAATCGAATCGGGTTTGATTGGTTTTCATATTACAAAAGATGCATAACAATCACAATAAACACGGTATAGTGCTTGAGTATCTATCTTGGTCTTGGTACTGGCCCCCGAGAACACGTTAAAGGAATAATTCAACATTTATAATTTTTAGCTTTTTGCCTCACTCTACGGCTTAAGAGAGGGTGACAGAATCCGTTCCTGTAACTGTGCTGTGCATGCATGTTTGATGTAGAAATGCTCAAAGGTTGCTCATCCAGGTTAGCTTAGCTCAAACACTGGACGGAGAGCATTACCATCTCTCTCTCTCTCTCTAATTGTTTTCTTTGTCTCTCGCCCTCCAGGTTTAATAAAATACAGAACACCAAGAACACCATGAAGAGGGACGGCATCAGCACTCTGACCTACAGACTGGTTATGGTCAAGAGGTATCCGCTGTACACAAACATCTCTGTGGAGATCGGCAAACCACCGCCCAGGCCCTTCAGGGGCTAGAGAGAAAGAGATGGAGAGGAAGACGAGGGGGGTCCGAGACACATTGACTGAGGAAGTGAAGAAGAAGAACACATATCCTTCTTGACATCGTGAAAGATGAAGGGAAAAGAAGCAAGCACATCATGGTCTCTTTCTCCCCCTTTACCCCTCCCTCCGATTTTCTTTACTTCTCCTTCCTCCTACAACTTTTGTCAAGCAGCCAATGGCTTCACACCTACTCCTACCTTTACCAGTCAGTGAGTGAATTAAAGAGTTCCAATATCGGTGGTCAAACCCCGGAAGGTGATACTTGGAATCTTTCCAGCAACAATCTTTCTTTGTAGAACTGGACAATATCCGACGATGTATCAACAGAGGATATAGACAGGAACGAGGAGGAGATTAAAGAAGACAAGATGTTAACTTTAGACAGTGTCTGTGGTGTGTTCTGAAATATTGGACAGCATCTATTGGGTTTTCTCTGGATATCAGACCGAGGTTATATCAACAAAATGAAATAACATTGAAAAAAAAATGTTTTACTTGCGTACAAAGACAAGAGAAAGACCGATATGATGAGGGAGATAACAAACTGGGTGGACAACATCAGAAATGTTACTTTCCAAACACTCCACACAGGGATTGTCAAGAGAATTGGGATTTTCATCAGAGGGAAAAGTTAACATTAACAAAACATGGTGCAGTGACCGTCCTTAGGAGTTGTGGCTGATGGATCGCATATCAAAGAAATAATCTTAGCTTGACCAATTATGCTAATAGGTGATCTAATATTGACTTGTTTTGTCAGGGTGTGTCACCTGTTTGGATCGTATCACTCAATCAAATCCGGTATCAATAAATGAATGTGTGTTGTGCCTGCAATCCACCGCAGAAGACTCAAAGAACAGTGCTGGGACCATGGTGTAACATGTTCGTCAGCCAGCAAGCGAACCCCTGAGAATTTATCTCTTTGTTCTCTCTTTTGGATTTAAAAAAAAAACAGAAAGTGACTCAGTGGAGGGATGGTTGAACATGTCAAAGATATGAAAGGTTGGGAGCTACCTTGGGAATACATTTGCAATGGAATGGAGGAACTGCAGCAGACAACAAGGCAGATACATACTGACAGCTCAGTCATGATTGTAACCCCATGAGGCACATATTGGACAGCAGGTTTTTCCCAAAACTTTGTTCGTTTTTACACAGCAGCACCAGAGGGAAAATAGAGGTTTATTTTATTTATCTCGGCTTTTTAAGTTCATTTCCGTCTCTACAAGATGGAAATAACCCGAGGTACGTTACTATTCTTCAAGGTACAGATTTGATTCGGTAGAAATATATGCATTTTTTTTTTCAGTCTAGAAAAATGGGACATTTACCATTATTTACTGAACATAAATGGGAAACTGAGATCAAACATCAGAAATGAGCTGTCGGGATCATGACTTGTGTTTTACAGGAAGACAATTGAAGTAGATACAAAAAGCTCTTGTCATTTTTTACACTGGCTCCACAGACGAGGTGAAAAAGTAATTGTCTTAGCCTACGATGTTAGCTGGAAGGCACAGTTTTTTTTTCATATATATATCAAAATTCATCAAAACTCTAGATACCTGTAGTGTTACTCTGCCACTTTCTTTCAATCTTTGAGAAAAAGATATATCATATCCGGACAAAGGAAATTAGATGGTGGCAGTCTGCTGGTGGTGGAAATTGTCAATTTTGAAGGCAGCAATGAGAAGTTATGGTTTGAGCAGTTTGATAAGACGTCTCTGTTGCCTGCTCCAGATTTTTTATAATCATCAGCTATCAGTTCTGCACTGGAGTCTATTATAGATTTTTATTGAAACTGCTTTTAATTTGAATAGTTTTTTGTCTCATGTCGTCAGTTTCATAACTTTTCCTGTGTGGAAAAAGGAACTAGCTTAAATCTTTGATGGAGATTTTCTACAGTTCAGTTCGCTGAAGCCTTTGACTGTTTTACGCTTTGGTACATCACTTTTCTTCCTTTTGTTTTGTTTTTTTCCTTGTCTCTGCTGTTGATACTTTTACTGTACTGACGCCTAAACACCAAACCGATGCCTTCAGAAGTTATCGATACGAAGGGGAAGGGAAGGTTCATATTTAATTTTCGGGTGAAAAAAATCAATGGATGAAGATGTGTGTTTCGAGATGGCTGATACAGAAATGAACATACAGTATACTTGTAGGAAAAACAATTATAACATCTTATATATAACATATTTCCGAACAGTCTATTTGTGTGCAATGCTGTAACTGTTTGGGGCTTTTATTTAGGTGAAAATTGTGAATTGTTTGCTTCCTCTGTGGTCAGCCTTGAGGCAAAAGATGTTGCTAATCTGTTGGCGCTCCTGTTATCTTCGCCTCAAGCCTGTTGGAAGGTATGATTCTCCTCGCTTTCAACACACACACACACACACACACACCCACACACACACCCACACACCATCCTTTCACACTGTCCTCCTTTTCTCTTTGCATTTATCTCCTCTTCCATTGCCTTCTCTTTCTTAATCTGCCAGTCCGAGCTGTGTGTGTCAATGGCACTCCGTTGTGCTTTGTAATGGGCCCACTTCAGGCACAGCTGTGTCTCACAAGAGTGCTTCTTCTTTGGAAAAGATATCGACAGGGCCTCTCTTTGTGTCTCTGAATCCGTGCCACTTTTGCCACATCCCAATTTGTGACTCTAACTCTCCTTTTCCTTTCAACCCTCCCCCTAGTTTCTGTATTATGATGCTTCAGAGTGCAGGACTCGGTGGGCAGACAACGTGTGGAGAGGTCAATACAATCCTTTCTCTATACTGTTTACAGCTCCCCCTGTGCAATATTATAGATCTGTTCGCCCCATAACCTGCTTTACAGTCGTGGTTCTTAAGTGGGATATGAGGTGATGCCGTTTCTTTAAGGGTTGGTTTCAGCTCAGTTTGTAATGCAGTCATGTTTGTATAAACACATTTCCTCATCCTTTGCCTCTTCATTGGTACACAGATAAAATGACAGCTGTTGCATTCGTTCTTACATTATTAAAGGGGCACTCCAGAGATTCAGTGTTTAACGTTCTTGAAGTCGGGTGGGTTTTGAGAGACGGATTAAGAAGGAAAAGAAAACAGCCAAAATTGAAGCAACAGAGGCCAAGATATTCATAGTTTTATGAGTTCAGGACCAAATCACTGGATCCTACATGTCCCACAATGCACATGGACAGTTTCTTTTTATGGAGTTGCAAAGATGGGGGAACTATTTTGGGCTGTGGCTGTAAAACAGCAGTTGTATGGCTGAAGTATGAATCAAAAGATAAATGACAGAGTGAGAAAATATTGAATTATTTGAAGTCAAGGGTGCATTTCGGCAGAGAAACATCAAATCACAGAGTGAAAACTTCTGCACGCGCATGTAACAGCAGGCAGAAGCTACACATTAGCTGTTGAGAATACTGATTTACAATGTGCAGCTATAAACTAACTCACTTTGCATATGGACCAATTTGGCATTTATGGTGCCGTGTTTTGTTCACACGTGCCATAACAAAGGGTTCATGGGTATTGTAGAATTTTGAGCCATCTGTCAGGCTGATGGACAGAACGTGATTTTTCAGAAACAAAGTGATAAAACCGTTTTCTATAACATTAACCCGGATTGATACATTATCCAGGAGAGGCTGATTTTTCTTTGTTATGTAACATTGACAACATGTTTTGATTGGGATAATTGATCAGCGTCTCCAAACCAATTCAGGACTCTTCCTCCTAAATGCCCAATTGTACTCCCCACACCTCCAGCTATTAAAGCAGACTTTCTTTTAAACTGAACTAAATGTGGTTAAACTAAAGACCCCCTTCCAGGAAACATAATGGCTATTTGGTACTCTTCATGACCAGTAATTTGAGCTTCATGCGTAAAATGGGTGGAGTGTCCCTTCTGAAATGTTAGCAAACTCTGTCAGTTACAAAAAATGAAAAGTGCAAATTGAGGAGTGACAGTGACAGATATTGGAAGAAATAAAGGATCCAGCAAGAGAAAGGCACGGCCCAAGTGTGTATAGACAGTAACATGGGATATAGATGTGAAGATCGGCAACAAAAACTTCAGCAAAAATAGTATTTGAAGGGTTTCCTTTACTTGAGAGTAACAACAACCACGAGGAGTGCTTGATGTTTATCAATGGACTGTCTACTTCAGAAGCTGTTGCAGTTGTAAACTGTTGCTAAGTGTCCGGAACGGTTTATCAAATACACCTTTTGCTCGCCTGCTGCGGAGAGCAGACAGGACTTTCTGGCCGGTGGGCATTTTTAAACATTTACTGTATCTCTAGCTTTGTTTTTTTTGTACATTGAATGTTGAAAATGTTATATCTTATATAGAATGCATTATGTCATATCAAACCTACTTTTTCTATACAATCAATAAATCTGATGGTTAAAGATTGTGTGATGGAAGAGTCAGTTGTGTTACTGTGAGTGTTTTTGTCTTTGTCAGGTTGTTGAAGTTTTATTTCTTCAGAGTCGAGATAATCCCAGAGGTTCTCAGAGTAATATTGGCAGGTGTTTTTGTGACCTGTGTGACCCCAGTGAATTGTGGATGTTATTGCGAATTACATCCAACTTGACTTCGCAGTCTTTCATTTTTCTCTGTTGTGTTACTCCTTATGCCCTCACAGTAGTATGAACTTAGCTTTAATGCTACAAAGTGAAGCTGCTTTTACTTTTGGCTTCTTGCTTGATTTGTATATGTAGCAGGTAGAAATGGTCCCTACATGGAGACCCTAACGTCCCAAAAGGTGTTATTTTCACTAGTGTGCACAAGATTATTTACTTTAAACTAATCTCTAGTGCCTACAGATGCTCACAGCCACACATGTAGAGAACTCAGCTATCTGAGTTTTAATTCACCAAGGATTGTAATAGAATGAAATTATTGCTGCACTTGCACAGACACAGGATTTTCATTAGCAGGAATCCCACAAGATAACTTGAGCACACAAGATAACAAATATATATCATCTTTCAGGACTTTAGGGGCACCTTAGGTCCCACACTCTCAGCAGAAAAGCTGAAAAAGGGAAATTCAGGATGGCATCTTCACAAAGAAGAGACAAACTGTTAACATGACAAATGCAGAAAGAAAAACACAACACAAAGTAAGAAACAAGAAAAGGTATTTTAATTTGGAATTTTGACCAGGATATTTTTGTGTATTACCATGTCACACTACATGATTTGTAGGTTTGATTTATATCAGTTCCCTTTAATTTTAGGCAGTAAAAACTCCTCTTAAAGAAGTAATTCAATGCCATTATTATAAACCCCAACACTGCACATAAGCACAACAAGACAATATCATTTTTGGTTTCCATTCCAAAGATCCCTCATGATTAAAGTGTTAGATTATGACCAATAGCTGCTGCAGACTTCATGCTACATTTAATCATACTCTAAAGGTCACCCCGAAGGCTGTAAATAACAACTGTACACTTTCATAACACTGGAAATAACAAGGAAGGCTGTTTCTATGAAAGGCTACACATTCTTACTCAGGAAAAAATCTATGAAGCAGTAAATTACATATTGTTGTTTCCTGCTATACAGTGTACAATGTTCCTTTAAAATGAAACCCTGGTGTCAGATATCTCCTACATCGTGTCTACAACTAGTGTGCGGTCATATATTAGGCCATAGTCCCATACATTATGTTTCAATTAGCATGGATATTGGAACCGCAGGATTTATAGAACGGTTAAAAAGTCGTTAATTGCTTTTGCCGAGTCATTTCCTAGTCTAAATTGCATCACGGCTGTGCATACATTTGGGTAATGCAGCAACCCGTGACAGGTCAATTACAGTCACTTTTCATCCAATAACGTCATTGGCTTTGTTATGCTGCTGCTAGTTGTTTCCCAAAGTAGGTGTCTGGGAGGGAAAAAAGCTGAGTGGTTCTTGAAAGATATATCTAATTATGGATTTTTCTGTTGAGGTACTGACGTACAAGGGCACAAGGGTTGATGGTGTTTAAGGCCCTATGTATCCAATATCTATCTCTTTTTTTTTTACCTCACTGCAGTCCACAATATTAAATAGAGTTTTAATACAGTTTTCCTTCATAATTGTACTGTTACCATTGTGTTTTTAGGGACTATTATTCACTTTTTCAGCTAGAGGCACAAAGTCGAATCAATGCTTTACATATGGCTGGATTAACATATTAGAGGGCCATGGGGTAAAAAAAAGAAAATGGGGCTTCTACTGATCCTTCACTATTGCATTGTGTATGTATCGTCCAGTACCTCTGCGCCAGAGTAATAATATCACCTAGCCACAAGGTTTATGTGCTTCAGTTAGACTATGGTAATTTGATTAAAAACCACTTTATTTAGAAATCTGCACCATGGAAGCACAATAGGAACCTGGTTTGTAATATGCAGCTGCGGCCTGATAATGGGCCCAGCCTTGTCCACCAAAGACTGATTCAGTGGTGTCTGACCAATAGTTCAGGAACGTTGGGTGGAAAGTCCTTGTTGAAGGGCAGCAAATATATTCTCGTTGCTTTTGGTGTTTTATAAAAATGATTCACTGGCTTCTTGTTCAGTTGTGTAAATGAATTTTTTTTTAAATGTATGAAGTTGCAGACTATCCTTTACATGTGGCCTTATAACACTGACGTTTCCGGCTGCACATGAGGGTTTCAGCATACATGTCCTTAGAGGTGGATGATCAGTCATTAGGGGGATCTGTATTTTAGGGTTAACACAGCTGGTTCACTGCTACTGGAGTGAATTAGTTTTTCTTGGTGGACGTCTCTTCGGGCGTACAGTTCTTCAGACGGGAACAGGTGGCCACACGGTTTCCCTCCCAGTAGCCGGCGTCTTGGCCGTCATGACAACGACACTTGGTGCAGGAGTCCACCCAGAAGGGCTCTCCTGCAGGAATCACCTGGCTGCGTGACGCATCCACGTAGCAGTTGGGACCTGGAGGGAGGTGAGTATAGCACAGGTGAGTGTAACTGCAGCTGAACAGATATCACAAACACGGAAGCTGATAAAGTCACTTGGACAGCATTGTGCATACTCATCCCTGTGTGTGCAGATAGACAATAGCATTATAATTACATTTGACAGTGCTGCTCATACAATAGAGATAGTAGCACCTCCGAGATGGCTTCTAAATGTACTTTCTACTCTTGTTATTGTGTGCTATTTACCATCCTTGCATTCAGGGCAGCATTTCCCGGGCTGGTAGATGGGGTTGACACATGGTGGAGGGGCACAATCTGCTACTAAACACCGGGCGATGCCGTCATTGTCACAAGTGCACTGCTCACATTCTGATGGCTAGGAATACACACACACAAACACACATACACGAGCAGAGTGAGACTCAACATGGATTATACTGTATTTTTAACCATCTCTTATTGTGCCATCTCAAAAGGGGGCGCCATTTACCTCCAATTCCCTGCTGTACACTCAAGTGACATACCAACATACCACACTGGAATTCATTGGTTCAGAGTATTGGAAGGAAATAGACTGAAAAAGATATTTATGGCCTTTTCAGCATAGTTATAACACATAAGCTTATAGGGAAACTGTCATTGTTTGTTAATCTAATTTTAAAACTATGCCTGTGCATATTTACATAGTAAGGTAACGGGGAACAGCAATTGCAGACAATGGTGAAACCTGCATGAAACAGAGCAACAGACCTGATGTTTACATACAAACAGTGTTGAGCTGCTGCTGCCCTTTGCTTTTGTTTCTTAGTAATACATTATTTACAATCTGGGTCCACCGCACATTGTATGAAGCTCAACTTTCTGCAGAAAAACCCTTATATAAAGTCATATGTCTGGGTTATTCTGTGTGATCCATGTCTTTCTTTTTAATTATTTGTGGTATTTCAATAACGTTTCTGTTAGACATTGTTTCTGCACATTCTGTCTGAAAATATACTGTCATTAAATAGCTTTGCAGTGAAAAATAGGATTGCCATTAGAGGCCCTACAATAGAGAAAATAAAGTATATTCTATTCTATATTACCCTAACCCTTCTTCTGAAGGGACTTCTTATGAATAAACAATTTCTACTCATGACCCCCTAATCACATGTTATAGTCTTAGTTGTGAGCAGACCAGAGTCATTTTAGAATTTTGGAATATTTAGCCAGAAGAGTTCAAATGTTTCAGTTATTTGCAAGTAAATAACTTTTTTTTTTAAATAAGTTTTTAGGTTTTTTTCAGGGGAGGACAACTAATCCCCTAAATCGTCTGGTAGTTTGGGACTTGACTTCCAACACATCAAAATATCCATAATATAATATTAGGTTATAATATTTGGATACTGATTCCATAAAGAAGACAATTGATTAATCTCAGAACATGTAAGGCCTCACAGTAAAATGAGTAGACTATTTATTGGGCATACCTGGAAGTTCTGCCCCAGCTCGTACACCACGCCTCGGTACTCGCACCCGATCTTCTCACACCTGGGACAGCAGTCTGTGGGGTAGTGGCTGACATGGATGCATGCAGCCGGGAGAGTGGTGCACTCGGTGCGGGAACACGCGGAACCGTCAACGGTGCATTCGCATTGGGTGCAGTGATCAGTGTCCAGAAAATACCATTCCCCCACGAAGTATGTGCTGCCGTTTGCCTTGCAGGTGCTGACCGAGAAGCCGAAGCCGGCCTGTGCGCACAGCAACAGTGCCAAAACGGCCGTGCGTATTGTGCGCTCCAAGGAAAGACGCTCACCGAAAAGCATGATGAGTTTAGTTGATTCACTTTGCCCAAACACAAAAAGCACGTCAGAAGAAAAAAGAAGCAGCACTGTAGTCCAGCTTGGGTTTTGTTGGACAGATAGGCTAACACAACTTTACAAAAATGTCTAGTTTGTCACATTGTTACTGTGCGCTGAAATCCTTGGTGTTACCTCAGTGCTCCCTCCGCTGCGGTCTGTCCGGGGCTGCGCACACTCCTCCAAAGAAGCCGGAAGGGGGTGGAGGTCGGGGGCATAAAGAGGGAAAGTTATAGCCTACTCACTGCCTGTCTGCAGAGTTCACATGCCAGCCTCAGCTAAAGTCCGCCTCCCATTTAACTTCTTGAAGTAGGCTAAATTAGTGCAGACTTTTAACAAGGGCACAGGTGGTCTGCTGTGTTTAAGCAATTTGTAGGCTAACTGTAGAAAAGTTCTAGGCCTAGCCTGAGGCTATATTAAATAGCCTAAATGTTAGGCAATTGTTATAGCCTAATTATTGTTGATAAGTGTAGGCCAACAAAGTAACGACATTAGTTTATTTTTGTGAGTGTTTCGCCCCATCAATTTACATTCAATGTGTGCTATTGTATTTGAATGTAGCACACTCAGTGTATTAACATTCACAGTCAATGGTTTCTACGAGATATGAGGCTTATAAATAGATTATTGAAAAAACCTACAGTTGACGGTGCATGTTAATCTCGCGAGATCTCCCCCTTAGCAACTGGAATGTTGCCCCTGGATACCATAGCCTTGCTGGAGCCAAGGAGCTAATAAAGGTGAGCGCTTGATTCTCTGTAGAAACACAATAAACGAAGTTTTACAAACTTTTATTCTGTTCATTTGTTGTTTTATTTTCACAAACAACAACAACTATATTTTTACTGCCAGTGTTTGAATTACGCTCTGTGAATATCTAACATGTTGGGTTTACAGTCAACAGGTGGGGAGGTAGGCTACTAGCGTTAAAATCGCAGCTATTTCCGCTAACTTACTTTCTTTTGTGGAAGAAGTAGGCCACTTAAAAGTTTAATTTATGGAAAAACAGCAATACCACAGTGTCAGGTTGGGTTTCATAGCAGCCAAGGGTTAATGTGCTGGTACAGATAGACAGGGGACAGGGGACAACAATCCGAGGAAACAAACAGGCCTTCAACATTAGGCTACTTAAAAAGAGTATGGCCTACATCACCACCTGATGAAATATAACTAGCAGCAACTTAAAGTATTAAATAAGTGTAGTGTATCGTATGGTTTTAGATAAATATACTTTGAAAGTAGCCATCAAAAGGTAGCTGTCTTTCTTTCTAAATCTCCTAGGGCTATGGGAGATAAAATGTCTTTTTCACAAATTGTCAGAAATCATTTTGACAAAAATTATTTTAGCAGTTTCAATTGTTTTAAAAAATACCTAGTTGCACTTTTAGTTTATTCTAATACATTGTCACATTATTGTGATGTAAAATTGTAATTGTCAAAGTTACTCTAGGATAACAACAGTCACATAGATGCAGTGGATTAGAAAGTTACAATACGTCCCGGAGTACAGTAACAAAACATGAAAATGAAGTACCTGAGTAAATTGCACTCAATTATATTCCACCATTGCTGGACTTTCATATTAGACAACCTCTCCCAATTATTGTGTTTCTTCTGCGATTATATATTCTATTCCTTCACCCCTAGATTTGCCATTTGTATGCAGTCTCCTGTTGGAAACCAGGTCTGGTGCCCTGGGCCGTCTCTGTGGAGCCTGATCGCTGAACATGTTTCTGGGTCAGAGCTGCCTAAGATCTGTGAAGCCCTGGGCCACTCCATCATTGACATGTACACTGAGGTGCACGCTGAGGTAAGTGAGGGTTTCATGATGCGGCAATATTTTGTATTGCTGCATCAATTGTTGTTTATTTGTTAAAATAAGTCAGACACTAGTACAGTCATCACAAGAAATACCAGCACGCCATCTCCAAAAATGTCCTGGTTTCATTTGATCAGCCAGGCATTCCTTAAGACTGTTGTGAAAGTAGGTTAGTTTGTCTGTGTGTACACTCATTCATTTGTAATTCCCAGACTTTCCTTATGAAAGTAAAAAAACGCTGGTCAACTGGCACTGTGCTGCAGCCGGAGTCCAAACGTGAGCGAGACAGACGTAAATATTTATTCAAACTCTCAGCCCCTCAACACCCAATCGCATAGAAACTTCCTACGCTCCAAGAGAAATGACCTCATCCGAGAAATACTCACAGGGTTTATGTGAGAAACAGCTCCATCTAAGGTGAAGCAGCACACCCCCTCAATAAACGGGCCAGTGCAAGGTCAAGATGAGTCTTCAAGTGTTAAAATTGCATTTGAAAAGACAAGCAGTGCGAGGAAAGTCTAAGTGAATGTGGCCAAAAATCATGCATTCAAACAAAAAATAGATATAATTACACGGATCTCTTAAGGACTTCCTGTAGCGTCCATATTTTGATCATAATCTCTGCTGAGTTCAAATTAATGTAGGGCTGCAAAATCTTGTTTTATTCAGCCAACCATCCAAAACTTTAAGATATTCAATTCATAGTAGTGTACACAGAGAAAGATAACTTTTAATGATCAAACGATTATCAAAATAGTCGCGATTGAATGTTTTGTGGAACATTATACGGTGCATTGAAAACGTCTCAGTGGTTGACCTTAAAGCTACATGTGAAGAACTGAGTTCACTAAGGGAACATTCCTTTTCAAGCTGAATTACATAGCAGAGGTCGTGCCATGTGCCATGTGCATTGAAGACCGAGTCTGCAGCTGTAGATTTCACACAGACAGACACAAAGAATTCCTTTTATCAGCACTATCTTGGCTTTCCTGCTGCCAACTTCTCTTCTTTTTACTCCTGTGCTTTGTGTTTGTTCCTTATTGAAAACTCCATCTGTAGATGTTATCAGCCGGCACTGAGCCAACAGATTTCTCTTTGCAGAAAAACACATTGGCATGGTCCGTCTCAGCTCTCAAATCGTGCCTTTTAGACGCTGACAAAATATAATTTTTTAGGTAACATGAAAAAAAAATCAGATCCGGTAACTTCAAAAGCATGCATGCACACACACACACACACACACACACACACACACACACACACACACACACACACACACACACACACACACACACACACACACACACACACACACACACACACACACACACACACAGGCATGCAGCAAGAAGGAATATTCAATTCAATTGTCAAATTGAATGTCTCTTTACATTACAAAGACTGGATGTTAGGCACAATGCAAGCATTAAACCCAAAATCTAGCCAGAATGATGCAGAGTAATTCCTCATACATGCATACACACACACACAGACACACACACTCACACACACACACACACACTAACACCCAGAAAGAGGCCCAGTAAGCTTAGTGAGTCAGGGGGTCGGTATAACCATGGGTATAACAGGGTTAAAGGGGCTAATCCCCAACTGATGATAAGACCGTTAGCGACACATATTCTTTGACTTGATTCTGTATGTGTCCGTGCAGAGAAAACAGTTACATGCGTGTGTGTGTGTGTGTGTGTGTCTGTGTGTGTGACTTTAAATTTTTCACTTGTGTTTTTTTTTTCAGCCACAGTTAGGCAGATGCAGTGGCTGGGTCGGGTGTAAAGCCCTCAGACGGAAAGAAAGATTTAAGGAAATTTCCTGGGAGGAAAAGAAACAAAGCACAGAGCGCCTTATTCAAACCCTCTCAAACTAAATAGTGCACGCGCAGGTTTCCTTCACTTATTACATTTAGCTGGAGGGTGGACCACTTTCATTTTTTTCCTTTTTTCCCCCTTGTCCATCCCTTACTATCTCCATGCCTTTTTCCCGCCGTCTGTTTCTCCTGAAGCCGTGTAATGAATTCCATCCCTCAGTGAGCCGCTGTGAAAAAGTAATAGTTGATCTCCTCCATTCCTCAATATACCCAGCCATTCCTCCCTCTATCAAGGTCTCCATTGTCTCCGGCGGTGAGATCAGAGGGTACACAAGCCTCTCCTTTCAAAGTCTCTCCACCAGGCCAATCTCTCCATACCTCCCCTCTGCACTCTTGAAAAATGAGCCCTTAAAAATATATATATTCTAAAGGCCCGATTCAATTCTTCTATGGCCATTGCTCCTAGTATTTCTTTGTTGTCGAAATTACAGGTTTCAGCAGCGCTCCCTTAAAATAGCTCCTGGATGAGATCAGCACCATAACAGGGGAATAGAGGGGGGGGGGGGAGGATTCAGGAACTACTTGTTAGCCAGTGAGCCATTAATCCTGTTACATAAACACCTCAACACCTAAAGACAGACAGAGGAAGCTAGTGTGAGTGAATAGGGCAGTGTGTGTGTGTGTGCATGTGTGTGTGCGTGTGTGTGCGTGTGTGTGTACAACATGCTGAGTGAATGCTGTTATGTGTGTGTCGACGCATACTCACACCATCGAAGGCCAGAAATGGCGTGTTCAGTGTTTTCTTTTGAAGTCAGTGAAATCTTTGACCGCGACATGACAGGAGTGATTGGCAGGTGTGTGATAATGGTATCCAGATTTCACTGAGACTCTCATTCACACTTTGACATTTTTACCATTGTCTTCTTTCTAACCCAGCTTGTGTGCAGTTACATAAAACACGCTAGTTCATGTCCCTCAGCTCTTTTACGCCTTTTTTCAATTTGAAAAGAATGTATAATAATACTAATAATAAAGCAGAATATTTTTAGTTCTAGGATACATTTACAATGCAATATAATATCAGCAATGCTTCTTAATCCTGTAAGCATTACTGTCACTCACCTAAGCCTTTATTTATTTATACTCATGTGCAATAAGTCACCAAATATATATTTCCCCCATTACATCGCTGTTTGCTAATTAGTTATATTGTCGTCAGTGATGCACAGATTTTTACATGTTACATATTTTGTGTTTAAAAAAATATATATTTGTCTAAATATTTTCATATAATGTAGATATTTCTTATTCTGATATAACTATTGTTATATTTTCATGTTGTTATATATTCTTTACATGTTTACACATTTTGTTTTCTATGCATATTTCTGTTTTAAAATGTCAATAAACCAGATTTTGATATTTTATAGAGTATATCCGATTCTGATTCCGGAGTGCAGACAGTGTAGTGTTCAATTTAGGTGTCATGTTAAAGAGGAATCCTGCACCTACCTGCACTTCTACTGAGTGTGCACCGCAGTATGACACACTCACTGTACTGACTCACTCACACGTCATAGTCGTATGTTGGACTCATTAATACTCCAAAGAAGTAAGAATATGCCTGAGACGTGAGAAATTCCGCTGTCACTCTCAGGCAGCTTGGCTGTTTGTAGGCAAACCACTGGACGAAATCCTGTATATCTTTACATTGCAAGTAGACTGTCCACTTTGAGGGGGCTTCACTAAATCACATTGCATTTCGGAAATATCTTCTCATCATCTATCTCAGAACCCTCCATGACTTGGTTTTAAAAAGGCAATAGCTGTGAACTTCAGAATAAAGGCAGAGAAAAGGAGCGCTTCTTTTTGGTGGTGGGTGGGAAAAAAATGTATCTAACAAGGTGCTCTTTGGTGCAGGGGTGATCCAACAGGAACAAAACATTTTGCATATTTAACTCTTTTTACCATGCATTAGCCGCATCAATAAAGGCTTTTTAATTTTTGCAACAAGAGTGCCTTGGTATTAGCTGTAAACTTCACTTGGATTGACAGAGTCTTGTAAATATCCTGTTGCTACAATGTTTAATGGAATGTTGAATCCCTGGTTGTTTTCTCTGACTCGTATTAATAATATTTTGCAGGCGGAGATGTGGCACCAGATGTGGCAGTGCAACATTAGCAGCAGCAGGCCAGGGAGTCAGCAGGGCTCCCCTCTAGCTGACCCCCCGGCAGTCAAAGAGCTGCTGAGAGCCGAGGTCAAGATGTTACTGCAGACTCTCACAGAGCGCGCCAGCAGGGGGGGGAGGTAGGTGCTAAAATCTCACACACATAAATCCACTCTACTGTTCATTATTAGAGACTTATTTAAAGGTTATGTTATTTGACCTTTGGGCGAACCTGCGCCAAAGACATAATTGGTTTGAATTTATGCCTGCTTGTACAGCAGCAGCAGCGAGCCAATAAAGACGCTCTGCTTACCAGTGAGAAAAAAAGAACTGTGCTGGAATGGGATTTTGATGTTAATTAGAAGCAGCGCAACACAAATCATATCTTACTTATAATTTACTGTCAAATGGGAATGTGTGAACACAGTGAAAATAAAAGCTTTGAAATATGTATCTCCAGCCCCTTGAAAAAAATGGATATTCACTTCTACACCACTGTTGTCATTGTGTGCTGTTGTGGTTTGACATTGTCGGCTAACCTTTGTTAACGTGGTTAGAGTAATTTGCTAACTTCATACTTGCCACACACAATTTGGCAGCCAGTCAACTTTCATTCAATAGTTGAACACTATGGCGGCAGAAAGTGCACTTTTTGAACCAGGTCCTCAGGGAATTTACGTTGTCAACATTTAGCTTGAATTAAAATTCAGACTGCATGTTTGACCAGGGGCGGCCTTAACAATCTGGACCTAGTGTGGGGCCCCCCACTTTTTTTTTATACATATTTCTTGTGAATGCTGTGCATGCTGCACGCAAAAAGAAAACAGATTGTAGAATCCAGTTGGTTCGTAGACGGTTTATGAGATGATGGGCCACTGGGTGCAGACTCTTAAAAGGCCCCCCCACTCCTACCTATCCAGTCAGGTACACTGACTTTTCTGCACAGATACATACAATTAATTGTAAAAACATATTAAGGAAGTCAGTGTTTCTCAAAGGATTTAGGGATACTGTGGGAGGGACCCTGGTATTTCTCCCCTACTAGTTGAGGGGCCCATGATGATTTATTTCCTTTTATTTAGTCTTATTCCTTTTTGGACCCTGTTATTGACATGAGTGACTGAGCTCTTTTACAATGCGACATGAAAAGTTACTATCAGTATCTCTGGCTTAGGGCCCCCTGAGGCCCCTGGGCCTGGTAGCATGCTCAAGAATTTTTGATTATTCATAAAAAAAAAACATAGCATTGAAACATAGCTAAGGCCGCTACTGTGTTTGACATCCATGGGCTTGATACACAGCTTGGTTCCAGATGTATGTCAACACTTATGATTATTTTTTTATTCCATAAATGCAGTTTCTCTGTTGATCACATGTGTTGGTTTATCCTACCAAGAGATTTTTATTTTTTCCTCTTCAGTGCTCTGAGCCAAGCAACACTGAGACACAGATGTGGTATGGGCATGTGGGTTAAGACCCTGCCTTCACACCCCCTGCGTCATCTTTCCCCTAACAAAGAGTGCCATAAAATGCTATGTTGTGTTCCCACGTCAGTTACCAATGGGATGGAAAGCAGAAAAGGAACAAAAGTTTTTTGGGCGTTGGGATGCTGTAAACTGGTTTGGGAATTGTGGAACAATGGGACAATTATAGGAGGGGAGACTAACATGCATTCCTCACTAAAGGCCAATGAACACTAGCCTAGATTGTAATAGCCCTGTCGCTGCTAGCTGCATTGGATTACAGAGATATTTTCTTTCTATCTTAAATAGGCATCTAAATATTCTTAATCTTTAAGTAGAAAACTAAGAGTAAAACTGAACATATTCAGTTGTCAGTGAAATGCTCCCAATGAAAATGCTCTGTATCTGCTTTGTGATTTATAAGCTCCTCAAAAAGTGTTAAAACGTTCCAATTGCTGAGTTTTTTTTCTGCAGCTAATCTTACAACTCAGGTCAGGGATAAACTTGTAGCGATTGCCATTTTAATGACATGTCTTAAAATATACTCTTAAAAATGTATTTAAAACCTGTTGGCAGGATAATATTGGTTACTAATCCTTACAATTTGATAAGCGAATAAGGCTGTTCATTTTTAATGTGTTTGTGAGGACGTACTTGTGTGAAAGTGTGAGCCTCTAAATATCCCAGCAACGAGCTTGCTGCTGCCAGGAATGTTGCCCCATGTCAACTCTCAGGTCTTGCTGAGGCCTTTTAGGAAAAACCACAATATAAGATGGATTGTTCTCTGTTTTTTGGCACACCATTTATTACCTGTCAATTTGTCGTTGTCCTTGTCATTTGTTATTTATTTTATTATTTTCTGTGTCTGTTTTTGTTGTGTATGTGGAATTATAAACTGCAAGCTTGTCTATAGTGGTTTTAAGGATATTTTTGGTGTGTTTATAGTCTAACAGATTTAAGATTTGGTAGAAAGCTCATTCCTTTTTTGACAAATGTATTGCATTTATTTATGCTTCTTTTGATCCGTTTTATCCCCATGCTGAAACAATCAACACATTACAGCCAGCTCTGTGAGGCTGTACTCTGGCACAGCAGATCAGCTAAATACAAACATCTGCATTCTAACCAACAAGTTTAGAATGTTAGCAGGCTAACAATCAGTAATACGCAGTAAACACAAAGTTATGTGGCAATCCATCCAATAGTTGTTGAAACACTTCACTCAGAACTACAGATGTGAAACTCATGGTCGCGCCAGAGAAAAACTCACCAAAGCCATTAGAATTCACCCTCTGGGGGGAAAATAATTGTACAAAATGTATTGAAATCCGTCAAGTACTTGTTTTGAGATATTTTAGCTAGGACCCAAGTGGAGTCCATGGCTGACGTGCACTGATAATAAAAGTTGCACTATTGTTATTATGTGTGTATTAACTTAAAATCGAAGTCTCCGTTCAGTGTACTCAGCTGCAGTATCATTCTGATAGACACAAAGGCATTGTGTCTTATTAAAGTGTCACTGGTTGCCCGCACATCACAAGTCACTGTTGTGAAGGGCTTGGCCTGGGATGTAATGGATTAGAAAAAGTCCACTTCAGAGGGAGAAATACAGCCTATTGTTGTTGGCTGTGTAAGAACTCTACCAAAGAAAGTATTGGTGCCACATAGACTGTGCCAGCACTAATCGCTTTTTCTCTTTGAAGTTGGCTGCAGTATACTTGTTGACCTTGATGCATAGTGTGTGTGTGTGTGTGTGTGTGTGTGTGTGTGTGTGTGTGTGTGTGTGTGTGTGTGTGTGTGTGTGTGTGTGTGTGTGTGTGTGTGTGTGTGTGTGTGTGTGTGTGTGTGTGTGTGTGTGTGTGTGTGTGTGTGTGTGTGTGTGTGTGTGTGTGTGTGTGTGTGTGTGTGTGTGTGTGTGTGTGTGGTGTGGTGTGGTGTGTGACTGTGTTTCGAGTCTTTGATCATTCAGTTAGGCTAAGTCCCAAGTGTGTATCAGCTGAATAGCTTTCAGGAGTAAACTGAACACACTTTCTCTTAATAATGCACCACTGGTCGTCTGTTTGTCAATTCAGTTCAATTTAAAATGCTTTGTTGGCATGGAAATTGAGAAAATATTGCAGAGGCATCAAGATACAGACCTTCATCTTTCTCCCTCTTTAATAATGTGTGTGTGTATGTGTGTTTTCACCTAATTTATCAGACGTGTTAGCCAAGAGCACTTTACTATGTTATCAGCAAAGGCCGCACTGACTGATTTGCTTGAAACCACATCAGCAGGAGGGCGGGTTACAATAGCTCATTACAGACTTTTTCCTGTGATTTGTGCTATTCAATGTGCGAATGAGGTTGCTTGGGTGGGTCTCTACCTTGTAAAAGTCCACTGATCTTTCTTACTGGCCTCCTCCTGTGTGGTCCTGATGCTTTGGCCATCCAAACACACTCACTCACACACACACACACACACACACACACACACACACACACACACACACACACACACACACACACACACACACACACACACCACTCCATGTCATTGTCTTGGTCGCTTGAAAAGATGCATTTCCATGTAGGGACAAGATTGAACAGAGGTGACCAAGCTGTCACCTCTCCTGCAGCTGCCCACACCATCTGCTTGTTTATTTTTGTCCCACTCGGATTGTTCAGAAAATATAATGTCGCTGCTGTTTATCACATAGATGAAAGACAATAGAACAGTTTATATTTTTAAATGACTAATGGCTCTTAAAACTTTGAATCAAAAGTCAACCTAAAGAGGTTTTAGACTGTTTAAAGACAATAGAAGCAGATACATTAAATTGACGTGTTGTGTAAAGAGCCTTCGTTTGTCTGTGCTGCTGTTGCTATAGAGATGGTGAGGAGCTCTTGTTTCGGTACAAACCTGAGACGGTGGACTACGCCCTTGGTCACCTTGACAGCTGTGACACAAACTGCAACAACCTTGAAAATAGCAATAGTAGGAGTGTGTAAGTAACAGCAGCGAAACAGAACTTGAATGTTTCCCTGGAATGATACAGTGCAATTCATAATGCATAACATCTCTCTTTTTTTAATCTGCTTTCATCCACCCTTTTCTTACTTTTCTCTCCTTCTCACCTCCAGACCAAGCTCTCCCTGTTCAGTCCAGTCCAATGCTGAGGACGAGATTGAGGCAATGAGAGACAAGATGAATATCACAGACATTGACCAAGTTGTGGACCGCCTCAAGTAAGTGCTATAAAACAGTGTTTCCCAATCTGACCTCAGCCCGACCCCAGCCTGATTTTTGAGGCTGATACTGATATCGATATTTGGTTTAAAAACTCTGATACGATATAATGATGATAAACCGGAACAAAAGGGCGGCTTGCATATGTAACTGCTGTTATGTTTCAAACTAAAAATATTTAAAATTGTAGATGTTATTAAGGATTAAGAATAGAATGTCTGGAGCACAATTATCCCCTTAAATGTAATTGTATCATTATTATGTCAAATATATGACCTTGTTATCTTCTCATGACGTCCAAAACAGTGTGTCCTCAGAGAAGGTTTGAGTCTTCCATAGGTTGTGTCGAAGCTTAGCTCAGTAGCTTAGTATATGTTGGATACATACATGTAATTTAATTTGCCGAAACATAGGGTTTGTATTTTTTCAACATTGCACCCTGTTTTGTCCCACTTCTCATCAATCACTGACATATATATACATTTGGTTATCAACACATCACACTGGCACAAATGGAGTTGCATGTCAGTAGCCAGTGGTCTGGATTAGTTTGTTTAAAAAAACAAAAACAACTATTCATAAGTTCTCTGTAGGTCTGTCAGTGAACTCCATCCTCTTCTCCTCTCAGGTTTTCCTTTGTGGCTCCTTCACACACCGTTCCTCCTCTCCTTCCTCCATCTCTCACTCTGAGGCCCACAGGGCATGTGCAGTCTCATTTCTCTCTCTCTCTCTCCCTCTCTCTCTCTCTCTCTCTCTCTCTCTCTTCTGTCTCTCTCTCTCTCTTTTGCTCTCTCTCTCTCTCTCTTTCCCATTTCCTGACTTTGACCAGAACAAAAGGGCCCATTGTCGGAAAATGGATCCCAGAGCAGAGGCACAAGTTTCTTTTTCATATGAAAGAAGTGAAAAAATAACAAAGTCTCACTACTGTTATGTAACTAGAGAGAGCTTAGATGGGGAGGAGGGGGGGGGGGGTAGGACACTGTATCCTCTGTACACTTATGAAAACTACAGAGGATAAAGTCTGTACAGACACCAAGTGCACCTATATTATATAGTGTGTATTTGTCAAAGATCTAACTGAACCAACGTGTCTGTCTGTCTCTGTCTGTCTCTGTCTGTCTGTCTGTCTGTCTGTCTGTCTAGGTATGTCCTGGTGGAGGAATGTGAAGCGTTGAACAGGCTGGTAAAGCAATTAAAGGTAGGAAGCAACGGATGGAAAACAGCCAACTACCAAATAAATGTGTTATCACATATTGACTAGCTGTATTGATGCCCCTGTGAATGGATTAAGACATTGTAAACTTGAAAGACTTGACTCCCTGCTTTTCTTCCCACATTGCACAGTATTACAACCCCCCCATCATTGTGTTAACATTTACCAAAAACTCTGTCGGACTTTTCTTGGAAATTTTACTAGAATTTGAAACGTTCACCCAGACTCCATGAGTTGCAGTGGTTGGATGCAGTTTGTCCAATGAGCGGTTTATATCTAATATATGATGTATTCTGAACATTATTTAGGGGGCAGTCTTTTTCTGGAAAACAAAACACTTTCTCTCTAAGGTTTTTCCCTCAGGTAGACCTACTAACTCTCTGTTGGCACTGAAACCCTGCAGAGGTTTCCATTTGCACAGACACGCACGCACACACACGCGCACACACACACACACACACACACACACACACACACACACACACACACACACACACACACACACACACACACACACACACACACACACACACACACACACACACACACACACACACACACACACACACACACACACACACAGGAAACCTGCTAGGGCTCAGTCTAAGCTTGTTTTTATTCCCATCTGTCTGGCCAAGAGTTTTTGCAGTGCTGCTGAGTAAGATCAATCTCGGCCCAATCATTCAAATGACTTGCATACAGACATACAGTATGTAGACAGACACACAAGCACTCTAACAAAGAGACACACGCGTGCATGCTTGCATACAATCTGGCTACGCTGTCATGCTTGTCTGGCATTATGAGGGACCCAGAGAGTGAGCCAGTTAAGAGACCAGATGTAGGTCTTTTCTGCAGAACAGATGTGTGTGTATGCGTGCCTGCCTGAAAATGTTACATGTGGAAAAATGGGAAAACGGCATAGGGAAGAAATAACTGAAAATAGTCTCTCAAAGTCTGTGGTTCAGATGTTTGTTGAGAGTTAAAAGGGGATATGGTGCATGACCTCAGAGTATTATTGTGTTTGTTGCATAAAGACCCACATATTCAAATGTTATAAAAAATGTAAATAAAATATATAAAGTAGCGAAGATCCCATTGCAAACTAAACGGTGTGAGCAGGTGGTATGAAACCGGTGAATGAGCTTATTGTGCACACTCCCTTTAAGTGGTGGATGATGCTGATGACTTGTGGAGCAAGGCTTCGCTGCCTCAGTGGCCGCAATAACTCATCTGTATAGCTCACTACACTGTCTATAGGATGTTTAGCTTGTACTGTAACATACATATTTAGAAAGTCTAAACATGTATGCATATGTTAATTCAGGTCATGTCCTCAGTCTGCTACGAAAATAATACAGAATTATACTATAGGGCAGGCTTAACAGAGGAGTAGTAATACTATTTTCTTAAGTACAGACTAAAGTAGCCTAGTTAGGCTACTTAGCTGTCTTGCTATTGTTGTTGTTCCGCGCTGGTAATCGACTGCATGTAATATTAAAGGAAAACATGTCTGCCTGTAGGATGGGCTGTACAGTGTCCTGCTTTGGGACTCTCATGACCTTCTCATCACCGTCACATTTAACGCAGCTTAGATTGCTATCGATTTAGCACTGTTAAATTATATCATTTTAAGCTACTAAATGGAGCCAAATCAGGCCTTCAGAGGCTCGTTACGACACAATCAAATTGCCTTTTTAAAGCATTATGTAGCAGCAAATCCATAAATTGGTCCAGAACGCAATGGTAATGACCCATTTTTCTCCCGTAGAACGGCTTGGCCCAGCAGCAGTCCCAACTCCCACATGCCGTACTGAGACACACAGTACGCGGCCTCTAGGTGTTGAATGTAATGTCAGCCAGTTAAGAAAATTGTAGCATCGCATCACTTTCAAGCTGCGGAGACTATGCAGAAATTCCTACTTAAATATCCTGGCCTTTAAAGTATAGTCAGAGGAGCTTCATTTATTCATTCACTGTTAATAACTGAATATTTTCTCTTCATTGATCCTAATCCATGGCAAAATGACCTCAAGTTAAGGTCATTTTTGCGAACTCCCTGTCACAGTTCTTCACCTGGCCATCTTTTTCTCCCTGTGTAATTCCAAGGCTGCGACCATGTCAGTCCCTCTGCGCTATCTTAACGTGTTTGGGATGTTCGCTTTGAAACTGAATGTGGTGCGGAAGTCTCTTCATTCAAGGTTTTCCACTTCATGGTACTCCAGTTACATCCACATGTAATAATGGGTTTTGAATTGAAGTCGGTTAGAGTTTCCCTTTCTGTTGCTTTTGTTAATAATAGTCCAGATAGCGTTGGTTTTAGACTTTCGAGGCATTCTTTTTTCTTTTACACTCTACACACTACACCGCTTTTGAGGCTTTTTAAATGATTTCATAGCCTCTTAGGTCTCAGCCGTACCCCTTCTGTAAAGTGGTAGATTTTCCCCACTGGTGATAGTAATATTAATAGCTGGGCTCTGCCAGTGCAGGAGCATTGTAACCGTAGTCATTTGTGGTGGTCGTCACTGGAGTCAACAGGGCCTGTTTGGTTTTGGTGGTGTTTTGCTGGTCTAAATGGGGCGGAAGTAGCCTCTTGTTGGTTGAGTTGCTACAAACTATGTGGTTGACATACTGTTTAACTTAAACCTGTGCTCTATTTAACCAGCCTCAATAGTCAGATTATGACCTGAGTGTGTGTGTGTGTGTGTGTGTGTGTGTGTGTGTGTGTGTGTGTGTGTGTGTGTGTGTGTGTGTGTGTGTGTGTGTGTGTGTGTGTGTGTGTGTGTGTGTGTGTGTGTGTGTGTGTGTGTGTGTGTGTGTGTGTGTGTGTGTCGCCTAAGATGATAAAACAACAGCAGCCATCGGTAGCTGGTTTCAGCTGGATTTTGTAGGATGACTGGTGACCCTGGTTTTCCTCTTTCTGGTTCTGCATCAGTGCAAGGACAGTCTGTGTATGTTGGCCGTACAGATGTAGATTTGGGGTTCTAGAGGTTCGTATATAAGTGTAATGACAGTAACATACAAGCTTTCCTAAAATATCAGCAAGTCAGCGCCATGGTAATGGGCTCAAACCCCACACGGACCACAAAGCCTATTTTCGGACTTAGCACATACTTTGTCTGCTGATCTGAAGGACAAAACTTGGAGGTTTGGGTTTCGAATCCCACTGGGAAAATAGACCCAAAATATATGTTTTAACTGTCAGTCTCCAGGCATGTGGGTGTGTGTGTGTGTGTGTCTGTGTGTCTGTGTATACGTCGGTTTGTGTAATAGGACTATATAGTCTGTGGTTGCTATAAAGTGTTTGTGCTGGTGTAAGATGAGGAGAGGAGGCCTCAAGTCTATGGTAACAAAACTCATTAAGACACACTTTTTGGTTTTGCCTGCTACGAACACACACACACACACACACACACACACACACACACACACGTTTTGGGTTTCATTTGTATAAATATTTGAGGCCAAATTATGATGGAAGAACCGCTGCTCAATCGCTTAGTGGTCTCACACACACACACACACACACACACACACACACACACACACACACACACACACACTCTCTCTCTTTCCTCTTTCTCCCACTGTTAATTTCATCTTTTTTCCTTGTTCCTTTTCTATTTCCAAAGAGTCATGCTTTTCAATAACATGTTAAATACATTTACCTCCATTTCCCCTGCAATAGGCTGAATGTGGCCTTTTTTGCCATTGTATCATTTGTAACAGTGCTGATGCTCTCACATCAGTCACTTTTCTTTCTGTGTTTCCTGCAGACAAATATCAAACAAAAGTGTCAACGTCACGATGGATTTAATCAACCAGAACCTACGCTTGCAGGTGAGTGTGTTTGCCATCATTTTAGGTGTTTGCTGCCATCTGCTGGCAAATCATTGCTTAACACTCATTGTGATTCCACTGATGTTCCATTTAATCTTTAGCTCAGAGAATACATTTACAGATGAAAGGAGAACGATAATAATTTCACCCATCATTAGCTGAGAGAACTCACTCTGAAACATATTTATGAATGGAAAAAAAGAGAGAGATAGAGGACTCCAGCCAAATCCATCTCCTGTGGGCCAAATGAAACCAAAGCTTATAGGAGTACATTTGTGAGCAGTCTGGGTAAAAAAAAAAAAAATTAACTACATTTTCTGAACTCGAAAATGGTACTTTTCTCTTTCTTATGCACCTGGTGATTGTTATATTTTGAAGTTTTTCAGGAATGTCATACTTTATTCAAATCTCAACAATGATGTATTCTTGTATGTGTAGAGTTGAGGGAGTTGAGAGGATCATTACAAATGGACTTGGAGATCTACCCCTCTTCACTGGCTGCTTCACCTTCAGCTTCCTGCGCTCCCCCTTTGAGGGAACTGAAAAACAAGTTCAGGTCTGTTTGTTTTAATTGTTATGACAACCCATGAGAGAGAGAGAGAGAGAGAGAGAGAGTGAGAGAGAGAGAGAGAGAGAGAGAGCGAGAGAGAGCGAGAGAGAGCTAAACCATAATTCACAAGAAATCAAGGAGTAGCAGAAGAATGTTCTATTTTTATTTATTGAATTTGCCTTTTCAAAGCAATCACACAATGAGCAGTTGGCTTGGACTTCAGCAGCTCCCCCAGCCTTTGGGCCTGTCATGCCAAACAAAACAACACAACTAAAAACACAGACTCACACTGTAAAGGTAGTTCTTTTTCCTTGTCTTCATGTGATAAAAAGTTTCTAGATCTGATCCCCATTCTGATTCCTTTCCTCCAGACCATCGGTGGGACAAACGGTTTCTGATGAGACCCTGAAAGCTTTAAGCTCTACACCAGTCCTCAAACCACATCCTCCTCCTCTGTGCCATAATAGACCCAGGCCACCGTTCAGCGCTCCTTCTAGCAAGATCCCAGCTAAACTCAATAATAGTTCCTCACTGTCTAGGACTCATGGACAGCACCGAAGCCTATCAGCCTCCACTGGACCTAAGAAAACACAAACACCTTCCACCTGCAAAAGCATCCCCACTTCTGGGCATGAAAACAGCCACTTCACTGCTCCTCTTCCAGGGCCCGGCAGTGACCAGATTATGGTTAAAACTGTGCGCGACAACAGTCTTTCTACAGAGCATGATAGTGCTGGTCTCCACAGCAGGACTCCGACGTCTAGTCCTAGATTTCAAAGACAAACGCCAAGTAACTCAGCCACCCACAATACCCTTCGGTCAACCCCTCGCAGGATTCACAGCCCGAGCAGAAATTGTGATTTGTCAGCACAGACGGAGAGAATAAACAGTCCTGTCTGGAGTTCAAGAAACATCAATAGTATCCCCTCATCCCCTCACCGTGATGCAGGCGGTCACAGCAGCAGAAGTACCAGCCATTATGTCTCAACGACAGGGAAATCAAAGACACAGAATGCGACACAGAGTAGTAAATGTGCAGGTAGTTTAGTGTCAGCAACAGCTAATGAAAGAAGAAGTACTTTAGTCATGTCTGAAACCGGGAGCTCTCCTGCACAGACTAGTAGGAAGAGCAAAAATAGTCCTCTTGTCAACCATCAGCACAGTTTAGTAGCCACTCACCCTCTTCCAGCATCTGTACAGATAAATGGACAATTCTTCACTTGCCCCAAAACACCACTTGAAGGCACCACAAGTCAGCTGAAAAGTGTCCAAGATGAGCAGACAAAGCTGGAGTTAATCAACACATTTTACCAGCCAGTCCCTCCTGCAAGGGTGTCAACGTGAAGTCAGCCGCTGACCGGGCAGCTAATGGTTAAGACAGTACTAGACTTGTTGAAGGAAAAATGCTTGTTAAGGTTTGGTTGTGTCTTTTATAAAAAAACACAAAAAAAAAAACATTATTAGAGACAAAGAAATGTAATTATTTCATTGCTGTGTCTGGTCCTTGGCACAGCAGTCTACACATAGCATGACATTCAAATGAACTCGAACTCTCTGCTATCTGCAGACGAGGAAAATGGCTCCAGTGCTTGTAATGTTGCAGTGTTTTGAGTATTTGATTGAAAAATGTGTTTTATTAGGATGGGTAACACTAACAGTCCGTGCAGCCCTGCTCACCAGAGGTGGTGTTGTGTTTTTTTCAAAACCAAAAAGTAAATGGGTTATGATTACTGAAGGAGGTTTGAAGTGGACATTAGGAAAGCGACAGTGTATTTCTCTATGTGGCAAAAGTTTCGATTGATTTATAATAATAATTAATTGATATAACATTAATGAAGGCTGAATTCCATTCCTCTGCTTCAAGTGCTGGGCCCTGGTCTCGTGCATGCTGGCTCACTGACACGACTTCCTTGGACACTTGCTTTTGTGAAGAGTTCAAATGTCTGCTGTGAAATTATAAATAAATAAAATAAAAAACAAACAAACACCATTCTCTCCCGTGTCAGAGCTACACCAACACTTTATCTCTAAATCAAGTCAGATGCAATGACGTGCAATGTACAAATGACAGGAATCAAATATATCAAATAGAACATAATATAAAATACTGTGAGTAGACAAATATACAGTACGCAGCCAGGTATGAACATATATTAATATGTGAACACACACCATGCCTCTTCGTTCCCTACACACAAGCAAACATAAACAAACTATTCCCCTCCCTCCCCCTTTTTTTTAAAACATCCCAGAAATGCATTTTTAAGCCCTGTATGTGTTTTTTTCATTCATAAAATGAAAAAAGGCTGTTTCCAAAATCTGTTCTGCAAAAACTTACCTCCTCTCCCCCATCAAAGTTATACTCAAATTAACCAGATTATATAGTGAATTTTTTTATTTTGGAAATATTGAGTAAACTGTTTCTTTGTAGAGTGTATGCATGTCATTTTGGACTGCACTGATGTATTATATAAAGGCATAAAATCATGAGGAGTAAACAGAGATTCACTTTATGGAAATGCTGAGCAAAGACAGGACACAGCTGCCACTAAGTGTTACTAAACTGTTACACAGGATGTGAAAAGTCACTCAAGCAGAGTAGGTGTGAATATCATGTCATCTTATTAAATGTGAAAAAATATCTGGTAACACTTTACAATAAGGTACACAAAAAAAGAGTAGTTACCCTTTCAAAAAAGGGTAGTTTACCTTTCAAAAAATTTAAGTTTACCTTTTAAAAAGGGTAGTTTACCTTTTTAAAAGGTAAACTACCCTTTTAAAAAGGTTTGTTTACCTTTCAAAAAAGGTAAGTTTACCTTTTAAAAAAGGTAAGTTTACCTTTTAAAAAGGTAAGTTTACCTTTTAAAAAAGGTAAGTTTACCTTTTAAAAAGGTTTGTTTACCTTTCAAAAAAGGTTAGTTTACCTTTCAAAAAAGGTAAGTTTACCTTTTAAAAAGGTTTGTTTACCTTTTTAAAAGGGTAGTTTACCTTTCAAAAAATTTAAGTTTACCTTTTAAAAAGGGTAGTTTACCTTT
The DNA here is from genome assembly GCF_949987685.1 of Ammodytes marinus. Taxonomy (NCBI): domain Eukaryota; kingdom Metazoa; phylum Chordata; class Actinopteri; order Uranoscopiformes; family Ammodytidae; genus Ammodytes; species Ammodytes marinus. The sequence continues at coordinate 25,590,727 of NC_137213.1, read as the reverse complement.
TTAAAAGGTAAACTACCCTTTTTAAAAGGTAAGTTTACCTTTCAAAAAAGGTAAGTTTACCTTTTAAAAAGGGAGATGACAATTTCCATTTACAGCTAGACTTTGCACCTGCCCACGGTACCATAAACCACTGCTGGTTGACTGACCATGGTATTACTGTGCATGAATGGCCAGACAACTCTCCTGACCTGAACTCCATAGAGAAACTATGGACTATTGTCAAGAGGAAGATGATACACACCAGACCCAACAATACAGACGAGCTGAAGGCCACATCAAAGCAACCTGGGCTTCCATAACACCTCAGCAGTGCCACAGGCTGAAAGCATCCATGCCACGCCGCATTTAGGCAATAATTCATGCAAAAGGGGCCCAAACCAAGTACTTAGTACATATGCATGATTATACTTTCAAGAGGGCCGACATTTCTGTATTTAAAATCCTTTTTTTATTGATTTTATGTAATATTCTAATTTTCTGAGATTTTGAATTTGGGGTTTTTATAAACTGTAAGCCATAATAATCACAATTATAAAAAAATAAATGCTTCACATATCTCACTTTGCATGTAATGAGTCTGTAAGATATTATTTTCACCTATAAAGTTGAATTACTGAAATAAATGAACTTTTGCACGATATTCTAATTTTTCGAGTTTCACCTGTATTTGCTCTGACCTGAAAAGCACAGATAAACAGAAATATGTGGAGGGAGCAGATTAGGCTGTTTTATATTATTGTTGCAGTGGAACCCAATATGGCAGGCTCGAGGCGTGGACCACACAGACACCAGGAAGGGAGTTGAGTATTGTGGTTAAAAAATTAATAGACTTGGAACACTGACTAAACAAAGCAGGAACGAAAAAAAAGGAAGGTTAGATAGGATTCTGACAAAGAAAAAAGTATGGTTCTGGCTAGCGTTCTTAATTACCAATTAGTTCATGTGACACAGGTGAGGAGATTGGGGAGCTGACTAAAAGAAAGTGGGAACAGGTTTGGAGAAAGTGGATGGAGAGGTGAAACAGAACACGACAATTATATAATTGGCTTTATTCGAGCCCTGAATTTAAACACTTAAGAGAAGATTTATGTCAGCATATTGAAAAGGATTTGTGACGCAATATTTATGGGCTTTTCAGGAAAACAGCTGATGTGTTTCATTCTCCACAAGCCACACCCTGCCATAAAAAGAAAATGAAGAATTGTTTCATATGATCCCGGATACCTGTCAAGGTAAGGTTGTTCACTTTAATTAATATTTTCCCCCAGTGGAATTGGATTTGAGTGCACTTTATAGTACAGACACAATCTATGTGAGTAATTTTCTCCAGGTGGACCTGACATATTGGATTTTTTTTTAATTTTTATTTATTTAACCTTTATTTAACCAGGAAAGTCCCATTGAGATTAAAAACCTCTTTTTCAAGGGAGTCCTGGCCAAGAGGCAGCAACAAGTTGCATGTTCACTCACAATAATACACTCACAACATATAGACAAAAATTAAAATGATAAAAAGCTGTTATCAAATAAAATCAGAAAAAACTGTTTTCAATTAAAATAATAAAAACAGTTCCAAGTAAATTAAAAATCATAAAAAACAACTACAAGTCAAAGAGGTGGTCTGAAATGCTCTCAGCTTAGATTTAAAAGCGTTCAAAGAAATAATTTCGGTTAATTTAAAATCTTTTTGTAGTCAGTTCCATGTGGTGGGAGCAGAATGGATGAAATACCTTTTTCCTAATTCTGTGCGTGCAAATGGAACTGACAGAAGCATCTGATTGTTTGAACGCAGATTGTGAGAAGCAACACTTTTCTGTGTGATTAAATTACAGACGTAGGAGGAAAGTAGCCCTAACATGGCCTTATAAATAAAAGTGCACCAGTGTCCCAGCCTTCTGGTGGACAAAGAGGGCCAACCCACTCGAGAATACAAGTCACAGTGATGGGTCAGGGCTCCACAATTAGTAATGAACCTCAGAGAAGCATGATAAACAGCATCAATCTTACACAGACATTTAGCTGAGGCATTCATATAAATCAAGTCTCCATAATCTAAACTGGATAAAAACGTTGCAGTGACAAGCCGCTTTTTGACCTCAAAAGAAAAACTAAATTTGTTCCTGTAGAAGAAACCCAATTTGAGTTTCAGTTTCTTCACAAGATTATCAATATGGGGTTTGAAGGAAAGGGAGTCATCAATCAACACACCAAGATATTTGTACATACGAACCACCTCTATGACATTTCCCTTAAGAGTGGACACTGTGGGGACAGTTTGAGGTACTTTTTTAGAAGTTGAAAACAACATTTGTTTAGTCTTGTCAGAGTTGAGGACTAGTTTTAACTGCAGGAGTGTTTGCTGGACTACATCAAAAGCTTTCTGCAGAGATTCAACAGCTCTAGCAGGAGTTGAACCAAAACAGTAAATAATTGTGTCATCTGCATAAAGATGCATGTTAGCATCTGACACATTTTTTCCCAAATCATTAATGTACATAATGAACAAGAGGGGTCCTAATATTGAACCCTGTGGCACCCCCTTGTGGACACTCACAAATTCAGAACACAGACCATCATATTTAATACACTGAGTCCTGTCACTCAAATAATCTGTGAACCAGGAAACTACATGATTTGACAAACCCAAGCAAAGAAGCCTATGCTTTAAAACAGCATGGTCCACAGTGTCAAAAGCCTTCGACAGGTCAATAAAAAGTGAAGCACAGTGCTGCTTCTTATCAAGAGCAACTAATATATCATTAATCACTTTTGTAGCTGCAGTGATGGTACTATGCTTTTTCCTGAAGCCTGATTGCAGTTTTGAGAGAAGATCATTGGAGGTTAGAAACTCTTTTAACTGATCACACACAAGAGATTCAAGAATTTTTGACAAGGCACACAGATTTGATATTGGCCTGTAGTTAGTTAAAGCCGCTGGATCACCTCCTTTTAATAAGGGGGTAACAAAAGCTGACTTCCAAACGGATGGGATTTCTTTGTTTTCAATTGAGAGATTAAAAAGGATTGTAAGAGGCGGTGCTACAAAATCAGCTGCTAATTTTAAAAAGTAGGGCTCTATTGAATCAGGTCCAGGGGATTTTCTGCTATCCAATGTTTTGAGGGCCTGATGCACTTGCTGCACAATAAAAGGTACAAAATTAAAAGGTTCTCCTGTAAACCTTGGAGCCTCTGTGCAGGGAGACACAGGGGCAGCTCCTGTAGTCAAACAAAGAACCAGATGATACAAAATGATTGTTAAAACAATTTAGAACCTCAGTTCTATCATAGACTGGGACCGAATTTTTTAGAACAAATGTCGGAAGAGCCTGAGGGCTTTTACTTACAGATATAGATTTAATCATTTTGCGGAGAGGTTTTCTCTGCACATAGGTCTACACCAACACAAGATAGTATAGACCCTGGGATGTTGTACAGTTACATTTTTAGTTTGAGTGATGATAACCAATAATAAACATGTTTTCTTTTAATGACATGTTTCCCTTCCTAATAGCCTACCTTGGTGATTTTATTTTATTTCGTTTAGGCTACGTTGAGGATGGTGAGTTTAGGGACCATCCAAAATCATTGTTTAATTGACACAACAATTTTCAAAACATTCGTGCTGACTAGCCTATATTAGTGAACATTATGAAGAAAAAAATTACTTGAAGGCAGCTGGGTTTGAAGGCCTAATAGAATCCGATATTGGTTATATTTGAAATGGTCTTTTAGCCTATTAACACCACGACAGCAATAAATAAGCCTACTTGATGTGCTCAGAAAAAGGACTGAAAAAGACCAATCATCTGTAGTTGCTTTAAACCTGTCAAAAAAACGCTGACCAATCACTGCCACGCAGTCATTTTGGAAAGAACCAATGACATGACTCCTTGTTCGGTGTATAAAATATCTGCACGCTCATGTACGAGCCTGAACCATGGCCTCAACTGATAGCGCGTCATTGCGGCAGGAGGTAAGTTATTGCAAGTCTGGGGAATAAAAGAGAAAACTCAGCCGAAATGTCCCCTGTCGTATTAGCCCACTTGTAACCCCCGCCCTGCTAAAGCCATGAAAAGAAAAGACAGAAGCAGAAAGGGCTTCGACTAAAAGCCCTTTCTGCTTTTCTGAGTTACAGCAAAATATATGTTCTCGCGGTAGTCTGGACGGAGCCATGAGGACATGCTACGCCTACTTTCAAATTTCGCTAGCTTTCCAGAATTACTACATATGCCTCTAAAATTATACTAAATTGGGCTTATTTTAGCTCACCTATGTTTATTGGTCGTTTATAACGCATTTATTTTTACAAAAATATTTTAAAAATAAATATAGGCCTACTGTTAGGCCGGCTAATAGGCCCTTTTTCAGCAGGCCTAGCTTATCATATGACCCAGGCCAGTGAAAAAAAAATACCCGAAATAGATACTAAACACAGTGAAAGATGGGAGAAACTGTCCTGCAAGTTGTTTGAAAAAAACAACGTAGATAGAGATAGACAAACAAACACACAAAGACCCACCACCCATTACCGCCCATGTCACGTGACTATATACTGCTGCGTTCAATTTTCATAGTTCCATACCTTCCATACCCATACAACTCGGAAGCCGAGGATTTCCCAGTTATAATGTCCGATATCCGACTTCAAAGCGTTCATGACAACTGGGAAGTCGTATTTTTTTCTTGACTGGAGCGTCATTAAAGGCAATAATCTACTTTATTGTCCGTCATTTTTGTATTGTCCTGTTTCCAGTTGTCAATCAAGTTTACTGCACAGGCCATAAATGGCCAACACATTTATTATTTGTTTCGACAGCAGTTGTTCCAATAGTTTGTTTACTTGGAACACATATTATTATTATTATTATTATTTATTTTTTTAATCTTGAATCAAATTGCATTTCTACAAACATTTATTTTTACTCAAGTATAATATTCTAGCTCTCTTTCCATCACAGTAAATGAAGTGTCTTGGTGTTTCTTGTTTTAGATGGGTGCCATATTCAATGTACTTGAGAAGTACAGGCTGGAATCTTACTACAACACATTTTTCCAGTTGGGTGTAAAGGATGAAAGAGACTTCCTGGATGGCATCACAGATGAAGATCTGAACAGCATCGGTGAGTGGAACCTCAACTTAAAACGACTGTAAAAACATTTTGGCTGCCAATTAAACCCACATGTGGTATGTTTTGTTTAACACTTTACAGCTGTTTGTGTGTGTGTGTGTGTGTGTGTGTGTGTGTGTGTGTGTGTGTAGGCCTACATTAGAAGTATCACCTGCCATTGCTGCCACCTTCATCAGTTTGCACATTGTCTTGTTTAAATAGTCAGGTTCCCTGTTAGCATTGGATTTATATTCAAAATCAAATATTGACAAATAAGCTCTTTTTCTTTACACTTTGAAAACCAAATCATCCTTTATCGTCTTGTTGGTAAACTGCCATCTCGTCATGTGATTACTCTGCTGCTCTGCTGCTGCATTGTTTTCTAAGAAGTTATAATTAGTATTGTACTATCGAGTTTTTATTCAGGCTAATGAATGTGGGCCCTACCAATGATGTGCAAAAATGAAACGCATGGCTTTTATATATATTAAAACATTTAAAAAAACACTGTGCTGCCAGTGGGCAAGTTATGTAATCAGTATCTGCCTTAACACCAAGTAACACAGGTAAGCTGACAATTAGTAAAAACCATTAGCATTTACTCAGTTACTGAAATATTAACCATTTTTGCAGGTTTAAGTCATGTGGAGAAGAATCGTTTCGCTGTGATGAAAAACTTCATTCAAAGACTCAGAGCTCCTGAGCGACAAGTTCAAACTGTGACGCCTGTGCAAAAATCCTTGGAGTCGTTCTGCGTGCAGTACTCATTCCCCAAATGTTCTGGACCAAAACAAATTAAAGGTGAGGAACAGATCTTTCTGTCATCGCTCGGTTGTATTAGTGATGATTGTGTTACAGCGATCATTGTTCAGAATATGCTGACGTCCACATATAACCAATCAACTTAACAGTTATGTATGTTGAACATGCAGATATGGATCCAATGCAAAACACAGTGGAGGACCTGATGTTAAGGATAGGCCATCTTGAAAGTGTTGGCAATGCCAAAGGAGTCTGTCTCTACACCCTCGATGGGATGCCTCTGACAGACGATCCCTTCTTCAACACATGTAAGCACACCTTATATTAACCACTTTTGCAGTGACGGTTGCTAGATGTTTACGTTTATATTGCCAGGATTTTTTATTTCATTTTACTTAAAGTTGTCTCCTCAAACAGGGTCCTTGAAAGACAGACACATTCCAAATGGAGCTGTGGTTTACGCCATATTTACACCAAAGGAAAACCTGAAACAGGCTCCTCAGATACCAAAGCGAGAGGTTGTTGAAAGCTTTGGAGACGACATGGTTCGATGCCACATCATGCTCAGGGTTGGTCCTAACTACTGTATATTGATCATGATGCATATTGTATAGGCTTAATATGTTTTGTTGATGTGGGAAAATCCAAAATTCGGATTAATTTTTATTATCAAAGACCATTCAAACAATAATAGATCAGAAACTACCCTATTTATGTTTTTAATCAACAAAAAATGTTAATTTGAAATTTCATCTGCCTTGCCAAGCTACTGCAGGCAGGCCTTAGGGCCCTGAGATTACATTGTCTATATACTGTAGTTGTAAATTATTATTTATTTTGATAAACTCTGAACTCATTTTATACAGGGGGATTATGAGGTGAGAGTAAACTTGGAAAGTGACACCTTAACCACTCTGAGACTCAAGTTGGCAATTGAAAGTGGAATCCCAGCACATGTCCTTTACTACAGGTAATGCAGAATTGGCACAGCAAGCATTGATACTTTTCATATTATGACCTGTGACCCTCCCAGATGTATTAACTTGTACATTTCCTCCGTCTTCAGAGGACAACACTGCGCTGGGGACACGCTGCAGAGCTGTGGACTCTGTGACACGTCGACTGTCTCCTTCTCTCTATCAACCTTCTCTGATGAAACTACGGACAACCAGACGTTCTTCATCAACGATGTGGTTCCTTTAGTCCAACAAACCCAGAAGGGAATCAGTGTGTTCTTGTCTTCCCTTTACGTTGTTGTAAGTATTATTTCAATACAGACTATCAGTACTACAGTGCAGTGTTGATAACTCTTTCTCGGAAAGCAGCTAATATTTACCCAGAAACTAATCTTGTCATTTTGCTTTTAGCCAGGCTGCCAGCAAGCAGACATGTGGACAGTCCCTCCTTAAAGTTCTTGTAGACAATTACCATGCTGTTAATGTAAATGCAGTTCTCATTTGCGGAGAACTGTTTATTAATAAGATTGTGCACATTAATACAATACCGGATGGATTTACGCTCTGTGAAACGATCCAAGTAAGAAGTTGTTGCCTGGGCAGAGATAGTTACTTAAAGTATCTTTTATAAAGTTTATATATAAACTTTAGTGCTGTACTGTTTGCTTACCAGCGGGTCCAGCTTGTTCTAATTTATGTTTTATTTTCGTTTCCGCCGCAGCATGTTAATTGCATTTTAACAAACTGACGGGAGACGATAAGAAAAGAAAAACAAGGCTGAATGCTGTGCCTTATTGCGGCGGTAAAGAAAGCCTTTTTGCTTTGCACTCTTATTACCTTTTAATCTTTTCCGTCCTACCCACGGGCATTATCGCACAGTCTATGATTCTCACACCTTTAATGTTCAAGTGCTGCTACTTTACCACGTCCTGCTGTGCAATAAATTACTAACCGACTAGTATTTCTGGTGCCGACTAGTGAGGGAGCAGGCGTTTAAATGTTTAACCGACTAGTCATGTGCATCCCTAATGTATTGGCATGTTCAAGGAACATGGCATGGAGGTGAACATTGGGCCCTGGGAAAATGAATCCCTGATTAAATAAAATCTTTGCAAATGTCTAAGTGCTGAGTGTCAACAGGATATTGAACTGGGGAACATGTGTACATTCCCCTGCTGACATTAGCATTTAGCTCAACGCCCCACTGCGTAGAATGGCAGTAGACTAGTAGAAATATGGGAAACCTTGCAATAAAGTTGCTACTTTTATAATCTACTTTCTTCTGTGAGCTTTATCCTGTCCTTACATACATTTATTCCCCTAGAAAAACCAATATACAAAAAAGCAACAGAAGGAACTGATCTCCTACATACGAAAACTGACTGGATGTAACCCTCTTGCCCAAAGTTTGCATCAGTTGCTCTGCAGGAATGAAACTTTAACCAGGAATCAGAAGGTAAATGATATGCACAAGTGTCACCGTTAATTATCAATTATATTGAACTTTTTTGAAGTGGGTGAAAAGAAACTTGTTATTACGTTTACTTGCTATTACCCATGTGGTTGTTCTTTCTGTTGTAGGTTTCAGTCGTTGAAGGCTTGTACCATCTCTTTAGAGAGCTTTTGCCTCAACGTTGCACACAGCGAGGGGATAAACTCATTGCGGACCTGGATGTCTTTGAGAACTCGCTGTATTGCTGGGCTCATCTCAAATCAGAAGCAGAGGTATGAAGATGTTGACATATGACTTGACCTTAGAGATTTCAAACTTTATTGTGTTGGGATATCAATATAAGTTGCCAGAAATGGTACCGGTAGATCTCTAAAATAATTACAGCTTCGGTGTGGCCTTATTTCAACAGAAACAGAAATCAGACCAAGAGTACTTTGCACCCATCGCTCTTGCATCTGAAAATGGCAGACGTTTCTGTGAACCAGTCAGAGTACCTGGAGTGCCTGGTGTCTTTGAGCGAGCAGACGTTCTCCAGAAAATCAAAGGTAAAACATGAACACATCATAAACGTTTTCACACACTTTAAGTTTGAAGTGACAGTTTATTCCTAGATTTTTTTTAAAATGGGGCAATTAGGAAAGCAGACCCACAGTTTGCTGTTTTGCTCTTCAGCATTACAAACTAAAAAAAAAATCTGAACTGTGTTTGTTAGTGAACTTTGCTATTGGCTTCACCTCGTTCTCTATCATTTGTTTAGATGGAGAGAAAATTCCAAATTGCACTGAGGAGATTTTGCGAGAAACCTCAATACAGAAAGCCAAAGACATTGAAAAAATCCTGCTCAGTTTGCCTCCATCCATCAAAACCTACCCTCTCTGGATTCACCATGGCAAGATGACCGGCCAAAAGTAAGTATCATCATCGGATTTTAACTTTTCCTTAAATGAGATGCTTTTTGCTGTTGTCAGTCAACCAACAAAAAGTCAAAATCTTCAGGCTGAAATGTTGGGGACAGGATATGAAATTTTATAGACTGACTGACCAAACTTGTATATGTTTTTCTACTCTTGGAGCCTTATAGTTTGGTGGCTAAATGGTGCAGAGTTTACATTTTGCTGTAATGCGGTTGGACAATCACCTATATTTCCAGATTGTCCGGTTGTGGCTGATTACTGTCAGTAATCCAATGGTGGTGGGTGCTCAAACAAGTTAAGTTGTCATGACATTTTTATATTGTCCCATACCTAACATCAAAAACAATGGAGATAACAACCCTCAGTTGAAAGTGCATTCTTCGGGGCACCCTTAGCTCAGTTGGTAGGGCGTCCCCCCCCCTCCCCCCGGGCCGGGCCCAGCAGCAGACCCGGGTTCGATTTCCGCCCGCGGTCGTTCTCTGCATGTCACTCCCCTCTCTGCCCCATTTCACCTCTGTCTCTCTGTCAGAAAGAGCAAGTGTCAGGTGTTTAGTACAATAATAATACAACAGTAATTCACTGACGGACTTTAAGTTACCTATAGTTGATGTGCTTTATTGTCCAAACAGCCTGAGCTCAACTGTCTCATTCGTTTAGTGTCAAATCTCAATATGTTTATATGTTAGCTAAAGATTTAGACTTGAACCTAGGGCTGGGCGATATATCGCGAGATGTTCTCCACAGGATGTATAAAATGACCCTATCGCGACATCGAATACAAACTGGCACATAATGTGGTTATTTTTGCTGCCACCGGCACACTCGCTGGTGTTCGCTTCTCTCGCTCTTTCCTGTGGCTCTCTGCCTCACAGACTTGCATGCATTGGCAACTCACTCACTCCCCCCTCCCATCCACCCTGAGTCTCCTGGGTGCACACCTGTGACGTAGTCTGCAGTGCACGCTGAGTGTGTTTGCTTTTACCGCTATCTGAAAACTACAAGAGGGGTAGAAAAAAAGACGAGACGGCCTCTCATGACAGGCGAAAGGGAGGGGGGCGCGCATGAGGCCGCCGTACACTGCCTGGTCCTTTTTTAGAGGTCCATGCTTATGAGAGGAAGGCTACACAGGCGAACGAGCGCCGGGGGGGGGGGGGGGGGGGGCGGACGATTTCCCCGACCTCATGTTGAGTTTGTTCCGACGTCACACAACCACGGCGGCACATTTATTATGGGCAGCTGCTTATAAAACGTCCATGGCAGCACCAATGGAGGTGCGCACCATTAACAATGAACGAAAAGTCTATGAAAAGTAAATTTGCCTGAATTTTTTTATAAAATAAAACATAATATTATGGAGCAAAACCTGTTCTGCATGTAACGTGATACTGCTGTTTTTAGGGGGTTAATGGTGATAAACAATTAGTTAGTGGTTGTAATGAGTCATAACTAGTGTCCCCACTTTACAGATTAACAGAAGATGGAAAAATACAAATATGTTTCCAAATAAAATAGTGCTGGATCCATTGTATGGGAGTGGTGAAGGATGTGGAATAATCAATAAAATGCGCAAACTCTTTGCCATGTGCAAGTCTCAAATTGTTCCAATAGAAAGCACTAAAGAATATGAACAAGCTGTTTCATGTCGCATCGTTAGTGCAGACACATTTTGCAGGGACTATTTAAATCATATAACTGGTGTGATGTTATGCAAAAGATAAATTAAATTGAGCATTTATTATGTGCATTAGAGATTTTAAATATATCGAGATATGTATCGAGATATAGTCCAAAAATATTGAGATATTGATTTAAGCCTATATTGCCCAGCCCTACTTGAACCCTTTTTTTTTTTTTTTAACTAACCTGTACAATGTTTAAACGGCAGCTTTCGGATAAAGAAGAAAACTACTTTTGGAAGCATGGTGGAAAAACTGAAATCTCCCACTAATGCATACCTCAATGTGACCCCACCTCTACATCTGAAGGAGCTAGGACACAGTTGGATGCGCCTTGTTTTACTGAGTGAAGGTACTTAACCACTGGATGGATAATTTCTAAAAGTGTACGTGTAGGTTTCAAATTGCATTGTATCCTTAAAGGATAAGACACACTGTCTGATGTGCATCCAAACTAGGGATGACCATGGTTAACCTGTTAACCGTTAGGAATATCTTTAACTGGTTAATAATTAAGGTTAAACGGTAAAAAAAAAAAATTATAATATTTTTCAAATCCGGACTCTTATTTTGATATCGCTAAACCGGATGCAATAAAGTGAACTGTGTCAAAATGCATTTACATAGGCTACTGGTCCCTGAATTGCTTTTAGTTGAATATTCCGGTCCTTGGAACAAAGAAGGTTGGGAGCCCTGCAATAATGCTTCACTAGAAATAGGCTTCATTAAATCTTAACGGTTAACCGGTTAATAACCGTTAATTATTGTGGTTAACCGGTTAAAGAAGAAATTCTAGATGGCCATCCCTAATCCAAACTAATCCTAATCTTTATAAAAGCCCAAAGACTGGTGGTGTCAAGATTTACGGCAGCCAGTTGCATTGGCCAAGACATAAAGATCCAATCAGTTGTGGAAATAAGTACAAATACCTCAAAACTGGACTTAAACATAGTACTTTAGTAAGTGTTAGAGTATTTTCAACTTCAGCAACTTTATACTTATACTCTATCACTTCAGAGGGAAATATTCGGGACAGCTGTAGTTACTTGTTAGTTAGATGAACTGTATTAACCTTGATGCATAATAATAGTCCCTGCAGAAAGCTGTCAATTCTATGAATTTCATTCTATACCATCTGAATGGAGCTTCTCATTGGTTTCCTTATTGCCTCTGTTATATAGTGACATGTTTGAAGGAAACTTTGTAACGTACATTGCTTTATTTAATGCGGTTTTTTTTTCTAATCTTTTATCAGACAACCTTGGCGTGTCTTTGCACAAAGAAAAAGGATCCCCTGATATGATTAATGTGCATGATTGTTTGGATGGCAAACGTAAAACAGTGGATTTGAATCTGTTGGCAGCCAGGTATGTACCTTGCAGTGGTGTTTATCCACCTCATGTTTTCCGGCATCAGGGAGGCGCTCTCATGCAATATTTCTTCTTGGAGGAATTGGGACTGTGCAGAACTGTGCATCTGTATTTTTGCAACTTTATAAAAAAAATTAACTCAATGCATTATGCTTAGATGCATTAATGACAAGAAATAACAATATAAAAGTGGGGTTGCATTATATTTTGGTGAATAACAGCATCATACGAGGAGAGCGTATTTTCAACATGTATAATGAAATAAAGACTACATTCGTACAAAGGTTTTTACTTTTTCTTTCGCCTGCACACTAAATGGCCGGCAGATTGCCATTTTCCAAAATAATGAGGACAGACGTAGCAGCAGTTAACTGTACAACTGCTGGTATGTGCTTTTTTTTTTTTACACATACTGTATGAACTTCTGTAAAAGTATCAATAATATTTTGCTTATTGATAACTCTTTTGACATTCACCACAGGACTGGCGACCATAGAGATGACCAAACGTTTGTCACAACCAGGACTCCAAAAGAGGCCATACTGGTATCATTTGAACATTTCTTTTGAAAAATGTGGGACTGACATGAACATTTTTCATTTTTTTTGGACGCAATGTCACACAAAGTATAGTTGAATATCAGAGGATAATATTATGTAAATCCTTCAAACATTACAAATCATAACCACTACAGGGAACAAACAGCCATTTGAAAATAATTGTAAAGTAAGTTTTCACAGTAGGCTTACTCTGGTCTTCTTCAGGTGCTGATAGACACAAGCTCTTCCATGGAAGAAGAGTGCTACGGAAGTTCAGAAATAAAGAAGATCAACGTTGTGAAAGAGCTCTTTGACAACTTTGCAACAAGGACAATGGCCTATGACTTTTATCATGTCATTAGCCTTGTGAAGTTCGACTCCATGGTGAAGACTCTCCACACCTTCACTGAAAACCTGGAAACGTTCAAGGTAAATTCAGTGCATCAGACCCATCCAGGATCTGTGCTGGGTTCTTTTTTTTATTTTTCGTGAAATGTATCATCTGGGTATAATGCAGCATAGTGTGTGTATTTATACATTTATAGAAACATATTCGTACCCTCGAGGCAAGTGGATGTACTCTGCTGTACGACGCCCTACGACGCGGGGCAATAGAGTTGGAGAAGGTCAAGACCAGGTTCCCAGACTGTAGACTTCACATCATGTGTCTCACTGATGGAAATGATTCTGGGTAAATTACTTTAGCGTTTGTATTGACCTGTTACCGTGAGCTGTCATGACTCAACAATGACTTAAAATGATTAAAACAACAGATTATGATATTTTTAGTTATGTTGATGGCATCAATCTTTCAATAGATCGTCCATAGAGCCAGATGCTGTTACAGCCAAACTGCTCAAATCTGACATCGTTGTGGATTCAGTCCTCCTTGGAAATGTGGAGAACAATATGCTGCATGGAATCAGCAATGCAACAGGTATGGTTTGCATTCCTTGTGTTCCAGTCATGCTCACCAATCAGAAGTGTCCAAAGTGGACTGAGTATATGCACAACAGTAACTTATTTGTCAAATGCTAGGAAAATACATACATTTGTGTTGCAGGAAAATGTTCTTAAGCACTATGGACAGTTTAGAGTTTTTCAGGTAAGGGACAAAAGATATTCAACAAGATGAGTTATTGTGTAAGGCCTGTGGTGAAACGGTTGCCACATCACCAGGCAACACCACAAACCTTTATCAGCACTGTAAAAGGCACAGGCAGCTGTATGACAAGTGGACAGTCTGAAAGTCCATTGGAAATAGAAATGCTCTAGCCCAGCTTAGGAAACACACTGGTAGATTAGTTTTTTGCTACTGTTAAAAAGGGCTCAAGGAAGCACTTTAGGTAACTAACTCCATAACAGGTTACCTTTCTAAAGACATGGAGTCTACTCCACGAAACTGTGATTATTGACCTGGAGATTTGGAAATGATATACGTCAGAAAAGTTGTCATCAGAATTATTTCCCAAATCATTGTTTGATGTTTATTGATGTCTCTACCGCTCCTTCGCTTTGCTTCCAGGTGGTTGCTGTTTCAAACCACAGACAACCAAAGATGGGCTGAGGCTCTTTGAGATCGAGACGGTTCTGTCTTTGGAACAGAGGAAACTCAAGGAAAAGCTCGACCCATCTTCCATCAGTCAGGTCAGTTATGAAGGTCGTTATCCACCGTTCTGTTGTAAATGATAAGAAAATTAAACACACCGGCATAAACCCTGCACATTGTCTTGAAGCGTCCTTCTCGTCTTTCCCTGTCATTTTATAGGATATTCTGTTGAGCACCTTTGCCGCTCATGGGTATGATGAGTATCCAGAGACAGCTTTGCCATACCAGATAAATGAAAAAGTGACTGTGACAGAGAGGTAAGTATTTATTTTTGGGGCGTATTTAATGTCTTTAAGTGTTGACCCATTAAGTGTCTGATGCAGAGCTTTCTTTATAGTGTTCTGAAAAAGAATTTTGAAAAGTCAAAGAGCAGCTGGTATTTGGAGAAGGACAAACGTATCCTGGAGGAGCTGAGGAGCCTGCATTGTGACCCACATCCCTTCTTCAGAGTCTTTCCATCAGAGTCAGACTTCAGTGAGTGGCATGTTATCTCATTTTTGGTGCCTTTTGTAATTTATTTTCTGTCTGTGCGCATAAAGACAAACACGATGGGACAATACATACATGCATACTGTACATACATATGATTAGACATACCCCACTCTTTATATCAGTAACTCCATAGTTTTACTTCGCACATCACAACAGTTTTTTCTTTATTCTCATGTTTTTGTTGTCATATTACTTAATGTCTTACCTTTTATGTCATGATTTTGTTACATTTTAGAAACTATTATACACTCGTATTCATTGCTCTATTTAAAATGACAAATTCTATGGTGAACCTAGTCGTTTCAGACTCGGGATCAGAGCTCATGAAAAACAAGTTCATTATTTATTAACCAAGTTCAGGCTTTTATTTTATAATCTTTTCAGCGTTCTGGAAGATCCTGATGCAGGGCCCTCCTGACACACCCTATGAGAGGGGAGTGTTTGAGCTGTACTGCGACTTTGGTCGCGACTACCCAGTGAAGCCGCCACTCATCCGCTTTGTCACTCAAGTATCCTGCCCTAATACAAACAACTGATTTTTTTTTTTTATTGTTTTGCTTTGCTTCACATGTAGACACATATGCAGACACATTGCATTTGCAGAAGTATTTTTCCTTGTTACTAATGAAGTATCATTGGGAGTTAGTTGGCTATGCATGTTTATTTTACTTTTCCAGCAACATTTTCTTAACATGATGACAGCTGTACCACTGCAATGTCAACAGTGTGGGCCGTATCTGCCACAACATATTTGACCGCAACTACAATGCCCACATCACCATGAGAGAGATCCTGGAAGCTGTGTATGGACTGCTCATCATCCCTGAGCCAGAGGATCCACTGGACAGGTCAGACAACTGTTTTATAAAAAAGGCCTCCTGAGACAGTTGTGAACTTTGGCTGTATCAATAAAATTGACATGACGTGATCTAGACTAACATGTTCATTTTTTTTTTCCTTTTTGAAGCATTTTGGCTGAAGAATTCATGACAAACCGCGAGACGTATGAACGAGAAGCTGAGAAACATACGAGGGACACTGCAGCAAACTCACTGGACGATATAGAGAAAGTAAATGGGCTCATCTAAAGACATCTGTCTTCTGTCTATCTCTCTTTCATTCTCGGTCTTTCTGTCTCTGATATGTCACTCACACTCTTATAGTGGATACCATCTATATATTACACATTTCGCATCATACAGATTTTACATCAAACTGCATTGTAATGTTTATTTTCTGTGTTATTGTATTTAAAGACGTTGGTGGATCCTGTGCCACAGTTTATTCCCCAACATCTGATCTGTCCACTCACCAAGAAGATGTTTATTGATCCTGTGAAAACCGTATATGGCACTGTGTACGAACGCAAGGCCTTAGAGGAACACCTCAAACAGTAAGTTCATTTGGAACTGTTAACAATGATTTTAAAGTGAGTAACCTGTAATGTATTTTTCTAGAAAACACATGGTTGAATATGAACCCAGCTTTAAATGGCTTCAAGCACATCTCAAAGTGTATGTAATGAAATAGGTCTACCATGTCATAGTCAACACTTTGGCCTCCTTTGAAATGAAGGGAGTGTAAATAAAACCCCAACCAACCTGTTACCATGTGTTTTCCCAGTTGAATGCTTTTTTTTTTTTTTTTTTTTTTTACAGCCACAAGTACGAGCCGCTGGCTGGCATCGGACATGAGCTGGAGATGGGTTTCATCATGGCAGACGTGGACATGAAGAAAATGGTGATGGATCATCGGTCTCGTCAAATTAAGTCGCCCGAGTAAAAGAACAAATCAAGTCAAGAGATCATAATCTACTGTCAACCTTTGTTAATCATTGTCCTTTCTTAGAATTTCAGAAGTTAATAAAGTTCTAGTTTTAACTGCGTTATGATAATTATACATATCAGTTTTAAGTATAAACTATATATTTGTTTTCTCTGTTGAGCCACTTTCCCTTTTCACTATTTAATCCCACAAATATATTGTATTTAGAATTGTGAATTATTTTCTTGAGTTATAAGGAATAAGAGTTCATTGTACGTGTCTTTATAAGTGATAGCATAAAAATAAAGGATGAGCAAAAGGAGGATTGAGTGATGGATGAAACATTTTTGTAAAGTAAATAAACTAATTTCTCAAATCAATTCCAAATGCACAGAATTTTTAATTACACAGATAATTAATCAAATATTTTACTAAAATATCACTTTCATAATATAACACAATTGTTAGCCAGTGTGAGGGGAAGTATGCAGGTCATTGGTGATAAAATAATATCACACTAGAAATTAATAGATACAAGTAAAATTCTGCATTGAGAGTGAAGTAAATACATGTAGGCTAATAAAAGTAAATGTACTACTAAATGCTGAAAATGTCCACTGTGATGTAAACTATATCTGTTTTGCAGTTGAATTATTAGTTTGGTTTGTTAAAAGAAAGGAAAGGTGATAAGTACACAGTGGCATTAAAAGAGAAATACTATCAAGTACTGTAAATGTATTACTTTGTTAAATTCCACCACTATGGAGTATTTTTCCTGCCCCTACGTCATGTCCTGCTTTCCTATGGACACCAAAATAAGAGAGGAAGTGAATCACTTATGAAATTAAATCCCCATGAATAAGTAAACAAACAAAAAAAATACATTATATGCCCATATGCGATGTCTGAATGTCAATTTACAAACAAAAAAGACCTGATTAAGATATATATTCGGTAAGTTCACGTTTGTTCGCTTTTTTTCTGATTGAAACCATAGATGGTATAAAAGATTTAAACATAGGTTGCGTTCCGAATCGCATACTTCCTACTATATAGTATGTAGAAAAAAGATTTAGGATGTCCCGATTCTTGTGGCCAGATTTAGGATGGTTAGAAGTACCCGGATGTCCTACTTCATGCCAAGATTGTTAGTGTTGAAAACCATAGACATAATAATTATTTAATGTATTATGTCTATGTTGAAAACTGCGTCCTATTTGGGCGATTCTGACCCACAATCCAGTGCGCACGCGAAGTGACGTCACATCGACGAAGCCTCCATATGAAAACAAACGGGGATGCGACGGATATAATTAAGCAAGAGGCAAGATCAAGGCCCAATGTTATGAAATAAGAGAGTAAAGTATGTCCCAATAGTATGCCCACTGCATCCTAACTAGATTATTTTTATCATCGGATGTAGTATGTAGAATAGAAAAAAGAAAGTGCGATTCGGAACGCAACCATAGATTGAAGCGGTCAGCGGTGCTTTTATTTTGAAGGCTGACGTCGGAAGCGTTTGAAATGTGTTTTAAAACTCTACTTTGCAGTTTTGAGTAATATAAATGGACTGAGGGAAGTGGACTCGGTGAATTTAGTTAAACGGGGAGATAAGACCAAGACAGAAGGTGAGTTTACCTATCAAAAGTTCATACTGTTGAGTTTATTTACTTTCTGAGTATGTTCACGTTCGCAGTAAAACTAAACTAAGAAACTACGGATATAACCCCAACAGGTACTTTTACCACGGGACATGTTGGCTTGTATTTAGACATTTTAAAATGTTATGGCTTTATTTTCAACTTTTGTGAATGGCAATTCTGACACAAATATTACTATTAGACTGGAGGCCTAGTTTTAACTAAACTCAATGTATCATGTTTACGTTGATGTATGTATCGGTATTAATTAAAATGTTATGGAGCTGGCAATAACCTCATAGTTTAGCCATAGCAAACTTTAATTGGTGGGATTAGTGATTCATTTGAAATTATTTCCTTATTTGACCTTCCATTGCATTTTGACGTTAGACTTAGGCTACTAAACACACATTTTGCAGGCAAATATTGTGTTTTTTAAACCATCACATACCTGGTAGCTTAAAAACTGGTTTCTTTACAGACTTGTATTATTACAAAATACTAACCAATAAATAGATTATGATATATTATTATAGTCCAGCTCCAGGACTATCTAAACCCGTTGAAGCTTTAATTAATGCATCATCTATAATCCGATACTGTATATGATTCTGAAATGGGCTATTCTGCATATTGACTACTTGAGTGAGGTAGCCTCACATGCCTTTCCTGCTCAACCTGTTCACAGCCAAATGTTTTGCTGAATCAGTTCAAATGGTTCCTGAAAAGAATACTGATACTCACTTTTGAAGTTGCATTTAAACCTCATGATTGGCCACAACACCAAATAAGCACAACTGCTCAGTACTATATTGTAAAAACAATGGTGCTGTTTCAACCCATGAGTTTTCAATCCTTGATAAAAGGTATGATGACTTTCTGCACTCCCAAGACATTGTTGTCCCTTAGTCCTTAATTCTTTTTGTATAACTTTGTGTTATGGAGAACCCTATAAATTCTGGAGCATTTTTAGCAAAAAAAAAATCTAGTTCTGCTCTGACATAAACCAGACTCTGATAATTGTAGATGGATTTTTTAACTTATTTAAATAACTGGAATCCAATTGGCTTTTGGTTTAACCCTTACAAGACAAACATCCGCCTTAGCTCTTGATGTTTATTCACATCAAAGTAACCCTACTGCTTTCCTGTGCTTCTTTCATTGTCTGTCTGTTCTCTAGAGAGATGTGGTGGGTGCTGTGGGTGCTCGCGGCCCTGGTGGCTCTCTTCTGCAGCCTGGATGTGTGGTACTTCCTGCGGGTTGCTGCGGTAATCATTCGGGCCTGGTTCCAGCCTCCGATATGGGATGTGACAGCAGAGCAGACCAGCACAGGCTTGGTCACTACCAACGACATCGACATGTGCCACATGAACAATGCTCGTTACCTGCGCGAGTGTGACTTTGCCCGCTTCTCCCTCTACATGCGCAACGGTGTGTTCAAGGCACTGCGAGCTCTCGGCGCTTCCATGGTGGTGGGGGCGACCACCATCCGTTACCGCAGGGCTCTGTACATAGGCGAGGGTTACGAGCTGAAAAGCCGCATCGTCACTTGGGATGACAAGGCCTTTTTCCTGGAGCAGAGATTTGTGTCGACCAAAGACGGGTTGGTGTGTGCCGTCATGTACTGCAAGCAGAGCATCATACGCAGCAGCCCGGACAAGATCATGCAGCATCTGTGTAAGCGGAAGGTAAAGAACAGATATTTAAACAACACATTTGACTCCTGAACATCATTTTAAAAAGTTTCTTTGATCAGTTAAAACATTGAGTCTGTGGTTTGCTCCTTGCAGGTGCCGTGCCCTGAGTTTCCAGAGGACCTGCAGCACTGGGTTAACTTCATCTCCGCCAGCAGCCAGGCTCTGAGGGCCGAGAGTGGACTGGACGAGAAGAACAAATGAGGCGTTTCACTGGCAGCTGCTAAGACCGACAAGATCAGGATAAAAAAAAGCCCACTCGGAGAGAGACATTTGCTCAAAAATACCTGACTTAAAAAAACGCTTGTGCCTATACTTCTGAAAATGTGCAGAACTACTGTTGCACACCCACTTTAAAAGTGGGTAAAAAAGGATACTTATTGAGTAATAGGAAAGTATTGAGTAATAGGATTAAAGGGAATTAGTATTATGATTATACAGGTTGTCCTCTTGTATGATCGCAGCAATAAAACAAGTTTGTGTTGAAGTCCTGTTGATGCGCTCTCATGACTTCACTTATGCATATACAGTTACATTATTAAACATTGTATTGTTTGCCATAGGAGACACTTGTCTTTAAGGGACATCATGATTTAATAATAGAAATAGGAACTGCAAACATTAGTGTGAGATTCTATAACCAAGAAGAATTGTCACAAAGCCATTTAATCCAAAACCCCACTATCTATAACACATTTTATACACACTAAAACAGCTTTACTACTACATAGATACATATCATTTAGAATAAATTGAACTTCAAGGAAAGATATTTCTAATGTGTAGGTGTAACGTTCATTAAACTGCTGCACATCATGCATCGCCATTACTAGGAGTCACCATTGGCCCTCAGGTTATGGCATGTGTACAGGTATTGGGCAGCAAGCTCTGCCATGTCTCCTTCTCCGAGGAATATTTTTAATTTTGAATGATAATTTAATCTTTATCTGTCTTTTTTCCCATTTCTTTCAACCTTACATTACAACAGTTGTATTACCATTCAAACAATAGTCGCAAGGAAATGTAAGTGCTCGAGGAAGTACAGAAACCATTAACAAACAAAATATAATAAACAAGTTAAAATAAATCAAATAAATTACAAATCAACTTCATTACAAAAGACTCTAGGACAAGGACACCTCTTGCACCTTTTTCAAGACGCAAATATTCCTTGGTAATTTCCATGTTTATGTTTTTTTCCCAGTCTATACTCAAATACTCAAGTACTACTCCAGAAAAACATAGAGGCAGGTTTACTAATTGTGCTTCTCTGTATTAATTCCCTTATACTTGTATAATTAGTTTTATACTCAAAAAAGGTTATGAATTTCCAATGTATAGCTCTGGTGGAAAGGTTTGAGTGATTGTATCTCTGGTTGCTGATTAGATCAGAATTTGAAGGAGACGGTTTGATACATACATCTTGGTTATGTAAACACTGGGATGCTGCTGTGAACTGCGTGCGGTGTGTCGTCACAGACCCGGAAATCATGTTCATTCATTCTGCCGGTTTCTTCAAGTTAAGCGCATCCCATGGTAGCACTCTCTTCCAGACGCACGGTGAGTTTTACAGTCTCGAAAACGCAATTCTATAGAGTTTATGGTAATGGATTTTACGTCGACATTGACACCAGTTTAGAAACCCGATTAGAGCGTCGAGAGGTTGGTTTATAGTCTGTCCAAGGCCACTGAGTGTGCTGGTAGCTAACCGCTAAGCTAACAGATTTGTCAGTGACATCAGGTTGAGAGCAGCAGCAGGGGCGGCGTTACGCTTCCTGTTCCTCAAGGTTGAAGTGGATGAACCGGAGTACTACGCTGCTTCCGTACCTTTAGCTGACATATCAAGCGGATGGGTGGTCCATTGCACCAACCACTTGTTTGTCTGCACATCTCCTCTGACATTGATGAGGTCAAATGGTTCCTGCTGATCATTTATATCGTTGCTGTGGTTACATGTCTGCCCGAGTCACGCTTTGCTCAGACAGTATAGATATAATGGCATTTAGCCTACTACCCAGTTATTGATTTTTTTTAATCACCTGCAAACAAAGTCAAGAAAGAATATATCTATTGCAATTAATATGCTCTCTTTTTTTTAGATTAACATTTGCCAGAACAAGAGACACATTCTTCTTTTTTGTTTGTTTGAAAGTAGCCGGTTTTAAGATGTTATATGCTATTGTATTGTAATCAATGGACTGTTTGTATTTCTTGTTAAAAATGTATGAATTTAAAATATGGCAAAATGAAAAGAAAAAAAGATTTTGACTGTGTTGTTCCAGAGAGATGTTCCAGATGCTGCTGGTGCTGGGTGCCCTCCTCCTGCTCTTCTGCAGTGTGGATGTATGGTACTTCCTGCGCGGAGTCCAGGTGTTTGTCCAGTCGTGGTTCCAGCCCCGGATATGGGACATTCTAGCAGAGCAAAGCATCGACGGCACGGTCCTCCCCCACGACTTGGACTACATGGGCCACATGAACAACTCCCGCTACCTGAGGGAGTGTGACTTTGCCCGCTTCCACCATTACATGAGGAACGGACTGTTCATGGCCTCGCACAAACTGGGGGCCAAAATGGTGGTAGGGGCCTCCACCATCCGGTACCGACGGTCCCTGGCCTTCCGCGAGGCTTTTGAGATTCGGACCAAAGTAGTGGGATGGGACGACAAGGCCTTTTACTTGGAGCAGCGCTTCGTGTCCAAGACGGACGGATTTGTCTCAGCGATCATGCTCTGCAGGCAGAACGTGGTGCGCTGCAGTCCAGAGAGCATCATAGAGTTTGTCTGCAAAAGGAAGGTGAGGAGAACAGTATTGGCCCAGCTCATTGATTCATTTGCTGATCAGTATTTCGATTAATCACAATTCTGAATAATGGCCGTTAAAATGTCTTCATTTTCCCAAAACAAAAATCCAAATCATTAAAATGCTCTGTTTACTATTGACTAAAACATAGACAGCAGCTCTGCTGAATTTTCAGTCCATCAAACTGACTGCTTCACTAATTGTCACGTCTCATTTGAACTCCAACTACAGCTTACAATGTCCATTACAAGTTTGTGATGTCTTCAATGTTATGTCACTTTATGTACGAGCAAAAGTTGAAAGATAATCAGTTTTCTATCACAAAATGTTGACATTTTGACATGCCAGAACCTGGGAAATCTTCAGCCTTTGTCTTTAAATGATTATCAGAATATTTTTGCATTACTTACTTGTCCATATAAATAGACTCGGCTAAATACTATTTATGGTTGTGTGCAGATCGTGTGTCCCGAGTTTCCCGAAGACCTGAAACACTGGATTAGCTTCATCACAGCCAGCAGCCAGGCCCTGCGAGCGGAGAGCGGACTGGAGGAGAAGAACAAGTGAAGCCACACCGTGACACCAGTGTAGACCCCACATATCATTTGCACGCACATATACATTCTCAAACACAAACCATAAGAAACATCCTAGAATTTTGGATCAGTCTTACCTGCTGTGTTTTTTTATGACGTAAACAGAAATGCTGAAACTGAAAGACAGCTAAATATGAAAAACTTGAACTTTTAAGGTATTCCATGTTTTGAAACGCGCTGTACTGTCTGCACTGACTGGGATCATATTGAACGTTGTTATCTCAGAAGAAAAGCGACACAAAAACGTAGCTTTTAGACCGGCTTTAAACGTGTTCATTCTCATTTATCAAAAATCTTTTCAACTTCAGATTAGCATGTAGGGCGAAAGTTAATCTTCCAGCAGCATCAATGCATGTTTTGAGAGATACAGAAGAAATTTTACTTGTGCCTGTTTAGTTCTAAAAAAAATCTATTTAAAAGAATTATAGCTTTTTATGAAAAAAATGTAGACATCATGAAGTCATTTAAAGAATGGCATGAAAATGTATTTTAAACCTCCCATCAGCATTTTGCACAAAGTAACACAAGATAGTTGACAAACTGAATTCCTATCAATAATCTGAAAGGGAAAGTTTGATTTTGAGGGATTTTATCATTTTATCTGCACAGTTTTGTTCTTTTAAAGAAGTTATAACAAATGCACTTAAAGGGTGGGATTCATGATTTTTAAGAGAAAGTGAGAAAGTGCTCGAGTCAAAAGGCACTAAAATGATATGAGGTTGCTGGCAACTTTTTAAAAGTCGAGGCACAGTGATCTATCGGATGATGCTTGGTTTTACTTTCCTGGAACCTTCCCCTTAATGCATCACGGCTTTAGTTTGAGACCAAAGTAATGTATTGTTCTGTAAGAAGTGAAGAGGAAACAAAATTATAAACCTGTATCTGTCTAATTTGTTATTTATGTAAATGCAGAGACAACAAATTCCTGTTTAATTTATTTGAGTTTGCAGATTTACATTGCCCATTTATTTTCCACTTATATTATTTATGTTCTACTGAAATGGATTAATGTAACAAACTTTATTTATTGTGTCTGTTAATTATTTAAAGGCATTTTAAATAAAAAATGCATTGTAAACGATGTCTTGGTGGTTTTGGTTTGTCTTTTGAAGTGCTTGTGCAGCAATAACCTGAGCCACTAATTCTCACTAATTATTTACAGCTCATTGCTGCTACTTGATTTGTAGTCACTATGTAAAGTATGTGCTTTAAATTCTTAAAAGATCTCCGCAGGTAGGCAGGTATATTTCTAATCCCATCCTTGGCGTTCAACCTTGTTTCCCTCCTGAGAGGTTTTATTTCTTTTTTTCTTTTCTTTCTTTTCTTTTTTTACAAAAGAGCAAAAGATAGTTATTTGCTTAAATTGGATTGCAGACCTAGAAAAGGCGTCTACTTTTTAATATTAAGCCCATTTCAAATTTCATAACAAACTGTGTTTTTGATTATTAATGGTGTTTCTGAATCCTAAAACCTTCTGATGATTTACAAGATAGCATTATTTAATTGATCTTTATAAAATAGTACAATATGACTTCATTCAGGACACAATGGAAGCTCCATAGTACAGTAAAAAAAATGATAATAATATAGGCCAGTACAAAAAAATCTAGAAATAAATAGACATATTTTCATCTTATTGAAAAATGCAATAAATATGGGGGACGTTTTAAAAAAACATGTTTATTTTCACTAGATAATCTAATTATTTCCAAATTCAGTCTGTTCTCCATTTGAAGAAAACGCTTTAGAAAGGGGATAATTTGTTAATTAAAAGTGATAGTATACTGACAAAGTATACCAAAAGGATCTTTTTTTATTTAGTGATTGTTGGGATAACAGCAAATATAGCCTATGTTACATTATTTTGAAATTAAATGTTTTTTAAAGTTTAAACTTCCGGTGACACGTCTCTCGCCACGCCCCCGCTCCTTCCACTTCCTGTAAACAAAGTAGCAGCTGTCTGTCAGTTGCTTTCCTGCATTTTCCACGTCCTATTCAGCGGTTTATTGTCCTTTTGACGATGGCTCAGGCCGGAGTGGTGTTAGACAAGGACCAGTTTAACTGCTCGATATGTCTGGACGTGTTGAAAGACGCGGTGACTATACCGTGTGGACATAGCTACTGCTCGGACTGCATACACAACTACTGGGACCAGGACGACTACTTAGGGGTGTTCGTGTGCCCGCAGTGTAGGAAGAACTTCAGCCCGAGGCCCCTGCTTGCCAGGAACACAATGCTAGCGGACGTTGTGGAGAAATTCAAAAAGACGGGACTCCAAGAGGCGGCTGCTGCAGCGGTGGTGCCCGTAAACCAAAGTTTCGCCGAGGCGGATGACGTGGGGTGCGACGTGTGTACGGGTAGGAAGAACAAGGCAGTGAAGTCATGTCTGGTGTGTCTGGCCTCCTACTGCGACCTCCATCTGCAGCCTCACTACGAGTCGGCCGCATTCAAGAAGCACAAGCTGGTGTCCGCCTCCAAAAAGCTCCAGGACACGATATGTCCCCGTCACGACAAGCTGCTGGAGGTGTACTGCCGCACCGACAAGCAGTGCATCTGCTACCTGTGTCTGACGGACGAGCACAAGGGCCACGACACGGTGCTGGCCGAGGCCGAAGCACAACACAGACAGGTAGGCTGTTCAAAGCATCTCAAGTTATTCTAGTTTAGTCATTTTTGTATTTATTCCACTGGAGGACCAAACTGTGTTGCTAACTGTCACTTTTTAAGTCTGTCGCTATGGTACGCTGCTGGACCTCGAGTCACAAGTCTCGTTCCATTCATGTGCAGACATGATGTGTAGCCTATTGAATGACAATAGCAGAGCCGGCCCAAGCCTTCAGGGGGCCCTAAGCGAAATATGATTAGGGGGCCCCTCTCCAATGTTAGCGCTGCTGAAACTATAAATCTTTGTTAAATATCATTCACACACCCAGTGTTTTCCGCTAGTGCCTCCACTGTGCGGCTGTGCGAAAATATTAGACAGCCGAGATTCAGACCTTCCTAGGGAGGTCCGGGGGTATGCCCCCCCGGGAGATTTTTTTAACCTTTTTAAAGTGAAATGCATGAATCTGGTGCACTTTGAGAGGAAAATTAAGAGGCTAAATCTGAGAAATTTTGTATGAACAAATAATTTGGAGACACTGGGTCAGATGAATTAGAAGCTATTGAAGAAGGACACATGGATTTTCCATAAAAATATTAATATAAAATAAAATATTATGGGTTGGGCTTTTTCTTTTACGGGACATATTTCTCTGTAATATAGTGAATGCATTTAAATGCAGTGTGAGGAACGAAGCAGAAGAACTCTGTTGTCCAGCTACTGTATCTTTTTTTCCACAGACAAGGCTGACATAGGCTATATAGACTATACACAGTGCATGGGCAACTGAGGGCAGCCTCATTTCCAATTGTTTTTAAATAAACTCAATACACACGGTGTGCATGGACGTGAACGTGACATGATCAGATAATTTCGGATTTCCTCCCAGATGAACTGATTAAATTTTTAGGCTATTAATTATCTAGACCAAAACATTGTATTCCTTTTTTTGCATGATAACTCACATTTGCATAGTATGATGTTAATATCAAACACACAAACTGAAAAAAAAAAAAAAAAAAAAATTTTTTTTTTTTTTTTAGGGGGCCCCCAGGCAGTCGGGGGCCCTAAGCGGCCGCTTAGTTCGCTTATGCCTCGGGCCGGCTCTGGACAATAGCCTGTATGAACCTTGGTCGACCCACGAGGGGAACGAGGAAAATCAATACCACACTGATAACAGGTCTGCACTCATAATTGACTTACAACCAAAGTAAATCTGGCCTAAGCCTACTATAAATCAAATTCTGGGTGCTGTGCAGGCCTGTTATTTCTTATTAATATTTTTGTATATTAGTATTCGTGTAAATCTCATCCATGTTTGATCAATCCAACAACGTTTTCTGTTCTAGACTGGATTAGATGGGCTGGGTGGAAAAATGCAACCCCTAGGACGATCAGATTTATATTTAGGGACTTATACCATTTCCACGTGTTTGTAATGTTTTCCCACAGAGGCAGCTCGGTGACATGAAGCAGAGCTCTCAGCTGAGGATTCAACAAAGGGAAAAGGAGGCCCAGGAGCTGAGACAAGCTATGTTCTCTCTCACTGTAAGTGTCATCACCAGGATTCTGCCGGACATATACATTCTAAAAATATCTCACATCTTCCAGAGTTGTGTGTACATGCTTGTCACATGTCTCCTTGTGCCCCCTCTCCCCCTCCAGCGCTCGGCCCGGGCTGCGTCTGAGGAGAGCGACACGGTCCTCAGTGAACTGATTCGCTCCATAGAGCTGAAGCGCTTCGAGGTCCGGGAGCTGATCAAAGCCCAGGAGAAGAAGGCTGTGGGAGAGGCAGAGCAGCTGCTGCAGAGGATCCACCAGGAGATCGCCGAGCTCAAGAAGAACGACGCAGAACTGGACAAACTGTCCCACGCAGACGACCACATCCACTTCCTCCAGGTAGAGCCTCTCGGATCTATACGACGCAGGCTGGGCTTCTATCGCCCTGCTTTTATGCACATTCTGATAAAGTATTGCGTGAGGTGGTTTGTGACTTATGCTAAAAAGAGTTGGAGATGGAAACACGTTTGTCAAATAAGTTCTGACGTAGAGCACATTTAACACACATTTGCTGTACAGCTGATGCTGTCTCTCCAATACTTATGGCACTCGTGACCATCATGTTGCCATTGCTGCCGCTGTGTGATTCATAATCTCTGTATAATGTCTTTGTTCACGGATGGCAGGAAACATGGCGAATACCAACCTCACTGAAAGGACAGTAACAACTTTTGCAATGTAAACCAATTCCTGCAGACCCCTATATTTATGTTGGTTTTCTGTCTGTTTTTTTGTAACATCTACTTATTCTACTTTTTATTACAGCCATGTTTAGCCTTTACAGCCATCTTCTGACAAAACTAGTGTAGATTATCAGCTCCAACCACTTGATTGAAACGCACCTAATTGGCATTTCTATTTTGGGAACTTTGAAAAGATTCGCTTCACATTTTAGAGGGAAACCCAGCTATCGTCTAGTTTTTCATTGTAGCGTATCTACACACCTGAATCTCTTGTTCTCCCTTCGGTTTGTCGCTCCAGAGTTGTCAGTCAATCCACGCGCCACCTGTGCTGTCAGCTCTGCCTGCAATCACCGTCGACCCAAACCTCACCTTTGGCCCTGTGATGACAGCTGTGTCTGACTTTAAAGGGCTGCTGCAGGAGGTCTGCCAGGGAGGGTTTGTCTGCATCTACGAGAGAGGTACTTATGAAGGGTTTCTATCAAACTGCTTTGTTCATGTGGTACACATTCTTCTGTCGACTCTTGTTTATGTGATGTTTGTCTTTCCCTCTTGTGTGCAGTGAGAGATGTCAGAATTGTTGGTCCTCAAAATCCTGCTGCAGAACCAGACACGGCACAGCTCGGCGCTGGTGAAGCAGCCGTTCAAATGGAAGCTGTAATAGGTGAGGCTGAAAACACCTCTTCATGTCGGTCACAAAGTGTAACGATTTGTTACAGGTGTTTGCCTAGTTAGCAGGGACGCATTTAGCAAAGAATAAGATGTCACTGCAGGTACATTTATGTCTCATCATATTTACAACATTTTGTTTAACGTTGTAGGACTCGTACAACCGAAAAAACCGTCTGTACTGTAGTGATGCATTTAAGAGGTTTCCTTATCCGAATGATCCGTACTGGTGTACAGTAAAGTTTTAAACACCTTGCATTGGAAGTCTTGAATTTAAACCCGTTTGTTTGTGCATCCCATCCTTAACACGTTCCCACGCAGCAAAAACGCCTTACTCAACCTGTTTGTTTGTGGTAGAGTTTTGCTGAACAGGCAAAAATAATTTGTAAAGGGATTATATTTCTCCTTAGACTCTGCAGTAACTGTTTTCCCTCTTTGTCCTCACAGAGATCCCTTCACCTGGACTAGACCAAAGTCCTGGGAACCCTTTCAACCCTTTCCTCAGTCCAGGACCTGCTGTGCCAACCTTCGCCTTCTCACCCTTTGGTAAATGGAGCTGTTATCAAGAAACAAATGTATTTTTAGCTTTTAAGCAGCGTGCAGAGCCCATTTTACATGAGGACGTATCACACGGTATCATTTTAAGTGACAGAAAGGAACAACCGTCAGTTTATATATGCAGCATAATCAGTCGCAGTAGAAAATGTATTTAATTAAATCATGACCAGGCAGTAACATATTTGCGATTTGTAGTGATGGGCGGATGAAGCCTTTGCATTTGTGAATAGAAAAATTTCAAAAACAGCACACAGTGACACCTAGTGGCTCAAAAAACTCATAGCTTCGATTGAGGCACTACAAGGCCTTGCTGACTTAAATAGTTTAAAGTCTTGTGTGCCGTAAAAATAAGTTTTTCCGAAAGTGCTGCATTCGAATGAAAGTTGTTGGGTCATATGTAACATTTAAATACTTTCTTTAAAGTACTGTCCAAAAACCCTAGATAAATAATATCCTAATATGACATTTTACATTTATGATGCACTTTAGGCCCAGTGTCACTGTGGGCTCAGTTTTAGCTGCCAGACTTTCCAAACGGCCAGACTGAATGAAGCGATTTCTGTTTTTTTCTTGAAACCAGGGGACTAATAATTCCCCTTACTGTCTGCTCAGGCTCCAAACTCTCATCAGGATCCAGGCAGAGGGTTCAGCGACGCTCTCACCCCAGGAGAAAATAGACCCGCTGTGGGACTTCAAAAACCATTTCACATGCACCAACACGGACTGAATGTCATTTTACCTCAATGCTCTCCTCTCTTCTTTGCCTCTCACAAGACCTGCACCGACACTCATGTAACATACAGTTCATAATTCATCTGTTGCCTTTTAATTGAATTGGTTTACATCAATCAGCTGTACTAGTATCATCATCATCATCAGTGCAGGTGGTAAGGAAGATGAGGGAAGCATTTCTTAGACCCACACAGATCACCATGACAATGCATTTACTAGTATTAACTACTACATCTTATTTTAGTATTTGCAAAAAGAAATGCCTTGGAATTTACTATGCTTTTTAGTTTTTTTTAACATGACTTTGCTTTTATATATATATATATATATTTGTTTTTTAACCAAAAAACAAACAAACAATAACCTTGCTTTACAGACATGCGTGATGATAATAAATTGTTATATGTGATGTGCTGACATTAAAAAAAAAGCAAACATACTTGTACAAACAAACCTTTTCTCACCGTGGTGTTTATTTATTTGCATGAGGGCTATGTTTACATGTCATTGTACCTTGAACAAATAAGGGCAGCAGGTGTCCGGTCGGTGTAGAAGCCACAGATTGGAAAAACACTGCAGTGCTGTTTTGTAAATTCTAATATGTCAAATATCTCTCACACTTCTTATCTTGATGTAGTGGTTCAACAAAAGGTTACTCCATGCTTTTTCCTGTACCTGGGAGGGGCCTAATTTGCTGGTGGCTTGCTGTGATTGGTGGCCTCAGGGTGCAGACAGACAGCAGGTGAAACTTGAAACACCTGCACACCTGAGAGCCCCTCCCACCTTTGTCCCTTCCAGTTTCTGTTCACTAGTGTGTCGTCGGAAAAAATGGCAGCAGCAGCAGCGACTATTTCTATTGAGGAAGATCAGTTCTGTTGCTCGGTGTGCCTGGAGGTTTTAAGGGACCCGGTGACCATTCCCTGTGGACACAGCTACTGTCTGGACTGCATTGATGACTACTGGAACCGAGCCAAGCAGAAAGGCCTGTACAGCTGCCCTCAGTGCAGGCAGGGCTTCAATCCCAGACCTCTTCTGAGCAGGAACACAGTGCTAGGGGAGGTGGTGGAGCAGTTTCAACAGTCCGGATCTCAAGCCAAAGTGTCCGATGAGGCGAAATGCAGCGTGTGCAAACCGGGGAGAAAAAGCAAAGCTGTCAAATCCTGCCCCGTGTGCTCCGAGTCTTACTGTGCGTCTCACTGGAGAGAGCACGGAGGAGAACGCTGTCATCACGGGAGGGCTCATAAGGCGATCCAAGGTTTAGGTCAGCAGAGAGAAAAGCTTTGCACACAGCACGACAAGGCCCTGAGGCTGTACTGTCGCACCGACCAGCAGTATGTCTGTGTCCAGTGCGTCAAAGAGAGACACAAGGGCCACGACGCAGTCACAGTGGTGGACGAGAGAGCAGCACAACAGGTGGATTTTTTTTATTTTTATTTTTTACTGAAGACGCAGGGATCGTTCATTTAAAATGTTCACATTTGGACAACTTTGATTTACACTTGCATACATTTAATTATTTATTACAACTTCATAATGATAGGTTAATGCTTTAAAACAAAGTTTAAGGTTTTAAAAGATATCTGATTGATTGTATGTTTGTCAGATAAAAACTCATGGTTGGAACTCCTCAGCCTATGATCACATGTTGCTTCACTTAAGTGTAAAGAAACATTGAAACAGAACCTGCATTTGTGTATCTGGTGTTATGGATCATTATAATATGTTGTAACCTTGTTTTAAAGGCTTCGTATTTCAAACATTGCATACAGGGGACTATAAAACTGGTCCTGCAGCAACATCTTGGTGTGCTCTGATGTTAGTGTGTCAGCAACACTTTTCATTTTTGAAAGCCTAAAAGGCACGACACCGTGCAATATTATATTCATCTCTTGAATCCTTTTAGAAAAAACTCCAAGACGCATCTTTGAAGTCTGCGCAGAGATTGAAGGAGAGCGAGAAGGAGCTCAGATATGTTGTCAGATACATCAAGGTGAGTGTATATTCAATTCAAAGAACTTTATTCTTCCGTTAGGAACTTCATATGTGGAGGAGCATCAGGGTACAACAGTACATACAATATACAAACACACACGCACGCGCGCGCACACACACACACACACACACACACACAGCCTAGTGAATAAATAGTAGTACCTCCATAGAGGAGGAGTAATAAATATGTTAAAAAATAGTCCAGAAAAAAATAAAAAATAGATAGAGGAGACAGTTCAAAAAGGGTTTTAGCCATTCAAAAGTCTAATGGATGCCGGGACAAAGCTTGACAGGGCTCGGTTTGTTCTTACTGTAGGGGCTCTGTATCTGCGGCCTGAGGGTAAGAGGCAATACTGGCTGTGTAGAGTGTGTGTGATATCCAAGGTCCTTTTGTTGTAAATGCTGGTGAGTGATTCCTGCTGTTGTAGGTAATATAGGTTATTATTTAAATACGTTGTTCGTTCACACACACACACACACACACACACACACACACACACACACACACACACACACACACACACACACACACACACACACACACACACACACACACACACACACACACACACACACACACACACACACACACACACACACACACACACACACACACACACACACACACACACACACACACACACACACACACAACAAAAGCTAAGAGATAAACTTTTATCGCCCTCAGCACTCCACCGAAGCAGTGGTGGAGGAGAGCGAGAGGATTTTCTCCAAACTGATCCGCGCCATAGAGAAACAGAGCGGTGAGGTGAAGGTGTTGATGAGAGAGCAGGAGCGAGCAGCTGTCAGTCAGGCTGAGCAGCTGCTGGAGAACATCCAGAGGGAGCTGCTGGAGCTGAGGAGGAACCAGGCCGAGCTGGACAAGCTTTCTGCCACTGAAGACCACTTCCAATTTCTTCAGGTAACGGAAAACTAACTTGGACAGTGTTCAGTATAAAGTTTTGGATGTTGGGGCGTAAGCAGAGTCCCATCTGTTTTCAAGGTTGAGGCTTTAAACTAGAGTGAATTGAGCCTTTGCCTGCATACACTTTGTTGGAAAGTTTGAGATTTACATTTTTTTTTCATAAAAGTGATCCATATTAAAGCTCCTCTTGGTAGGCTATTCACATGCAACACCTCATTGTCAATATTTAGTCCTCCTTGGAAATTAGCCTACATAGTTAAAGGTGGAGTCAGCGATTCTGGAGAATGCTTGTTGTCGAAGTCCCTTTTTGTCAAAATCAGCAAATTCTCCTCATGATCCGCTACTGTGTGTACCCAGAAAACCCCATTGTAAATGCACATCCTAGGCTCTGTAAACGGGCATGTTGCTAGCTACGGTGTGCCCCTTTGTTTACATGCCGGTTTACAGAGCCTAGGTTGTGTATTAGTGCCAGATTCTTTTCAGCGCAAAACAAAGACACACAAGTGCAGACAGATAGTGGATCTTAAGGACATATTCACTGATTTGACATGTCAGTTTGAACAGAATCTCTGACTCCACCTTTTATACATCAGTAATCGACAAGTATATATTTCCTAGTATACATAACGACAGCTGTGAGGTGATGCCATGTAGGCCTACTCATTCACTCTGCACTGTTTATTGAGGTGAAGATAAATTATGGAATATATAACAAGGCAAAGTAATGCAATATCCTCCATGCTTCCAGACAAAACATTTCATTGACCCACTTTGTGATTCCCCTGTCAAATACCTTCCTTTGATTTTTTTGTTGTGATGCATGTCGCTGCAGAAGTGCAAGTCTCTTCACTTCCCTACAAAGACTGTGGAGATGCCCGACACTGATGCGCTTCAGTATTTGATGTATAAAAGCATGAGAGGAGCCCTGGCTCAACTCAAAGACAGTCTGAATGAAACACTTGAAAGAGAATTCAACAAGATCTCTGATAAGGGTATGATTATTTTACAACTGATTACCATTAAAACATTATTTTTTTTGGAATTTGTGAGCAGTAAAAACGAACTTCTTGCTCGTCTGTATTTTCCAGTTATTTCTCTGAAGGAAACCAGCAATCAAACTCCCCCTGAAAAGACTAAAGGTATGATGCCATTTGTTTAGTGGTGTGCCCATGTACTAAACATTTGGTTACAGCGATTATAGATTATAGGTATTTCAAACTTCAGGTTGCACCACCGTTTTTAAATGTTGATCAAGCCAAAAAATACACACAAAAAGAAAAAACAGGATTTTGTAATGTGTCCCAAGCAGCTTGTATTTACTCAGTGTAGAGCCTGTCCCCGAGGCTATTAGTGTTTCTAGCTCCTGTTAAGTGTCAAAACATCATTTGCAAATATGAAATATTTGTATTATTTTCACTATTTACTAGCTCTATCAGTGCTGTTTATTTTCATGTCTTATAATAAACATGGATATGGAATCTTTTAGCATGATATCGTGTACAAAGCCATCAAGTGCATATTTAAGACACTTTACCCAATAAGGCAGCTTGGAAAAATTAAAAAAGCCACCGGACTGTTTTTGGAAGTAATTTCAGCTTTAGCTATACCTGTTCTCTCTCGAGTGTAAAACCCCTTGAATGAGATTACCTGTAGAAAGTTAATTTCACCTTCAGATACAGATTACAATTTTATTCTGTGTTTAACTTCCTCTACCTCATAGCCAAAGACTCTGAAATACCATACAACTCGGAGCCAAAGACCAGAGCGGATTTTCTACATTGTGAGTACAATTATTCAATAAAGCTTATACTACCGTCTACCGAAATCCATTTCTTTTTAGTCCGTATTTGACAAGGCGAATCTCCTGTGTACCAGATTACAACGATTTAAGCCTGGACCCGAACACAGCCAACCCTTATCTGAGCTTCTCTGACAGTCGTAGAGGGGTGACCACACGCTCAGAGGCCCAGCCGTACCCAGAGCACCCGTCACGCTTCAGCAGCTGGGCTCAGGTGCTGTGCAGGGCGGGCATGGCAGGCCGCTGCTACTGGGAGGTAGAGTGGGCCGGTAATGGAGGGGTTTCCATCGGAGTCTGCTACAAAAACATGGGCAGGACCGGAGCAGGGAGCGACTGTAAGCTAGGACACAACTGTAAATCCTGGAGCCTGGACTGCTCTCCCTCAGGATGTTCATTTCAGCACAACAAAGAGAGCGTCACCATCACGGCTCCGTGTGGCAGCAGGATAGGAGTGTATCTGGACTTCAGAGGCGGGTCTTTGTCTTTCTATAATGTCTCCGATTCGATGGTGTTGCTCCATAAAGTCAAGACTACGTTCTCTCAGCCTGTGTACCCAGGGTTTTGGGTGGGGTTGGGCTCTGCTTTGAAGCTGTGCTCTCTTTAAAGTGACACCTTGGAAGTATGGAGTTCAAACCATTTGCTTGTGTGAGTAATAATGACACTGAGATGAGATGGATGTTTTTGGTCTAAACTTCACATTTTATTAACCGAGCAAAATTAGAACAGCAGCTACGCTTTGGTGGAAAAGGTGAAGAGATGGTTGAACTTAGATCTTATTGAAGGCGGCAACATCTACACTCTGGATCTGCAGACGAAGAAAAATAGAACATGTCAAGGTTATATTCATGGTCATTTATAGTGCATCAAAGTTGTTTTGTTTAAAGTTGATTAAGCACTTGTCAGATACAGATTAAAATGTTTTTAAAAATTATAAAAAAGGCATACTTATAAACAAAGTATAGAGTCACACAAAAATAATCTCTCAATGATCACTTATGCTCCACTAGAATGTGTGGTGGTGTTTATCTTATTATTTGCCATATTACAGGGGGTCAATGTGCAAAGTTCCTGAGGTTGTTATATGGAATGGAGTGACATCAGAGTAGTATTGAGCCTATTAGATGTCAGTTTGCTTAATAGAACGATGAAGCCTGAATTCACTGTAAACATACTGATTGACAATGACCCTGGAAAGAAGTTTTCTGTTCAATCTTGCACTGCAATATTCTAATTCTGTGAGCACCACAAATTGAATTCAGCTCAATAGTAAATCAAAGCTATGGAGGTGGCTATATACTTACAAAGTCCTCAAACTTGGTGATCTCCTCCTCCAGGATGTCTGTGCCCACTTTGTCGTCCTCCACCACACAGTTGATCTGCAGCTTCCTGATGCCGTAGCCGACCGGCAGCAGTTTGGACTGTCCCCACAGCAGACCGTCCATCTGCACCGAGCGCACACACTCCTCCAGCTTGGCCATGTCCGTCTCATCGTCCCACTGACGGAACAACAGACAACCACGTTTACTCCAAAGACGCACAAGATGCAAGAGTTTGCAGCAAAACGTTTACATGTTTGTAATCAGATATGCATACTTCTTAAATGTAGTCTTTTTAAAAATACATTTCTAATAAAAAGATTAAAGCTAACATTGTAACTTTTTTCTTCACCCACTTCATAACAAGAACACTAACTCATTATCACAACAAATTCATGGGCCTTTGATTATAATGAAGTTTTTCCATTACTGCCCTTAAGTAAATGAGATGACATCTGTATTGAAATGAACACATTGATATAAGTTGAGGAGGCTACGTACAGGCTTGACGTCCAACAGGATAGATGACTTGGCGATGAGTGTGGGTTTCTTGGCCTTCTTGGCTGCGTAGGACTCAATACGCTCCTGCTTCAGACGCTCTGCCTCCTCATCATCCTCTTCATCACTGCCAAACAAGTCCATGTCGTCATCGTCATCATCATCATCACCATTCACCTGTTTGACTGGGGCAGCCTGGACACAACAATGGGAAATAGCTGTGAAGGTGAGCCATTTTTTGGTTGAACTTTCCAATAAGATTTTTCCATTTATCTTTATTTGTTTGCACTTTTTACTCATCATGGTAAAAACAAAGACATACAATAAAACTATTCCAAGTATAATCATGAATCAAACAAGACAAAGCAAACAAAAACAAGAAAAGCAGATACAACGAAACATACGAAAATAAATAAAAAATAATGTCATTGTTCATGAGACGTGGCTGTTTTGCCTCTTTGAACATATACAAGAACATACTGAATTCTTAGTCCTCTACCTTAGCGCATGGGACGGCTGCTGATGCAGGTGTCTTTTCCAGCACAGCCACTCTGGACTCCAGCTTCTGCATGGTTGCTCTCATTGTCTCCACCACTAACACAATAGGACAGTTAAGTTTATAAAAATATATAACGAGCAAGAAAAAAAAAAATCTAATTCAGGTGACGTGAGATTGTAAACACACCTTTGTGCAGGGTCTGGTTCTCCAGCTCCAGGCTCTTCATGCGTGACACCAGCTCCTGGTCTCCCCCGCCATGTGAGGACGACTGGGGAAAGAACAACACATTCATTAGACAGTGGAATGCTGCAGGTCACGGTCTGAACGCAAACAAATCACAATGCACCAACATCCAGGCCGAGCTCCAAGGCAAGCCTGATGGGAAAGAAGCGGGCAAAAAAATAATCAAATTGGTGAGGTTAAAAAACACCATGCGATGCAGTGATTTGGAAACACTTCACACACACACACACACACACACACACACACACAATGCTTTTGTTGAAATTAACTCCGTTATGTTCACAATTATTGCATGCAGACACTGTATGTAAAAAAATAATAATAATAATTTCCACCCTCAATTAATATTACAGGATAAAAAGTTCCACATTTTGTAAAAAAGTATTTCCTTTCCTTCAGCGGGATGACACGATTAATACCTCTCATATTCATCTTTTAAATATTTATGATGCAAGGCAGCAACAGCTTAGCATACAATGATAACAAAATCCACCTACTAGCACATCTAAAAGACCACTTCGCAAAAATGCCACTTTGGTATGTGTATGGATTAAGGTTGGGAGAATAGGTTGTCAATTACCAAGTGATGGAGGTGTTTGTAGGTAGGTATTTGTTTTTTTATATCAAATATTTGGACAGAGCGAGGCCGGTTTTCCAATCTTTGCGCTAATCTATGAGAGTAGTAATCAATCTTCTGGTGTAATTCAATGACGATATTTCTCAAAATACTCCTGTAAGTTTCATGTTATTTATCAGCTTATTAAGAAGTTACACTGTAAAATACTCTCCGTTAAGATGGAAGATGTGGAAAGGAAATATTTCACCGCTGAAAATGTTTGATAATTTTTTATAGAATTTGACAATCACAATCACTGTCAAAAGATTAGAATTCTGCCCCAACATTCTGAATCAATTAGTGGTAGTGTATCAAACTTCACAAACGGATGCAGGATCATAATATGGTGGTAGAGGATGAGACATGGTAGTGCTGTGATCACAGTAGCACACTCCAGCAGCAGCAGACAGCGGGCTGTCTGTCTCAGCCATGCAGCGTTCCCCGAGCAGCAAAGCTCGACCAGGAGGAGACTTACGTTTCTGTGCTGCCGTTTCTGTGGGCGCGCTTTGGCCTGCAGGGCTGTTTTCACCTGCACCCGGTGAGGCCCAGGGTGAAGGTAAGGGAGGGGATGGGTATACCAAGACACAAAGAAAAGTACTGGTTGTAGGTAGAAAGTTGGGTGCGACAATATGCACTACTTCAGAGTTAGGAAACGGACAGAAGCGGATGTCAATAAAAGTGCACTATGCAGTTTCACGGGAGGGGCA
The DNA here is from genome assembly GCF_949987685.1 of Ammodytes marinus. Classification (NCBI taxonomy): domain Eukaryota; kingdom Metazoa; phylum Chordata; class Actinopteri; order Uranoscopiformes; family Ammodytidae; genus Ammodytes; species Ammodytes marinus. The sequence goes on along the minus strand of NC_137213.1, from coordinate 25,551,960 downwards.
TTTGTTAATATTTGCAGAGCCTGCAGTTGGTTTACTTAACACATTTTCTCTACATGTAATTCTTAGTTTTGAATAATTCTATTATCATGAATCAAGAGACTAAATTATTCTGAGGAACGTGGAACCAAATACAAGACTATATATGTTTGCAAACAAAACTGTGGGCCCTGTTGCAACAGGGAAACAGTAACCTTTAAGGTAGCTTTCAAAATTCAAACAGTATTCCATGGATCCAATTTTCCTGTGAGGAAATTCATAATTGAGCATATACCTCAGAAATGTTTCACTTCAACACACCCAAAGCTACATAGTGCACCTTTAATCACCTTACACAATAAAAAGGTAACGAGTAGCTACTGAAAGGAAATATGTTATTTTCTGATTAAAATGCATATTCAGCAGTATTACAAAACTCTTGTTGATATTTGAAATGAGCTCCCAGCACGCGGTCAGGCCCATCCCTGGCAATATTTGATGCTCAAAGCGAGTGCTCCAGCCGTCCAGACCCGAGCGTGGCATAGACGCTGTGAGCATCCATTGTATTGGATAAACCCATTGCGTCTGCACCAACTCCCTTTGTTTTCACATAGTAAACCATTTTTGGAGCCTGGGCTCTGTATAAGCACCAGGCTTCTTTTCATTCATACAGACAGGTAGTGGATGATAAATAGATATTCGCTGATTTTGAAAAAGTTGTTTGGATTACAATGAGTGAGAATGCCTTTAACCTTTTTATACAAAACAATGTTTATGCAGAAATGTCCACACATACTGCTAACAATACATCATGGCATTGATGTAAAGGCCAACACATAAGCAGCTTACTGACAAATTGAAATGAAGCTTATAGGAATGCAGGCAGTGGTGATAGAGAAAAAAACGTCTCGTAACAGAAAATGAAGCATGCGTAAAAAAGGTGCAGACTAAAAACTTTCTGGGATTGAAATGAGGCTAAAATGTCTTCTAGAACTTCACTATTGTAGAGCCTGTTTTAAGGCCGGTGAACTGAGCACAGTCCTGCTGCTACAGGGGGTGGGGGCTAGCCTGCAAGTCATTTGAAGTAAAGGACTTACTCCGTTTAGGGATTGCAGGATATTCTGTCGGGATTTAGCAATGTCCTGTAGGATGGCACTAGTTTCTCTTTCCTGCTGGTTGATGTGGGTAAAGCAGTGATGAGGCGGGGAGCAGTGAGAAAACACAGACAGCAGCAAGCAAAACAGACAAAAGCAGGATGGCCCATAGAACCAACATTTAAGATGACTCTAATAAAAAGTTATGAATCATTAAGTTATGAACGATGACTCCTTTTCTTGTTTGTGTGTGAGCAAACCCAGACCTGACCTGCAACTCTCACGGTGCAGCTGTCACTTTCCCACGTGAGCACACATACTGAATTGTGAACTAGTTTCATTGAAGCCAGGTACTAGCCAAGAAATAGGGGGATTAAGAAAGTAATTTTGAAATAGGCCCATTATAAATCAAAAACTTGACAGCATGATCTGTCGATTAACCCGACTATCCTTATTACCCACTTGCCTTCTATTGCGTTTGGGCAGCCGTAGAGGAACAGGCCTTTAAGACTCAGCAAACTATCTGCATCATATGAAATCAGACAGGATGAGTGATGAGATGTGGGTGGAATGATCTGTTAATACTCCAATCAGTCTCCATTGTATTTGCCCGTCCTGTGCAGGAACTCTGCCGTGCCCACAGCCCTGCGGCGCCTGAGAGACAGAGACAGCTGCCAAATCACCTGACCCCTCTCACCAGGCCGAGCCCACTTCTAAATCGAGTGCCTTAACTCGCACAGCTGCTCTGGTCCGTGAGTGTCGAAGATGGAACTATTGCATCAACTAAACGGGCAGCGTGAGCAGAGGGGGTGTAAGGCAGGAGATGAAAGAAAGTTCAGAAGATGGCAGCCAGAGGGAAGAGGGGGATTGGAGATAAAGCTTGTCTAAGTTTCTGGGATTTATCAAAACGTGTGCTACCTGTTGCTGGCGTGTGGAGGGCCCGTTGACTCCCTCGTAGAAGCATTTCTCTGCATCATCGTAGCGCTGTTTGTCGAACCAGATGTTCTCGGAGGCAAGGCACTGCAGTCCACTCATTTTGGTACTAAGGAAAGAAAGTCCAGAATTTAGCAGAAATAAGATGCAAATAAAAGGAATCAATCTGCAATGTATCAACAGTTCATCATTACTCACAGCCATGACCAGGTGTTAAGGCGTTACAGCCAGAACAATCAGTGACAGTACATGGTTAAATTAGATGCTTGACAAGGACAGTGTATATCACAGGTTACCACATCATGCAGAGCCACACAGATTGGTGACAAAACAAAGCGCAACAGACAGTTTTTCATTATAAAAGACATTTAAGTGCAGGCAGAATTAACAGGAATCAGAGACAACAGCAGATATGTTTCCGCTCCCTTCTCATTTTGCTGACGTTGTTACTGCAGCAGACAGGCACATACCTCAGTCTGTGAAACACAGTTGCCTGGTCTGCAAAGTCGGGATTACTGAACAAAAGGCTGGTCACTGCCTGCCATCAACCCCCCACTTTAGTGATAGCAGCAGGGGTCCACTTTGTTGTACGATTATCAACACAGATCCACTCTTCTATACATGATTAATACTTATTCGACACAAACAGACTTTGTGGGCGTTAAAAAAAAGGCAAGGGGGCATCGATTAAGGAGTGTTGTGCGAGAAAAGTTATCAGCTCATCAGATGATAAAGCACTGCATTTAAATACTCAAGACGGGAATTTAAGACTCTAGGAAGATAATTTAGTGAAAAATCCTTTTAACCTTGGCCTCAATGATTACGGGGAAAAAAAGTAGAAATTCAGCAATCACATGAAGTAATATATGAGCAATGCACATACAGGCAACTGAGCACGGCAGCAAAGATGATGTTGCATTGGACTGCGGACTCGGTGTTGCTGTCCATGCTGCGTCAATGAATAAGCCTCATTAAAAAGATTAAGGGTGCCCTGTTTATTTTCTAAGGAGTGCTTACAAGGTGGAGGCAGTGATTCTGGAAGACACTTGTTGTCAAAATCAGTGAATATCTCTTCACAACCCTGCTACCTGTTTGTACAGGTGTGTAAGTAATACACATCCTAGGCTCTGTAAACAGGTATGTAAACAAAGATGGCCCACCATAGCTAGCAACATGCCCATTTAAAGAGCATAGGCTGTCCAGATCATTTTTCAGCACACTCACAATACATACAGGTAGTGGATAGTGAGGAGATATTCACTGATTTAACACAGCATGATTTCCCAGAATCACAGTCAGTTTGGATTATAAAAAAGGCTCATCTATACCCTGCAGTGCATACCAAAAATATAAATCACACAATAGATAACTGGAAAAGCCCAAACAAAAGTGCAGACAGACAATTTAAGAAAATCACAGTAATTAAACCATAAACACATATCACGTCTCTCCCATTCTGAGTGAGAGGTGCCATACTTGTCCCATTTGGGCCTGCTTTCCGTCTCAGAGAGGCCTCTCCTCCTCTGGGTGGGCCTCTTGCTGCCTCTTGCTCCCTTCTCGCTCTCGGAGGAGGTGCGGTTGCGGCCTCGGTGGGGGGTTCCAGAGGCTTTCACAGTGACAGGGTTTCCCTGGTCCTGCTCTGGGCCGCGGGGGCGTCTGGACTGGAAGGTCATGTATTTAGTGTTAGGACTCCGTGGAGAGGATGACAGAGGGGCTGGGCCGTTGGCGGCCAGCCAGCGTTGGTAGTTGATCTCGGCTTGTTCCATAGGGGTGCGGTTGGGCCAGGTGGCCTCCACCTGCATGCCCTGGAGTTTGGGACTTTTACCATAGGAGCTGCTCGCTTCCATAGTGCCACTCAACCACTCCTCTTCCCCGGAGAGTTGGTCCTCCGATATGGACAAACGGACAGGTCGCGGACGCCTCCCAAACTTGACTTTTCCCCCCCCGCCAATGATGCCTTTCTCCGGATTGCCCTGTTTGAAGGCGCCCACTGGTGCTGCTTGCTTAGGGACGCCTTTCTGTGGATGCTTTGGCTGAGACTGATCCATTTCTCAGTTAAAGAGCTCTCTTCTTCTCTACTCACTTTAGCGTCGGATTTAGAGGGAGAGAAAAGATGCAAAAAAGGTGGAAGCTAGAGCCATTAGTTCAGTGTAAAGTTAGCAACACAACAGGAACTTTGCTTGTTAGACTCGCCAAGTAAAGCTCATCAAAACAGCTGATGTGAAGCCAATGCGGTCTTGAGAGCAAAGAGACAGAGAATTGATCAAAAAGCTGACATTTTCCCAGACAATGCCATGTCATTTCCTTTACAGAAAGATTTCAGAATGAGCTTCACCTGTATGAGAATAGAAGAATCAATCCGAGAAGGGCCTCATTCGTGTGATATTAGGATACGGAATAATTCCCCAAAAAGTTAAAGCAGTTCATTGATCAATCTCACATTGGACTTTCAAAATGCCAGAGCCAAAACAAACAATGCAAAATGTCAGTTGTAGAAGCTCACACACATGTCAGGTGAGAATGGCCAACATTTAGGTCAGGATGCGTTTGCAGTGTTTCCTCCATATTATTAATTCATCTTAAAATCAACTACAAAAAGTACAACTATTTTTTAAATCATGATTTTGATTTAAAAAAGCATAGTCATTTTAACTTGAAACGATCAATTACCGAGGAAACACTGTTTTTATTTATTAAATATGACAAGATATTTCTTTTGACCAAACCTGTGCAGCAGTGTCTGGCTCACCTTTTCTTTGGCATGCTGGAGGATAATGTACACTACCTATTATGGAATGGAATATTTAAATAATTCAAAATAAAAACAGGAATTTGTTTTTCTTATATTGAAAATCAAGAAGCACTTTCATTGAATACAAAACCAATCAAAACAAAGCAGCAATGCCTTTAAACAGGCAGGAAGAAAATAATCAAAACCAAAAAATTTACATTGTCATGCATGTAAGAATGTTAACGTCATAGAAAAATATAGATTTTTTAAATTTTACAAAATTAAACGTGCAAACAGCAATGCATTGCTTATAGTGCAGATACACTCTCAGTTGCCAGTTTAATAGGTACCAGTGTTTTCCCTACCATTGTCTTGGGGGGGCGACACCTCACCTGATTTTTGAGCGGAATAATATATATATAAATAAAATCAGGTGCTATTTTATTAAATAAATTGAACACTTATGTTATTTATCCAAATGACGTGCACGAGGCGAGGATGCTAACGTTATGTGGATCTCAATCAATGGACCAGAGGTGCCTGACTCCACAGGCAGACTGCTTGAACGTAAACTACTAAACCAAATACGTGAGATTATGAATGGACATGACAAAAAAAAATCAAAGACATAGCGTTGTAAAATATAGTTATGTTGTAACATGAATTTAAAAAAAAAAGTTATAAAGCATAGCTGTTGTACAAAAAAAATAAAAAAATTAAAAAAATTGTGCCCCGCCCCCCCAAAGCAGTCAACCAAACCGATGGGAAACACTGGGTACACATAGCTCAAACCAATGCAGAACGATACAACAGCCCTGTAATCAGGAATATATGTGTGTGTAAAGAAAGAGCTGCTGATTCAACCTTAAGGACATTTTGTTTTGGAGGCTGTAGTTTTTAGCTTTTGAACAGTACAGAATTAATTTAACGGGATCCTCCTATTAGGATTGAAAAATATGAATCGATCAAAACATTTTTAATGTAACTTTCTTTTAGAGGAAAAATGCAACATGTCGCTTGCACCACCAACATCCAATATCTGCCAATTTCAATGATTGAGTAAAAAGGCAATACAGTTCAACAGCAACACAAAACCTCCAGAATGAGCCCACCTATTTACTGCAAGTCCAATTTACTGCAGGTGTACTGTATTGGACTGCATTAGTCTTGACTAAGATGTGTACCTGATAAACTGGCATGTTAAACGAGCTGTAAAACACTTTCACTAAACCATAAGAGAGCAATAAATCAAGTGCATGTCTGAAGAGCACCAGCTGAAAAAGCAGCTTCCACATCCATACTCACCTTTTGGAACTGGACTGGGAAGCTAATGCCCAACACAGAAATAAGAGAGATATAAAATAAATTCTCATTAACTACACACCCTTATAGTCAAAATACCCACAGGATTTTGATATATTCGCAGAACTCTATTATCACATCAAAACTGTGGAAGAAAAAAAAAAGAGTAGATAAATTACTTTAGGTTAGGGAACATTTTCCCCAAATTGTTACTATAAATATAAAACATTACCTTTTAGGTCCAGTGAACAAGGGAGAAGTTCTAGGCCTTCTTCAAATTACCCAAGTTTATAAAATGTAATTCTGTTATTTTTTCCCCCAGGTAGAACAAATTCAAAATACACAACCAAAAAGCCAATAATAAGAATCAACTGTCACTTAAATCACCCCAAGGGCCACGTGAACATAACATCCTTAAATCCAGAAAATGTGTAGGTTAACCCTCTAATTTTCAGGCTTTTCAAAATGAGGAACCAATTAAGAACTTATTTTTAGATTTATAAATTAAATTTATTTTCAGACTTTTGAAGGATAGCCTATGTAGGAACTCTGTAATTGAATGGTATCTAAAGGACACGCAAATTACTGCACAGTTCACCAAGAATGTTGTCGCTTGAGAATCACTGAAATAAAATGGGCAATAGGCGTACATGTACGACACCAGGCAACAAAGAGGCAAATGTCGCAGTTAAATTGATATCTATGAAAGTACAACTTCGTGTTGTATTTCATCTGTGTCTTGCTCACCCTCACACACTATCTAAAGTTACGTGTTTGTGACAGCCCCAGCTGAACTTGTAGTTTCACTGACCACGTGGCGCTTGAAAACTAAAGAAAATCAAAATAGTTTATGGTTTTTCACAAGCGATACACTTTCTTTTAAGATGGAGGTCGTTGAATGTAACTTTTATTTACTTACTCTTGGTTTTATTCGACGTTTTATGAGTCGGTAAGAGTCCTCTGCGGTGCTGCCTCGGCTGTAATCCGACGGGAGAAGAGGACTTCCAGTTGCGGGACAAGTCTATTCTTCAGTGACAGAGGGGAGTGGGACGTAACGAATTTAAGCTTTCTCTTGACATTGTCGATTATTTAAACGTTTCTTTTAAGGTTTTTGGAAAGCACAATATTATAAAACTAACAGAAAACCCGTTTAGCTTATTTAAGTCCAGGTGATAAAAAAATAATCAGTGTTTTCGCTATTATTTACGTCGAAGCTCAGGATTGGTATGATCCATTCCACCAAAGACTGCATTTCCCAGAATTCCAAAAGACCGACAGTTCACGGGGTTCAAGAGGTTATTTCTATGGCATCTGTGATATGTTTAATTAGAACACTGACGCTATATTGCTTTATTCTTTTGCCTTTCCAGTTTGACAAAAGGACCTCTGTGAGTTCATCCATCAAATTAAAACCGGGCTAAATGTTAGGTTAATACATTTTTAAGTGCCCATACATTTTCCTCTCTTATCCTGCAGAGGGCAGACTAATCGAGACTATTTTAATAGAATATAAATTCTGTAGAAAAACTACACGGGGCTACTTAAAATTATTCATACATTTTTGAAGAGGCCAAGTGACACATCATTTATTTGGGTTCATTGTTATTTAGCACTTTAGCTAATTTTACTAGATTTCAATGTGGCATTGACTTAGTTTATAATAGCCTATCAATAATAGCAATAATAATATCAATAATAATAATAATAATAATAATAATAATAAAAATACTACTACTACTACTGCTAATAATAATAATAATAATAATAATAATAATAATAATAATAATAATAATAATAATAATAATAATAATAATAATAATAATAATAATAATAATCGTGATCTTGTAGATTTAACTGTTCAAATAGTTTAATGGTTTACAAGATAGCATACATTTTTTATGCAGGGTGATTTAATGATTGGATTTTAAATAAATTGCGAATAATTTGCGTGTAATATGTGATACAAGCAATGAATGCAAAATGATTGAACATGATCAACAATTATAGACCCACTTAGCAGTGTTACAAGTAGGCTACTAAACAGTTCCAAAAGGCAACATGCATATATTTATTGTTTTATTTATAGTTTCAACTCAGTTTTTGAAAAACACTTGCAATATATATTGAGTCCCCTCTGATAGAAGGCTATCACAACAAAAACCTTGTGTTACAAGAGGTTTGTTCACACTAACAGTCGGCTTCATCAACCCACGACCCCACTGACACTGATTTTAACATTCCCAAAGTCAAAGACATTACATGTATTATTAAGATAATAAGTCTTCATGTGTTACAATGGTGCACATCTTTCAGACTATTGTCTTTGAACATTTGTCAGTGTTCCTCCTTGTTGAACACTCTGTGTACCCACAATACTTTGAACATATTTATTTATTTTAAGTTCTCGATCAGTGCAGTACTTGCTTTTTGCTTCACTACATACTTACTTCAATACATACTACATACTAGGAAATTGGATTCTTATTCTGTTTCTGCCAGATATTATGCATTAATCTGTTGATTCAAGAACATATTTTTATTATATGGTATTAGCCGTGGAACTAACAATGCTTTGAATTGTTGATTCAGTTGGATATATTTTTTGAGTCTATGTTGTGTTCTAAGAGTTTTGTCCCTAAAAAATAACAATAATCAGAAAACAGTTTTGATGATGAAGGTTACATACTCAAATGGCTTGTTCACTCCCCAAACATATTCAGTTTGCTGTAAAATAAAACAGAGGAAGCAGAAAATGCTCATATCAATGAACAGATTATGTGTTTCTTGGATGGAGTTCAACAATTGGTCTGCCTTTTTCCTGCCCCTGCCTTTCTTTGTTTTTGCATTATGTATGTCCCTGTGATCCACTAGCTACAGACGACATGTTCACTTTGTGTTGCCATCAGATGTTAAGCTGAGTTGTCAAACCAAATGCATCTCATATTATTGCATCGCTAACGGGTATGCACCAGAATTTTAACACAATTTGGCTGCAAGAAGTGACACATGGAAACATCTTGGGGGACAGCGAAAGTGAGTGCCTTATTCAGTTGTACACCAGAGTCGGAGACGCACCGGAGTCCCCAGTCACATTAAAATGTATAGGGTTAGCTTCACGTTTTAGACAATTTGTGAAGTCTTTGGGCTGTAAAATTATAGCCTCCGCTCCACTGACTATAGAGGAGGCTTTTTCAGGAATCGAGGCTCTAAGGCCAAGGGTGTCGTCTACTCTATAACCCCCACAGGCTTATATATATATATACAGCTATATACACGCACAGTATATTTATTTATCTTTACTTTAATTTTTCAGTTTTGTAAAAATCTCTTTGTAAAAATGAGAGTAAAAGGAGGAGTGCTTTCTTCAGGAAAATCAGGAATGACAAACATATCAGGAAATAGAAATGCTCTTAGCAAATTTAGATCACACAAAATATGGCCAAATAGAGAAAGAAATCCTCACATTGTAAAAAATTAATGGTCCCAGATTCTGAGATGATTTTCTTTTTGCTATTTGGTGATATTCTATAGATAAAATGTTGAACCAGTTAATCAAAAGTAATCAAAAATGAAATAAATCAAAAATTATCGCCCAAACACGGACTTCATCTTACCTTTTTATCCCTGCTTACTTCAGTACAACCGGCCTCATTATCATCAGGACATGAGGGATCAAACACTCAGCTCAGTTCGCCTGCCCCACAAAATTGAAACCAATGATCAAATAGAAAATGCAAAGCCTTGTTTGAATGCAAACAACCAAAATGTAAGCACAAAATAAGCAATCAGCCAACAGGCAAACGTGGTGTCACACAAACCTTTTGTCAACCTGTGTTTTAGGATTAGCTTTATGGGAAGGCCGCGCTACAACGATGTCCTGCAACTGATAACATGCCACCTCATATACCAAGAGGTTTGTTTTTCATTATTTTTGACGCCACTGGGACACAGGTTCACACCTGGAGAGTGAAAAGCACAATGGTAAAGTCTGCTGCTGTCTGCGAGGAGCTTTTGGTGGAACACCTGACATTAAATGTTCCCGTAAGTGAATAACTGAGTAGCTCCAGAGGAGTAGCAGATGCTTCAATCCTGTGGCTTTGTACTTGAAAACATTTTTCTGAAGGGAAGTTTTTTTTTCTTGTTTTTTTTAGCTCTAGGCTGCTCCACATTCACACCTGCAAACAGCCTGGCACAGCCCCCATCTGTTATTTCAAGGTTTTGACATACCGTAAACCAGGTCCAGTGGGGGTGCTACATGGAAATATATTCCTACTTCAAAGTTACTTCCTCAGGCAAAAGAAACACAAACTATCTTGTTCGTAACGTGTCACAAACATGGGAAACATATGAACGGCCAATGCACAGATCAAAGACATATGAGACATCTCTTTCCATGAATGGCAATAGACAAGAACGTCATTCTAATGTTGACAAGCGATAAATGTCTCAATGTTGAGGGTAATTTCCTCATTGTCACCTGTCCAAGTACACATTTGAAATACTTGTACTTTATTTCATCATAGTCTTTTATCCCACCTCCTACTTCTACTCCACCACGATTATCTGACAACTTTAGTTACTTTACAAATTAGGATTTTTGCATACAAAACATATGACAATATATTAAAACATATACAAGCTGTTGTTTTGTTATAAATTAAATTACCCAAAAGTATGAAAGTACAGCTAAAATGAACTAACTTGTTGTTAGCATGAGGTTTCCTGATAATACGTTATATACTCAAGTAGCAGTCATAATGCAGGACTTTAGTAGCGCCATGATTAACCTGCTTTGGGGCCTTGGGACCAAATGAGCTGCTGGGCCCCTTTTAATCTCCCCACTCCTCCCCCTTCTTTTGTACAATATACTGGAATATTAAATAGCCCCATGCAGGTTTGCTGTAGGGTAATTTGATTAAACACAAATTAAATTAGGTATATCCACCATTTGAAAACATATCAGCTAGGTTAATAATCATTTGAAATTAGATTTTGACACTTGGGCACTGTGCAATACGGGTTCTCTAAATAAAGAAGGGAATCGTAAATTAAAACCTGTCTGCAAATACAACCACAGACTCTGCAGCTGCAGACATTCTAGTTCTCTCTTTCTTTTGTTGGTCTTTCTCTTTTACATTAATCGAATAGCACTGAGGTTATAAGGCAGGACCAACCTTAACGCTCGTATCACGTTGGTGGATAATTTGCCAAACAAAGTTCTAATTAATCAAATCACCTCAAATAATTGACCCGCACTGAACCTGTGGCTTTTGGGTCCACGGACCACAGAGTGTCACCGTACCCTGGTAATAGAGTCTAACTTGGTTACGTCAGAGCAAATGGAGCAGCCAATATATAGTTTACTTTAACTTTGAAAGGCATGGCCTGATTAACCACTAGGAGAACCTGTCGACCCCCTAACTGTCCTCTGTGCAGTATATAGGAGCCCTGACCTCCAAGTTCCCATTTAAGTATAATGCACAGTAAACTGACATATTAGATTACAATTCTTAAAGGTATACTGGGTAGCATTCGTCGATTGTGTTTTGAAAAGCAAGAGATTCAGACTTGTGTGACTATACTTTGTTTTTGTTTTTAGTAAGGAAAATGCCAACAGTTGACTTTCAACATGTGTCAGATTGCAGTCATTTGACTTAACACCGCTTTGTTAGGTATCATTGGAACACAATATTAACCTCACAATATAAATGATCAAAGCTCCTTAAACTAGGTTTTTCTCTCTCGAAGCCACAAGCTGGTAATGCAATAACCGATATTGCGGCTGCAAGGAAATGTTTTTTCTATTATTTTTGATTAATCTAGGCTACAGATTATTTTCTCTGTTATGATAAATAGAAATCTCCAGGAAACAGAAAACTGAGTCTGCAAAGTAACTGGTTTTTAGGTGGAATCAAATATACAATAATTGCCACTGAAATGCAGCGCAGTAGAAATATAAATTGGCAGGGAATGGAAATACTCAAGTATAGCAATACAATACCCGAAAACTGAACCCAAGTAGACTACTTATAGGCTATTTTCAACCTCTGGTAATGATGAAAATCCTGTGGATCCTCTGGTAAATATTAAATCATGCCTATGAGGCAAAGTGCAAATACAGGTTTATACACAAGCGTCTGACAGGCGTTAATATTTGCAAAAAAATAATTTTGTGGCTTGAAATTAGGCCATTAGCTGTTTGTTTTATCAAGCTGATGCAGTGCCACCTATCTGAATGGAGATATATATTCACCTGGTTGAGGGAGAGAGATAAATACTGTAGAGAGAGAGAGTGAGAGAGAGAGAGAGAGAGAGAGGGAGAGAGAGAGAGATAGCAGCTCTTCACTCAGACAAGTTTCGCAGCTCGCAGGGATAACAGGGGGTTCGTCTATTTTAGGTCGACAGAGTGCATTTTCACTCACCATGATCATCATCTTTCCATACGGGATGTAAAGGAGACAAAATAAGAGCATGGAAATGTGCTGTAAGGCGCTGCCGGGACTCCTTGTCTTCTATCTCCATCTGTGGTACTGGCCCATGGTGAGTGTCAAGAATATATTATCTGTATTATAATGTATTATTAGGCTATTCTTAGACTAAAAACTGATTAAAAGCGTCTAAAAGTGCAGCTGAAGTTGACCTTTTTTGCGCGCAACAAATTAAGGCCAATCTGATTAATTACAGCCCAATGTCATGATCTTCATGTAATGCTAGTACTATTATTTGGCTATCTTTACCCTCTCTGCCCTTCTCTGTCTGTTCGGAGCAGCGTCATGCGTGGTCGTCATCGAGCCGCTGGCGTTAATTAGTGCATCAGTCGAGGCTCGCGACTTGCATCCATCACTCCCATCACCCGTCTGCAATCAATCACAAACACATCAGGGAAAACAGAGAACACAATCAAAGAGGTCCAGATGTCGTCGCATAGGCTAATGTGCAAGGTTCGACTTTGGATTGGCAAAAAGCGTGTTAAGAAACTGATTAAGGAAACTAGAGATTTTTCTAGTAGTTTTTTTTTTTAAATAGTATATTCTGAGAAGGTTTTATGACAGTAGAGGGGCTCTTTTCTTTAACATAAAAAGAAAGAAGAAAGGCAACAACTGCACGAGTTTAAAACAAAGATTGGAAAAGGATTCAATCCATACTGACAGGATCTGTTGATGTCTTTTTTATTCCTCTTTATCCCTTTCCCACGCTTTACCTCCTTTTACGCATCTCCAAACTCCTCCAAGCGGAACCAGCGCAGAGCATGCATGTGTCTGCTCCACTGTAGATAAACTGAGTCGTCTCGTGTTTTGTCAGGCTGAAGCGATTCATCCGGACTGCGCCATCGTCTCCGAGCACCTGAGGGCACGGGAGATCTGCAGCCAGACTAGGAGGAGCGAAGCGCAAAACCAGAGTGACCACAGCGGTGGGTTCATGTATTCATGCCTTCTTTGCACATGAACGAACACACTTTTAAGAGATAACCCGGAAAGCCCGGTAGAGTTTAAAAAAAAATAGACAGGAACGGTGGCCTAACTAAAGAAAAGGGAAGAGTTTTAAGACATGTGGGGTGGAAAACGCACACACACAGATAGGCAGAAACACGCAGGAAGGGAGTCTTTTTCTAAGAGTTGTATCTGCCTTTTAGATGTTAGTTTTTCTTCTGTAGTGTGGTAGGCTATTTGGTGCTCAGTTCATTGTGCTGTCCCAATGGCATGGCTATTAAAAATGCCCTTGTTTTCAATAAGTCTGAGGTCAATGGTAATCAATTTTATCAATATGAACCAAAATCAATAGGAAGTCAATGACCAATACCCATACCTCTGTAACCTGTCAGTTGTGTGTGTCTTTTATTGGCATTGTGCCTGCTGGATGTATTTTACAAGATGGTATAGGGCTGCCACTTAGGACTTGTGTTATTATCAATTCAAGTCATTTTGTCTATAAAATAGTCGGAATATAGTGAAAAATGTCCATGAGGGTCCAAAGTGCATGGTGTATTTAATTAAACAAAATCAACCTCACATTTCCTCTATTACAAGCCCCATTCTCAGATGCACTGTGACTCTGAATTTGACCTAGGTTAGATGTATGTGTGTGAATACAAAAGTCTGGATTAATCAACCCGTACTTCACCCTATATGGCCCGCAAACTGGAGGCATGAAGAGATTTGAGAGCTTCTGCCATTTCGGGCTCAAATCTGGCCGGCGCACATTTTCAAAAGGTCCTGCATGTGTGAAAAGATAGATCTGCATATTATCCGGATCAGTCTTGACACTATCCAGATTCTATTAATGTCTCTGGTATACAGTCAGAGTCACAGTGCATGTGCCAAATGGGCTTAAAAGAGGATGTGTGCAAGAACTTTATTCAAGAATAAATAATACACAGTTTTGAAAAATGTAAAGAAAATGTAAAAAAAAAAAAAAAAAAAAAAAATCGTCCTATGTTTTCTAAGCAGTCATAAATTAGAGATAAAAACGCTACAACAATGGTATCTACCTCTTTAAAATGAGGACAATAATTGTGGAGTGAAATAATTTCCCCATTTTCTATCAGACTGAGAACGCAAAGAAGGACTGCAGTCTGTCCCGTGCCTGGACATGGTGTTATTACAGCATGTAATCTTCATCATATCACACGGTCTGCTAAGCACACTGGCATCTGTTCTTACTCCTGGTGTCTTCTCTACCATGCTTGTCCTTCCAATATGACTCATTGACTTCATTACGAATCTGGGTGTCTCCCAGAGGGCCACACTGCGTTTTATCCACAAGCGGCTTCGTCCCCAATGCCGAGCTGTCCTCCACTATAGCAACTCCCCTCAGCGAGAGTGATGAACTTTAAAATGTTCACACAAATTTGATCTTAATGACCTCCGATGACTCCGAAACGCCTGAGCGACAAAACACTTTGGTGCAAAGTTGTCAACTGGTGCTCATTACGCAGATAAATGTCTTCTGATGATTTCCACTGTCCACGTTGGTGTGTTTAAGTGTCCATCAGTGACTGGGTTGGAAGGTGAACTGTAGTCGTAGAGGGGTTTTACCTTATCTACGACGACTCCCATTAGGCTCAGCTGTAGTTCGTCTTTAGTGCTAATTGGAGAATTTAAGCAAGCTAATCTGTTATACTGAGATGGAGATCATGGTAAACATTATACCTGCTAAATGCCAGCATGTTAAAATGTTTTACTGTTGGTGTGTAAGCCTGCTGACACGTTGTACTCTTTCTGGCATTAGCCATCAATGTTTATATTCCATTAGAACTTTAAAGATCTCTGAAAAGTCAAGTGAATGCTCTCTGCTTAATGAATGAAGACTTCCAGTTCCTTCCTCAGTGGTGGTGCTCTGGAAGAACTCACTTGGTGTCAAAAGTAATTTCACCTCTCATAGTTAATCCTAAATGAGATGACATTCAGGTGGCTAAAGATATATCTTCCTAAGACTAGAGCCCTGCTCAGTGGCTGAAAACACCTTAAGTTTTATCTCAAAGGAAGTGTTGGAAATCGGTCAATCCCCTCTCGACATGACGGTATGTCGGAGTGTAGCATTATGGTTTTCAAAGAAACAGAGCTCACAAAGATCCGTTTCCATAATTTAGGGTTTTTTTGTTCTAATCGCAGTGGCTTTTGTTATTTGGAAGAATGAGGACAAAAAAGTTTTGTTTGAAAACAGATCGTATAATTGTGCCCTTTTTCTTTGGCGCCTTTAATGTGGGGCTAAAAAATGAATCTTTTCATTATCAGCACACCGCAGTCGTTACATCACTCTCAGTGTCTGTATGACTCAAAATAGAGGATCTGAATGTAAGCATCCAGCAGCAGGAACTCCCTTATGGGAATATTATTCCACCATTTGACAGACAGTAAAAACTTTTCATACACACTGACTTGCGAACAATCTTACCTGTGAGAGGAATCCAACAAACAGATCAATGTAACTACCTACATACATTTTAGTACAGATACAGTGCAAAGGGCCCAACCTGTACACAAACCATTCTACAGCAAGTCACCAGATCATTTTCTGAAAGCTTTCTGCACCAAAACACGCAGTGAACACAGGCAGAGAGATGAGGACTGAAGTGAAGACAGGCAAAGATTAGGTATTTATTAAAATGTTAACATATACTGTATAAGTTTACTGGGAAGTCCAAACTGATAGGATAGAGTCAAGAAGACAGTAGGAAAGGAGCATGGAAAAGATTAGCGATCGGGTGCAAGTCCAGGTCTAGGTCCAGGTTTCAAGGGTCTAAACAAGTCCCCAGTAGTTGTGGCCTTGACCTGTCATTAAATTAAACTCTTCTTTTCATGAAACCAAAACAAGGCTGAGTAAAAATGCAGTCAACTTTGTGACAGAGTACTACAACACTGAGAACTTCGTCTTAGTACCACTTCACTCTACTAAGAAAAATTGGGAGAAAACCATTTCAAAGGAACCAGAAATGCAGAACGACACTTTTTCAACACCCACACACATTGTTTTCTATGTGAGCCCACGTACTGTCATCGTGTTGTTGTCCTAAATCCTGCTGTCGGTTTGCATCGAGTCCCCAGGAAAGCAGAAGCTTTGTTTAACATTTGGTTTCCCAGGTCACTCCCTTAACTACTTTCATCTGCCGCTTTGTTGCTGTCTTCTCAAACAATAGCTATAAATTCAACCCTACAACCTGTCGGATAGATTTTTTTTTGTACATGATCACCCGAAATTCAGTTAACTAAATCAGGTCTACCTTCAGCCCCCCAGTGACATACACTCTGTAAACACAATGCTGCAGTTTGGCTTTGTTCATTCCACCTACCAAAAATGCTCATAAAACGTGCCTATGCCTCTGCCGTGAAAATACGATTTGGAGGCGGTTCCCTTCTCTTTAATCAATGCTTCTGTTTTCCTATTACGGTTCCATTTGGTTTCAATCCAACTGTGCCAACCTGATCATCCTCCTCCCACATGCAATAGGCTTAAGAAGATGTTTCCCCTCCTCCCTCACCAGTTCTAAAATACACAAGCCAAAATCCATTTAGGCATTAACCACAGTGAAATAAGACACCACAATATTGGAGAATAAAATGTCTTAATATTGCCACCACACAGCTATTCAAGAAACTGTACCTCTTCCTTTTCCACAGATGTTTGACAACTGCAAGCCTGTAACCACATCCTTTATTTACACTGCCAATTTCTAAACCTTCTTGTTTACAATGGATTTCCTCTACTTACAACAAGATGCACTTGGCAGGGAGCAGTTTGAAAAGCATTTTTTTTTTTGGGTGATTAATTGTGGCTGGATTGGATGGAAGCCCACAGCAGAGGGGAAATCTTTTCTATATTTAGCGAGCTAAGTGCGTCTACGTCCACTCCAAAGGTTTTAAATAAGCCCCTCTAAAGATCACAGGAATTTACCTTTTACACACCAGATACCTTTTCCTTTTAGAGCAGGAGAAGCACTCGTGAAATTACATTCAAGTGTCCAGGGACTGATAGACCTTGATGCAATGCAGTCATTATTTATGTTTTAATTAGGCCTGTGCTTCTCTTGCTATACAATTATGTGTAAAATGAATGATACATGCTTTCAAGGGCTGCAGATTCATCTTTACTAAAATGTCCTTTGTGGTCCCCAAATATTGAAGTGTAAATATTTTATACTTTAATTTCACACTTCTCTGGCTGCCCCAAAACAAATAATTTAGTTTCTAAAATGTGACATGGCATCTGTCTTGTTTTCTGAGACAAAACGGAAAAAAAAAAAATTTGTCAAAGTTATTTTCTTGTACAGACTGAAGACTAGTTGGAGTCTGCCTTTTTTATAAGATAAATTACATGCTATGCAAATAGTTTAAATTAAGCTGTCTTTCACAAGAGTTGAATAACATAAAATGCAAGATGTAGGGCACAGATTAGGGCACAGATTCTGTATAAATATAACTTATCGATGGGGCGCCCTTAGCTCAGTTGGTAGGGCGTCCCCCCCCCATGGGCCTCGGCCAGCAGTGGACCCGGGTTCGATTCCAGCCCGCGGTCATTCTCTGCATGTCACTCCACTCTCTGGCCCATTTCAACTCTGTCTCTACACTATCAATAAAGCATAAAAATGCCAAAAAAAATATCTTAAAAAAAACATATATAGGGGAGAACGGGGTAATCTGAGCCACTTTTTACATTTGCTCCCCTCTAAGGGAGCTAAAATGATTTATCACTCAAATGTACACATTTCCCATTAATTCAGGATGTTACCTAGAAATGGGCATTAGCAGAATTTTTTCAAGACAAAGGGCAGTGAAAATATGATTGTTTTAAAAAAAGTTGTCATGTGGCTCACTTTACCCCAGCTGTGGGGTAAACTGATCCACTTACTTTTTCCACTCTGAAACTACCATAACAACACATATTGTACCAATAAGAATCCTGAAAGCTAGCCACCCATTCAGATTCCCCCGTTCTCCCCTATAACTTATCGTATTACATTTGACATACAGATCTTCTTGATAACATTAAGCCTGTAGAAGGATCTGTGTACCAGAGGTCTTGCAAAAAAATTTATGTCTTCCAAGAATAACATAAATTTCAAATAAAAATGCAGATAATAATTCACTTACTGTATTTATATATGAATTGTATATGTGGCATGAAAAGTAAGGGGAAGGGAATCAAAGAATAGCACAATCAGAATAAGTGTGCACGTAAATGTGCTGCAGCACCAAGCACACAGAAAACAAATAATGATAATTTAAAAAAAAAACTAAAAAAACAAAACAATGCATTATAAAATATATACAGTATATACAATATATTGTGTGTGATGGTGGTGTGCTTGAATAACCTGCTGATTAAAAGTACAACATTTACAACTCAACTAGCGAACGCTGACATCTTTAAGTGCTTTTTTGAACACAGTGTCTCTGAGTCTTCCTGACAGCAACGGACGACCCGCTGACATGAATCATCCATTTCCCATGAGTAATCACATCACACACTGTTGCTCCATTATGGTTTCCCAAGGTTACATAGGCTGTGACTTGACCCATTAATGTCCACAGTGGAATTGTATCATTTCTTTTACGACACTGGAAGTACTTCAAATTGGTCAAATTATAAGGCGACAGCGCAGATTATTCTTGACATAATATTTTGTAGCTTTTAGTCACAAGGGCTTTGAGCAGATGGTCATATTTAAAGAATAAATGATAAAAAAAGATTTTCCAATTTTCCACTTTTAAGAAGATATGATTAAACATTCAGCATGCAATGTAGCTATATGTCTACCAATTAACGTATGATTACTGTAATTTGTGATATCATTTTGGTGTTTCTACTTCTAACAGAAAAAAAAAATCTATGGGTTTTTTCCTTGACATACTAAAAACAGTTGTTAGTCTTTAATGGGTTAATTTTCGTCAGACAGCCTGATTGGATGTTAGTCATTGGTTTTGTAAGATAGGGAATCACAGTGGAAGGGGGAGATAATGGATTAGATACACTGGCTTTGTACAAATATAATGAGGCGCAGAAGGAAAATTTATACAGTATTTCGCCCAGACAGAGTGAGTCACCGCTGCGTCTCAGATTAAAAGACAGTTATGGAAGTTGACAATCACGGAAGCCGAGAAAGACAATAACGATAACAGCCATGCTTGGAATTTTTGTTAATGTTGTTATTTCGTGATCTAGAGATTTCCTCATTACAACAAGAAAAATGTCACTTCCTCTTATTACCAATAATATTGAATGGCATTGTCTCAAGATCCTGAGTTAAACAACCTGTTTTTACAAAAGCTAATTTTCTTGTGATAAAAAAAAAATCTAAAAAGTTTCTTTCCTCTAACTAATTTGCCATCTCCTGAACATGGCCCATTGTAATCTCGAAAGAACGACATTGAAATATAATTGCTGTTCTCTGCTTTCAATACTTTCGAGATACTAATACTAAATATAGTCTTCTTACTTCTTAATATTAGCCACACTAATATTAATATCATAGATAATCAGATTAGATGAATTACAGTAGAAGAAGCTTTTGTACAGATATTCATGGTTCTAAGAGGAAGACTCCGAATGGCCTTTCATCTAGTGCACCATCATGTGAATTTCATTTCATTTGAACTATTCAAATACTTTTTTTCACACTAAATACCATCTAAATTACATTCACAAAGTAAGATTCCAACGTGAAGGCTTACATATGTTTAGGTTTTAGTCAGGAACCACTCTCAGCTCTTTGAAACATTTATTTCCTTCCCAGTACCAGAGGAGTTTAAACTTTTTTTTAGAGGAGATATTTACATCTGAAAATGTGATTGACACTTGTTTTGATCTGATTTCAGCATTGGGAATAAGAAAAATAAATCTCATAGGCCTGTTTAAAAAGAAAAGAAAATTCATCACCACAGCTTACATGTCTGTGGATATGTCTGTTCACCACACTCTAGGCTTTTCACAATGATTAATGAGTATCAGAGTGGAGTTGTCCATTTGTTCATTCCTGTCAAAAACCTGTCACCTTGCCTCCTCCTGGGACCTCATTGATAAAAGAATCAGTCCATTGTATACCCATGAGTAAGGTGTATCTACAATCTGGAAAATGTAGGACAGTACATGGAAGAACCAGGCGTTTGTGACACTGTGCAATATCTTTTGGCTCAATCCACAAAATGAGGCAAGCCCAGTTCTGCTTGACTGCGGATAACACCTGTCAGATGGTTGAATGCACTGGTGTATTTTTATTAGTTCTGGATTAATAGAAAGTTGCATGAATAGAATTATATGACTAGGTAATTGGGTCAACTTCTGCAGTTTATGTGGTTCAAGTAACACGAGATGAGAAGACATGTTTCAAGTCCCTTCTCCAAAAATGTAACAGCAGGATATTTGTGATGCTGTGTGAACCTGAAATCTTGATCCTTTCATAGAGTTTCATAGAGAATTCCTAGAGCATGTCAGCAGCACTGTAGGAAGCTGAAGCACTTGACTGATGCATAAATAGTGCTGGATCCTCTTTTCCTCTAGAGATCTTTTGAAAATGTACAGGCACACAATTATGTTGCTATTCTGTATAAGTCAGTTTAAGCAGCTTATATATGAATGCAAAAACTGGCTGCTGCACAGTATAAGCACACAATTCCTTTTTGATCATCCGGGGATTTGCCTGATGTACATAACAAACAATTAAAAAAAATCACACTTGCATTTCAGATAAAAAAAAAAAAAAAAAAAAATTAACAGCTATGCCAGCAGCTCAGTGAGGCTGTACATAGTGCAGTGTTTTGAACTGAATGCTAACATCGGCATAATAACATGTAGATTGCAGATTGACAATTGATTTTTAGCTAGTTTGATGTTTAGTAGGTTCACCGTCTGAGTTTTGCATGTTTCAACTAGATCATTAAAAATAATGGCCTGCTCATTAAGTCAGTCAGATCACCATCGTCATAGGATTCATTCTCTGGGAATCACAAATGAAATGTGATTACAGAATGGAACAACTCTACGGGCATTAGATATGAAAAAAAGACAAAAATAAGAAATGATGCAATTAGTTAATATATCTTTAATGAATATACGCGTTTTCCCCCCACCACTGAGTGGCTACCATGAACATGCAGAGCTGCTGAGAGAAAAACAAACACACAAATATCTTGAATAGCTAAAAGGTCATCTGAATAACAATTGATCCATATCCATGCTGTGTAGACCAGATATGGCCAGAAATCAAAGTTCCCGACACATAATCTATACAGCAGCTCTGGGAGGGGGAAATCACTCTAAGATAAAACCTGAAGGCATAAACTGCAGATGCCTGGCTTTACTTTGGGGGCCAATTTTTCTGCATGAACACAATTCTGAGGACCTCAGAGGATATTCGGTCGAGTTGAGTCTCTCAGCTCTGACATGATTCTAAGTACCAAATCTGTACAGGCAAAAATATATAATATATATACAGAGTTTCAACATAGATCAGACTCATATTTTAGTGTAATTAGGGGAGCATTTTCTTTTTTTCTTTAAGTCAAATGCTTAATGTATGTCTTAATTTATTTGCTACATTTCTTTTCATTGCCCATTCACAGCATCCCTGGTATTTTTTTTATGCCCAAACTTAAAATGGATGTGAACACACACACATAATCGACTGACCCCCGCCCCTTCCTCTGTCTGTGATTGAAGGTTGTAGAACAAAGTGGGACGGGATTGGCTGCTGGCTGAGGGCTGACATCGGACAGGTGGTCAACGTCTCCTGCTCTGAAGTCTTCCAGCATTTCTCCAGCAATCAAGGTTGGTCCCCACTGTAACCCCCTGAATCTCAACACACTGTCCACTTATCTAATCAATACAAGTCTGTAAAGCAGAAATCCTCATTCTCTGCCGGTGCACTGATGTGGCTCTACGACTAAGTATATGTATCCGTATTGTACAAACTGCATTGCTAATACAGGCTCCATGTCACTCTGATGAAGGAGCAGGGTATGAATTATTGATGTATATGTTTGTTTGTTGGCAAGAACAAATAAGCTCTGGGAAAGTTTCTGGCAGAAGAAATGATGCAAAATAGTATCTGTGGGGTGCACACGTCATAGTTTGACATCCTCCTGGGCTATGGTAGGATTTATGTCTGCGCAAAGACAGTGTTGAAGACACCAACGGAGGCATATTACAAAGTAAGAATATTAACGAGGGTAAGTTTTGTAGAGTTTTATTCTTTGTGAAACAGTTACTTATAGTAGAGCAAACATACACTACATTTGGTTGTGTATTCTATATTTGACTAACAATTTAATGGTTTAAATGATACTGCTATATTTAGTAAATTATGAATCATTCACATATGTAGATTTAAGTTAATAGGAGATTTGGTTTGCAATCGACAAAGCAAAAGACATTGTTAATACTACATGATGTGCGACTGGCCGTATATGCTGTTGTTTGGATTGGTCAGTATATAAAGGCATCATGACGGCAGGAAAAGTGAAGGAATAACGTTCCTTCCTCCATACCTTGATTGAAATCACGGCTCATTATAATGTGGACTGCCAATCACTCAGACAGACAAGGATCTTTGCTTTCAGCGTTGCGGTTGGCAGCATCAGTTCCTGTTTGCTCAGCTCAGAGGGGATATGGTAATACCCCCTGCCATGTATTTCTGTGTGTTTCTTTGTTCAAACAGTCTGCAAACACCTCCAGCAAACACATTCAGATATCGCCTATATATACAATCCAACAAATATAGCAGAGCAGAGAGCGATCTGACTGACAGCCTCATCCTGACCCCTTGCGGCTTCCAAATGGACGTTTACCAACACTTAATGTCACTGGACACAGACATCCACATGAAAGCATCTAATGTTTTCTGACAGAAAGCACTGATGGAGGGAAGTGCTCCAAGAGAGGAAATGTCAGAGGAATGACAACTTTCTACAGCAACGTAGCTGCAGGATATAAGAACATTACTTGTGTGGTTTCTGGACAGACTTTCACGAACTGTGGTGGTTATCAGGATGATGGAAAAAGAGACAGCTTGAAGCAGTTGAGGAGGTTTCCGGAACAATTCTTTATTATAAACAAAAACTCAGACTGCAATCAAAAGAACGAAGCCAATCAAAATATGCGAAGTATTGGAGTCAAATTGAAGTGAGGTAGATGCACCATGAAAAGCTCCTAGCAAAAACCCGCTATTCTTCTGATTTTAAGGCCTATTTATTCTCCGACTCTAAGTAAGATGAGTGTCACTGGTCAATAGGATCTGCCCCCTTGTCGTCCCTGATAGGTGGACACTGACTATTCCTTAAAACATTACCAAAAGAGACTTAGTTGGAAACATCATCTTCAGAGGAGTGCCCCATGGGGTGCCTGTGAGTCTACTCAGACTTTCAGAATAGTATGATTTCGCAACTTCACATAAACTAACTACTGTTAGGCTCGTAAAACAGTCAGTCCTGAGCCTATTCTAATGTATGCAAGCTAAAGCTGAAATACCGGAGGTTTCCCTTTCGATGACCAAGCCAAACAACCCACATTCCTGACCCTGTCTCTTACCAGGGGAGAACACTATTTATATAATGGCCTGCTCAGCACACATGGAGAGGTGCATTTTGACTTGTAGATATCTTGTTATTCAGTATAATGGTTTTACTTAATTAAACAGTCATTTTAGGATGTGTTATGACAAAATACACCACATATTCCCCCCTTCAAGACTAAACAAGTCTTGAAAGAAAGGTAATTAAACACATCTTAACAATGATTGGCCTTTGTTGCAGTTCTCAGTTGTTGTTCGGAAAAGTCCTCCTCTATAATCCTATTTTGGATCGCTTTAGAGTCCTATTTGAAGCTTAATTTTTGAAGGGCAATGTATTAACTATGTCCTATTTGCTCAATTTCACATTACTTTAAATTTAAGTTAGACTGGGAAAAGCTAATTGCTTAATTCTTAGTAAAGATCAAATTTGGCTAACCTTTAGCATCACCTGCAAGACTATCAGGTACACCTTTTTCCAAATACAGGAAAGTGAGACTAAAGATGTTTGCTTATGGCCTTTTAGGCGTGACTGTAGTCTTGCAAGTTCAGCTGTTATCTCCTAGTTCAAAAATTGCCTTGTCTAAAAGACAACAAAAAGGATTTCGGAGACCTTTCTTGTTCAACGTGAAGAATCCGCACCTGTCAATCCAAATAAGGTAGGGAAACTCCTTTTTAAAATTAACAATTATCATTATCCATTATTCTAAAATTAAATGACCATATTCCAATCAGCCATTAGATTCTAAACCTATCTTAAAGTATTATCAAAAAAATACCTGTACTAAAAGTAAGCCAGATTAACCTATCAGTTTTTAAGGTTGTTGCTGAGTATATTTGCATACATCACAGAGTTACAATACATTCATAACATCAATATCACAGGTTATGACAAAACAATACAACTTCCACATTGCAACATACTGTGTCCACATATATATAAGAACATAGACGTGTATTTAATTCTGTATGATAACCAAACTCCTTCTTAAGCAGCGTTGCCTTCTGGTGCGGGGGTTCTTAGTGTCCTTTATACCCTGAACCAGTGTAATCTCTCTCAGTCCGTGCTCTGCCCAGGGCCCAACCATCATAACCTAAGTCCATGTTTGAGTCTCTCAGTCCATTCCCTTGTCTATTTTTGGTTCCCTGGACAGGCATATAATCCTCCCCATCACACTGAGAAGAGAGGAAAACAACCACCAGTACCTTTGCCAATAACAAACCTCACGTGTGTAACAATTTCTTAAGTGTTAAAGTCAAATATGTTCAAAGTTTGATTCTGAGACCAGAAGCAGTGCACTGACTGCTCTTTAATTTACCTCCCAGTCAAGCAATTTAACACTATTTACTTTAAATTTCAAAAAATAAGATGAAGGTATGTATTTATTTGTTTATCTAATCCCTCCCCCCTTGTTAAAACTGAATCCCATTCAAAGTTTGAACAAATCTGATAATTCTAATATAACAAAACGTACACGGCATTGTCAAGCCGAGTTGATTATATGACGTTGCAGCCTGCCATTCTGGATGTGGCCACTGGCCACCAGTTGATATTTCTTAGCGTGTACTAGCAGCCTGCTTCCATGGAGTCCCTTTCTGACAATTTGCTCCTCCCCCCTTGAGACTCTGGTTTGCTCAGTGGGACAGAGAGACCTCTCTGGTTTCACACACCTGACTGTACGTATCCTACGGAAAATGAAAGTATTCTTCCACAAACATAGTTAAAATTGCAAACAACATTTGTTAAAGGGATCCAACGCCGTGTTCCCAGATCCAAGATGGAAAGCTGCAATTCTCAAACAATGTCAACAACAAATAAAGTTACAGACATTTATCTAGGCCATATAAGATTATAAAGGACCGGTCCACAAACATGCAAAACATGCAACTTGACATCTGACAAACAAACAATCAAACAAACATGCAACATGTACCCCCGCAGGCCTGCAATACTCACCAGCAAATGTAGAACAGGTAGAGTCTTCGAGCTCATCACATTCAACAACCTATAGTAAAATCAACTCCTCACAATTCCTCAAGGGGAACACCAAGGTTCCATACGAGTTCACCAATACTACAAGACGCCTGTCACTCGTAGAAATGACAGAAACATATGACATAACTGACTTGATAACTACGAAAAAGATAGCCAGATCCATTTGTATTTCACATCGGTAAATAAACCAAAGCAACCTTGTGTACCTTAATTCTACTTTAGTCAAAACTGAAATGCCTCGTTAACCTTAAAATAACCGTTACCTACATATGTTTAAAAATCTCTGCTCATCATTCCGGAAGATGTTGCACTGTGACAGCTCTCTGTATATCCAAATTTGTCAATTGTCAGTATTCCATTCCATAAAGCAGCAAACCAAATATCCGAATTAGGTAGGTTTAGAGTATATATAGAGATCCTATAATATCCGTAAAAAATAGCTAAATAAAAATGGTTATGATCAGACAAAAAGTTGCCAACTAACTGAAATCCTCCAACTATATCCTGTAATCTTGCCCTAGTCAATGTGCCCAGAAGTCAATAGACTCCCTAGTGAATGTTTATTGGTGGCAATCTGACAGGGTTTATCTGTCCCTTTGAAGAAATCTAGTTCCTCACAACAATATACACACAAGACCACCTGTTCCTCTGTTTTCCTGTTTACCCTGAGGCCAGTCCAAGCACACCCCCCTCTCTTGAAGAGGCATGCAATACTGGTCATGTTATGCATTAGAACTCTATTGTTTCCCTAACCTGTAGTTTATCTGCAACCTTCAAACACTAATTACCCTAATTAATCCTCCATATCTTTATTTTTGTATTAACATTTTTATTTTTGTATTACCTTGCAACCTTTCAATTAGCAGACTCCTAAACACTGTAAGAAGTGATTTTGTACTGGAAGAGGATGTCATCACTCTAAAGAGCATGATTCTTTTCAATCAGAGACAGATAGTCAAATAGTATAATTAAATTAGAAAAAGCGTGGAAACAACATGTGGCTTTACTAGTCAATCTTTTCAAAAACTAGAATTTAAATCGCATGAAATTTTAAAGAAACCCAGGTGTCTTTGAAAGCATGAGAAAAATCATAGATGAAATATGAACCTTCCTTTCCCTCTGTAAGTGCTAACAACAAAAACAATACTCCTCTATAACTGCTCAGAGTTATCACTCTATTTATCAATCCTTTAATGTCTATGGAAGCTTAAATTTGGTCTGTTTTAAGGCTGGCTCCTCACTTCATGCACAGAAATTAATTTTTGGGGAAACGTTGGGTTTTAGGAAACTCTCCACACAGAAAGGAACTGTAACTTCCAAGGAGATGGATCTGTATTCTTCTCTGGATGTGCTGGCTGAAGCACTTCCCCTGTGACAGACAACAACACAAGTTTTGTCATTAGTCTTCCATTGTTTTTTTTTTTTTTTAAGTTCCTGGTTTCGTACCATCGTTTGAGTAATTCGCATCCCAGAACAGTCACTGTTATTGCAGTCCTCCGTGTCCCAGGACATTCGGCATAGGCTGGCAGAATGCTGGAACCCTGTTCACTCATCATTCAAGAACAGTCCATCAGAGTTAGTAAGCCCCTCCTTTTGTGGATTTTCATTGTCATTTGCTGCCATGGTTGGCTAGGAAATATTTACTTTACCCTCTGTGTCAAGAGTCCACAGACCCTTGCCCTTTAATTCCAAAATATCTATAGAATGCATACAATTATGAGTGAGCTAGCCTTAATTATCATCTTATTCCTGACCTGAGTCAAAACTAAACACTGAAAGGAAATAAGACCAAAGGCACATTACACTATACATCAAAATGGTCCACCAAGGTATCAAGATACCTATTCTTACTTTTGAAATCTCATGAGGAGACAGTAATATTGTACAGCTAACATCAAAAATAATTAACTTAATTAATTCAATTTCCTCATATCAAAACTTCAGGGGGTGGTAGTGTAAATGATTTACTGAGTGTGTCAACCAATCCTTAAACTCACCTTAATTCAAATACATGTGTTGTTTTCCAGGTCATTAATTGACCTTCTTATATACTATCTAAAACTAAACACAGTCTGCCAGCGCTCCCTCTGCTACCTGACATCCATCTGCTTCCGTGGAGTCTATATAAACACAAGCTTTCTGCTTGAAAAAGAAACCAGAAAAAGAAGTTAACTGCAGACATACAAACAGAAACAGATTTTTCTCACTCTTTCAAATGCAAATGTGTCAACTTACTTTTAGATCAATCAGTAGTTAAACACTTTGTCACTACTAGTCAAATTGCCACATCAAAATCCACACGTTGTTTGTATACTTAATGCATTTTATGCAACTTACTCAGGTGTAAAACAAGTGTCTGTATACTTTTTATATAGAAATAATTTATCATCAAATTTACAATGCTGTTCTACAAATTTTTCCAAATATTTGTATTAAATCTTTTTATTGTCAACTACACCTTTAACTCCTCATTCCTAATTTGTTCCTAAACTAAGGGACTTACATCTGAAAATTTTGCCTCAAATCACAGAGTAAACTACTCTCCCACTGTCATGTTATTTCAACATATTACAGTCTTTGACAAAACACAAATTTCTCATTTTCTCCTGGATAAGCCTCTTCTAGTTTCTATTTTAATTATGTCATAAGGGTTAGGCAAGCTAGTCTATCCCCCCCCCCTTTTTTTTTTTTTTTTTTTTTCAAAATTACACAATGTTACTTTAATTTTATTGTAACTAGCTCCAATCGTTGCATATAGAGCCCTTAAGAGTGTAACCTAACTCACAAGATCGTAGAACAAGACTATCTCGCCCTTATTTTCCCATAAAAGACCATAGGAGCTCACATGTGGAAAAGCCACGCAAGGCATCTTTAAAGAACACACGTACTGTGCCCGCGCTTTGTCTGGTGTGTCTACCGTTCTGCGCGTTCACGGGCGGACCGAACTTTACAGCTTGCTAAAAATAGGCTAAAAGCCCATCTGTACACAATATACTACCGCATTGAAATTGCCAACACAGAAAACATAGTTGTACAAACCGTCGTCTTTATATTGAGACAAAATCAAACAGTCATCATAATCGCGAGGCTTAATTTGGCTCGCGCAAACAGGCTCACCGCTACGGGCCCACAGCCCCGCCTTTCACCTGTTAGAAAGCTCCAGGACACACCCCAGTGCAGCACGACCCAAGGCCGGGTGACAGGCACTTTATTCGGATATATTTCCGAGGTAGAGCCGGTGGAGGTCCGGCTCTTTCTTTTCTTTTTTTTTTTTTTTTTTTTTCTTTCTTCTTTCTATGCTTTTCTTACTTTAAGAGCAATCTCAACATATAATCCGTCATGTGGTCACCTGATCAAAATACCCACAGACAGCCATCACAAATAAATTCTAATAATTATTATTATATAGGCCTAGTCATATCAAGACAACACTTAGTACATACAGCAGACAAACACACAAATAACATTTAATAGACAAAACTGCTATAGCTTAGGCCTGATTCTGGGCCCCTACACTCTAGAACATCTTCATTCTAGGCTTGACTCTGGGCCTCTTAATATACTCAAAAAACATCTATGTGACACCCCATTAACAAGACAAATTAAATCCCCAGTAAAGCTACTTGTTCCTTTAACCCCTGTGACACCCCTTTAAACACAAATTGTTCCCTTTTTAAGCCACAAGGTTGTATCTCTGCGGTACCCCCAAAGAGTTCACCGTGACCACCCACATTAAAGCCCTTTGTAAATACTAAGTCACACACACCCCAGGAACCCCATAGCACCCCTTTATATCCCCGTTGAACCCGCTAAGTCACACCTTATAAGAATCCCAATACAAGTCAAAACGTCACAGCAGTTTCTCACTGCAACAACAAGGCAACTTCTGTCTAAACTACTAGTTTAATAGAGAACAAGTTACCTAAAACATCATGAGCCACCCGTTACCTCACACGTCACATAGAATAAAGTAAAAATTTTAATTGGTTGACAAGTTAGCCTACCACAAACAATATGAGCCACCCGTTACCTCACGCGTCACATAGAATAAAGTAAAAATTTTAATTGGTTGACAAGTTAGCCTACCACAAACAATATGAGCCACCCGTTACCTCACACGTCACATAGAATAAAGTAAAAATTTTAATTGGTTGACAAGTTAGCCTACCACAAACAATATGAGCCACCCGTTACCTCACGCGTCACATAGAATAAAGTAAAAATTTTAATTGGTTGACAAGTTAGCCTACCACAAACAATATGAGCCACCCGTTACCTCACGCGTCACATAGAATAAAGTAAAAATTTTAATTGGTTGACAAGTTAGCCTACCACAAACAATATGAGCCAGTCGTTACCTCACGCGTCACATTGAAATTTAGGTGAGAAGAAGACAACTTAATCTCACAGTCTTGGCACCACAAACTTAAAATGTATGTATAGCCTACATAAAATATGCATCCCTCTCTTTTTTAAGCCGAAACAAAACAGTAATGTAGTCTGTATCTTCTCCCATCAACCGAACCACCATGTCGTTCACCCCGCATTCAGTAATTTACAGCCCGACAGCATCACGAACACACGCAAGGATACCAGGGCCCAAGTCTCCCCCCACAGAGCAACAATGCTCACCTGGCGAGCCGCTGGGGAGAAAGTTGAGCTCCGGGTCACCGCGTTGTCCCAATGAACCGTCCAGAAGCCCTCTGTTCGATGACGCCACTTTGTAGTTTCTGGACAGACTTTCACGAACTGTGGTGGTTATCAGGATGATGGAAAAAGAGACAGCTTGAAGCAGTTGAGGAGGTTTCCGGAACAATTCTTTATTATAAACAAAAACTCAGACTGCAATCAAAAGAACGAAGCCAATCAAAATATGCGAAGTATTGGAGTCAAATTGAAGTGAGGTAGATGCACCATGAAAAGCTCCTAGCAAAAACCCGCTATTCTTCTGATTTTAAGGCCTATTTATTCTCCGACTCTAAGTAAGATGAGTGTCACTGGTCAATAGGATCTGCCCCCTTGTCGTCCCTGATAGGTGGACACTGACTATTCCTTAAAACATTACCAAAAGAGACTTAGTTGGAAACATCATCTTCAGAGGAGTGCCCCATGGGGTGCCTGTGAGTCTACTCAGACTTTCAGAATAGTATGATTTCGCAACTTCACATAAACTAACTACTGTTAGGCTCGTAAAACAGTCAGTCCTGAGCCTATTCTAATGTATGCAAGCTAAAGCTGAAATACCGGAGGTTTCCCTTTCGATGACCAAGCCAAACAACCCACATTCCTGACCCTGTCTCTTACCAGGGGAGAACACTATTTATATAATGGCCTGCTCAGCACACATGGAGAGGTGCATTTTGACTTGTAGATATCTTGTTATTCAGTATAATGGTTTTACTTAATTAAACAGTCATTTTAGGATGTGTTATGACAAAATACACCACACTTGAAAATGAGAAATGTTATAGAGGATGAATCTACTTCTACTGCTAGGCTACTACTACTACTGCTACGTTAATACGATATTATAATTGGGTTCATTACTGATGCATTCATGTTGAAATGTGATTGTACTTTTGTAGCTATGCCGAGGATTAGGGAAGGCTTCTTAACATAGGGTTAGGGTAGATTAATCTTTACATTAACATTGTATTGTCTAACCTCGTCAAATGTTTTGTTTGTAAAAAATCGTAATCTGTCAGGCAAATAGTAACTACAACCATTGAATAAATGCAGTGGAGTAAAAGCCAGGTATTTCCCTCAGGAGTTGGTTGAGAACCTAAACAGAGCTAAAAACGAATTAATATCGGACACAAACAATAGCAATGTTTCCGATAACTGCTCCCAGCTGGCCACAAAAATGTGTTATTACAAGTTCAAAGGTTTTATGCTTGGGTGCATCGGAAAAATTGAGAAACAGACAAATGAAATATTATGAATGTAACTTGGGTTCCCCGGAGCAGAGGAACACGGTATAACACAGGTGGAGTGTCAGGCCTGATATCTCAAACTTATTGTCCACTCCCACTGTTCATTTTTAAAAACCCAGGAACCAGAGTCTAAATTTCAAAGTCTACTGTCACTAGTCTAATGTCACTTTTGCAGCATTTTACATAATTGATTTAAACTATACGTTCATTCATAGACGTTTGAGTTAAGGAAAAGGGAAGCTGCAGAGAAGATTAATAAAGAATGTTAATAAGAACCAAATGGCTAAGCTTCTAAAAAGATTATGTGAGCTACTGAGAACAACTTTGCGATGGTGGAATCACTTGAAAAATGTGATTGTTCTTGCTTTCTGTTCCCACATTAGAGCATGTTTATAGGAACTGTACTGCTGACGGCTGGTCGGACATGTATCCACCCTTTGAGGAGGCCTGTGCTTTCAGTGCAGACAGCGAACCTGAATCTGAGGTAAACAGACATGTTGTTGTAATCGAGCCAATCAGTTAAGCTTATTCATATTGTTTTCTGCATCCTTGCCACTCTTCCTCCCACACTGCTCGAGCCCCACTGACATAGTAGACTTCAAAGACAAAACACATTTTGAGGGTTGTGATTTGGAAACGGTGCTCCGTTTCTGTTTTTTATTGTTCGTTCACTACATTATAGCTACAATGAGACCGTAACCCAACAAACTCTACTACACACAAGTGAGCAGTGTTGCAACATTTCCACCCATTCAGTCGCAATATTTAATCGAAAACCAATCAAAATGTTGCATTCTTATAATACAGCGTGCAGTATGTGTGTAATTTGTTTATTATTCCACACACATTATATCCTATCCAAGCCCACTTGCCATTGTGGTGATCCTGAGGCCGTCAAACACAGGCAACACTGCACTTATTGTACACTCTACAAATCATTGGTTTCAAAATACAGCATTGGCGCAATACTGGGTTACTTGCTTAACCTTGTGTCAGTGTATAGATGGTTTTGATCCAGTGACCAACATTATTGTTAAAATAATACTGGGTTAAAAGATGTTATTGGTACCTGCTCATGTTAAAGGGGAAGTAAGTGATATGGTCCTTTTATTTTTTATCCTAATTACTTTTTTTTTAGTAACTACTACATAGTTATTAACTTTCTGGTGTGCACCAGTTAGTTTCTGGTGTACATAGTTATGCATTATACTAAATTTTTTTAGGTTTTTTTGGTTCTGCTTTTTTAGTTACTACTAACCAAAAAAAAATGTAATTCATAACTATAACATATAGTAGTTAGTAAAAAAAATAGTGGGTAATGCATAACTATGTACTAGATATTGCCATGTGAGCCGCCAATTAAAGCTTGGCCCAGGGAGGTCTTTAATTTGTTACTGTAACACAATAAAATATTTTTTCAAACTATGAAGTTTCATGTTTAAGTATAGCTGTGCTGAACTTTCCGTAATTATTTTTGTATTGAATCTAATAATGAAAGCACAAATGTCATTATTTAAATTCCCAGTTCTGACATTTGTGTGTAAAGTTTGGCCCATCTAGCCATTTCCTCGTCTTTACATTTTGCTGCACTGCATTCTAGTCACACACTCTGTTTCTCTCTGTCTGCAGACCAGTTACCTCTCCACATTCAGACAGGTTTACACTGTGGGCTACGCTACCTCGCTCATCTCCCTCATTACAGCCATAGTGGTGTTCACAGCCTTCAGGTAAGAGCAGAGAAGCACACACTGTCCTACGTACAGTCACAACCACAGGGCACCAACCAGGATGCTCACTCACCCAAACATTTAACATCCTAGTCTGGAGGGTTTAAAGTGGTTTTGTGCAAAATTTGAAAAGCTATTTTTAGAGACAAATATATTTCAGTAGCATCTTACAATTCAAACAGCTGCAAATATCCAGATAATCAGATCCGACTTGTTTGATCACTTAAGGCCCAGACAAGCCTCTTATATAGAGAAGTTACATGTTATATTTATAGGCTTGGCAATACTTTTAGACATGCAAATCTATGCAGTTGTTTGTCCACTTATTGTCATGAAATATTTATTACCTAAGAAGGGAATGTGATTTGGTTTTTATAAAGCATGAATGCCTATGAAGCTGTTTTGGGTGGATAATACTCATCATGTTGTTACTGTTACACTGTTCAAATCGCAATTGGACCAAAACTAAACCCGTAGAAACACACAGCCGGTCAAATAATTGCATTATGTCAAAGGATGTTAAAATGACCTTAAAGCGACAGACTCACAAAACATTAATTTAGTTTCTTGTCATCTATTTAATTTTAATTTTTTAACATCTTCCAGAAAGTTTCGCTGCACCAGAAACTACATCCACGTCAACCTGTTCTCCTCCTTCGTCCTGAGAGCCAGCGCTGTTTTCATTAAAGACACAGTGCTGTTCTCTGATGAGACCCTGGACCATTGCTCTGTGTCTACGGTGAGCGCGCTTTAGCATTGCTTAATGTTTACGTCATAATTCAGATCCCTTTAGTATGCCGAGTGATTGCATTAACAATGACAGGAAAGAGGAGTGAAAGAGGCAAACTGATGAATGGAAAAATTCCCAGATTAGATGAAATTAAAAATAACACAACAATTATGTTTCATTTTCTGATAAGGTAAAATGAAAGATGTACCCATATGTAACAGCTTTAATATTTTTAAATTGACATCGTGTGGTATTTTTTTTGTTTTGTTTGTCACCCATGAACCCTGTATGTGTGCTGGAAGTACTATATATTTCTTGAATGTTTCGTCTAAACTATAAGTAATTGTATTTATTTTATTAACTGTTCTGTTAATAGTAAAAATTTAATTTAGTTTTTTTTACAAAATAATGTAATTCCATGAAAAAAATATATGTACAATATGTTCCTGTACTTCAAAGGCTTTTCTTTTTTAAGTGTAATTACATATGAATGCGACTCAGCGCAGGAATCCAAATAGAAGGGAGAACTTTAAGTGTGACTGGTGCAATAAAAAATCAAATTGCAGCGAAAAATTTTGGCTCTTGCACAACGGAATCTAATTGCGTAAAAAAAGATAAAACAGAGCAATTAGAACTTTTCAAATTCAAATCCTTAACCACAGCCTCTCAAATCATAACCTACAATCTCAAACACACAATGGGAAATGGGAAGACAAAGACCAGGTTTGTCATGAATCTTCAAATTGAATTATTTTTGTTCCTGTATGGGTTAAGAAAATTCTCCTCCGACACTACTGTGAGTTACTTTAGCATTAAATCCAGTATTATATCTTTGCTTTATTGTGTTCTCTCTAGGCAGCGTGCAAGTCAGCCGTTGCTTTCTTCCAGTTCAGCATCCTGGCTAATTACTTCTGGTTGCTGGTGGAAGGCATGTATCTGCAAACCCTGCTGGCCCTGACCTTCGTCTCTCAGAGGAAATACTTCTGGTGGTACATCTTGATTGGATGGGGTGAGCAGGGAAGACATTGTTTGTGAATGTGAAAAGCCCATGACAGGCTGTCAATCGAGTGATGACGAATCCACATTGAATGGCTCAAGGAAACCAGATTTTTTATTACACGTTATATTAATATTTGTGTTGGGAAAAAAGTGCTTTAGCTTTTTATTTCGAACACGTGAGAGAGAAAAATTGCCAGTTGTTCCTGAGCAGTGATTGCGGCAGCACTTTTTCTCGGCTTACCCTATGATTTATACCTTGAACTTTTCTTACCTTTTACATCTTTTAAGTGCTTTCCACTTGCCTTCCATTTGTTTTCTGCTTGCTGTGTTTTTTCCTATTGTCATATGCTTCAATTGAAAAGTTCCACAGCCTTTCTTTCTCTGTACATTTTACAGTATAATCGAGCAACTGCAGGCTGAGCAGACAGGCAGGTGTGTGTCGTGCAGGAGTGAGAGTGAGAGGGAGAAACAGCAGCATACCTGTTATCAGGTTGTAGACAGAAGCAGCATTTGTATGTGAGGAGCCTGAGCTGCTGATTATTTTGGAAAAAGAACTTAACAATTGGCGTAAGATAACTTGTGAAGATGATGTTGTGCTCTTTCTTCTCTACGCAATAACACCTTGTTATGCTCGGCTGAGACAGGCAAGAGTATTTTTAGTATAGGAGATGGCAGGATTTGGTGAAGTGCGCCAGCTGGACAGATACTCAAATCCCCTTCTGTTCATTTGAGCAGACCCTCTGAGGTAGGGGCATGGGTTATGTTGGCAGCAGTCTCACCAAGGAACAAGTGGTGCTTCAGGCAGACTGTAAGCAACTTTTAGTTTAGTTACTACAGCAGCAAGTAACTGTAACAGTAATACAGTAGTAACTTTTAATTGGATTTAAAGACAACATACTACAGATCAAAATGAGGAGGAATAGTGGAGCTGGCAACTGCAGACCAAGGAGGGAGGAAATAATAAAAGCAACCCTCTGCATTAGCAGAAGGAAGGCCAAATGCTATGCCTCTGTCCAGAAATACTTGTCGAGGATTCTGCAAGTCTCAGATTAAGCACTGTAGCCAAAATTGTCTTCTTTGTCACAAGTTTGTAGAAACGCCACAGGACACCAACACTTGCTTTGCTGAGTCAGTTTTACTTTTGATCTTGGAGAGGACGAAGGGGGAATTGTATCCCCGTTTAAGCTCTAGGGATGGAAATGTTGGTCGATTGGTACCCTACTTTAATATATTTTGCCGAATGTAGACTTTTTTATTTTTTTTTAAACATCCAGCCCCCCTATTTGAGAAGAATAAAACATTGTGTGTTTGTGCATGTGTGTTTGTGCATGTAGCCAGACATGCAACAACAGACTCCTGTTTTGCTCCTGCAGGATGCCATCTTTTGAGGCCCTGAAGATAATGCCATATTCATCTGTTGCTCAGACCTGTGCGTGCTTGACCGGACGCGTGCGCGTGTGTGTGTATGTGTGTGCATGTGTGTGGTGCTCATTTTGTATCCAGAGTGGCTCTGATGTGATCAGCTTCTTTCCGGGTTGTACTATCTTTTTTCCTCCTGCTTTAATCATATGTCTGCTCCTTTTGCTGGAATAAAAATGCTATTTAGAAACAGTGACGTTTGAGGAACACAGGAAAAAAAACAATGTTTTTCATGCTTAAGAACATTTTCTTAAGAAAGGCAATACATAGTATGTGAGTTGGGGCACGAGTGTCAACCTAATTTGTTTTTCTTGACAGACACACAAAGCATTAATAATTAATCTCTGCTCTTACCTTGCAGGGCTTCCGTCAACTGTTCTCATTCTTTGGGTGTTGACCAGATTCTTCTATGATGACAGAGGGTACGATATATCTAATAATAATCAGTAAAATAGCCTATATATACTGTATATATGTGCAGTATATATATATATATATATATATATATATATATATATATATATATTTTTTTTTTACGTCCACACAAATGCCGCTCACTGGATATTTTTTCTTTTTCAGACTATTTTCTGTAAACCCTAGAGATGGTTTAGAGGGAAAATCCCAGTAGATCAGCAGTTTCTGAAATACTCATACCAGCCCTCCTGGCACACTCAACATTGCCATGTTCAAAGTCACTTAAATGGTAAATGGTAAATGGACTTGACTTATATAGCGCCTTCTAGCCGATTTTCTCAGCCCCAAAGCGCTTTACATATCTTACCACATTCACCCATTCATACACACACTCATACACCGATGGCAGTAGCTGCCATGCAAGGCGCTCTCTGAACCATCGGGAGCAATTTGGGGTTCAGTGTCTTGCTCAGGGACACTTCGACATGTGGCGGGGAGACGGGGGATCGAACCTCCGACCCTGCACTCCAGAGGCGATCTCCCTACCCACTTCGCCACTGCCGAACCCCTTTCTTACCCATTCTGTTGCTCGGTTTCAACCTCAATAAGTTGTCCCGTGCAGGTCTACATGCCTAAATGCATTGATCTGCTGACATGTGATTGGCTGATTAGTTATATGTGTTAACAAGAAAATGAACTGCTATACCTAGTAAAGTGGCCAGTGAGTGTATATATACAGTATATAGGCCTATATATATATATATCCAGTATACCGTATGTATATAGATGAAAAAACACTTTAGCACAGCATGTTAAACAGTAGCAGAAGTTATGCTTTCTGTGTTTGTACTGTACACTGAATTGAATTGCATCTGGCTTTAATTACAGGTGCTGGGATGACAATGACAACGTTGGTATTTGGTGGATTATTAAAGGACCAATAACAGTCTCGCTGGTGGTGAGCAGTGAATTAGCAAGTGTATAAGCAAAGCCTTGCACTACTCAGTTATGGCTACTACGTCTGTCTTCATGATTAACAGTGTTTGTCACTTGCATAATTGTGTGTGTGTGTGTGTGTGTGTGTGTGTGTGTGTGTGTGTGTGTGTGTGTGTGTGTGTGTGTGTGTGTGTGTGTGTGTGTGTGTGTGTGTGTGTGTGTGTGTGTGTGTGTGTGTGTGTGTGTGTGTATCTCTGATGCCATACCAGATCAACATTGTCATCTTCATCAATGTGATCCGGATCCTGGTTCAAAAGCTTAAATCTTCAGCCATGGCCAGGAACAATGACACTGGACATTTCATGTAAGTCAAAACCTGCTGCTAACACAACCAGCCCATGGCTACATTATTATAAGTAGAGTTATTTCAGATACACTTGCATTAGGAGTTGACCATTTATATTAGGATATAGGATAAGGTGGGAACATCACTATTCTTTTGCAGGAATGTTTTTGCTACTGGTGAGAAGTGTCAGGCAGCAGAGGCTTATAATGAGATTGGATGTTGCTTCCGAGCATGTCGCCAAACAGATGATGGATGTGCCACTGATTGTGAAGGATGAAGGAAGCAGTTGATGCTAGTCCATTAATGCAGGGGAAGACTTCAGGGCAGACAAAGTGCTTAGGTCTTGTTCACACTACAAACGTGGCGTGCGTCTTTTTAATTAGGTTCCCATGTTAACAGGTGAGATCATTCACACTGCTCACATGTCAGCGCGGGACTCCTATTTTTGACACAAGCCGCACTAGTTTGGCAGAAAGAAGACAGTGAAAATGATATGTTTGACATCAGACAAGCCACACAACTATGCAGGGACATACACTGTATGTATTTATAACCATATGAAACCCCATTGATTTGATGCTTCTCTTTATTTATTCATAGATGTTTTTATTTGTTATTTTTAACGCTGTGAAATCAGGGCAGTAGTTTTCTGTTTCTCTATCTCTCACTCTCTCTCTCACTGGCACACTAGCACACTGTTTTACTTTAAAAAACAACAACCCATGACAGCTTTGCCATCAGCAATTCTTCTCTTGTTTTCATTTCGTTATCCATGGCCAGGGCCGTCGTATAGGGGGTAAAGGTTATGACGATTATAAGGGCCCACAGCCAGCTAGGGCCCACACAGCCCCCAGTAGAATGTATGACAAAATGATTATGCATACAGTGAACTAATGAGTCCGAATTAAAACAAAGCCACAAGTCATACAATATTCAAATGGTTTGATCCACCCCGCGGTTCGTTCTTCCTCATTGGAATTAAGTGAGAGTGAGTGAACTCCAGCAGGCGAGGATGCCCCCAAAAAAAGAGTTGAGAAGGAGGCCAGGAGTAAGAGCAGCAGAGCAGGGGCCCAGGACTTCAAAAACTTTTTTTCTAAGAATGGTGAGAGTAAAACTACAGAGGGAGGCTGAAACAATTAGCCTACTACTTGTTCATTCATAACATTACCTTTGACGGGGCGCAGACTGAATCCTACGTTAGCTGTCATCTGGCCGCGCTACACTCTGATCAAGTCGCCAGTTCATTAAAAAAAAATTAACAAAAAAAAGTCGCCAGTTCATTGTAGAGCAACGGTTCCTACAGTAACTATAACTGAACGTTACTACTACAGTGACTATGTGTTTTACACATATTACTGTCTGACAGTGCTCCAGTAGCCTATGCGCCCATTCAGAGGATGCATTGAATTGTATTATGACGCATTCAACTTCTACTCGGTAATTATGAGCATCTGACGATGGTCAGTTACGTTCAGGGCAGTCGGACTGCGGACAGGCTTGGGGGGCCCAAGGCAGAGGGGGGCTTTTTTTTTTACTGGCTCAATATAGGGGCCTTTCATTCGTCAGTACCTTTTTTTTATTTTTTTAAATAATATTGTTCGGGGCTACGAAGATCAGGGGCCTAAAAAATACAAATGAAGGGAAAAAATTCCCGAAGCTGACTGGATTTTTTAAACATGTACATTTCTTCTTTCTGCTTTTTGGTCATTCTGTGTCTATAAATTATTCCAGAAAATAGTACTAAATAGCTTACATAGGAAACAGTTGATTTAGCCTTAGTTTTCTTCTCAAAGTGCACCAGATTGATGAATTTTACTTTAAAACCTTTCTTCTGGGGGAGCATTCCCCCGGACCCCCCTAGAATGGTCCAGGGTCCACGACAGTCTCCCAAATTCCTGTGAGAAACACTGTGTGTGTGCATGGTTATTAAGAGTCATTAGACCAGGGATTGTGTTCAAGTATGCGTAATGATTTGGTCATTCATCAATAGAAACATTGTGTTGTTATCTGGCTCAGAGAGGGACCAGTCACTCATGCGTTTTGGACTATAGACAAACATAGCTTTTACATGTAAGACCGCCTCTCAAAAGGGCCCATCAGGACTTCCTGTATAGGGGCCCAGAATTTGGTGCAACGCCCCTGTCCATGGCCAATGCAAAAACAATGGACATAGGGCTGGCAGTTATAGGGCTGGAAGTTCTAACATGGCGATCTTGAAATCATTATAAAGTATAATGGCCAAATTCCATTTCGCTGCTTTAATTTCAGGGTTGTGTTCTTCTGCATGTTGGCTCAGTCATGGCTTACTGGGATAAATACAAATAGAGGGTAGCCATTGTTAAAGTTATGAGTAACACCTGTGCTTTTCCTGCTATGAAAAAATGCCTGCTGTGAAAAAGGCATATCGTACGGATTTCCATGACATTGGGATAAGACATTTAGGTCCACCTCAGAAAAAATTGTAATGAGTTTGATGATTCTCTGAGTTTCTATCCAGCGCAAACAGCTGTTCAAAATAAAATTTGTCCAACACTAAGTTTAGGCAACAATGTATATTTATGCCAATAAAGATGATTTGATTTACTCTGGTTTATGACAAAATGCCTAACAACTTAAATTACATTTACATCAGCTTAATTTTGGAAATATTAGCATGCTAATTTAAAATGCTCTTAAAAAGTATTGCCATTGTGGAAATGTTAGCATTATGGATGCTGCTTAGCACGCTGTTGCTAGCAATTTGCTTAAAGAATTATGTGTACAAAGATCAAAAACACCAAATATGGAGAAAAGAGGCTATGTACACTTCAAATACCAATTCATTTCAATTCATTCATTTTCAAGTGTGCCGTGCTCTTCTCTCCATTATAAATTTGAGGGAATCATATTTTTTTTTAACTATAACGCAATTTTTAGCAAGTGTTGGGTGAAAAAAATGCTGGGTGTCAGAAATGAATGGCAGGTTCTTTGAAGAGTGAAGAGTTAAATTATTTGACATGGGAAAGGAGGAGAGCGCTTTGAAATCCTTTTTAATACTTTGAGAGGGGAAAATCCTGCGACTATGAATCATCCCTGGGAGCCCAGAAATCCTGCTTTCCTGGAATAAATCCTACCTTCCGTTTTGACACTTGGTCGACGCAGATTCCAGCTCAACTGAATTAATTTAGAATGAGAACAGCACACAGAAATAGCTCCGGATGCCATAAATAGACGTCACCTCTATCGCCGTGCGACAGGATAGTTCCACCAGTTCAATGAATGTTTTACACCTTCAAAAGCTCTTCATCTCTTACAATCTTACCAACTTCAATCGCAATCAGATGGATCAGTGACGGTGACACAAAAGGCACAAATCCCAGGCATGACAAAAGACAAACACAATCCTATTATAGGCTTGAAAGTAATCTGTTTTTTTTCTTCTATTTAAAAAAAAAAATCTTATCTTTCAGCAGATGTTGATGTTTTATCTCATCAGAATGTCTAATTGGGTTTTTCTATTTCAATTGTCATGTCCTACTACTAAGTGTTAGAGCTTTGAAATCAGATATGATCAACAGAGAACACGATAATGTTCGGGTTCTATTAACTGCTGTGCATGGATCTGTGATTGACAGGGGGATTATTCAGTTGATGTTGTGGGATGTATGGCAGACCTGGAGAGTTATTTATTTTGCAAGTTGGTACAATAATGTAACATTAACACAATTGAATAACGTTTACACAATATTTGGACATCGCTGATCTGCTTTGAACTGAGCTTTGAGAACAATGCGTCACATTTTTTTTGTGTGACATTTCAATCTATTCCACTGATAAGCCTGAATGATGAGGGTGTTCTTTTAAAAGGTCAGTTGGTTTGATAATGATTGAATATTCGCCACAACCGGTCCGCCTTTGTCTGAACTTGTATTCTGCCATTTAAAACAAACAAATCAAAAATGGATTACACTGAAACTGATAAAAGGTGAATTTTTCAAAAAAAGATAATAACTTTATTTTCAGATTGTTGTTGTTGAGATGAGAAATAGCTTTTAAAACTGCTGAAAACTTGGTTTCAAATATTAAGGTTTTCTCTTTAACATTAAATGATAAGAAGTATTGAAGCTGATAATGGCCGTATACATGCAATTATTTTTGAATTTCATTATCTTGTCAAAATGGAATAAATTAACCCAATATCTCTAGAAAAAAAAATACAATTTTCTCAAGATCACAACAAAACTAGCTTTGTTTTCTCCAGATAACAGGATAATAAACTCCTTATCAAAGTCAGAGTAGAAAGAAAGTAGTTATTAGTTATTACTT
Source organism: Ammodytes marinus (assembly GCF_949987685.1). Taxonomy (NCBI): domain Eukaryota; kingdom Metazoa; phylum Chordata; class Actinopteri; order Uranoscopiformes; family Ammodytidae; genus Ammodytes; species Ammodytes marinus. Next base: position 25,509,121 of record NC_137213.1, on the reverse strand, counting down.
ATTGGGAGTTTAAAACTCAAAAGCTCTTATCAGGGCTGTGTGGGTGTGTTTTGATAGGCAAACAAATGTACAATTGTCATCACTTATTAAGTCCAAATGACTTAATCCTGATTGGTGCATGGGAGTATGTGACATCTGTTTTTTCTGAACGGAGCCCCACCCACTTCTAAATACTAATGAAAGAGCACAGATAAAACCAAGGAAAATCTGAAACCGCTCCTATTGTTCTAGTTCTGGCATAAAGTGATGTGTTCATGAAAAAAACCTCGCTATATTGAGAATGTGTTTTTTTGTAATACAGATCAGTGTTCCTTTACCTGGACTGACTTAGTCTCCTTTCATTTCTTTGTCTGTTATCTGTTCCCTTCAGGAGGCTGGCTAAATCCACCCTGTTCCTCATCCCCCTGTTTGGGATGCACTACACAGTATTTGCCTTCCTGCCCGAGAACACTGGAGTGGCAGCACGACTATACATCGAGCTGGGGCTGGGTTCCTTTCAGGTAAAAAACAACAGAGAACAAAAGGTCTGCACCTACACACTATATTATGACATATCACCCAAACAACTTTCCAAATATAATTTGCTTACTGCCTTGCTTATGGAATTTTTCCCCACAGCAGACATATGGCAGGATGAGGGGAAGCAAAGGTGTTCAAAAGGCTTATATTGCAATTTAAATATGTTTCTAAAAATAATCTTTTAACACTTAAGGCAATGCTTATGCATTCATGACTTACTCAGGTCATATGTAGGTCACTGCATATTTAAAATTAAGTGTGGGTTGGCTAATCTACTAGACAGAAATGAGTCACATTATCTGTGAAATTTAGCCTACCAAAAAAGCTGCTTCGAAACATAGATATTTTATGCTGACTTAACCTTCTATCAGCACTTAGCCTACTATAGTGACTTTGGAGTGTGTACAACATTGGAGTGATTTTAAAACAGGCTCCATGTCTCTTGCTTTGCAGGGTTTCGTAGTGGCACTGCTTTACTGCTTCATGAATGGAGAGGTAGGTGAATGGAGGTGACGGGGTCATCCCTATGTTCCCAAGCTCTATATTTTCATATATATATATAACAAAATTAACCAATGAACATGGTATTCAATGGCGGTGTCATTTGGAAGAAGAACTTGTCACACACTGGTTTGCTGTTGAGCAAGGTTCATGATTTTGTTCCATTGTATTAATTTAATCCGGTTAGGTTTGGTTTCACATATCAGTTATGCAAGCGCACTTAAAAACGTTGTCTTATCCTCTATCCGTGTGCTACCGCGGCATATTGTATGTTATTGGTCTGAAGTCCAACCCATCCAAATAATGTTTTCACACTGGATACGAACCGAACCATGGTTTATTTTCATCCGGACCAAGACCACATCTGTTTTGTCACACCTGTATATTTGGTCTGCTTCCAACAGAAACGTATACACAGAATATATTGCTGCTTCATCTGCCACAGTATCTTCAGAGGACTCATTATATGTACATTGTTTTGTCTGTTTGTCTTGCACACATGCATTTGTCTGCAGGTCCAAGCAGAGCTGCGGAGATGGCTGTGGAAGTGTCGCAATCGGAATCATCTCACGCCAGCCAAGCGGAGTATCACTCAGATCACAATTCGAACACACGGAGGGCTCGGGCGGCAAACTAGCGGCAACATCTCTTCAGTGTGATTTCAGGAGACTCGCCATGGGAGAAAAGTTGTTGTGAGAATGACCGAGGCAGTCCTCAAAACTCAACCTGCTCAGGACATTCATTCATCAACCCCCTCTGTGACAAGACCACAATGAACACTAGTGAGTAACTGAGGAAAAATTTCTCACAAAAAATGTAACAAGAGAAAATCTTATGGAAAGACGACATAGTAGAGACGGAGCTGGTCCTTCAGGAGGAGGATTTCACATGGTTTCGTTTACAGTTTTGGAACACAAAAATTAGCAAATTTCGGGGGGACTATACAAACAAGCTCTGGAAACAATGGATGTTTGAACTTTGGCTACATTTTGTGAAACAAGCCAGACTTGTCTAATAGTTCTCCGCTACACTGAAACAGAAGCGGTTGCACTATGTCGGAGCAGGCTGAAAAAAATGTGTGAGATCGAATGGATTCCTGTGCAGCAGTTCACCTGAGTAGCCTAAATGTTTTACCGTTGTATGTTTTTGCTGGAGAGTGTGTGTGAGTCTGACGCTGCTGCCAGATATTGTTACGTTTTCTGATCCATGTTTGAAAAAGTGTGAATATTTATGACTTTTTTTTCCGTATGTAATTTTTTATGCTGTGTCCGGATCCAAAATTATTTTGGCAACTTTTTTGCACTGCAGGAGGTACCAAATTGATACGGAACAGGGTGTCAGGCATTTACATCATAAAACATCACAAAAAAGGTACTGTATATTTTTACTGACACAGACAGTGTCTTAAGATCCACAATGTGATTTTAAAGTTTCACTTTTCAACCCACATGTGCGTTGTCCACATTTTATCTACCATTAATAATGCACTGTACTGTACCATTAAGCACTTTGGCTGTCTCTGTCAGAACACATTAGGGTTAAACTTTGCACGTTATTTAACACTAAATATACTGTATTTTCCATTGTTGTTCTGGTGGATCTAGTGAGGGTTGACCTGTGTAGGGTGGAATTACTGTAATAAATACAACTTGTCGTTTGAGAAGTATTAACTGCTCTGTTTTGGGATTTCACTATTATATATTCAATTATGATCATTTTCATCAGCATATTGGAAGTTTGGTTTTTTAGACAGTTGTGTTGAGGTTGTTTTTGATTGAACCACTCATGTTGTGTTCCATAAAACTGGACAGTGGAGATATTCTGACCTCCTACTTGAAACACTACAGTGGAAGGCCACTCAAAGTCTGAGTTCCTCCTTGTAAGCAAATCCATCTACCCAACTTCACGACTTGAGTGCAGCCACACAGCAATGGAAGCACTCATAAAGGCTCACATTGTAAATGGCAAACCATCAACTTTTTAAGTGTCGTAAAATTAAATGTATAATGGCGTATGTTAACTACCGGTAATGCATGTTTTTCTCCCTCTTCCTTTTGTTTAAATAGGCCAGAATGCAGCACTGCTGATTGTGCAATTGTCTATACTTGCCTAAGTTTGTCATGGTCAGCCATTTTTTTCTTGTATTGCGTCGTGCACATAGTTCTTGGAAATCATAAATCAGAAAAAAAAATCTTATTAAAATAAGAAAAAGAAGGATCATACTAAAAAAGCGAGAAACATTTGTTCAGGATACTTGCCTTGTTTGATACAAAGAAACCGCATGCATCTGCTGCCAAGACTGTATCCTGTCCAATTTAATGGATGTGACAACTGGCCAACATAAATCACAATATACAAAAGCATACAGCAATTTACCACAGATAGATTTATTTTGCAGTCAAATTTACGCAACCTGGGACATGAATGTATGACACCAGAATGCATGTTACACATAACATCACAGGTAAAACATAATATGGATGAGGCGTTTATAGATATTCTTTTTTTGACATTGAAGTTACTTATATCCTCATTAATGCTTGTCGTTACATACACATACACATGCATACAAAATACACTCTCTCCCAACTTTCAAAAACACTTGCACACATACAAATGGTTACGTAAACATACAAAAACACAGTCACAAACATTACAGATCTTTGTTAAGAGGTCTAACTGTGTGCCAAAAATATACATACTGTATATAAGATCCAAGAAAAGACATCATTTGTACACCATGGCAAATTGATTGCAGGCGATATATACAAGAGCAGCTGAGCAACATCAGTACATTCAAAAAATGCATTGGCAATCAATAGACCTAGACACACACGCACACACACACACACACACACACACACACACACACACACACACACACACACACACACACACAGACAGACACGCTTAATACTTGATAAAACTGGCTCAACTTGCACAACCGGCAAATAAATGGAATCTAAGCACAGAGATATGCCACACTGATAATTGTTACATATAAAGGAATAGCCTAGGTTGACATTTCGGGAAAAACAATAACTTCCTTGCCAAGAGTTCCAGGAGAAAATGTAGGCCTGTCTACTATTAAAGCCACTACGAGTAACATGGCACGTTGGCGTCCCCTTTGGACAAAAGCGGTAGTATTTTTACGACGTTCGCTGTCGCAAAGCTGTTTTCTAGCTCGTGCCAGGCGTGCGAGTGTGAACTGAGAAGGGCGCAATATAGTGCATGTCCGTGTGTTGAAAGTGTGAGGACTCTTTTCGGCTCTGTGAGAGTGGTTTTGACACTGCATCAACTAATGCCAGTCAGTGCTACACACACCTGATTGCAATGAGTTGATGCAGCAGCGTCACCTAACTACTCTCTCTCACGGAGCTGAAAGATTACGTGTCCTCACAGAAAGCGAATGAACGAGAGACGGCAGTTAGTATGGATCACGATGAGGTAATGTGTTTGTGTTGTTGATGTAAATAATGACTATTTCAGATAATGGTTATCTGATGATGGTGAAGCAAAGCAAACTTTGTGTTAGTACCAACCGCTCATTAATTTAGGAGTAAACACTGCAGTCTAGTTTCGCTCTCGTGAAATTGTATACACGTTGCTTGGCAACGCCCTCGTCCCGCCCGTAGCCTATATCACTCTCCCTTTTAGCTTTTCTTCATTGCATTCTCTTTTTTTTCTTTGATGGTTCAGCCCCGTTATCAGTCATTATGACGACAAATAACTGTCTCAAACAAGGCTCCCGCTCCCCTTCCCTCACCTGGAGGGATAGGCTTCTCAAATCGCGTTGCAGCGCCACACTGAAATCTGCGACCAATACGGATATGTGACCATAGAGCCTGCACGAGCGAACCGAAAATCGGACTGGGTGTGCGACCAGACCAAAAGCAGTAATACAAACTATATAAAAACGTATTTCTTTGCACTGATGGTCTCGTTTGCTGTTAAAGGTAATTTATGATTATCAGAGGAAACATGAGGCTGTTTAAAAGATATTTAAATGTTACTCGTAGCCGCTTTAACTAAATGTCCTACAAGCTGTAACGATCTTCTCATTTCACTCTTGCCAGGAAAGTGAACAGATAATTTTCCCAAAATGTTAGACTGTAGCTTTAAGAAAACATGTCAAGGGGGAGTTTCTTTGACACATAGGTACTGTTTATAACGATTAGTGTATTATCACAATGCTAAACTAACTGCAAAGATGTGTGTGAGACGGGAGGTGTGGTCAGCTTTAGCTAAAATTCAGCTTAAAGTTGCACTGCCTGATTTTGTTTTAGCTCCCATTTATCCAAAAGTATCTCAATAAACCTTTTGATATTCCAACAGTTCAATTTGTTATTTGTTCAATTAAGGAAATTCCTACATTGAGAGGTGACACTAGAACAGAATCTCCAACTTTGTAGCTTTTTCAGTGTTGCACACCAGGCCTCATTTATACAAATCTTATGTGTAGGCTTGTTTTCTGACATGTGTAAAAAAAAAAAAGTATATGTGAACAATGTTAAAGCATGTGGCATAAAAGTGCACTATATTACATCCCAAAAATCCAAAGTACAGGGCTAAAAAAAAAAAGCATACCAATGGCAGTAAACCCCCCCCCCCCCTCACCTCCTCTTAAACTATCAAAGTAAAATTCTAACACTTTGCTGCCACCTTGCGGTAAAGAAATATACAGCACAGACACGGTCAAGTACGAGTTTATCTACTGGTCTTTTCACAGACAGTAACAGGTTTGAGACACATGGTCGTTTTCCATCTGAGCTGAATACAGACTCAGAGTGACGGGCTGGTGATAGAACACGTAAGCAGCAGCGGAGTGGTTTGAATCGCACCCTCGTTTACACACTTTGTGTTTTATCTGTCGCAGTTATTCAACTTTCTAAAACCCTCCCTAATAAAAAAAACTACTTTTTTCCACCTCTAGCTCTACTTCCCTTTCATAGTATTCTGTGTCCCAAAAGCAGCCAAGCAGATGCATAAAAGCTCTGCATCTCTTCAGTAGTGTGTACTTTTTATAGTTTTTATTTCATTTTTAAAATCTAGCTTTAGCACTTTTTTGTTTTCTTTTAAAATCAGAAATGAGACATCATTCCACACATCCACCCACTGTCACCAGTTATGGCACTACATGTATGGCACTATGACCAAGAAATTCAACATCGATCAATAGAAGTAAAATCAGACTGTACATCAGGCATACAACTAAATTACACAAATACGAAAGCATATATATATATATATACTGTACATTGAGTCATTTCACATGGCACTGGTTGATGAAAAATAAATATACATCCTTATCTGTTCAACAATATCAACGCATTGTTTTAAAGATACGACATTCCTTTTAATCCACTCGGATGACAGTAATAAAAATAAATATCTTGAGTAAATATTGTGGATAAATCCTCCCGTACCCGTCGTTTCACATTTTTCATCATTATTAAATAATTATTCCCTAACCGGGACAGCTGATGTCTGTCTGTTAGCTTGTTTGAGCATAAACAAAAAAGACAGAAAAAGAAAAAAAATGGGCAAAACTCTGCGATTGTCAAGAGCCGTCACATTAAAGCATTTGGTGCTGACAGCAACAACATGTATTGTTTCCACTGAATTGAAATGGACAATTATGGCTGAACAAAAGAAAGGCAAAGCAGCAATTATACGGAGCTGTGTTACTCATGTTTTGCCAAAGTCGTCACGATTCAAAAAAAGTAACAAAAAAACAGCAGGAGCTTTTCTACACCTCATGTGCACATTAGGGATGTAACAATATACCGCAAAACGGTCGTTCGCGATATGAAAAGGCCACGAATGTCAACCGTAGGCTACGTTTTTTCTTGTTATACCGTGTCACGGTATTGAGGCGAGCGTGCATGGTAAATGCTCAGTCATTGTGGAGAGTCTGGTAAGCAACGTTGTCATACATACATACGCAGCAGCAAAGAAGAAGAGAGAGAAAGAGAAAAGGGAGAGACAGATAAAAAGATCGGCATAGTAGTTTATCAGACTGAAGAGAAAGTTGCTCGCGGGTGAGTTATATCATTATGAATCCAGGTGAACGTGAGGAAATGAGATACAAAAAAATAAAAAATAAACATCCACCGCGACCGCGCGTTAAATCCCAGGTAAAGTCGGCGAACTTCGGTGAAAGGCAGATGAAGGAAATAAGTCCAAAGATCCTTTATATGTTCATCACAACTTCACGTGAACTAGCATAGGAACTCAGCTATACGAGCTATACCGGTGTTGCGCCAAAAGCTGTGACCTGCCAGAATATCACACATTCTGGCAGGTCACAGCTTTCGGCGTAACACCGGCATGGTGCGCAATACTATGGAATACCTACTAGGTCAAACTTAGGTGACACTACTGTCAAGCATAGGTGACGTTGCGAAAGTGTGAGGAAGGGAGGAGAGAGAGGAGTGCACTGCAAAAACATTGATTTTGAGACTGCAGTTTTAATTAATAACAAATACAAATCATAATTTAATATTTTACTGAGTTCATTGTGCCTGTCATAATGTAGGCCTATTAAGGTAAAAGCATGGCTTGCAAAAATAGTGTTGAATAAAATAGAGTTGATAAGCAAATAAGACATGGGAAAATTATTACACTATTGTTATTTTATTTTATTTTATGCATACTTTTACAGTTACAGACAAGTGCCTAAAGTTTAGATTTAAAATTCCTATTTAATTTTAAAATTATAGGTGTAATGCTTCTTTAAAAAAATAGTAGAGAAGCAGGGTCTTTGTTTTGGTGATAAGTTGTTTAAATCTCTCAGAAATCTCTTCATAATAAGATATAAAAATTTGAATTATTCGTTTGTGTTTTATTTAAATCAGCGGTACAACATTTCATTTGAGGGGGTAGAAATGAATTCCGCGCTTAATATCGTATCGTGATATCGTGATATCAATCGCAATATCGTATCGTACTCAAAATTTCATATCGTTACATCCCTAGTGCACATTCATATAAAGAGAAATTCATCAATAAATGGCCAACATATTTTCAGTTTTTTTCTACAGCACACAATAAAATAGGCCTCACTTTGCAAAGTGATCCGCAATATAACACGCCACTGTACATTCTTTGCAGGGAATAACACTTTTTAACAATTTCTTTAAGATATCTGTTTTTCATTGCACTGTAAATCAAAGTGATGTGACTGACTAGGCACTTTGGAACGTGAGTGTATGAGGCGACTTAAAAAAACTTTTGAAACGAAGGAGCTTAAAAAATGTGGCATGTTTAGGATCCAGGCTCAGAGAGGAGACAAGACACAATGAGTCATGTTAAACACCTACGATATATAAAAATGCTGCACATATGAACCTATGGCACTGTGAGAAAGCTTTGGATGAAAGCAGTCACCGAATGGCACAAGTACAGCTTTATGTTCACAGTCTGCCAAGAACATAACTGACAAGTTTGTGAAGGGGAAGCTAATGTAGCACAAACAACTAAAGTCTCTCTCCATAGCTGTGAGGATAAACCTGGCCAGAGTACATTTTTAAATCCTTTTTTTCATTTTATATTCCCGCGTGCACTATGCTATCTTCTACTACTAGCATTGCTTCCCAACATTTTGGGACAAAATCAATAGTGGCAAATGCTGTATGTGCGACTTTTTTTTTGTATATTTTTAGAAGCTTGGAGGTTGGAAACTATCCAGTGTTTTACAAATAAAAAAAGCTTAATTACATTTTCTAAAATGCAAAAACAAAATGTTCATCTTCTTCCTTCACAACCCCTTAGATCCTAGGTGGGGAGCTACTGCCCTATGCGGCTTATTCATTTTGGCACTATGTTCAGATATACTGTGTGTGTGTGTGTGTGTGTGTGTGTGTGTGTGTGTGTGTGTGTGTGTGTGTGTGTGTGTGTGTGTTTATTAATTACAAACAAATAGTTCTGAATATATCGTGGGCAGGATCTTCCGTGTCCTCGGGATATGTTATGAAAGTCTACAGATTTGGGCTCCAGTTCCTTTTGTTTGAAAAGGTCATTTCAATACTGCATTATGCAAAAGAACAAAAATAAAACAGACACAAAACAGTAACTATTTACAAAGTCCATGAGTTTTTTTTCTTCTTCCATATATATATATTTTGACATACTCTGTACTTACGGCTGATTGTAGAAAAATGTTTAAAATTGACGATGAAACATTTAAACAACGAGCATTTTGTACAAGCAAGGCGAACGTTTGGTTGTTATTTGAACTATGGACTGTTTTGAGATCAGATCCAGTCAGGCAACCTGTTTGGCACTCAAAAGCACATTTTACTTTACACACCAACAGCCAAATGTGACCCCTACATTTCGTGTTTAAATATTTAATTTTTTAACAACTGTTTTTTTTTTCAGCAGAACTGTTGTTTGGCACATACTTTTTACAATAATATTATTCATGAATAAATTAATGACGGCGACATTTTAAATAAAAGCTTGGTAGGAATGGAATTTCTAAAATCGAGAGTAATTTGACTTAAAAATATCAAGTGCATCATTAATCATCAAATATCCCAATCCAGAGAGTCAACTAAATGCTCAAATGAATCCTTATCATATAGCCAAATCAAATGATGAGGTAAGAAAGCCAGCTATGCACCTTTCAATCAATCTCCATTAAATGCTTTCAGAAATACCTCGTTTTCAAAAGGCCAAAACTACAAGACGTATGCAGGTGTGAGGGGCCACTTTGGTCTGTTCTGGTTGGTTCTGGATGTATACATTAGTTGGGGGAGGGGGGCTGCACCTTGGCCAATCAGACGCTCAGGTCGGGAGGCTGATGTTGGCGTTCTCGGCCAGGGGGCTGGACATGCGGATCTGGGAGCTGCTCTTGCTCAGGATGGACAGCTGGGTCCCTCCGTTCACCCCGCTGCTGGCCAATGAAGGGTGCCTCTGCTGCTTCAGGTCCACAGCAAAGTACCGGTTCACGGTCCAGCTGCGCCATTTCCTCTTGATCTCCGACTGCACCTTCAGGGAGAAACTTCACAAGGTCATTTTTTTTAATGAACTTTCAAGCTGAAAACCAGCTCAGCGGAAAAAAAAGGTACACAGGTTAACACCAACGCTGTTTGGGTGGCTCTTGGAGACATTAAATGTGGATTAGTGTATTTGTCATTTGTTATTTTTTCCTCTGAAATTTCTTAGGTTTGCAACACGTGCACGCAAGCATGCACGCACACACGCACGCACGCACGCACGCACGCACGCACGCACGCACGCACGCACACACACACACACACACACACACACACACACACACACAAAAACAGTAATTGGACTGGAATTTTAGAATGAACGAACAAGTCCAACATGTGAGTTTTGAACTTACAGTATTACAATTTGAATGTGTTACTTATACCCTTATGTTCGCTAATTATAGGACGTTTGAAAACATAAATTGCTTAGTTTGGTTATAATCCTTTCAAAGATGTTCTTGCGCTAGTGTTTATATTTTGCCAATGTTAAATTATGGGAATAAAGTGTTACTGTATTGTGTTCAGTAAAAATATTAAGAGACCTCTAGCTGTATAAAAATAGGATTGAGAGCATTTCTTATATCAATCCATTTCATAAACACAAGAAATTGGGTGAATGTGTTTATGAACAGGGGCAAAATCTTACCTCTCCATTGAGGAAACAGTAGAGGACAGCTACAACAAAGCCCTGAGGAGGAGAATGTAGGTAAAGAAATACAGCTTGAGATAGAGATATGCTTATAATACATATTTTTAAATAACTGCATCCGTACTGCAAAGGCTAAAGTCGTATCAGAAAGAGTCAGATGGTGGACATGCATAAATGTTTTAAAATGTTCAGCCATTTCTATGTAAAGGCTAAAGTGCAGAATAGTGTTTGCTGACAGCTTTAAAAGGCAGAAAGAGGTAACTGTGCCTCAGGGTTTCGAAACTGTCATGTTTCATCAGTAATCTGTAACATCTTCTATGACAGAATGTGGAGCAGCTGTTCAAGAGAAAGCATATATTTACTTAAAGGTGAAGTAAGCGGTTTATTTATGTTAATATAAGTGTTAAATCGCTCTTTATTCATACAGTGATCACTTTCATAATGTGCGCGTTTCATAAAGCCGATTTCCCAGTCAGCTGCTCTGCATGTATCGGCTAATAAACTTTTCGGGGGATCCCAAAATTAATATCCAATCACAAGAGAGAACGCTACAAACCAACATCCATCTCACTTATGGTCTCACTGCCGGTGCACGCCAGAGCGACAGATGGGTGAATGTTTATGCGCCTACAATGGCGGAGCAGGTAAAAATCCTTCCCAATGTCTGTTTTGATGGTTTTTATCATGTTTTTAATCACACTTATGGATCTGAGATGATGCTAGATAACTTGCTGCTTGAAGACCGCGGTGCATTAATGTGGTGACGTAGGGACGAGCGAGGGGACTGCTAACTGACAGGAAGTTAGCTAAAAGAACCATTCCGCTTACAGCACCTTTAAGTATGGTAGAAAATAGATTAAGGATGTCCCAATTCTTATGGTCAGATTTAGTACGTTTTTTTGTGTTGAAATCAGCATGCTATTTGGGTGGTTCTGACCCATAATCCAGTGCGACACCGGAAGTCACGTCACATCGACGGAGCATCAAAACAACCAGGGATTCGACAGATATAAAAGCAAGAGGCCAGATCAAGGCGTAATGTTATGATGAAATAAATAAGTAAAAGTATGTCCTGATTGTATCTCTACTGCATGCTTACTAGATTCTTTTTATGGTCAGATGTAGGATGTAGAATAGAAAAAAAGAAAAAGTATGCGATTTGAAACGCAGCCATGGTTTGTATATCACTAGCAACCCTTTGTATGTTGTATATGTGATTTATTATCCCATTGTGTTGTAACATTCCTTATGTAGTCTTTGTAATAGAAACCGGACGTTCTAGGAGCTGTGAGGGATAAAGGTAAGAGCGTACCTGGAAGGAGCCAAGTCCCAGTTCAAAGACCAGCCTCTCCCTCTTGCTGACGTCTTCAGGTGAGAAGGCGAACACGGTGTAGTGAATACCAAACAGGGGAATGAGCAGGAGGGTGGAGCGTGCCAGACGCCTGCACACACACACACACACACACACACACACACACACACACACACACACACACACACACACACACACACACACACACACAGTTATAGGTTTGAGGTGTAGGCCTTAATCAAAACACATCAAAGTCTTTACTTGTTCTGTTCAGATGGACGTGATGCAAGAACAGAGCTACTACTACTCTTGCAAACAATCAATCATCAATCGAGGCATCAATGTGGTTCAAAATGCAGAATTCTCTGATTACTTTTATTGTTCACATTTAAGAATAAGGTATTGTGTCCTAGTCTCTGCAGCGTGTGACATGCAGGAAAACGAAGTGTCCGACATACACAAAAGGTTTTGGGTTCACACATCATCACACGTCACAAATGAAAAATAAATAAATAATGAAAGACACAAACAAAAAGTGCAACACAATGTTTTTTACAGTGCAGTGCAATGACCCCTAGGGGTTCTTAAGGAGCACAACAAACTAGTATGCTGTAAACTCCATAAGAATCAGGTTAGAACTATAGGTGTAGGTTCAGTGTTTGGATAAGGCATGTAGCTGAAACGGTTGGGGTAAGGGTTAGGGTCCAGAGGATGCATTTGGTGAATGAGAGTCCGCACAAGTACAGAAGTACTAATGTGAGTGTGTGTGTGTGTGTGAGAGAGAGAGAGAGTATGCATTTCGGAGTTCTTGAGACGATTAAAACACTTTAAGAACCCCTAGTGTAAAACACACACACACACACAGAGCACTTACGCACACATGCAGTCGACACGACACAGGCACACACACATAAACACTTGTGACGGCGGACAAACACACACTCACACACTTACAGAGTGATGGTAGATAACTCTGACATCCTGCACGAATGCTGCACAGCCTGTGTGGGCTCACTGAAGCATTTCTGAGCACAGCTGCTACACAGCACAAAGACAACACAACAATACAACAAAAACAACGTCTTTAGGGACACAGACACAGTCTTGCACAACACACACACACACACACACACACACACACACACACACACACACACACACACACACACACACACACACACACACACACACACACACAGACACACACACACACACACACACACACACACACACAAAAACACACACACAAAAACACACACACACACACACACACACACACACACGGTAACGCACGCAAAGGTCTGAGCAACAGATGAATATGGCATTATCTGCAGGGCCTCAAAAGACTGCATCCTGTGGGAGCACAACAGGAGTGATGTCTGGCTACAGGGAAACCCTATAATGAGGCTCAAGCTTCCTGCCAACAGGTAGCACAAGTCAGTATATTCTGAAAAAGTGTCTAGGAGGACACACCAGCATTAATGATAGGAATTTGAAAAACTGGCTGTTGTGGCTAAAATATAATTAATTTGTGCATGGGTCCTAAATAAAAAAAAGTTAGGGTTAGAGTAAGATTTGTTTTTAAAGGCACAATTCCCAGTGTTTCACAGAGAAGTCAGTAGTGGCAATGAAGGCCAGGACAAAAAGACACATTCATTAACATTGAAACCAAATAGGCTAGCTGGTGTTTCTCTGTTCTATCATTTTTCTTATTGTGAATTATTCCTGTGAAAAAAACCCAGCAATGAGTTAGTCTGTCTCTCAATACTTTCCATACCCCCGTCTCAGTCCCAAAACCATTTGCTTTAAAATCACAAATGTGTAGTTGCAGTTCTTAAAAGGCTCAGTAATGGGCACTATTTGTTAAGTACATACTCATACAGGAATGAATAGTGTTTATTTGGGGACTATTTTCAGCGGTGGATTAACAAACATTGGGTGCTCTATTCAGTATTTACAGCAGTGGGACTGGGTATGGGCGGGATACAGTTTCCATTTTTAACTAAGTAACATGCCACTGGGGATCTATTTATTTGGTGGTTTCGATATTCTCATGGGATTTGTTGAGAATAAGACGAATACAGAATACTGTCCGGGTCATTTTTTTTCTAAAGACATACAAAATCGGCATCAGCGACATTTGCTAGTTGTGACTTACAGGTAAATGCTTGACTCATTCCCTCCAATGTCCGGGGACTGCAGCTTCTGGACCAGGATGATGATGATTCCAACGAACAGCACAAAATTGATCTGAAGGAAAAACAAAACCAGTCCAGTCAGTTATGCAATGCCTGAGCATGTAAAAAAAAACAAAAAAAATAAAATAAAAATCCCTGTCTGTCATACCATAATGGAGGCCACAACTGGTCCTTTGATCACCCACCAGAGGGCAGTGTGCTCATTTGTATCCCAGCAACTAGATGAGGAAGACAACAGCGCATTTCAATAATCATTCAGCATGCTCTCGCCTTCTCTTTCTCCAGACACTCTGTATTATATAGCTCCATACAATACGTCAATCAAGTGGCCATTTGCAGAGTGGAGGGGGTGCAGGAGAGAAGGCCAGAGGGGGGAGGGGGTATAGAGGATTTAAAATGGAATCAGTTGAATAATTGGAAATAAAATAAAATGAAATATATGCTTATACTCAAATATTAAATCGTGCACTATTCACGTTCAAGAAATGATCAAAGCTAAGGATGGAAGCAAAGCTAGGGTAGTCAACAAGAGACAGCTGCTGAAAGCTACTTCATTTACAGGTTTAATTTGTATGCTCAAACATGTTTAGCTTACTTAATTTCATTCAACACATCATTAGTTTTTAAAATTGTTATATATTTATAGTAGGATTTCAACGAAATTGCTAGTGTCTCATCCGTTCGATGAAATTCCCACAACATAGAACGCCGTCTGCACCTAAAATTGTTATATTTCTGAGATACGTTTGAAAGGATTTTTCTTAATAATTTTTTTTTTTACTTTTTAGGTACAAATCTCATTATCCCAAGGGAGCTCTACTTCATTGCTGTTACACACTATCAACATGCGACTTGCAAGTCTTGTCAATACATCTAAAGTTAGAAGAGGAGTTATACCCAGTGTCATCAAAGTGGAGCCTCAGAACTGCCCAGACAGTGACGCAAATGGTGGGAGTTCCTGTAATAAAAAAATAATCATTCACACATTGGAGAAAAATGCAGCACAGTTGTCAAGATAATTCTCATTATGTCATAGATTTGGGTATTTTTAGTACTCATCATTAGTTAGATCACAATTTTGACAATGCCAACATTCATATCTTTACAGTTGTAAACATATAAACTATCACAAGCTGTTTTTGTTATTTTCTTTAGAAAAGGGTTGGCTGAAATCTCAAAGGCCTTGATGAAAAACACGATAATAACTACAAAACAATTTTAATGAGATCGCCAGGATGCAGATGTTCCATAAAGGCGTTGGGAAAGCTTACTTAAGAATATAAAACTATATCTCATTGTTCTATTTTTATTCCTCAATTCAGTAAAAAAAATATAGAATTGAAAAATCGAATTAACTCCAAAAAGGAACAAGTAAATTCACTTTTTGAAAGTAGAAATGGTGGCATTAGTGGTTGATTTTAGCAGCTGCTACTCACCCCATCCTACAATGGTGTACCAGTAGAAGTAGCGCCTCTCAGGGAAAAAGGTCTCCACCAGCAGAGTGAAGAGATACAGGCCTTCGATGAACAGCCAGAAATAGTTGGACATGACACAGTAATGGAAGAACACCATCACCGCTTTACACGCCACCTGCATGGGCACACACACACACACACACACACACACACACACACACACACACACACACACACACACACACACACACACACACACACACACACACACACACACACACACACACGGGGAGAGGTGCATTAGGAGAGCAAAGGCAGATGGGAAACATATTTTATATTTTATCAGTGATTTGACATCTTTAGCTCAATATAATACATATCGTAGCTATATTTGAACATGTCTTTCTCTTTTAGGTGGCTGTTTTAACCACCGCAAAAGCATCTTGATGCCTCTTCAAAAATGGAAAAATCTATGCTTGATGGCCAGCTTGTCTTTTAAAAGCTCAATACAATAAATGTCAGAGTGACAAACGGCCTTATTCCTGTAAATCACAGTGTAAACAGAGATCGTTGTGACTGGCTTGACCGGCTTGCAAACACAGTTCACCACGCTACAATTTTCACTAAATTTTTTTTTAGCAGCTCCTGTGTGGACTAAACAAATGTGTAACAGCCACAGCAGCACAGACCCAAATGCATGTCAGGTGGACTGTAATCTAATGACATCATGTTAATTAAAGAGTCCATATTTGGAGTGCAGGTCAACCAATTACAGAGCCGATCTGATTCGCCCGGTACCATGATGCCATCGCCATAGAAACAACGGTAAAGCAGCAGGTTTGACAAAAAGGGCAAAGTACCCATTGATATGTTAATGGACCTCTAGTAGAAGATTTCCAGCGGCCTTGCTGAAGCCATTAGCGTTCCTAATTAGGTTTATTTATCATGCCTGCCTAACAAGAGTGAGCAATGTGTTGTTAGCAGACAGAGGCTACTCGCTTGTTCTGCATTTGTAATCAGGCAGTATTAGTCATCTAATAGCATGTTTCGTTTATGTTGAATTTACATGCGATTGAAGCTCCTTCAAAGGTGTGTATCAAAGAAAGGAAAGTCTTGTTGAGAAGTGTTTCAAGCCCTGCGTCTATAAACCGCTCGGTATATCTCAAACACAACAGGCCTGATCAGATTGTACACCACATGCTTTCTTTAATAAAGAAGTGTGGCTGCACTTGGAATAAAGCCTTTTAATAAAGCACTCTGGAACCGATTAACCAAACATCTACTCAGTATACTGAAGTTCTTATACTGAATCCAAAATAATTATTATTTTGCCTGAGTAGGGATTATTAAGAATAATAAAAGGCTTGTTTTTACAATTATCTGCTTCAAATTTGAATTATTGGAATAAACAGTCCCGTGAATTTTATAATGCCTTTTTAAATGAAATAATAACCAGACAAGCACTCATAGTGGTTTTTTTCCTCCTCTTGATGAAAGCCATATAAAGAAGTGATTTATCTGCCGTCTGCTGACCGTCTGTATGAAGCAGTGGTCGCTGTCCTCCTGAGCGTACAGCACACCGTCCTTGATGAAGACCGAGATGGCTCTCAGCATGAAGGACACAAACAGGTTCATGTGAATGAAGTTCCTCGTGCAGTGGAGCTTCCTAATGAGAACAAGAAAAAAGAGAAGAAAGACAAAATCACATCTTATCTTATTTTTTTGCTTTGAAAGTTCATCAAAGCAAATTATTTAACACAGTGTATGAGGTTGTTGCTGTTTTTGCATGATTGATTTTCACTCCCATTATTTTCAAGTTTATACAATCAGAATAAGTTTGGCTACAAACGCACTAAAGTGAACACACTATTTAATTAGATGAATTAGAGCTGCATGAAGTGTGGTTATTATTACCTGCTGATTACGTTTCTCCTTTAATTGATGAGTTGTTTTGGTAAATGTTAAAGTAAATAAAATATCCCAAAGTCAGATTTTCAACTTCCCTTTTTTTTTCAAACCACAACAAAACCAAAATGTATTTAGTATACTATATATATATATATACATTTTGTGTCAAATGACTAATAATGATTTAGGAACAATTTTCTAAGGACTTTTGCTGCTTCAGTGCTGTATAAAACAAATCAAATAATTACTGACACAATTAAATAGAAACAAAACGTTAATTTTCATGGATTTGTCTTTCTGATTTCCATTCAGGCCTGAATGTGATTTGAAGATTCAAATGGTGAAAAGCAAGAAAGCAAATAAAACCATTAGAACAAGGGTACATGGGAGCTATTTTCCTTTCATGGTTGAATGCTGCTCACCTGAACCTGCAGAGAATGGCCATGGCTGTCGTCAGAGACACCAGCGACGTGCTGTAGCCAACTGTGTACAGGGCCTTGACCGAGGCATAGTACATGTCCTAATATCATAGACAGAGGGGTTAGTCCTGTGTGTGTGTGTGTGTGTGTGTGTGTGTGTGTGTGTGTGTGTGTGTGTGTGTGTGTGTGTGTGTGTGTGTGTGTGTGTGTGTGTGTCTGTGAGTGTTTGTGTGTGTGTATGTGTGTGTGTATGTATGTGTATGTGTATGTGTATGTGTATGTGTGTGTGTATGTGTATGTGCGTGTATGTGTATGTGTATGTGTATGTGTTTGTGTATGTGTATGTGTATGTGTATGTGTATGTGTATGTGTATGTGTATGTGTATGTGTATGTGTATGTGTATGTGTATGTGTATGTGTATATGTATGTGTCTGTTTATGTGTGTCTCTGATTAATATAATAGGACGAGGGGGAAAGAGGTCTTACAGGTTTAGTGGTGTTGTCATAGATGAAGCACACATCCAAATAGTGTGGGTAAGGTTCAGACCAGCCTTCGTCCGTGCAGTTACGACTGACCTTTCCCATCTCTGAAAGGGAAGAAAAAAAATCATAACTTGGGCTTTATTAAACTTAATGATTTTTTAAAACTATACAAACAGTCTTATATCAAATGAGAGACACAGCCACATCTATTCCTTTTCTCACCATCCTCTGGGCCCAGTAAGTCATTGAAGAGCTCTGGACAGTTGACCACCACCACTTCGCCGACGCTGGCCGCCTCCCAGCACGTCAGGTTATCCCACATCCATGGGCACACTGAGAGAGAGAGAGAGAGAGAGAGAGAGAGAGAGAGAGAGAGAGAGAGAGAGAGAGAGAGAGAGAGAGAGAGAGGGACTTCAGTGCAACAGCTCTTCATCAGCTATTTATCAGCTGTTAGAAAGGAGATGAAATGATACTTTGAATAATTAAACTGAATTTAATTCAAGATGAATCCAATTGGAGATAATATAGAGCTTACATTTTCAATGATATCCTGCATTTACATGACAACCACGTGGGCAAAACTATTGAGAAGATGGAAGCAGCTTCAACAAATCGTATAGCTGCACTTGGCCTTTCATTTAACACTAGCCTCAGTTAATACTTTACAATTCATAACAAAAATAAACCTGCGATAAGAGATTTTTTACAACTTAAGATACAATTAGAAACATCACTGTTTGATTTAAACCCTCCCTTTCAGGAGAATATATATAGGAGAATACAAACCATGTTCTACAGCTTTGACATTGTCACATTGTCATTTCATATACTGGAGATTCAAGAATATTGATTGGATTAAGTCAAATAAACTATGTCCACTATGTTATTCTTCTTGTAATGTCACCATACCATGTTTAAGCTGTTAATTTGCACTGGAAAAATAAACCAACAATGCAACCAAAAAAAGACGGTAAAAAAGAAAAGAAAAATCAGCCAATGACAAAGTGAATGTCATTTGACCTTCTCAGCCTGCACCTTTGAAAGGTCAACTGAACTTGAACCTATCTACGAATCCTTCAACAATAATGAACAAACAAACAAACAAACTAAACAGCAGCCTTTTTACCGACTGTAACCAAAATAAAAACGACACATTGATTTTACCAGACCGAACCTCCAAAATAATGATAAAGCTGAATCAACACCTCTCTAAAACAACTGCCCCCTGAAGGTAAACATATTTAGAAAAATCACTGCAGCGTGTCTCAAACTGCCTAACAATTTTGGTATCAAAAACAGGCTGAAACCAAACCTTACTGAACCCTTTTCCATGTACAGGTTTTTGTTTTGTTTCCATGTCCCTTTATAAATTGTTACCTGACCCATGCTCACTATGAATCTCACATCCTTTCATTCTCTCACAGCTTTAATTCCTCCATCTTTCTTTCTTTCTTTCTTTCTTTCTTTCTTTCTTTCTTTCTTTCTTTCTTTCTTTCTTTCCTTCCTTCCTTCCTTCCTTCCTTCCTTTCTTTCTTTCTTTCTTTCTTTCTTTCTTTCTTTCTTTCTTTCTTTCTTTCTTTCTTTCTTTCTTTCTTTCTTTCTTTCTTTCTTTCTTTCTTTCTTTCTTTCTTTCTTTCTTTATCTTCAGCACCTCCCCTTTCCCTGTCTCCATCTCTCTAGATTTTAGCGCCTTGTTTATGCACGGCTGGCTTCACAATGCTGCAGAGGCAGGTACCGGTCTCAATATTGTGCGTGTGTGTTTGTGTGTATGTGTGTGTGCGTGTGTTCCTGCACATGTGTGTGTGTGTGTGTGTGTGTGTGTGTGTGTGTGTGTGTGTGTGTGTGTGTGTATATGTGTTTGTGTGTTTGCAGACCTTCTCCTATTCTGCTTGGCTCTCTAATCTGTTTTGGTTCTGTCTGTTGAGCCGGACAAGAGAGCCAATTACCTTTTAAAGGGCAAATCTGAGCCAAATGAGCCGCACGGAGCTGCAGAGGTAACCGGCTTAATAAAGGGACTCTGCCTGCATGGCTGGCTATCTCAACAAAATATCCCACAGTCAGTGTACTGAATCTTGGGCTGCATAGTATCTGCACATGCATATGGTGGCTTTCATGAACACAAACACACCCATACAGACATTCATTATTTTTTTTGGACTGATTGAGATTTTCTTTTGGTGTTCTGTATACAACTGTTGCACATACTTATCAGAGATAAAGTCTAATGTAAACAAGCCCACACCAGAAGAGCATTCATTTATCATGTTTTTAATGAAACCTTGACACACTGGTTTAATAGTGCCTTGAAAAAAATCCATGCTTGCTTTTTTGCAATGGATCACAAGCTGCAAAAGTTAAGTACGACTACAACTATTTTCATTCCTCTCTTTGTTGATTATTTTCCTTGATTAAGCGTTCATTTTTTGGTCTATAAAATAGAAGGAAAACAGCCAAGGTGGTTTCATCAAGTGTCTGGTTTTGTCTGACCAACTGTTCAAAACATAAAGTTATTTAATTCACAACGATATACAACAGGGAAAAACAGCTCATTCTCGCTCACAATGCAGAAGCCAGAAATAGAGAATTTGTTTGTTTCCGCTTCGACTCACAATTACCCGATGGTCACAAAAGCTGCAGATTAACTTTCTGTCAATGGACTGATCGATAAACTAATTCGAAATTGAAAAAAGAGTAATTACAAAACTGGATTGTGCCAAAGATCCAGCCCAAACAAACGTAACTAATTTCAATCTGATTAATTCTCATTTATCTTTAGGAAAAATATTGATGTTGATGTAGGTCAGGATTGATTAACACTGTGGAGGCCATTTTATATCAACTATTCATTTTCTAATGGCTAAACTCTGCTTGGATGGTGATTACAGCACAGGAAAGTAAAGCCTATTTCACATGGCCTGCAGGCTAGTCTCAGACCAGAGTTCTACAATGAAAAATATTATAACAAATAAATCATTAAATCCATACCTGCTTTAACTATATTTTGCCTTTTCCCCTTTTTTTTGTTGCCTTTTCTCACACTCAAAGTCCAATTTCTGCAAACAAGGCGTTTTTATTTCCTCACCAACGATTTGCGGTCAGCAGAAACACGGAATGGTTCCCTCTAAAGGGACAGGGGGGGGGACGACAGGGGCCATGCTGAAGGGTCAACACGTGTGGCTATACGGCCTGGAAATGGATGGCTCAATACAAAACACACAATCCGCACGTGTTACCGAAAAATACGGGAATCAAATAGTAACCAAAATGTCCACGAATGCAAGAGGAACCTAAAAAAAAACATATGAGGAGAAAATAAATGAAACCTTTGCACTAACGTTTCTCAGGCCAGAAAAAAAAGATTCAAAAACACCCTTAATGCAGGGGAAGGGGGGCGCTCGTGGTGTAGTGATTAGAGCGTCTCCCCATAAGGCCCAGTCCCTGTCACAGTGGACGCCGGTTCGAGTCCGTCCTGGGTAGTTTCTGCATGTAATTCCTCTCTCTAACCCATTTTATCTCTGTCTCCCTCTCTGTCAATAACGCATGGAAAATGCCAAAGAATAATAAAGAGCGCAGATGAAAACACTCTAAAAGAGCTAACGCAGTCTGTGTGAAGCACAAACACTGACTCAGACTGCGATTGCGTGCGCGCCCAAATTCTTATGATCTCCACATGAGAAACAAGCTCAACTCTGCTAATTAAACTCGTTATCTTTTACTCTCTATATTTCTTATGTTTCATGTTTATTTTTGAGGGGGCCGGTGGCTGTCAGCGAAGCTGTGAGTGAGTCACAGTGCAGTCTGGGAGATGCAGTCTGTTGGGTGACTTTTGAGCAGCGGGAGACTTGCAGCAGTCGCTAATGAAAACCACCGTGCGTAGCCAAGAAAATAATTGCTTCCAGGAATCACATACCAAGCTTCCTGTGTTTTAGAAAAAAGGGACACGTGGGAGAAAAATGCGAAAGGCAGCTCAGTGTGACATTACAGGCAGACAGTTGGTCTGTGAATGTGTATGTATGACTGGGTGGTGTACAGCTGCCTTTCGGGTGATCTATTTTGCAATGTGAACATGATAAAAAAAAAACCTGCCCTCATCTCTCATCCTTACATGTCCCTCTGTGACCTTTTCAAAACCGATTGGATAAACAGTTAAATGCATAGGAGATGCATGTCTTTCATCTTGAGTTTTTTGGAGCAACCGGAGGCCTAAGCAAAAAATCAAATCACAGCAAACGCATGAAAACCTTGATGGCTTCATACCAAATTATGCACACAGAAAAATGCGAGAACACACAAAACATACACACACGGACGCATTAATACGCATGCTCGCTGACACATCCTCCCTTACCTATTTCAAGGTCATCGCCGGGGTCGTGCTGCGTGATCCTCTCCATGCATTTCTCATGTTCACGCTGGATTATACAGTGCTCGGACTCTGAGGCCACCTGGAGCAGATAAACAAAAACACAAACAGTGTCACAATACATATTCACTAAACTGACACCCTGCACCAGGAAGAGTGTAAACGACCCCGTAAACCAGTTGTTTTCAGTAAACAGCTTCTTGTTCTTCAACAAAATAAACACAATAATACCTGCCTTAGTTAAAATCATATCTCTTTTTCTTTCTTTAATTTTCTTTTATATACTTTTAATTTGTTAACCCCTCCAAGCAAACCAAACTGTTCGAGACTGTGTTAGCTTATGGGTTGCATTAGGTAGCTAAATGATATCATGGGTGGAACGTGTGTGTTTAGTCATTACTGTATGTTGGCATACCCTTCTCCCCCACCTGAATAGATTGGAGTACCGAACTTGGTACTATTACAGTAAAGGTGATACAGAGTACCGATTCACATTTTTGGTACCATCTAGGTTAGGGAACAGGGATAAAGAGAGAGAGAGAGAGAGAGAGAGAGAGAGAGAGAGAGAGAGAGAGAGAGACTACAAGAGCGAGAGTACATCAACCCTACACCTGGTTCAATTCCATAGTCAGAGCCATAGTGAAGTGTGGAGTGTGGTTACACTCCACTTCTGAAATAAAAATGTTGTCATTACAGACTGAGTAAAGTCCCAATAAAGGTACTGTTCGACACCAGTACCAGTATTGATATCAAATGTCAATGTTGAAACACAGCAGTGGATGAGTTGTAACTGGAGGCTCCAAGATTTCTTCTAGTTGACTTTTGAGCGATCAAATCCAATCCCTGAGCAAACTTTATCCCAATCAATCCCTCTTGCTTTATGTATCCCACCTCCATAGTCTGCTTTACTTGGAAATATGTAAAAACCCCGACGGCTTTTCACCATCCGAGAAAAACTGGGGCAACTAAGCTGTTGTCTGGTTCCAAGTTGGGAGTCAGGGAAAACTGTTTATCCAGGGGTAGTTCAGTTACTGTATGTCACTATAACTCACCCTCCCCTCGCACTCGGGGGCCAATATCTGTTTGCACCCTTAGCTTTCTTGCGCCCCCCCCACTCCCCCCTGTTTCACTCTCTCCGTGAAATGATGGGTGTAATATGTCGCAGCCCTCTGAGCCACGGCTGACTCATCACTCTCTCTACCTCTCTCTCTCTACCTCTCTCTCTCTCGCTCTCTCTCTCTCTCTCTCTGTCTCTCTCTCTCCAATATGAATTCACTTCAGGCCCCGCTGGCTAGATAAGATAAGGCATTAAAAGACTGTGAAGATGTCCTAGGATTCACTTCCTTTTCTCTATCGCGCTGCACGTGGGCAGAATTATAAAACACAGCATGAATTATGTGAAGCATCACTCGAGGTATCTTCTATCTAGTTTCGATGGTCGCGAGTCCATTTCCAGACAACACTCTTCAAATAGCCTGCTTACTTGACAAAAAAAAAATCCAATATTGCTTCTGCCTCGACCATGATGGCTAAAACAAAATTGTGTGTTTGACATTAAAACTGACACTGGGATTTTTTTTAAAATAAAGACCTCTTTTAGCTGTAGAAAGCATCTGTGTTGCTAAGCAGCAGGTAACCAGCTAGGAGCCAATACATATTGTGGGCAAGGCTTCTCACAAATGAGAAATAATTGGATGCAGATGACTAATATCTGCTTGGCATTAGTTCAGGCAAGCTTGTTAGATGTGCTATTTATGAATAAGAAAGTGTATGTGCTGTTGCTCTGATCTGCATGATTGTTTCACATCTCAATCCTTCCTGGTTTATGAATCCCACCTCCATATTCTGCTTCACCTATATTATCAGTGAAGCA
The DNA here is from genome assembly GCF_949987685.1 of Ammodytes marinus. Lineage (NCBI taxonomy): Eukaryota > Metazoa > Chordata > Actinopteri > Uranoscopiformes > Ammodytidae > Ammodytes > Ammodytes marinus. The sequence goes on along the minus strand of NC_137213.1, from coordinate 25,484,478 downwards.
TATTACATGAAATATGTGAGAACCCGACGGCTGTTTCACTGCCTCTATAACCGTCCGAGACAACTCTGGACATGTGGGCTAGTTTTGTGGATTAGTTTTTCCCCCGTCATGCAAATCCCAACCTGAAGAGTCATGAAATGGATTTGGGTATAGCTACCTTCTCCATGTCCACGCTCCATCCAGAGCACTAAGGTCAACCAACAAGCTGCGCCTGGACGTGCCCAAAACAAGGCTCAAAACTAGGGGCGATGGAGCCTTCTCTGTTGCAGCTCCAACACTTTGGAAAAAATTGCCATTTGAAATAAGATCTGTTCTTGTTAAAAAACCACTTATTTTCCTTGGCTTTTATCTCAAGTTGAGAGCGTTCTATCCCAGCAGTGTCTACTAGAACTTTTACTATTGTTTTGTATTTTAATTTAGTTTACACTTTTGCTTTTATGTCTCTATTTGATGTTTTGGATGTAATGTATTTTACTTATTTTACTGTAGGCTACAGCACCTTGGTCCGCCTCGGCTGTTATGTGCTATATAAATAAAGTTGACTTGACTAACAAAAAAGCTAACACAACAACACACAGACAATATAAGGGCTCATCCCAATCTTCCCAGAGCTCAATGTTCCTCGATTCATACGGCACAAAATGCGCCACTTATAAATGTCATTAACTCACATCATTTCACCGATGGAACGGAGAGAGGACTATGGATTTGTGGATAAAATACAGTTTTATATTAAACAACACTGACTTGATATTCAGGATACATTCATTATGTGTAAACTCTACCTGAATTATTAATCGCTATACCACTAGTTGAGTTACGTTATGCAGAAGAAACCAATCCACTAGATATCACTGTATTTAAATAGTAGGCTATGCTTTTTCAGTTGACCTGCTAATAGGAAGCTGGTAACAAAAATTTTCACTCCGGATATGTGGACTAGATTTCCCCCCTGAAATACCGTATCCCATTGAGCCCTGCCTGGGAACATTGATAAGCTCCCACATTAAAAAAAACACACTCACACCAAATCGTCTGGAGCCGTTTACACTGCCTCTTTGTCAGCTCACAATAAGCCAAGGTAAGTGTTTACTAAGTGGAGTTTCATCAAATTAACACACAAGCTAGTTCATACATAGACATTAGCTGCTACACAATGTTAACACAGAGTAAGGCAGGTATCCACCAACATCTCTAATAAACACTAATTAATAAACATAATATATTTTATATATAAATTAATATAAATCTAAATGTTGCTGTTTTAGTAAGTAAATCATGCACCTTACCAATGTTACTTTTCTTTAGTAGAGAGACGTAACTTTTAAACTTTTAAGTAAGCGTTAGAGATGCTAGTAGGGGGATTTTGTTTTACCTTTACAGAGAGCCAGAGAGAGATCTTCCATTTTTTTCCACCCTTTATGCTAAGCTATGCTAACCGTCTTCTCCTAACTGAAACTTTATATATAAAAGAAAGATATGTGAGTTGTATCAGGCTTCTCATGTAACTCTTTTCCCCAAAAATAATACTATACTTTTATGTTTGAGTGGCGAAACCTTCAGTAAATCAGTAGTTTGTAATGTTAGTGGAGTGTTAGTAGAAACAAAAAAAATCGGAAGTACTTTAAGTAGACATTTAGTCAGTGAGTTACAAAGAGCAATCAAGGTTAACTGAGGACTGCTGAGGGTTTATAAAAAGCTCTAACCTAAAACAGTCCCCATGACGACATTACATAGGACTGATCAATGAACGCGTGCGTCTTATTCTCCTCTCGTCTCCCACGGACAGATGTCTGTCCAGATAGGGCGTCCATTTTGAGGCTGCAGAGCCACGTTTCCCTCCCCGAGGCAATTTTCAAGGGGCCAGATAACTCAGTAGCTCCCAACTGCAGCGCGCAGCACAGATAATAAAACTCCAATTTGACGTCGCAGACCACTGGCCCGCTGTGCAGACCCATTTGACACACAATAAATGCATCACAACAGACGTATCTGCCACATCAGCCGCTGAAGGTCAGCTCCAGACCGCGCAAAGACGCAGGGAGGAACTACTCACACGTGTCAGGGGGGCAGTGTAAACATAAAGGTAAGAAAAGATGTTTGTGACTGCAAGGTCGCATTGTAAATTCATTTTTGTCTCCCTAGTAACCATCATTAAACTGACACTATGACTCTTTTTACTGGCAATTATAAAAGGAAAAATACGTCATCTTCAAAATCATAAATAAAGGTTTATACCAGTCACATAATATGTTCACATATTCCAAAAAAAACTAATATTTATGTATCCGTCTAGCATCACCAAGGAAACTGCTGCTGTGCTGCATCACTGGGTTGAATATAATTCCTCCCACATTTTGCACATTTCTTCTTCCATTCTGCTTTTTATTTCAATGAGACTACTAATAAAAGTGAGTAACAGCAGATGGACAGGCAGCTCTTTGGTTAGCTGTAATTGTTCTAACAGGCAGCCATTTGCCTGAACACAGAGCCGATCCGGGACCTACAACGTATGCTGATGTGCTGATGCGGCATATGGTGATTTCCGCACGTTCAGTGGCTCTTACACACACACACACACACACACACACACACACACACACACACACACACACACACACACACACACACACACACACACACACACAACCGCAGAAGTGTACTTATAAAAATAAACCAAATCTGAAAAGGAGAAAGAGGTAGCTGATGACACAGGAACACACTCACTCCCTTCTGGGTATGATTACGCATTCCTCTAGGCTCTTGAACAAACACAAACACACACACACACACACACACACACACACACACACACACACACACACACACACACACACACACACATACATGCACGTCCCACACAGATGCATGCACACAAACTACTCACCAAGGGCAGCAGAAGGATTGCAGTCAGCAGGTAGACTCTCATTGTCTCATGTGAAGCGCTGGTATCCAAAAAGCTCCACAATGATACTGCGTGTGTGTGTTTGTGTGTCTTCACAGGGATGCACTGGAATTGATCCCCTCAGCGTCACCACATTTCAGCATCAAGGGCTCTGAAAGACAACACACAAAGGGACAAAAAACTCCGTAAGGAACGAACACAAACGCATCTTCACTGCTTCACGATCATTGTGTTCAACTGGTAAAGCCACGATAACGAAAGCAATATGCATTTCATATATGTTGTCATAAAGTACAATCTTATGATGTATAACATATTTCAATTCTAGACAATTTCAATTTTTTTTTTGGAAACTTGGGTATGGAGATAGAGTTCTTGAGGTGCCAGTAGTCTGAATAGTTAGGCCATTTTTCACAAATGCTCCACTGGTAAACCTGGTAAAACATATTAGCAACAGTCAATTAAAAAAACTGATTGGTTAACTAACAGTATCTGTTCATTCATATACTTGTCGTGATTTGCTGATTTTCTATTGGCTAATGTGAAAGCAGAATGTGTATGTTTAGATTTGGGACTGTTCAAAAAATAAGCAATTTGCATGACCATGGGATTTTCGAAATTGTGAAGAGCATTTGTCACTATTTTCTTACATCTTAACAGACGAAACAATCAATCGATAAATCAAGAAAACAATCACAAGATTAAATGCACATCACGATTAAATATTGTAAATATATCTTCTATTAATAATTTGATCACACAGCTCTTCAGTGGGTGTGTATAAAATAAATAAATGAAAACCTTGATCAATTCACAGAGGCAACATTTGTTGTTTTACACCGAGGTTGTATGCGACAACAACAAAAATATATCAGCCCCCACATTTTAAATTGAAGCAAAGGCAAGGATTCATGAGGGACAAGTCGTTCACCAAAGGCAAGACATATGGAAGGGGCATGTAAATTCCCTTAAAGACAATGCAACTGTGTATGAGCCTCAAGTCAGACTTTAAAACGAAGCCTCCGAAACTCCCCTCTTTTCACAAAGCTTCCCGAAAACACAATGCTTCACTGCAAACACAAAGCACACTGGCTGGCACCAAGAGTGACAAATACACACATGCACAATCAGAGAAAGAGCAGAGCCCGTGCACACACACACACACACACACACACACACACACACCGGACACACACAACTCCTTCTCTTCAGCCCCAAATGTCACAGCTGCCACGCAGCATGAGGCTCAAAAATGAAGTTTAAGGTTGGTAAAACAGTGCTTGGTATTTAGAAGAAATCCATTCCATCCATCATATTTGGTGCAACTGGAGGTAGCAAACTATCAAAACAACAAACCATCCAGACGGGCAAGAAAGCAATAGAATGTTTTCTTTGCTCATCATCACTGGATAAACATGTCACAGAGATGGCCTTTCAGAGGGGAAGAAATCAAAAGGTGTTCAGTCCTGACTGCAGGAAGTGAACCAGTTGTCTGGGACCGGGTCTATGTAATCGTAAGACAAAGACATATGATTATACTGTAGAACAGTTTTGAGGATTTCCAGTCATACAAATCCATTTGCACTAAACATGACCAAAATACTGAAATATTTGAGTTGTTCATATAGGAGAATTGGGAAGCCAGGCACTTACACTAAAATTGGCCCAGGGATCACAAGGCTGTCAGTCAACCTCACGAATATGTGCATGTGCATGCACATACATGCATACAGTAAGCTGTGTTGAAACCAGAGAGAGAGAGAGAGAGAGAGAGAGAGAGAGAGAGAGAGAGAGAGAGAGAGAGAGAGAGAGAGAGAGCCCTGCTCAATCATTTATCTCCTTCATGAAGGGAATTTTAAAGATCTGTCCCATCATATCAGCTTCCTCCTACATGTTGGTTGAATTCCTCTGAGCATTGTGGTGCATTAATAATTAATTTTCAGTTTACAACGATCCCACAATATATTCGGCAGCGGGGCGCTTTCTGTTGAAGCCTGTCAAGGAGGAGGATTGTGCAGTCAGTCAGTCAGTGTGCAGTAACGCAGCAATTCAAAATCATTAGTTCTCCGGTTCATGTTTTCCGTTTATGTTCCTGTGCCATAACAAGCACAGGTCATAGGCTACGTTACAGGTATAGTCTAATAGTGTAGCTCCACCACAGCTAAAGCCTCTTCGATTGTTATAACTCCCAATACCCCCCTCCACCCCCCATTTCCCGCAATCGAACAACACGTTTAATTCATCAATGCATGTGGGTGACCTTCGCTTTGCACATTGGAAAACATCAGCAAAGAAAAAAGACTCCCTGCACCGCACTGAACACTCTCTCGAAATTCATCTAAGGAGAAAATGTGTGCTTTCCTAAGCACATAGCCTAGGTTTATGGTATAACACCTTTTTACACACAGCAAAACCCAAAGATGTGAGTGAGCGAAAGCGCACAGCACTCGGCGTGTAAAAACAAGTCAAAGGAACTTACCGATGCGTAATTTCCAGAGGCGCAAATATCTACACACGGAGCCATCGGTATTCGCGGATCCCTCGCCGTGTTTGGGTCATTGAAACGTTCCGGAGAATACCTTTCTTTTTGTTTTGTTTTTACTCCTAGAAGGGTCAATAGCTGAAAATGACAGGTGCTGTTGTTGCTGCTGCCGCAACATAAAACGCACTCACCGCGCTGGCTGCTGCTGCGGCACCACGACGAGCCGAGGAGGAGGAGGAGGAGGCGGAGGAGGGCTGTCTGTTCCCTTCAGGATTTACACCTCGTCATACACACAGGCAACAACGTGAGACAACAGTTTAGTCTGCAAAAGCACCTGAGGGGAGGACAGTCTCGACCAAAACAATTAAAACTCACTCAGCATTTAAATGTTGAACTGAAAGGAAAACACATCTTACGTTTTGTTCGCGTCGGTTCCTGGGAAAAGAAAAAAAAAAACTAATCACAACGCTCCAGACGATCTGCGCCTGCGCCTCGCACCGCTCCTGGAGGCGCAAGGTCCGGTTCCCCTGCTGGGTGCAATTTCTGAGGCACTGACTCACTCCTCTTTAGTCGAAAGTTTAACATCTGAATTCCCGCATGTGCTCCACAGGAATCCAACAATGGTTAGTTTAGCTAACTGTGTGCGGGGGTATTTGTGCAGAAAGGAGCTCTACATTGACGTGGAAGGATTAGTGACCTCAGTCTTCAGTGGCCGCTGGCAATCCTGTTTACTTTCAGCACCACGGACAGCCACCAAACAACCGCTGCAGGGCATCACTGGGCTCAGAGCAAAGCCTCAACCAAGGTCCATTACAATATTTTACATCTCCACACAAACAAGCTTTGACTGCGTGAAAAGAGTTGCTTTATTTAAATCTCAGCAGCACGATTGTTATGCTCCAGGCAGGGCGTGGATTACTGAATAGGCCTTCTAGGTAAAGGCTCAGAGAGTCAGAAGGATCACACAGATATGCAAATGACCTCAAAGATGCAAACCCACAAACTGATGCAGGACAACCGCACACACAGATGCAAAACGACAAAAAAAGACATACAAGGCCCCAAGGATGCAAAACTATACAACAAACCAATAGTCGACTAGAAAGATTCAAATGAACAATAGAAACTAAACGTCCTTAAACCTTTCTATAATGACCACACAAAGTACAGCAACTTTGAACAAATGCAAAGCACGCAAAACAAAATGCAAAATGACAAAAGATTCAAAATAACCATAAAGAGACAAAAAAAAAACTTTGCAAAATGAATATGAAGAGACGCAAAGCGACCGCAAACTAATTTCAAATGGCCACAAAGAGACACAAATGATGCAGCAGCTTGTTTTTTGCCAAGAACCAGGAATTTAATATAAGTCAAGCATGTTCTTATTCATTGTACAAATGTACCAGGCCCCAGTCTGCCCCCCCCCCCCTCCATTCAGTTTCTAAAGCCGCTCCTGGATCCAGGCTAGTCACTTTTTATAGAGGCAGCCATATGCAGGCTGGTGTTTTGAGTGCGGGATGATTGATCATCCAGCTGGGGCCTTTTGATGGGTTAGCCATAAATCAATGAGGCATAAAAAGTATTAAACCGTGCAATGATGTGGATATGCTCAGAGAATTAAAACAGAAAGAAAGTGAAGGCCACACTATCTGCATTGAAGACAGCAGCCCAATCAAAATGTATTAAATGTTAAGAGACCAAAAAAACAAAAAAAAAAAAAACATGAAAACCCCTGATTGGATGAAAGTGCTGTGACGCATGTTTCCTGCCGTTCCGGGAACATATTTAACACTGTTACCGGACCTGCCTCAAGGACATCCATGGAAATGCTCCCATTGAGAGAAATTCAAAAAATCTTCATTCAGCAGTCAGCAATCTGAAGGCATAATAGCAGGTTAGACCTATGTTTTGAGCCTTGTTTCCATGGGAAACTCTCAGCTCCATCTTCCGTTGCCTGCCAGTGTTTTTGTCTTTCCGATTCTCTATTATCCGTATACGCTGTGATAATTACAATTGTGTGTGAGCAGAATAACAGAAGAATCAGACAGAAATCGAAATGATGTTTATGCATCTTTTTTTTCTATAACTATAGCCTACATCTCTACCGACTATGTCTTCATTGTGGTTACAGCATAAAATAATCGATTCATGGTTTCAGAGGTTTTACCCAAGGACACACTGACATTGATGGTTGTAGAGGGAGATACTGTAAATTGAAATGTCTTTCAGTGTCAAGGGTCAAACCAGCCGCAACCTTCTGGCTATCCACCCAGGGATCAGGTCAAATCTGTGCATTGTTTACAGGTTTTCATTCCAATTAAATATAACAGCTTTATATTTCATTCACTCTTTAGTGGAAACCTTCACCTGAGATGGCTTAGCATATTGTATTAGAAGAGGAAAATTGTGTGAATTATAATTTTATTCCGGTACAACCAATTTCACCAAGAAAAAGATAAACCTTAAGTTAAGGGTTAGCTATCATTTTTAACCCAAAGGTCCATGCAGCACATTTGAATGCGAAATATTTCAATACCATAATATTTTTAGTTTTTAAGTGTTTAGTTAACCACTTCATAATGATGTTCAGTTTCATACAAAATTCAAACAATTATGGCTTTTCTTTTCTTCCGTATGTTTAGACTTTTAAAGGGATCCCTGTAGGTTTCGCCTATCATTTCTTGTGAAAATGTTCTTGAATAAAACCCCAAGTCCGGAAAGCTATGGACAAACTGAATGGTAGGCACACATGAACCCTGCATGGAAAACAGTTAAATATTCCTGCTCTAGGCCAGCCCCCCTACTGTTCTGCCAACAATTCAATCATCATCACTGCGTTTGTGGCCTGCTATTCTCTTGACGCATAATCACCCAGTGTGAAATGATACAAACCTCTCATATTTGAGAATGTATCAGATACTAGGAATAACATGTTCTGCTTTGTGCAGTTGCTAATACATTTGACAGGGATTGGAAGCAAGCCAACAAACAGCTGAAGACGAGTGAGCTTGAGTCTTCACTCTATTCCCTTTATTGATATAAATGCAGTCTCCTGCTCCATTGCGCCGCCACTCAATGAGGCTCTCCACAGGACACATCTCCCTCTGTCTGTCTCTCTTCAGCCATCACGCACCAATCAGACGGCTGGATTGCCATGGTGACTCGTCTTCCACCGAATGTGGGAGAGAAAGCATCAAGTGTTTGAGTGCTGAACCCACCTACCCACCACCTCATGTCAAAGACAACGCTGTGGGAAGGCAGACAAGACCTCATCACGACCCCACGTTCCCTCTCCATCCGCCGCCCATGTATCACGCTCCCACTGAGTGTCTCCCTTGTAGGGGAATAATCAATCAGCTGTGCACATTAGAAACGGCTGAGAAAAAATCCCCCCCGTCAAAAAAGAACAAGATATTGGAGTGAAAAGACAAGAAGTTACTCCAGACAAACTAAATCAGAACGGAGAGAATACAGTCTTTTAAAGTGATTTGTTCAGTTCAAGTTTGGCTATGAGTATTTCAGTTGACTGTTTTCTATCAAGAAAAGGGAATCAAACTTAATAGAGGCAAATTTCAGTATCTCATAGTCTTCAGCATTTCACAGCCTTTTCATTACACTACAGTTGTTATGTTCAATGCATGTTCATATTAAAGCTACTACGAGTAAGTCGGCACGTTGGCGACACCTTTGAACAAAAGCGGTAGTATTATTACGACGCCAGCTGTCGTGAAGCTGTTTTGTAGCTCGTGCAGGGAGCGCAAGATTCAAATAATCAGGAAGCAATATGGTGCGTGTCCGTGTGTTGAAAGTGTGAGGGCACCGGACTCTTTTCGGCTCCGTGAGTCTATGGGTGACACAGCATCAACTAATGCCAGTAAGTGCTAAACACACCTGATTGCAATGAGTTGATGCATTGTCACCTCTCACAGAGCTGAACGAGTCCCCGTGTCCTCACACAAAGCGAATGAACGAGAGATGGCAGTTAGTATGGATCACGATGAGGTAATGTGTTTATGTTGTAAATAATGACTATTTCCGATGAATAATGGTCATCTGATGATGCTGGTGAGGCAAAGTAAACTTTGTTTTAGTAGGCTACCGCTCATTCATTTAGGAGTAAACACTGCAGTCTAGTTTCGCTGCGTGAAATTGTGTATACGTTGCTTGGCAACGCCCTCTCGCCCGACTATCATTCTCCCTTTTAGCTTTTCTTCATTGCATTTTCTTTTTTTTCTTTTATGGTTCAGCCCCGTTATCAGTCATTATGACGACAAACAACTGTCTCAAACAAGGCTCCCGCTCCCCTTCCCTCACCAGGAGGGATAGGCTTCTCAATTCACGTTCCTGCGCCACACTGAAATCTGTGACCAATACGGATATGTGACCATAGAGCCTGCACGAGCGAACCGAAAATCGGACTGGGTGTACGACCAGATCAAATGCAGCAATAAAAACTATATAAAAACGTCTTTCTTTGCACTGATGGTCTCGTTTGCTGTTAAAGGTAATTTATGATTATGAGAGGAAACATGAGGCTGTTTAAAAGATATTTAAATGTTACTCGTAGCCGCTTTAAAGGTTCAGTAAGCGGAATGGTAAGCTAACTTCCTGTCAGTGACTGCAGTTAGCAGTCCCCTCGCTCGTCCCCACGTCACCACTTTAATGCACTGCGGTCTTCAAGCAGCGAGTTATCTAGCATCATCTCAGATCCATAAGTGTGATAAAACATGATAAAAACCATCAAAACAGACATTGGGAAGGTTGTTTACCTGCTTCGCCATTGTAGGCGCATACACATTCACAGTGGGATCCCCGAAAAGTTCATTTGCCGATTACATGCAGAGCGAGTGACTGAGAGATTGGCTTTATGAAACGCGCACACTATATAAGTGATCACTGCATGAATAAAGAGTGATTTAACACTTATATTAACACATTAATAAATTGCTTATGTCACCTTTTAATTATACAAAATGTAATCAATAAATAGGTTCTGATGTTTTATCATAGATTCAGATAAAACTGTTCCGATTTTTGAAGGGAAATGCACAGGCCATCCAACAGGTTTCCAACAGGCTTAAAGACATGAAGTAGTTTGAATTATTCCTAGCTTTACCAGCATCAACTTGAAAGTGATTGATGCATACATTTGTGAGTAATAGTTAAATAATATAACATGGATATATTGTTGCAGTGTGATTTAAGTTGTACATTTAAAAAAAAATATATTGCTGGAGATAATGCCTTGTCTTTGAGAGTTTTATTACGCTGTTTCTTTAAGAGAACAAGATTTATTTGATTGATTGCATCACACCGCTATTATGTCTTGAGTTGTTAAGAAAAGGGCATGTTGTGGCATTAGCCTCTGCAGTTTGCACAGTCATAGCTGCATTACTGAAATCCTTCTATAAAAAAAACAACTGGACCGAAACACAACATTGAATTTCTTGCAGCTGTGATTGAACATACACACATCTGCACATGTCAGTTTAGATTAATCTGTGCATTACTTTTGGTCGAGTTTGCCCCCACTGCAGGACACTGCTGCCTTTATATAGTGATGACCTTTTTTATAAGACATTCTGTGGTCAATGTCATTACATGAGGTGTTTTTCAATATTTAAGGTCCCGTGTGTGGCATTTTCACATTAACACTTCTTTACCACCATTAAGATAATTACCATAAACAAAGAGCTCATCGCCAAGACGACTGGCAGCTAAGACTAGTCATTCTGCATGTGTTACCGGGTTAAGATTTCACAGGAAGTCTGCTGGTATGTTTATAGCACCAAAAAGGATGAAGAAGAAGGAGGAGAAAGAGTAGGAGTGAGGACTGCATGATATTCCAGCACAGAAGCAGCTAATGTTTTCTCACAGTTGCAGATGGCGAGATGAGCAAAAGGCTGCTGGGAAAAAAAATGATCGGTTCTCAGTTATGAGATCTCGCCCTTTCTTTTTTTTATGTTAAAAAAACAAATGTATGTGGAGAAATGCCAGAGAGCTGGAAAAGATTGGGCATGGTTTGTGGGAAATGTGTCCTTAATATTGATGAATTAGGAGTTCTGACAGAATATCACTACCATGTGAGAACGGGCACTGCTTATTGTTTTTTTTTTTATATAAAAATGAATTGTGCAATCACTTTTTAAACTTTGGTCCCTTTTTCCACCAACATATATCTTCACAATTTATTTCTTCTTTCTTGCAAATATATTGGATACATCCACGAATCTTCTGCTGCAAATTCCTAAATTACCAACAGTAAATTAAGAAAGATATATTGAGTGAGGTAACTATTAAACACATACAGACTTTCATGATGTTGAAAGTGTCTTTTTGTTCTGAAGCTGTCAGTGCCAGTATCACAGTACAGGGCATGGACCTCCAGCTGGTCAAATGTTCCTGTTAAAAAGCTGTCTGTTTAAAAGCTTTTGATTTACTTGAATGTGTGGCTGGCAGAGCAGATTGGTTTCTCAAAGCATGCTGATATAATTGCAGGTTTTCAGAGAAAGAGAAAAGCAGCTTGATGAAACACTGTAATGGATGACACATGTCGTCACGAGGCCCTTTCACCAGTGTGGGAGAGAGGAGGATGACAAATCTCGCATCAGAAGTCTCAGTTGGAGAGACTTTAGCGCACAAGAGCGTGAGCTTGCATGTGGTTTTATTAATACATTGTTTGTACTGTATTTGTTGTCAGTTACGCATGTTTCCAATGTTGTCAGCCCGAGCAACATTAGTAGTACATTAAAACAGAATGAGAGAAAATGTTTATTCGTCAGTTATATTGTGTGTAACTGTTACACAAAGATATACAAATGAAAACTTACTGTAAATAAACAGCTTGGATATTATGCTACACAAAACAGAGCTCAGAGCAGTATAAGTGAATGTAACATTTCATTAATTTGTAAACATAAACTCTAATCATCACTCACACATTTTTGGCTTAGGGGTAGTTCAGTATTTTTGAAGTGGGGTTGTATGAGGTATTTCTGCATAGTTACCTTATGGACGGCACGTAGACGCACGAATCGGCGTCAAGCGTCCGGCTTCTCACGCTGTGCGGCGAAAGCAGATGGCCAATCAGTGTTGATATTGCCCTGTGGTCTGCAAGACGAGGTAGGCGTGGGGAGAGTGAGGACATTGGGCTTCCTGATACATTCTGTGAATATGTGTCTTTAGCATATGTTTAACTGTTGGTTGTACTTTAGCCAAGGTAGCGCCGGTTAGCATAGTGAAACTTGCACAGCTGTGTGCTTTTCCGGAGGATAATGTGAACCTAAACTTGATGGCAGTGTTCGTGTGGAATTCCAATATAGTACAGTGAAGCACCGGTGTTGTCCTCCGCCAGATTCGGCACACTTTCACTTTAATTTAGGCTAATGCCTTTATTTTTTGCCGCTTAGCACGCAATGCTGCTGTTTATGTGTTTAGTATGTTGCTGACTTATTGTCTGCCTTTTTGCTCAGCTGGACCATGTTGTTGTTGATGTATACCGTTGTCCGTCAGGCACACAGTGCAGTTGTGCCAGGTCTGATCTCAGACACGGTGTCAGGCAAATTTGACCCAATATGATCAAGCGGCGAGTCACTGGCGTTTCTCGCGTCAACCGCCGCCGGCGTCGAGTGCAGTGTGTTCACACCTTTATAGTGGCTGTGCTGACTGCCATCTCCATAAGGTAACAGTGTAACTATGCATAAGTACCCCATACAACCCCACCACAACAATACTGAACTGTCCCTTTAAGCAAAGCAATATCTACAGTGCATGTGACCGCTCCTTTACTGGTTGCATGCCTACAAAACAGACCAATTTTCGAATTACTTGGGAACGGCCTGAAATTCCTAAAACTATCCAGTAATTCACTGGGAAAGCCATACTTCTTAAAGTTCTAATCCTTCACATTTTAAATTCAATCAACCTGTTTTTTGATACTCTTTATGTTCTGCATTTTTTCCGCAGCAGAGATGTATTAAGTTGCTGCTATTGCAAAAAATGTCGTACTGTTGCTACTTCCTAACAGCATTCAGGGGGAGAAACACAGGATGGCTGTTATTCTGACGCAAAATATTTGTCATTGAGGTTAGCCCAGACCAAATGTTTTTTTTCAGCTTTTTCTTTATGGCAGATCGGTTTTTAATATTGCAGATGGCAGTGGAAGAAGGAGCAGCCACAGTGAGCTGTTAGATGAACAATTGCAGGTGACATATTGCAACACCTCTGCAAGGAAACCAACTGTTTTAATGTGACCTGTTGTTATGTGGTAATCCATGTGCGCTTGGCATGAAGGTTCCTCATGATGGACAAATTTCCATTATTGACTTGACTTCTTCATCAAAATAACGACTAGTTGTAAACAGATCAATTTGTTTCTGTTCTTCTGTATTTCCGACAAAGAAGAATTGCACCAGCATTTCAAATTGCACAGCAATCTTTATTCTTTCCTATGGCATTGCCGTGGACTTCAAACAAGAACGTGACAATGGCAACCTGCGAATGTTGCCATTGTCACGAAACGTCCTAACTTACAGTGTGTGTTACGTAGCAATAGTTTGAGGACATTTGAAACAGGACTTGCACAGTGCACCATTTAAATAAACTAACACGTTTGCTGACAGTTTTTAAAATTTGTAATCTTAAAAAAATTTTTTGCTTTGAATGACTTGATTTTAAAGTCAGTCTTAGGTTATTATTAGGTTATCAGTCTATTTTGGCTGTGAGGACATGAAAGAGGCTCAGTCCTTTACTTTCATGATCATCTGGATAAGAAAATAGTTCTACTGCATGCAAACTAGGAGACCTTGTTTTCTCAAGTTGATTAAAAACACGGATCTGTGTTTTTTTTACAGGCCAAAATACATAAACTACAACATGAGGGAATAATTGGCTCTGCACACTGTTATTATTACAAATGTGGGTGAGTTATGGTTGTGTATCTGATATCCCAACACTGATAATATATACTATTTCAGCAAACAAGACACATACATTGGTTCTATATCAGTATTTCCTGGTTTACTAGGTTGAAAACCCAGCAACACAAAACCTTCATAATGTTAGATAGAGGAAAGGCAATAAATACGTTTTTCATTTAGAAAATTCATTAAAATTGGAAATCAAACCTTTAAGAAAGCTCAAATTGTACAATGAGCATGGCACTGTTTGCTTTGAAACAGTGTGGCACTGATGTCTTTGTTTCCATCACTAAGACTTTTGTATCTTAGTCATGTGCTCGCTAATGATGACAGGCTATGACATTATAAACTCTTCCAAATGGCGTTTCACTGGCTGTGTCTAAACGTAATGGTTTGTTTGGAACATTGTGAATTTCCTGCACACATTAAAGTTGAGATTGAGACAGTTATGGGTCATTTCTAACTCCAGACTCCAGTCAGTGAATACTCACCTAAAATTAACCTTAATCAGGATGGAGAGCGAAGCCTTTTTATTATCCAATGCTGATGGTAAATCTGAGGTGTGTTTAGACCCACTTTCTGTCAGAGGTATGGTTGCACTTTTTGAATTGATTTAAAAAAATATATTTTTGTATGAGTTTAACTCAAGCAAAGATCTTCCTCAATGGTCAATATGCAGTTGCTCAGTTGATTAATGGTTGCCATGTGCAACGTACTAATAACTGTAATTTTGCTTTAGACAACTAATTATAAAGGCGAAGTGGAAGCCAGCTGCATGACCCCCAGGCTTTGTTCAAGCAGCTGGAGTTTTCAATACGCTACAATGACCATTTGGCCTGTTCTAATGAAGAGATCTCATGAATGTCCTTAGGCTACATTACAGACTTATTACTGGATGCTACTTGATGTTGGTTTGTCACCGAATATGAATTTGAATGTTAATACAATATTTCAATTATGGCATTGATTTCAGAAATAACTCCTCTTGGGAAACTGCAACAACATTGGTGATATACTTTTTGTTTAGGTCTAATAGGCCAATGTTAGCATGCTAAACCATTAAACTAAGCTGGCGAATATGCCTTATATAAGCATATTAGCACTAAACTTAACTTTTACCACAGCTTGGATTTTGATGCACGTCTTTTCACACTGTTATGGTAGTGGCACACTCTCCGTTTAGGCTGCTCCCGTTACGGTACCGTAACAGCATAGATAGACGCGCACCAAGTTCCTGCTAGCTTGACTTGGTTTTTCCAAGTATTCTCCAGAACCACTGATCCAAACCACTTCACACTTGGTACTTTACTCCCTTTGGCCCTCAACAAATCCCCTGCCAAGTGTAAAGTAGATTCGATGGTTGGGGAGAAATGTAAAGGACAGACCGACACAGACACTCTGAGTCGTCTCATTTAGATGTTAACAGCTCTAGCAGATCCCATATCCTTAGCAATGCATCCCCTGCAGCTTTCTCACATTTTCACCTTCCCTGAGCTGCTGAGGAAAAGGCCTATCGTTATTATTCATTAGTGTCTTTCGAGTCTTTATAATGTGTAATCACTGTTCACTTCTTTGTATGCAGGCCAACTAATCATGAATAAATTAATAAATAGTCTGAGCCTTTGTCTCTTGTTGCACACAGCCTTGTAGTCTTTGGTGATTTAAAAATGTTTATCAATTGATTTTATCATGTCAATTTAAAAAAACTTAATTTAAAGACAGATTCCTTAGGTTATACCTGAGACTAGACGCTCATTTCAAATGTGGTGGATACATTTAATGACTGTAAATATATTGTTTCAAGGCTCTGTTATCTATTGCTGATGATCCCAAACACTGGGCTTCTTTTCTGATCTGGCATCTCAACTCTGAACTCTTGACTCTATTTTCCCATTGAAAGTCAGCATGCAAGACATCTAACGACCTTCCTCCTGGTAATTTATGAAACTTGAAAGAGAAGTTGAATGCCAGTGGAAAGCAAACAAGTCACTTTCCCTTGACATCTTCGAGACTTTTACAGTAACAGAAAGCAGTGCAATATTAAAGATCAGACACATTCTTCCAAGAAGCGAAAGTCGGTTTTCTGGGTGGGTTATGTCAGGGGCTTATTTGGAAATCTGTTGAGATCTGTTGATGTGCATGGTTATAGCACGGCATTATTGATTTTTCTCATATTGACTCAGTAACTACAGTATAACTATGTGGTTGGCAACAGGGTGGAATGCTAAATTGTTGTTTCTTTGGCGTGTTTAAGGCAAACACTGCCGGGTACTTTGTGGGTGTAGCCGAGAAAATTAGGCTTTCCATTACGTGCCTCCAGAATTATGAATTGTCTGTCCTATACATCAAACCTGTTTTGTAATCTTCAATAATAGACGCACAACACGATATTCACTGAGCAGTTTTAAATAGCACCACATTCTGTCAGTCACATGGATGCGGCTCCCACTCCATCAGAAAAATATATCAAGGAACAAAAAAAAAAAACGTCCCTGTTGTCATGGAGACCAAAGGAGTCTGAAGAGCTTTACATATACAGTAATTGTTGGTTATGTGCAGAATTGATACGCCTTTTCCCTTTTAGATCTGGGCAGGAAAATGAAGAATGTATAAATACTCCCTGAAAGCACAAACAGAATTCAAAAGCAGGGTTTTGTCTTCCACCAACCGAAGGGGAACGCTGATTTACTTCAAACAAAGGGCACAGTATTGGGGCCAATAAGTGATAACGTCACCACCAAGCAGTGAGCTCAGTGAAATCAGATAAAATGGTATGACTTTGTATAGGAGCAGAAGAACAAGTGCTACAACAACAGATCTGCAGAAAGAGCTGCCCAGATGAAATAAGATGGACATACAGGGACACAACATCCTGAAATGATTGCCCCAATCCTGACGAAAAAAAACTATGGCGTGTGCATAAGCGCATAACTGTGTGCATGCATGAATGAGTGGTACTCTCTTCTTATTCAATTTTTTTATATTTTATGTCCCTAATGAAGTGTTTTCTGGTTTGTTCCGTACACTGTTAACCACATAAATTGAACTGGTGTTGAGGGAATCAGGCTGCTGTGAACCTTGTCAACACTTTAATCAAATAATTGCATTTATTTGTTTATTTAACAGTGATTGGCCATTGCGTTAATCAAGCTAATTACTTAGTTTTGTAATTTACACCAACTGGACTGAATGCCTAAATGCAGTGCAGGAGGGGTCACCCCTATTTTCCCTATAAGTACAATGTTCCGCTTTCTATTTGAATATATTTAATAAATATATGCAGTAAGGGGACTGTGGGTTCCCTCCTCACTTCTCATGTCTCTGCTTGGTTTAATTAGTCCGGGGCGACTGTGGCTCAGTTGGTAGAGCGGGTTGGCCGATGATCAAAGGGTTGGAGGTTCGATCCCCGCCCTGCCACCTGTGTCATAGTTGTTGTGTCCTTGGGCAAGACACTTCACTCACCTTTCCTTGTGTGCATGTCGATAGTTAGCCTGCTATCGGTGTATGAATGTGTGTGTAAATGGGAACAGGTCTCCCTTGCAAAAGAGTCTTCGGACTTAATGGGATATACCTGTATAAAAAAAATAAATAAAAAAAAAAATCTCCATTTTGAACAGTTCAGTCCTTTTACTGTGAGGACCCTATCAATATTCTACTAGTTCCCTTAGTCAAGAGTTGAGTTTCCTAGCAACTGAGACACAAAAACTTCAATAAACATTGTTTTAGTATATGCTCTTTGTTATAGTCTATGTGTGAGCATTGAAGTTGAACAGTTTTGTCACTTTAATGTAATTTCCAGTCAGAAGATTAAAGCAAAGATAGAGGGGGAAAGATTTTAGTAAGGGACAGATAATAGACACCACACCAACAGGCAAATCTAGTCACTAACTGGTTTCATATTGAGGAGGACCACCCACGAGTGGCTAAATATACCCATATAAGGAAATGCAATTTTTTTAGCTGTCTTAGTTGGTTAAAACAGTGTTTATGGAAGGAGGTCTCGCTCGGGTGTTAGTTAAAGGATTAGAGTTTGCGCCTAGTGGCTGAGGAGGGACACGGTTACACAAATAAGATATGTGTAAGTATGTTCAAAGAAGATGGAGTTGAATGTAGGATCCTGGGAAAATGATTCGCTGACAGATTTAGACTTTTTGAAATGTCAATGTGATGTGTGTTAACAGAATATCAAATTGGGGAATATGCAGTAGGTACATGCAAGAGAAGCACATATTAGCAGCCACTTTTACTTAGCCAGTATTGCCAATCTTACTTTCAGATCAGATAGGTAAAACTACAAAATTCTTTAAAAAAAAAGAAAGGGTATCAGTGACAACAACGTTTGGATGCATTTATGTGTGTGTGAATGACTGTCTGGTTTTATGGAGACAACTCTTTTGCTGTTAAAGGATAATTAAGCTTTATTTAAACCCGATGGATTTCCCATAAATGTGGCAATTGTGGCTCTATGGGTTGTGCAAACTTTGAACCACGCCTCCTCCTTTGTTGTAGGGATTAAATGAGAACTTGCACAATGTACTGTAGAGTGGGACAAACTGCGTGAGTCTCCTACAGCTTTCAAAATGAACATGACTTGAATAACAATCTCTCATGCTTATTTGACACAACAAACTTGACAACAATAACACACTCATAGTGGCGTATGTAAATGGATCCAGGCTCTAAATATTTGATATTAGCCTGAATGTGCAGGGACTATGAAGCGTGACAAGATATGTACCACTGAAGAAATCAGATTTCTAGATAGAGAAATTCCTTCCCACACAAAATTTCTCTCTCTCTCACAAACACACACACACACACACACACACACACACACACACACACACACACACACACACACACACACACACACACACACACAAAGCCACAGATGTTTGGATTGCATTGCTGAAGAAAAGACATGCCGTGCGACTTGAAAGTCTAGTGATGCGAACAAGCATGAAATGCTGGCAGCCTGCGACCGGCGCGCAGTCTGATGAGTGGAGACCCAGAAGGGGACAAGAAAGTCAATCTGAAACGGGTTCTGGCTTTTACAGCATTTATAATTACACACAAAGAAGGTAAATTGTAAAGTGAAAAAAAAAATTGAAGGGAAGAAATCCCTGATTTCTGTGAGCCCATACAATAATAGGGGCACTTTATTGAGGGGTAAATAGCATTTATTTGTTTTTAATTCTCAACAGTTTGAAAGTGCAGGTCAACTCCAGATTATATTATGAAAAAGCAGTGTTTTACATCATAGTCCAAATCCACTAGCACCAAGGCTCTGCTCATCCACACAGGTATTGTCAATCATTCTGACTGGTTTTAAAGTGATATCTCCATTTGGCTGTGAGGAGGACGATCCTAAAGTTCAAACTAAATAACGCCTGCACACAACAGGCTGTTTAATTTCATGCAAACTTTGGCACAGAGTAGTAGACTGCAGGAAACACTTTGGTGTATATATAGACGTAACAGTCATTAGCCCACATGCAAACCATCTGTGTATCCCTAACACAAGCTCACGCATATGTCCTGCATGGACTACAAAAATGAAGGATGAATGACAACTTAAAATCATGTCATCCTCAGATGAACTTTGTGCATTATTTTAGATTTGTGCAGGAATTCATTTACATGCAGCCGGCAACATTTCTACATTTAGATATGAGAACTCATAGATAAAGCAGCTCTTAAAATCACTTTACAACACTCACACTGTTAAATATAAAATAAAATCTGTGTTAACGTAATTTACCAAAATTAGGAGTAAACAGACTCAAATTTGCATTGGCACTTACTAGTGAACCACTTTCTTTGCCTCAGAGGGCCTCACCTTTTGTATCTATTCAAATGTTATGCATTCCTCCTATTTGAGGCAAAGATATGCAAAGCTGAAGGCTGTGTATGTATCCCTCACCTTCGTATGTTATGAGTACGATGTAGGCATATATTATTTAGTCTACATCATGTTTTATTAGAGATTACTTTGGGTTACATCTCAAGGCGCCTTCTGATTAAATCTGTCAATGCGCTTCGGCTTGTAAATGCATATTATAGCAGCTCCCCGGGTGCAGTCATTGTCACCTTAATCAGAGAATGTCTTTCCTTTACTTAGATATAGCTCATGCAGTGAGTCTTTTAGCACTACTTATGAACGTGTGTGGGAAACAATTCAAAGTGTGTTTGTGTTAGAGTTTAACCTGAACACAGGTGTGTGTGTGTGTGTGTGTGTGTGTGTGTGTGTGTGTGTGTGTGTGTGTGTGTGTGTGTGTGTGTGTGTGTGTGTGTGTGTGTGTGTTAAGGTGTCTGTAACCTTATAAAAATCCCAGTGGTTCCCAGTTTACTCAACGTGTATTGTCACTGCATGGATGTACTTCATTAAATCTTTAACCTGGGCTTAATGGACCCATGCGGTGCTCACGCTGCGATGCTTCTATTTCAGTTACAGACAAAGCACTTGGGGAAATATTAGTAGGTCACACAATCTCTAGGTGCAAATACAATATACAACGCATCAAAAGGGTTTTTCCTCATTGCAGTTGTGCAACTTCATACAGTGTAAATATTTAGTGTTGTGGCCTGGTCTTTAGTAAGGTAGCAATGTTTAGGACTAAACACTGTGAATGTGGGTTTGTGCAACACAGCATGAAAAGATACAGCCATTTGTAGAGGGCTTGCTAAGAATGAATGGTGACAATGCTCTTATTGTTATATAGATAGAATCACAAACAAAACAGCGTAAATCTCAAGGTTTTATTTTCTTCTCGAATTTGAAATATGACAGATACATTCAGGTGAGTTTAATTAATTTGAAGATGTAAGAACAGTTAAAAAAAAATTCTAAAACAATTTTGTGGGACCTTATATGTACATGTTACAATATCTTCAATAGACCCTTTTTCAATGGAGACTAGTGAATGCGAGGTAACACAAAAGATTATGCGAGGGAACATAAAAGTAGCAAGACCCTTCCTGGGGGCATCGTGACATTGACAGTGAGTGCTTTTCAATTTTACGATTAATTTTGGGACATGCTCACATTTAAAGATTTCACAGGTACATGGCATTGAATATGTCTTACCAATGCAATACAGGTACCAGGAATAATAATAACTGCAGGTGGTCTGTGGTGTGGAAAAATGGAAATCAATGGCAATGTGGTGCGCCGTGGCAATCAAAACACATGCTCACTTCAACCTCGGCCATTCAATCATCAACTCCTTCTTCATCAGATTGCCATGGCAACTTGGAGCTCTGTGTGAGGGGACATAAAAAAAAAGGACAAAAAATATCCGAGTTGACTGGCCTTCATCATGGCACATACACTGATGAAACAGAGTACCTGCTGAGACTACACAAGCTCTCATCTGTCGGCTCGCTATGCTACGGGATCGCTGTGAGGCCCAGGGAAGGAAATGCGAATGCTGAAATGAATGAGAGGAAGAGGAAAAGAGACGCATACAAAGTCAGATTTAAAAAAAAAGACAGAAATGCCGGTTGACTGGCTGAATAAAATAAGATAAATCAACATTGTGTGGGCAGCAATAAAGAAAAAAAAATGTTCTTCATATTTCTGTCTGGACAATAATACAACTTGTGTTTTTACAGCAAAGCAAGTTTTGACTATAACAATACATATAATCAAATAGGAGTTTTTCCTCATAAACACAAAAAGTTACTGAAGTAATAATGAGATACAGTGTACATGTTGTTTTAGTGCAATTACCCACTGTCAGCATGATTCTGTCCTGTATATCATACAGTACACACATTGTACATGCTACACATGACACAAGTCTGCATTTTACTTAAAGCTGTTGGAGGCTGTACTGTGGCACAGTGGTGCTTTGAGCTAAATGCTCATCAGCAGCAGCATGCTACTCTTTGATTACTAGCACTGAATACAGCAGCACAGCTATCATAATTACTAGACAAATGAAAAGATTTTTACCTTAAAAATATGAAACTTGTGAGAGAAAAGTCAGAGAATAACTAGTGTTTATCCTTTGGCTGCCATAGATGTTCTGGCAATCCATCTGACACTTGTTAAGATATTTCCATCTGGACCTAAGAGGTAATACACAACAGACCAACAGACATTGCCATTCCCATGTTGCTATCATAACCATGAGCTTTTTAACCCTGGAGCCCGAGTGGTCAATTATGGTCATTTACACCAAATTTTGTTAGATAATAATAATCTTTTTTTTAAGATCACAAATTTGAGGTGGTTTTTCAGTCGAGCATGGATCGTTACATGATCTTTTGATGTGTATTACTGTTCATGAGCCAACACACCAGAGATCAGCCATCATCATGGGCCATTGTAATTAGAACCAGTGGACTCCAAACAGCCAGCAATTACATCTTAAGCTAATGAGCTGCTCTCTGTGTCCTCCCAAGCATGTATCCTCACACTTCTGATTACTCATGCTGCTGCCACTGCTGCCGTTTCTTCCTGCCAGCTACACACTGTCATTACTGGAGTACTGCTCCTCTTCTCAAAGCAATACTCTAGTATAATGCTGCATGTAAACTAAACGGTATCCAAGGGTGCTTACTGAGCCTCTCCCTCAAAAGAGAACACCGCTCTGTGAGCCTGCATGGAACAAGATGTATTTTCCTGTGGGTATAATGTATATTTCTATATATGCTTCTCACAGTCTGGATGTATCTGGGAAGCATCAAGAGCAGGATTTTTTTTTTAATATGCAGTGTAATCAGTGACTGAACTGTGTCTCACTAATTGTTTTCATTATGAGAGCGTATTTAAACTGCAATTGAATGTACACTTAATTATAAATCCAACCTTAAGAAGTAGAAGGAGTGAACAGTGCCTTGAATATTACTTTCCCTAATACTTTTTTTTGTAATTAGATTTATGCCAATGGTGCTACTATGTGGATGGTAATGCCAGTCCTTTATTCTGAGTTGGTTTAATCCAACAAAAGTCGCAATGCAGTTGGGTCGGATTGAGGTGGGATCAAGTTCTCACTGTGTTCACACCTGCCCAAATGAACTGCACCAAGGGGGTTAATTCAACTGAACAAGACACGGTAGGCAAAGTGTGAGAGCACCCTTACTCTTGTTAATTAAATAACTGTGTATCTAAAAGCTATAATACCCCGGAGACTGGATTTTATAAAAGGAGGCCGTTGCAAAATCGGGTCAAAAATAAAATAGGACAAAGTTAACTTAAACCTGGAAGCTTGTGACTTGTGATGGGTGAGGTTTTCATGTAGAGCCACAGACAGTCCTGTCCTAACCATCTGCTGTTCTCTGAGGGCCGGGCTGCTGTCAGCACATTGTGCCCCTGACTGCCCTCCTGTCCAGACACACACACACACACACACACACACACACACACACACACACACACACACACACACACACACACACACACACACACACACACACACACACACACACACACACACACACACACACACACACACACACACACACACACACACACACACACACACACACACACACACACACACACACACACACACACACACACACACACACACACACACACACACACACACACACACACACACACACACACACATCCTCTCCCCTCCTTTTCTTACCTCATCCTCTCTTTTCTTCTCCTCTCCTCTCCTCTCATTGTCACTCCAGCTGGTGCTTTTCAGTAAGAGCTGTCAGACGCTGAACTCCCTGGTGCGGAGGCGAGGAGTGAGCAGAAGAGGACCAATGGATGAATAAAAGATCATAGGCAATAGTCCTGTATGAAAAAAAGGGATTCTAACGCAGGATGCACATGAAATAAAGTGATGAGAGACTGTGTGAGTGTAAGAGAAAGAGAGAGAGAGAGTCCATATCTCTTTCAATATAAATGCGATACACAAAAAATCAAAGGCTTCAAAGGATTCTTCAAAGGTTCCTTGAGACAGGGTCGCATTAAAACTGCAATTTTAAAAATATTTTTTTTTATTTTTGTTGAATTTGAGCATATTTGGTGCTTAGTGATCATTTGTCCTCAGCTCACTTGTAAAGCAATAAGTCAAGACGTCATGGGGCGTCTGTGGCGGGTCGGCTCTATCATTTGATTTCTTTGTTGATTCTTGACTTCCAAATGAATGAATAAAGAGCTCTTTCGTCTTTCGGTTTAGTCTCAAGACTAACAGTATAGTGTAAATGGGCTCTTCTAATCATTAATCACTCATTTCTTATTTATTTGATCCTTAACAGGAAACTGTTGTTTGAAGCATATAACTCAGTTGCATGTTCATTTAAATGGTTAGTATGTAAATTTGTCATTATGCATCATTCAAACCAGTTCTTCAAACAGTGAGACACACTAATAGAGGCCGTATTTGTTCATATGATTTCAATATTTGGTCATGAAAACCAGATTATGGCACCAGATGAATAGTTAAAGAATCCCCAATGTATAACAATAAATCTTGAACTTGAACTGTCGCACCAAAGTACATGGTGATTCATCCGACAGTTCATTTCCCTGAAAACCATACCATTTGAAGCGAATCATTTGAAAGCTTCCTCTTTGTAAACACCATTGGTTCCAACTTGTATTCCCCCACGGAAGGAAAGAGAAGGTAATTGTAGGCTTTTCATTGCCCCTCAGGTCCACAATGTTTCATCACCGTGGTTAAACGTGGAGCTGGCTGTTGTAATTAGTGGGGTTAATATCACGGGCAGCATCTCTAAATTAAATCTCTTATTCCACGGCGATGCGGTTGAGTGATGCACCTGTATGCGCTAATTACAGATGCGGCCTGGGAGCGTGCTCGTAATGAGTTGGGAAAGTCAAGGTTGAATCACTTTAAAGGCACATCCCACCACTTTGCCAGTAATGTTTTTTTTTCTGCCTGTCTGCGTGGAAATCTTAGTCACCTACGGGGAAATGAAGCCAGCCCAGCGGATGGTTTGAAAACTAATGACAACAATCATCCTAAAACTGCAGAAAGAAGGTCTTGCACTTTGTTCAAGCCTGAAATATCCTCACAACGGTTTGTAATCACATTTTGTACAGACATTCGTGATCTCTAGAGGATGGACCCGTCTGACTTTTCGTGATCCCCTAACATTTAATTTAGCAACACCAGCAAGGCAAATTGTACACATGAATAGATTAGCAAAAACTTTTGCACAGATGTGTTCCCAAATGATGTTTCACAGTGACCTTGGTGATCCCCTGACTTTTCCTCACAATGCAATTAAAAGCTAAATGCGGTTGACATCTTTTAAGTATTGGATGGATTGCCTTGAAACTTAAAAAAAACTTACACATTCCTGCAAAACATATGAAATTCATTTTCTGTGTAGAGTTTTAATTTTGTGACGGATAAGTGTCCATATTTCAAGGAGTGGTTGACAAGTGGTGATAAAGAGTGTCTGGTTCAATGCTCCTTCATGCTCAATAATGTGTCAGAGATTTTAGTTGCATTAACTTTTGATCTTTTAGGACTGATAAACTTCAGTTTATGAGAAAATGTGATGAAGGAATAGTTTAGAATATATCCAGGTGTGATTTAATAACACTGCCTGATCCACCTGATACAATGAGGAAGATAACTCACAGTCTGATCAAACTTGTTATAAATAGTAATGACCATTAATTGCTTACTGGGCTAAAAACAAGTTTAGGTTTTAATTAGCATGAAGCATAAGCAATGTACCCTCTTGTGCACTTTTGATGAAAGCAGATTTAAGATATGCTGGAAAAAACATCATTAGGTCGGGGCAATCAGACACACATAATGAAATTAAAACAGCATGAGAGCTATCTACACGATTGGCTGAGCTAGACTTGTTAAATAAAAGATAGAGGGAAAGCTGACGTTGCTTCCAGGGAACAAATTACACATTTTGAAGTCTAATTTGTCAAGTGAATTCCTGAAAGTAGGCCTTGTTTTTGTCACTTGGCAGCAGAGAAACGCTAGATAGTTTTTAACAGACTATCAGCTGTAGGACAAGGATCTACATGCACGGTGTGTTCGCTGTAAGTCGTGATATTCGAAAATTCGATTGTCAGGATGGTGTACACTTTATTAATGTGTTTCCGCAGTCGGTCTTGATGTCACTCACAAAGGGGTCTTGGTTCATATTGAAATGCCAGTCGTTTTGTTTCAACAATCTCCCGCTATTTAAA
This sequence comes from Ammodytes marinus, assembly GCF_949987685.1. Lineage (NCBI taxonomy): Eukaryota > Metazoa > Chordata > Actinopteri > Uranoscopiformes > Ammodytidae > Ammodytes > Ammodytes marinus. The sequence goes on along the minus strand of NC_137213.1, from coordinate 25,458,022 downwards.
TGAATGCCATTACACCATAAAGTATTAGTATAGCCCTGAAGTCCTTTCTGATGTTTCCCCCCCCACTCTCAGATCTCCTCTGCCAATTTTCTCCAACCCTTTGAGGCTGGCTCTCTGGGTAAGTATGTGCTTATGGCAAGGCGGCCTCCCGCACTAATTGAAGTCAATGACACGAGCTGCAGGGGCGCGTGAACAAACTGCGTCGCCATGGAAACAAATGCTGGTAAGTGTGTCCACAGAGGAGCCTGCAGTGCTACACTGGAATTGCTGTATACACTCATCTGAAGGCTTTCGCCAAGAGGAAGGGCTGGGGAGTATCTGTGCTCGTGGTCGAAGACTTCAACATGTGAAGGACTCATCCAGACATCCAACGAGGCATGTGAAGGCATGAGGCTAAAACTGTGAAGGTTTACAGAAAATTACTTCTTTAAAAGGTCACATATTATGCTAAATGCACTTTTTAAATGTGTTCCAACATATCCATGGGTCCACGGTGTGCCTAGAGACTGCCAAAATATTAAAAAAATAACAATCTCTCCTTTTCTCACTCTCCCCCTTTCTGAAACCCCCACCCCTCCCCCCCAATATACTCCAGTCAGAATTCTCCTCGTTTCTGACCTCAAAAACTGGAAAGCCAGAAGCTTCCACTGTGCAGCCCACACCCCTATTTCTTATTGGTCCACGGCCCTGACAGACAGAGGGCGAGGCGTATCTGGCTTTGCTTCCGGACAGGGGGCGGGGGGAGCTCAAAGATTGTATATTTACGAGGGGAGCTGCAGCTCTTTTTAAAAAATAGGCCATTGTGAGATTAGCTGAACATCAGCATAGTACGATAAATTATCTGAAAGTTTTTTTCAGCAAACAATTAAAGAAAAACGTATTAGGGACCACTGAGACCACATAATATTGTGTATAATAGAACCGAAAAGTGTATAATATGGGAGCTTTAAAATGTCACCTATTATGTGAAATGCCCTATTGCATGTCTTTTTTTTTGTTTAAAACGTCAAATTTCTCTCCCCTTATTATGTCATAAGAAGATAGGTATATAAGAAACCACGCCACCTCATCCGACCTATGTTCAGGGCCATTCAGAGCAGACTGGGCTTTTTGGAAGGCGGGGCTGAAAGAGATACACTTTAAATGGAGCATGTCCAACCGAGGATCCAATCCCCGACGAGCTGGTAGTGAGACTTTGTAGCTCACTCTGAGCCACTGCGTTGAGAAAGCCATTTCCGGAGCCTCGCCTGTGTATAAACACCCAACTTTTTCTTTTCAGCGCGCACACACTATGGACAGGTATCGGATGGTGAGTAGATATTCCCTGATTTTGACAAAGTGTTCTGGATAACACCTACAAAGGCTTTAACCTTTTTCTGTAGAGACGGACAGTAACTCAAATTTGTCAAAATTTTCCACCAAGCCTTATTTTCCACCAACAGTTTATATGTTTCTCATAAACTGGTTTAATGCAGATTATTTGATTTTGGGTAATGCACTACTAGACTGCGAGAATAAGATTTTCCAAACTTTAAAGAAATCTCAGCATGCAGCAGACGAGAGAAACTTTTTTCATCCAGACAAAAAACATGGCGCCCACTCTGTCTACACCCGCTGCATCAATGCCTTATATATAATATTCTCCCACTTCCCCAGTCTTTACCTTGACAGCCACTGAAGAGGAACAGATGTATCCTCATCTCGTTCCCCCAGTATATTGTCATTGCAAATGCCGACTAGCTCCTTCATTGCCCGTTTGTGCAGTGACACTGCTCCACAACAACACACAAGCTGTGTCCACCCCACTTCAAGAAAAGTGTACTTCATGTGCAAATGCATTCACTCGTGCATGTCACTTTTTTGTTTGTATGAGAATTTGGGATTTCCCCCCCCCCCAGAGCTTTATAGGCACAAGCTTGTCTTTTGTTACTATAAAAATAACATCTCTGATCTTTTGAGATGTTGTGGGCAGAGGTTGCTCTTACATAGTTGCCATGGAAACAGTGGCCATCAAGCTACCATTTCACCATCTACCTCTAGATACAAGAAAGGGCTGTAATGAACAACTATGCCTCCTTCCCCTCTGTTCTTCTCCATCTATATGTGATTTAAGATGGTGGGGATTTGTGGGTGGATCAATGCAGGATTGGAAGAAAGAAAACATATGACTCAGCTGCACATACGTCAGCAGGCGCTCACAAACACTAAGGCTTCATATAAATACACACATATATACATACTATTTTGCGGTTTATCTCTTTTATTCTCTCTTGGGTCTTGTCATGAATCTGCCCTCAGTTAATGATCACCCAGCGGTATCCATATCCCCCAGCCTTCTCTAACTCTTCCACATTCGTCATAACAACTCCAACAGGGCCAGCTGAAATGCTGCAGGGTCGTTACTAGAGAAACAAAACTACAGACATGATGGCTCATAAAGAGCCCGAGAGGAAAGAGTGGGGTACCCGATACCTGTGGCAAAACAAACACAAATGTAGATGATGCAGAAGCAGCTGCTCACACCGCTCCAGGAAAACTGCAGTGATGATACTTCAGTCGACGACCACTGCAGGAGAAATACAGAGAGATGAGGTCATCATCATATATTTACACAGATCCATTATCTTCTGACTCATCAGGGCTGGAAGGTTACTAAATACATATACTCAAGTTATCTGCTACGAAACAGTTGTTGGTACTTTACTTGAGTATTGTTACATTGTACTTTACACCACTACATTTCAGAGGACACTATTATTATATTATATTTAGTTTCTACTACATACTCAACTACATTAAATGTCAGCTGTAGCTCCTTTGCATGTTAAGATTTGACATTAAAAAACAACGCTCAGGGTTACCTCCTGACACTTTTGAAGGGCGCCAAACTTTAAGTTGTAACCACTAGCTGACAGCTGTAGTAAAAACTAGCTCATAACAAAATAGCCTAAACAATAAAATGCTCCGTTGCGTCAGTATTAACAATCCAATACTAACATGTCTGATTTCAAATATGGAGCGGCACAAGTACTTTTGATAATGTCTGGACATTTAGCGTATAATAGGAATATATTTTTACTTTCTGAATACATGACTTCTCAATGCATTGGAGTGTTTTGACATGGTTGTACTTTTATTTAGAGCAGTTATAAACAACTCTTTTTTATTTTGAAAAGAGTCAAACTTTGTGACAAACCTCCAGAGAATTATCACCTGAAACTGCAGCTCCCTCCTTTTCAGCAACAGCAGCAGTCAAAATACTACAGCCCCTAGTAATCAATGTTTCTTGGTTGAAAGAAAGATTTCTAAAAAGGAAAACATGGTAACACTTTACAATAAGGGTACATTAATTAATGGTTAGTTAATGCTTAATAAGGTTTAACTAACCATTAGTTAACTGTTAACTAATGTGTCTAGTAAGCATTTACTAATGGTATTCATGTTAACTAAGGTATTAATTACTACATTATGTAATGTTTATAAATATCCTATATTAACCTTAGTTAACCCATTAATTAAGCTTGAACCAACAGTTGATTAATATAATAATAAGCATTAATTAACTGTTAACAAATGTCATTTCTGTAACATTACTTAAGCATAATTAACCATTTATTAATGCTCTTTGTGACCCTTATTGTAAAGTGGGAACCATTGATCCATTAAGTAACACTTAATAAATGCACACCAGTGCTGAATAGGCATTACTGAAGCATAATTAACCATAATAGGCATTACTTAAGTGTAATTAACCATTTATTAATGGACTTTGTGACCCTTATTGTAAAGTGAGAACCATTTCTCATGAATTAACACCTAATAAAGGCATACTAGTGCTGATTAAGCATCACTTGAGCATAATTAACCATTTCTTAATGTTATTTGTGACCCTTATTGTAAAGTGGGAACCATTTATCACTTGTTACACTTAATAAATGCAAAATAGTGCTGAATAAGGATTACCTAAATACAATCCATCAATCAACATTGCTCTTTGTGACCCGTGTACATTCTCTATAATAACAATATTAAACATACTAAAATATTTCCAACTGGAAATCAATTCATGACAACAATCTGTTATCAACACAATGCAGTCACAATTTAAAAAAGAGAGAATTTTATTTTATTTAGAATCTTTAGTTTTATTTGGAAACACGGCTCTCACATTTGACATGAATACCGTCAAAGAACTCCAAAATAGTTTCTTCAACAAATTATATCCAGTTTAATGATTTTCTCTGAAAGTAACAAACAGGAGGAAATGGATTACTAACAGCAATGGTGAAACACACTGACTCAACAGTTAGGTTTAACAGGTAAATATGTATTTTCTACTCTCTTCCTTGAAGTGTATATCATTGTTGCAACATAAACAAAAATAAAATACACAAAGAACATAACAGTTCCATTTTTAATCATGGACTGAAGATATAACAAAATAATGATCACTCTCTTGTGACTAAACACTAGTTTAACCTGGCCCTATCACTGTTATTTGAATGAGCACATATGTATTTAATTTAACCTTTATTTATACTCGAATGATCAGTTGAGGGGTGACCCTCATTTATAATCTTTCGCTCTCTTTAGATCCAGTTCTTGGGTTTGCTAGCCACTCCAGGCCTGGGTGCTCCTCTCCAAATGAAGCAGTTGGGCTGGAATGGAAAAAATGAAAATAATCAGTTAACAGTTCAGATGCATTTTTGTTTCCTTTATCTATGCATTGTTGTTTTTCCTTGGAATTTGTTTGAACTCGACACCATTGAAAATGAGGGTCACCCCTCAATTGGTCTCTCGAGGATAAATAAAAGTTAAATGAAAATGAAATTAAATAAATCATTAAAGCATAGCATTACGGTTCCACATTATGTATTATTATTATAACATAATGCATTGCATTGCTTAACTGAAATATCTTTGGTACCTTAATCAAATAAAATTCTAACTGAACCTTTAACAAGTTGACACTATTTTTTCATTCAAAAAACATGTTATCTCTATGGCCATTCTACACAACACATGCTCAGCTTTAGCTCATTTTAGCAAGAAATAGCAACATGCACTTTGCATATGGAATAATGCTAACATTTATTCACATACGGTTTGGTGTCCATGAACACACACTTTACTTTGCCACCACTACAATTACTGCTAAAAGTTACCTGTGAAGCTAGCCAGCACAAGCCTCATGCTAACGCTGCTCATATAGCAGCGCGCTAATGCTAACGTTGCTATGCTAGCGGGAGGCTATGTCGCTAATATATTTCAAAGTATTCTTACACACACACAACTATATCATCTCACTAACACCTTAATTAACTCACCAATAATTTCATTTGGCTAATGGCAGCATAACTGTAACCACCACAGGTCTTTTGTGTGAGAATAATGGGTCGGTCAGGTCAAGCTGGCTTCAAGCACGTAGCTTAGCTGCTGCTTTTACTGTCCAGGCACACATCCGTCTTTCTATCCTCCCAGTGGCCAGGATCCAGTAAAAACGAGATCTATAGGTGATTTATATGATCAATAATAGGCTATTGATAATCAACAATGGCTGTAGAGTGAATGCATGTATGTATGCAATGTATTTTCAACTTTGGGAAGGTGAAAATATGTTTGGAGACTTTACTTAAGAAAAATATTTCTTTACAAACCTTATTGACATTAGGATTACCCACGTTTTACAAGCACTTGAACTCGCCCAGCGATCAGCTAGCAAGAAAGAGGATGTGTGTCTGGACAGTGAAGCAGCAGGCCAGCAGCTATGTTCTTTATTCTCACAAAAGACCCGTGGTGGTTACAATTACAGTATGCTGCCATTAGCCCAACACAATTATTGGTGAGTTAACTAAGGTATTCGTGAGATGATATAGCTGTGTGTGTGTGTGTGTGTGTGTGTATGTAAGAAATGAATAATGTGAAATATATTAGTGATGCAGCCTCCCGCTAGCATAGCACCGTTAGCATGAGGCTTGTGCTGGCTAGCTTCACAGGTAACTTTTAGCAGTAATTGTAGCGGTGGCTAAATAAAGTGAGTGTTTATAGACACCAAACCATATGTGAACACATGGAAGCATTTTCCATATTCAAAGTGCACGTTGCTATTCCAGGCTAAAATGGGCTTAAACTGAGCATGTGTTGTGTAGAATCGTCATAGAGATTACATGTTTTTTGAATGAAAAAATAGTGTCAACTTGTTAAAGGTTCAGTGAGAATTTTATTTGATTAAGGTACCAAAGATATTTCAGTTTCAGCAATGCAATGCATTATGTTATAATAATAATACATAATGTGGAACCGTAATGCTATGCTATAATGATTTAGATAAAGGAAACAAAAATGCATCTGAACTGTTAACTGATTATTTTCATTTTTTCCATGTACATCAACTTGGTGATTAGACAAGATTCTTGGATTCCAGCCCAACTGCTTCATTTGGAGAGGAGCACCCAGGCCTGGAGTGGCTAGCAAACCCAAGAACTGGATCTAAAGAGAGCGAGAGATTATAAATGAGGGTCACCCCTCAACTGATCTTTCGAGTATAAATAAAGGTTAAATGAAATACATATGTGTTCATTCAAATAACAATGATAGGGCCAGGTTAAACTAGTGTTTAGTCACAAGAGAGTGATCATTATTTTGTTTTATCTTTAGTCCATGATTAAAAATGGAACTGTTATGTTCTTTGTGTATTTTATTTTTGTTTATGTTGCAACAATGATATACACTTCAAGGAAGAGAGTAGAAAATACACATTTACCTGTTAAACCTAACTGTTGAGTCAGTGTGTTTCACCATTGCTGTTAGTAATCCATTTCCTCCCGTTTGTTACTTTCAGAGAAAATCATTAAACTGGATATAATTTGTTGAAGAAACTATTTTGGAGTTCTTTGATGGTATTCATGTCAAATGTGAGAGCCGTGTTTCCAAATAAAACTAAAGATTCTAAATAAAATAACATTTTCTTTCTTTTTTAAATTGTGACTGAATTGTGTTGATAACAGATTGTTGTCATGAATTGATTTCCAGTTGGAAATATTTTAGTATGTTTAATATTGTTATTATAGAGAATGTACACGGGTCACAAAGAGCAATGTTGATTGATGGATTGTATTTAGGTAATCCTTATTCAGCACTATTTTGCATTTATTAAGTGTAACAAGTGATGAATGATTCCCACTTTACAATAAGGGTCACAAATAACATTAAGAAATGGTTAATTATGCTTAAGTGATGCTTAATCAGCACTAGTATGCCTTTATTAGGTGTTAATTCATGAGAAATGGTTCTCACTTTACAATAAGGGTCACAAAGTCCATTAGTAAATGGATAATTACACTTAAGTAATGCCTATTCAGCACTGGTGTGCATTTATTAAGTGTTACTTAATGGATAAATGGTTCCCACTTTACAATAAGGGTCACAAAGAACATTAATAAAAGGTTAATTATGCTTAAGTAATGTTACAAAAATGACATTTGTTAACAGTTAATTAATGCTTATTATTATATTAATCAACTGTTGGTTCAAGCTTAATTAATTGGTTAACTAAGGTTAATATAGGATATTTATAAACAGTACATAATGTAGTAATTAATACCTTAGTTAACATTAATACCATTAGTAAATGCTTACTAGACACCGTAGTTAACAGTTAACTAATGGTTAGTTAAACCTTATTAAGCATTAACTAACCATTAATTAATGTACCCTTATTGTAAAGTGTTACCGAAAACATTTGTTTAAATGCATGTACTTATTAACAAAGCTATGAACAAGCATCAGGCAAATGAGAAGCGGAAAAAGTAAAAAGAAGAAAAAAATAAAAATAAAAAATAAATGAAGGAATGAGATTCCATTGGAGGAAACAAGATGTGCTGCTGTGTGGGTCCAGTGTGTGACAGGCCTGCAGCTGGTGATGGAGGGTCCCACTAGTGCAGCAGGAGTTGAAACCATCAGGATGAAACTATGTTGACAAGAAACTGTCTGAGAAGGGCCAACACCATGCCTGAGGAGACTAATTGTTGAGAGAGGAAACACAAACACTGTATAAACACACATGCTGTATATACACAGTGAGAGGACAGATGGGGGTGCACACACACACACACAGGCACGCACACGCAAGTTCATATATCAGTGCTGCTGTGCCCTCTGCACACAGTGAGGCTGCCAACTCGCTCTGACCCATCTTTATTCAGTTATGATAATGCAGTGTCACGCAGGTACAGATTATGTTAAGGTGTCTGAGGGGAAAGCTTAAACAGAGGATGAGAGCCCTCAAACTGGGGAGTGTCAGTGTGGGGCGAAGAAGTTGCTAGAGACTTCATCTACAGTGAGTCGGAGATGATTGAGCCTAAAGTACTACAAGTTATATATAAGAGTCGCACAGAGTGGCATCAAATCCTATTGTTTTGTTCAGTTTTTCGCCTGCTTACAATATGAAAATAAATGTATTTTTGTGCTTAATCAAAAAGCCTAATATTCAAGACACACACACACACACACCAAGACAAGGCACACTTCATTAAAAAGGTACATTAAGAAAAAAAGGATCACACCCAAGTGAATCACAACTTCCTCATTTCACCTGCACTTCTATTTCAACAAATAAAACTCTACATCGCAGATAATAGTGAATATGCACAAAAATTGTCTTGAAACCATAAATCACTACTATTAGGTTGATCTATGTATTCATATACAGTATATTGGCTGCCCATGTATCAGGAGGACCTGATTTGTGTTACATTCAAGTCAGATCAGAAAAAGCACTTTCTCACTCGTTTGTTTTTTAATCATATATACAAACTTTACTTACATAAAGATGGGCCCAGTCAATATAAAAAAAATGATACAATGGGTAGAGTTCATTTTGGTTAATTGGAGTCTAAATCCAGGTGTGATTATTTCATTATGTCCCCTTCAAGTTGGGGTTAAACTGTGAAGAGCACATTGATTCCCCGAGAGCACTTTAGTCAAATGATTTTTGACACATTTCAGGTAACACAGACGAACATGACATGGGCTGACACACTCCTCTGTTCTCTGTGGGAAAATGTGTTGTTTTACAGCCTTTGTTTGGACAGCGGTTGACGCTGACAAGCTGCAAGGCACAGATAGCCGTGTTGTTATTACAAAAGGGAAGTCGAGGTGCTGACAAGTTGTATCGTACCGTGAATTCCTGTGTAAGTGACAGATAGATACACATCCAGAACTGAGGAGGAGGCATGTTCTACATCATATTATATGTGTCTGTGTGGGCGAGTGCACATGTGAAGGATCTTTCCCCACACATGAAAGGCATCATGTGAGTGGGAAACGATGAATGACTGGATATAGCTCAAGGTGGAATGTGCTCTATAAAAACATGCATTTTACACCAAAATGTGTTTGCAAGAATGCATTCAACTCTGCATACTTATGTTTTTTAAATCCCCATCCATGAATTGATTACATGTATGCATGCATGTCTCTGTGTGCGTTTGTATTCTGTGCTGCATTAGCATTCAGCACATACATATACACACACATGCAAGTTCATACATGTGTACAGCCTCAGTGCAAATCCCAGATTCAGTGGGAGAGGCAGCAGGAGAGGAGTCGTGGAGGAGGCTGAGGTGGATGTGACATGATTTACAATGAGATCATTAACCTTGAGAAAAAGAATGGCTCCAGCGACATAAACACTATCTCTCAGACGGACACCTTGCAAGAACAACACCTTGTGCACACACACACGCGATACACTTGTGACTGTTCAGAAAAAACACATGCAGACAAGCTGGAGCGTATGTACAAGCGAAGCAAGCCTGCACAAACTCAGCTCAATTGATCCTTAAAATAATCAGCTCTGTCCCAAATAATGCTAACTACATCTGAACAGGGTATGGTTTTGTTGTGTGTTTGCACTGGTAAAGTAACAAATGAAGAGTGTACTCAAAGCAGACAGTATGCAGACTGAAAAAAATCCTGGTTTTTGAGCTTGTACATGTAATTGATGGACGGCATTCTCCCACATTGCAATGCATACTAAGAAAAACAAGTAGCTACGCAAAGCCGCTGCTGTTTGATTGACATTTATATGAACTGGTATTGCATATTTTTCTGAAAGTATAAAAAATTTAAGTCTTTAGAAGTTTAAAAAAAACTCACAAATTACTATAATTATTCAATTAGTGCACTTTATACAATTAATAAGAGATCAGTTTTTAAGATGTATAATCTATTGTGTATACACCCTATTCATATATTATTACAAGTAAAGACAATCGTGAGACATTACGTGGAGAATAAGCTGCTTATTCGGTATACGGCTCATTATTGCCATAGCTTGTACTTGAGATTACCTGCACTGTGTATATCTATATCTCAATAAATCTATCAAATCACTTCGTCAGATGGTAAACTGCATTACCTTTTCTTCCAACTGCGAGAACGATAACGAGAACCCAGCGTTTCATACATACACTTACACATACACTTTTTACACAATTAGGGTTATCACACAATCCTTATTTATTTTTTCAAACCATTTTAAATCCATTCTATTATAAATCTTTAGTAGGCAAATTCTATTTTCATAAAACATTTGTGAACATTCATGAAAGTCAGAGAGAGGAGTGAAAGCTTCTCTCTGACAAGTCCAGCAGTAAATGTCTACAATCACACGCTGACTAAATACAAAAAGGAAAATAAACGTAACATCAAGAAACTGGCACAAAGGCTCATGAGATACTGACAAATAAGCCCTTTCAAAAGTGCATCATACAGCAGTCAAGTCGCTATGTTTTTTTTTAAATGGAAACTTGAGAAGAATAAAATAGACAAATATGTTTCCCCCAATAGATTTGGCAATATATCACTTCTTATTCAGATATGTAGAAAAAGTGTCATTTGTTTTTCCTAATCTTCTTCCTTCCTGTCATGTTCAAAATAAAAAGTTACAAAATGCTTTTAAAAATAGTGGAAGACATTTTGGAATTTTTGTAAATTCTCTCAAGTCAGTATAATGAAATGACGATGAACAGTTGATGATTGAGAAATAAAAAAAGGTACATTTCAACCCTAAAGCCTTCAAATACAAGTCCATATAAGACAACTTCAAGTATGAAAGTGATTCGTTTGGACTATTTGAAGACCTTATGCTGAGATTATACTCTCTTTGACACACCGCAGAACCTTTAAAAACACCACGCAGCAAAAGTACACAGCTGTGTTAAAGAACAAACATCTCTCCTAGAAAAGTGCTATATAAATAAAAAATACGATATGATAATGGTTGTTTCCACCAGAATATGATTTCTTCATCTAAAGGCTTTATGTTTCTTAAGACAGCATGTCATTACAGCTCATAGCTTCAATAGATTTAATGCAAAAAATCAGTATCCTGTCAAAAAGAGAAAGATGATTCAAGTTTAGCTAAATATGTAAAGCACTGAACCTATTTTTTTTACCCTTGTTGGTTAACTTGGAGAGATGTGTGTGCATTGTTAGTGTTTGCATGCATAGAAATATTGAGCTCTTTTCTTCAGATGAGAATCATAAGAACCCCTGTGCTGGATTAAAGCCCGTTTGCAGCTTTCACAGAAGTACTGCTTCTTCTCGTTTTACTTTGTCATGATTGCAACACCACAACATCAATTTCTTGTAATTTCTCACAGCTGAAAAGGCAACAGTCACAAAGATACCAGGCTGTATGTGAAATGAGCATGAACTCTCAAAACAGACCACAGTACATGCTTTGTAAAAATAGTATTCCCCACCGATAAAGGCTTATTCTACAACAGCATGATATCAACAACACACCAATTTAAAGAGTTAGCGACATTATATGGTTTGCTATTGGTAGGTTTAAGAATGTCAAACTAACTCAGTTGAGTCAAAGTTAATGGGTTACATCTGAAAGTAGTTTAGGCAACTAAAACAATACACTTAATTCTGTTTAAAATCCTTCTTCCTTGTTTTAAGTCTTGTCTCCTTGATGTAACATTTACATTTTGGTTTGGGAAAAAATTGAATTGAATGGTTCACGTTTTATGGCAAAATGTTTGCATCAATGTGATAAAATAGCTTGTTAAATGTCCTTGATATATTCCTAGCAAAAAAAACTGATATTTCTTACTGGTTATTTCACCCATTAACAGTTTCTGAATTCAATGTCTGGATGATGTATTAAATACTGATCAATATAGCTATCACATCATGACAGCGGCACATACAGTCAAATAAAGATTTAAACCATTTCTCCTACTCCTAATTGGAACGTTCTCTAGTCACTGTGCAGAGTGCACATACATCCCATTTAAAGAGAAAGTGTTCTTACTTGATGAGATGAGGAAAACATCAGGAACAAGCCCTGACTTCACCTCAGGCTTAAGCCAGAATGCAGCTCTACTTCACTAAAGCTGCACTACAGGATGCTGATAAAAACCTACAAACACAAGTTCTTCACATTCAAATATGTAACAATCCTCCAGTCACCTACAGTAGGAGTGACGTTCCATAACCTTAATGCTACATTTAAACCACAACGTCACACTTTTACAAAAGGTAGTGCATGCTTACATTTACTAGTGTAACATTGTTTTTCCTCCTTATCTGCCTCGGTTCAGCTTTTTATCTGATGCGTAACACTTCATGATCAAGCAGCTAGCTGAGAGAGAGACGTCTTTTTAAATGCCAAAACCTTGTCATTGGGACTCCGACCGATTTGAAATCACAGGCATGAGCTTAAACACAACCTGAATGTTTCAAAAAAGTCAGTTTTTGACACCTGCTTCTCCTGCTTCCTGTCACGTTTCAGAGGAGGTCAGTTCCATCGTAGACCACAGGCTTGTCTAGACTCAGATGATAGAGCACTTTCTTTGAAATGAACCTGATTCAAAAAGGAAAGACAGAGGAATGTTTGCGTTTTTTATGTTTGCCGTTGCGCATTCATGTATTTACTTTGAGCTTTATGCAAAACATTCAAACAAACACACACAGCACATGCATGTGGAGCAAACAGAGTGACTGACCTGGAGAAAGAGTTGTCAAAGATGAGGGTGTATTCACCAGAGTTTCTGACTTTCAGTTCTCCCTGGATGGTCTCTTTGTGGGAGTTACAGCGAGTCAATGCAATCAGGACCTGTGGAGAGCAACAGTTATAAAAAAGAAAATCATGTCTGACATTTATAACAACTGTACATTAGTGAAATATATCTCTGCCTACATTAAAGTAAAGATAGGAGAAAGGGAGAGAGAATGACAAGAGGAGGTAGAGGTAGGGATCTACAGCATTTGATCAAATCTGGGGCAGCCTCAGTAGTAAAAACAAGACAGGCTAAAAAATATTACTTCCACTTCCAAATTCTCCATTTCCATGTTATGCATGTAACTTTACCTAGAAAGGAACTTGTTGTCATACTGCTACAGGTCACAGAATATAGTGCACCAGCAGAACACTGAAGAGGAGCATTCTTCGTCCTCAAGTCCGCAAACAAACCTCAAACTCATCCTCTATCAAGGTGCCACAAGTATATACTTTAACATAATGGTCACAGAGCTAAAAAAAATATTTTCCCAATTGGGAGCAGCATGTAAACTGAACCCAGCTCCCTGAACCCTAAGAGGATGCATTGTGCACTCATGTTCCCTTCATAAATATTGTGTTGTCTGACCTTGGCCTGCTCCAGTGGAGTCTCTGTAGTCTCCCTGTAGACCACACTGAAGGCGATGCTCTTTGGTTCGGAGGTGAATGTCCAGCTGACAGTGGGACCGGGCCCGCTCATGGTGATGGGGATGGTGCTGTAACAGCTGGACTTTATGAAGAGTTCTCTGGAGCTGTCCCCAAACGCTGAGATGTCGTCCACCATGAAGGGGACACACAGCCTACATGGGATATGTGTACGTTCACAATATTAGAGGGCAGCAACTGACCGTTTGCTGTTGTTAACGATGTGCGTTTGGGAAAGGGATTATTGTGTGTTATGTTAGTGGTGACAAATGTAGCCTCGCAGAGTTGAGGAGCTGGCAACGGAGGTCTGTCGACCACATATTTTGGTTTATTTTTTCAAACTTCTCTTCAGCACAGTAACACTGATTGATACAATTTCACACAGTTTCCTCTGGAGCCATGGAAGGTTTTATACTATACTATACTATACTATACTATACTATACTATACTATACTATACTATACTATACTATACTATACTATACTATACTATACAGTAAACAGACTTTACTGTGTAAAACTGATGCAGCCCAAATTCAATGCTTTGCTTAATGGCACTTTAGCTGTCATTAGGCCCGAATGCTTTCTCCAAAGTCAAAAACAAACCTGCTGCTATTCACAACAGAAGCGAAACGGGTCCAACAACAGCTACAAAGTAGCTTTTGAGGATGCTGTCCATCCCTAACATGGATTACTTTCATGTTTCACTTCTCATTTCGAGATATGGAGCAACGTTTTCAGCACAAGAAATACACTAGAAACTTCCTCTGAAAGCTTTGAGTCGAACCTTGTGACCGCATGCCCATGTAAACACTACTGCTGCTGTCAGGGTTTTCCACTGTAACTTTCACTGTAGACTCACGTTAGTTCTCCAGACTTTAACAGACAGATCTCTGCATCCTGCACGGCAGAGCAGAGATCGTCAGAACCTTCTGATGCGAGGTCTCCCGCACTGGCACTGCTGTTTCTAGAAAAAGTGATTGAAATGTAACAATTATATCAAATTGTCACTTTCACATTCAGCCAACAAGATATCTGTCAAATAATGTCAAAATCAAGGCAATGGAAATTTGACTCAGACAGCATACGCAATAAAAACATACACATAGCCTTGAAAACAAGACAGTTCGGCATAAGGTGCAAATGTTTTTCATAGACGACGTAGGAGGAAAACTGTTTAAACTGAAAAAGAAAACATGGTTTGACTATGAAATCCATACATTTTCATTCATTTACAGATTGTTCTGAAGGTGACATGTTGTCCAATAGGCATGTTTTAAAAGGAAAAATCGCTATGTGATTGTTATTAGTCTCTCATGTCGTGGTTTATTGTCCCAATCACTGACTGTGTGCCAAGATTCAATTCCCCATGCCAGCTGAATGCCTCTGTGATACTCACAGCTGTGCTGCCCCCTGCTGTCCGTGTCCAGGAGAGCAGGCTGTGGCAAAAGAGAGGGAGTCACTGTCGTACACCCCACTCACTTCCTCGTCTGTGATGATGTCAAAAACACCATCATCCAGCTTTTCCCCTTCTTCTGCTCCTGGAAAATAAAATGAGCTGCATGTTTGTTATTGCACTTTATGTACTCTGCCATTAGTATTTGCCTTTGTCAACACACCCCACTCTAAAACAACAATGTAAAAATATATATTATCTATGGTAAATACCTGAGGCTTTCACACATTACATCAGAGTGTGTGTGTGTGTGTGTGTGTGTGTGTGTGTGTTGTGTGTGTGTGTGTGTATTGTTACCTGACACACCGCTCACTGCTCTCCCAGCCTGTAGCAATCGACTGAAAGGTGTCCCCGGGGTGCTGTTGGTAACTTCCTCCTGTGGGTGGCGCTCAATGACTGCACTGTGCTGGGTGTAACAGTCCCGGCAGCAGCGCTCTTTGTTGCCGCCCTGCTGGGTGCTCACTGTGTTACTGCAGCAGTAGTAGCAGAAGGGACGCCCACACAGTCTGAGAATAGACATATTAGGATTGAGATAGATTAGATACAGTATACTGAGTAATGATTGCTTATTACTTTGAAAATATGGAGTAGCAAGTGTAGAGAGGAATTCAAGAAGATTCAAGATATTAATTGTCATTTGTAAAATATTATAAAATGTATGCATGTATTGAAAGGAAACTATGTGCAATAGAAACTGTGTGCAATTTCCAGTTTAAAAGAAAAGGAAATATGTTCCATTTCCCACAACGAGTGAAGTGCATGATGTCCTATATATGGCATTGGAAAATAAAAGAGTGTGAGTATGGTGCACACAATTTATGTCAATATGAATGTGAAATTAGGATGTAAAATTTGTATAGAGCACATTTCAAATCAATTCCTACAAAACACTTTTTTTAAAATGTTTAGATAAATAATTTAAAGGTTTAAATAGCATGATATGCAAAACACAGTTACAAATAAAACAACTGTTATTTTTGTCAGGAAATTGCTTGGAAAAAAGTGTATTTAAGACGTTTTAATTTTTATTTTTATCAACATTCGCATTGCGTAAATCTGTATAAACGGACAATAACCGGTCAAACATGAATGTTTTCATAATTTGAGTAATCTTTCAAATCTTGAAATTAAAGTAGTAAAAAGGCTCCAAGATTCCTGAATATGGAGCAGTAAACCAACATTTGTATTGAGTTTTGATTGATACTATTCGGTTTGGCAGTAAGAGTTATTTGACTCCACCATTGGCTACAATCCAAAATGTGAAGTGAAAACCGGAATAAGGTGCCACTTGACCTCAGTAAATCAGTTCCTTTGACATTTAAATGTCTCTACCTGAACAACCACACAGTGATATGTTTGAAGTCAGTGATGCCCTGGCTGTGAAATGTTTTGCCTTTTGCAGAAACAAACTAGATGATGTTAATAACCTGATGAGGCTATTGTCCTTGCTGCTTTAAGGGCTACAACAGTGTTAAAATTAAAATAATATAAAAAGGTGTCATAAGACAATTAGTTGAAACAGAGATATAATTTAATTGGTTTTGATGCGTTTATTATACAGAGGAACATCTGACCTGCAGTTGTGCTTGCGTAGCCACCAGCTGAACTGACTGTGACAGCCCACACAGTAGTTGACGTCCCTCTCCGTCTCCTCATCCCTCAGTTTCTGCTCAAACTCCAGGGCATCCGTCTTCTGCCACAGTGTATCTTTGTCCCTGCAGAAGGCAACTATACTTTTATATGCAATAAAAACCACACAGCATACTGCACATTAGACACTTCTTAGTAGCCTTCCGAATTAATCTCGTTATCAAAAAGACGAAAAAAAACTAGGAAGTGAAACATCTTATACAGTGCTTGATCAGAGTAAATTGGAGGGTATATGAAGTACATATACTATACCTGATGAGTTCCACAAGCCTTTCCTCCAAATTGATTTTGGTGCGGTAAAGATCATCAAGTTCAGCCGTTGCCTTAAGATCGAAGCTCTGTTTGTCCTGCATGACTCTCTGTAGATTTTGGCTCATCTCCTGACAGGCCAGCTGAGCCGCTGCTAGGCCATCCTCAGATCTGCACCCCCACAGAGTAAAAAAAACAGTAAGAACAAGCACGCCAAATTCATACTAAGACACACTAAATGAGATATAAAAATATATTCTTATCAAAACACACAAGATCAGAACCCCTTCCCCCCAAAGAGCTATAATTTGGTCCAGAATGTGTGATTATGAATAAACTATCTCACCTTGATAAATTCTCTTTCAGATGGATTATCTCGCCTTCTTTTTTCAGGATGAGATTTTTAGTCTCGGCCATCTGGATGTTTTTCTCCTCAATCTGTTGGCAATATCTCTGATTCTCAGCCTGCAATCAGCACAGCAAAGCATTACATTATTTCTGGTTCTTTGTGAATTATGCCTGTGACCATAATGGTATGATTACTTGCATTACCGATGTACACCACGTAACTGGAATTTGCGTTTTCATTTATCAATCCTAGGCACACAAATTCAGAAAGAGCTGTACGTGTATGCATTCGGTCAGAAGTATCATATTGCGCAGTTTTAAAACCGGAGCCAGTTTCAAATCACGCAATGAGAGTGAGACATTTCAGGCAATTCACACGCTCCACGCCACACCTTGCATTTCTCACGCAAATTATAACAATTATACAATTTTTCGGTTCCGTTAACCTTTCAGTGAGGCCGCTCACTTCACAGAATCTGGGGATGTAAAGTTTTTTGATGTGGGATGTTTGGTTTGGGAGTTATAGACCAAAAAGTAAGCTAAAAAATCGCAGAGAAATTGTGGGAGCTGAAATGGAAAGTCTGTTTTGCAGTTGCGATTTTGCAAATAATCCTTAAGGTCTTAAATGGGTGTGGCCTATGCTTAAAGATGCAGCAGAATTCAGTGAATATGTGGATATAAAGGTTTTGAATGTGGGATGTTTGGTTGGGGAGTTATGAGCAAAAAGAGATTGTCATCCTCTCCACTGTAAAAAGAGATTATTTTTTTTGGAGCCACAGTGCTTCAAGTGGGAGCCAGAAACCCCTATCCTGAAGGCCTCAAAATCTGCCACTCCAAGCTACAACAGCGAGCATCAGTAATATCCAGTATCCATGTTTGCTGAACTGAACTAAGAGTTTTAATGAAATAAAAGAGTTAAAATAGAAAATATAACTGTGTCTTAAGATGTAATATTGATCCCCAACATCCGTCCGACCCAACCCCACCCAACAACTACCCTAGGCCTACACCCATCTCACTAGTCTGGCATTTGGTATTAATCCAGTTATACTTTCATCATATTACTACAATAGGCTATATTTTAACTAAAACAAAGAAATTATACTGAACTGAACTTGTGTTAAAAACCATTATTATGCTTTAAATTAATAAATAAACAACATTTTTTGGGGAAATCCGCTTCTGTCTCACTCTAAACAATTTCCAAAAGTTGAGAACCCTGTATTTGATAAGGTCATCCTCTCACCTCTAGTTGTTTGAGACTTTTCTCCAGGTTGACTGCTTTCTCCTGCTCAGACGTCAGCTGTAATTTCACTTCCTGTAACTCTTCATCCACAGTCTGGATGAAAATACACAACACATGTTCATCAAAGGATCACTCGTTAAATATGGTAAAAACCCAAATATTACAGTAGATTTGTTCACAGTAGAGACTTCCTACATAAAATCATGTAGAATATGTGCATGCACATAATTAACCAGAGTGCTCAGAAAAATCAGGTGATCGGAGAACTTGTTTACACACTGCACTATAGAAACCTAGTTACAGTACATTTGTATATCAAAGCACCAGAAGTGAAAAATAAATTAGACTTCTGAGAGATGCTGCTGTAATTACTTTCAGTTTTAGTCTGACTGAGGATGTATGGAATTATTTCATATATGAGATTGCATTGCTGTATGCAACAACTTCTGCTTTTATCAAGCAGCTCTGTTACCTTTATATATATTTGATACTATTCTAAGTGTTTCTAATTATTACCCAATTATGAAAAAAAAGTTTCTTGTTCAAATTTGATAAAATGTAACCAGCTTTTAGTGCATGTAAACACATTGAAGCAAACTACATTTCTTAAGCTGAGCTGTGTGTGGCTGACCTGGAGCTGGCTGCCGTGGTTCATTGCTTGGCTGCTGAGCTGGAAGCGTAGTGCCTGAATCTCCTCCTGCACAGCTTCAGCCTCCTGCCGGGTCTTGCTCAGCTCTTCCTGGTGCTCCTGCATGGATTCTGAATGTTTCTCGTTATGGAGCTGTTCGGTGAGTCGCTGGTTCTCTTGACATAGCTGCTCCATGCGAGTGTTCAGCCTCTCCACCGTCTCCTCCTTCTCAAGCTCTTGCAGCCTTGACGACAGGCCCTCCCAGCGCAGGCGAGCCTCTTCGTTCTCAGCAGTTAGCATACAGACGTGCACACCGAGCTCGGCTGTTTCTGTGTTGGCTCTGTGGAGCGCCTCGCTAGATTCACTGTTCTCCATACACATCGCTTCGTAACGCATCTTCAGTTTATTGAGCTCGTCTCTGGAGGCCGTCACCTCGGAGGCCAGACCGGCTCGAGCCTGAGCCTCACCATCACGCTCCCGCGCAAGAGCCTCCTCTCGCTCCCGGGATCGGAGAATCTCATCCACGTGCCGCCGGTTCAGCTCCTCTACCTGGGCTTTGAGTTGTTCCGCTAAGACACGGAGGTCCTCTCTGGAGGCCTCCGTCACCTCCTGCAGCGCCTGAAATTTCATCCTCTCCTCAGTTCCTGTTAGAAGCTGGGCCCTGAGATCCACCACCTCTTCTTGGAGCCGGTGCACTTCCCTTAGGTTGAGTTCCAGTTGAGCCTCAGCTACGACAAGCCTGAACGGTTCTTTGGTTTCTATCGAGGATGTCTGATGTTCATCATGAAGCTTCTGCATCTTTTCATTGCTCTCCGCAGCTCCCTTTTCATGGTGTAGCTCCACAGTGGTGCTCTCCAGCTCCTGTGCTCTAGCTTGCAGAAGCCCACATCTAACAGTTTGATCCCTCATTTTAGCCTCAGTTTCCTGGAGTTTTTCAAGTAACTCGTCTTGGGTTCTTTGGGACACTGTGAGTTTCTTGTCCAACTTTGCAGCTTTGGCAGTGAGTGAGTCCAGTTCCTGTTGAGTTGTGGTTAACTGTTTATTCAAAGAAGACTGAACCTCCAAAACCTCTTTGTTCTTCTGCTGTAACTTCTTGAATCGAGCATCAGAATCTTCCTTCTGGACAAGCGCCTTCTGGACAATCTCCTCAAAATGCAGGTTTTCTTCCAGAAGCTTTTTCTCACGATCTTCCACACACAGCTTTGCAGTCTCAACTCTGCCCTTTAAGTGTTTCTCAGAAGCCCTCAAAGAAGCTAGCTGGTCTAACACGGCTGCCCTGCTCTCAGTCAGCTCCCTAATGCTGCCGTCGCTCGCCTTTGCTGTTTGGAGTAGCGTAGCATTTATTTCCATGAGATTGAAGCATTGGGTTTTGTAGTCCTCAAGGTTTTCTGTGTGATCATGGGAACTGTCTTCATTATCAGCGAGTCTAGAGCTCAGACTTTCTTTCTCAACATTTAGCTTCTCCAACTGCTCCTCCAAATGCTTGATTCTCTCTGAGCTAACTGCTAGCTCTTTATCTCTGTTTTTTAGAGTTTTTCTTACATCCAGGATCTGGCCCTCGAGTTCCTCATTCTGGCTACTGCTCATGCAACATCTCTGCTCCACCTGCTCACTCTCCACCTGCAGCCTTTTCCTCAGCTCTTCTGCCTGCCGTTCTCTGCACTCCAGTGACCCTTGTAGACCCTGAAGCTGCGCTCTCAAGTTCCCCGTTTCCTTTTCTTTCAAAGTCAGTGCGCCCTGAATTCGACCGACTGCATTTTGGAGTTCCTCCAACCGTTTGAGAGCCTCCTCACGTTCATCATGGGCTCCAGCTTGTACTTCAGCCAGCTTCTCCACACTGTTCCTCAACTCTTCTTCCCGGAATTTTAGTTCTTGGGAAAGACGCTCAGAATTCCTGGACCTGTCCTCTGCCTCTCTCCTAGCCTCCAACCTCTCCTCCTCAGCCGTCTTGAGCTTATCTAGGAGTTCCTGGATTTTCCAGGCTGAGTCACAGTAGCTAGCCGTTTGTTGTCCCTTTTCTTTAAGAGCCTCGTCCAACTTGGAGAGAAGCTCCATATTTTTGTTTTCAGCAGCTGTGAGCCTGTCTTGAAGTTCACCATTTATTGCATCCTTGCCGGTTTGAAGGTGATTAGCTTTCTCCTGATGATCCGTTTCTTGGTTTCTTTGGGCTGCTGTAGAGGATTTCTGAACTTCTATGAGCTGGCCTTGAAGGTCGTTAACCACACTTTTCAGCTCAGAAGCCTCTTTCCCTAACTCCTGGACCTGCACGAGAAGCTCTTGCTGTTTGAGCTCGGACTGGTCGAGCTCAATGCGGAGGTTTTCTGCAATGTTGCAAGGAGAGGGTTCCCCTAGTTCATCCAGTTCCCCAAGGAGACTGTGACTAAAGTCGGGGATGGGGAGAAACTCCTGTGCCTTATCAGTGAATAGAACAAGAGAGAATTGTTTAGGCAGACACTTGACAGTTTAAAAAGATTAACATTTATTATTTGCTTATTAATTTAGTATTGGGTGAAATTGTGTGTTTACCTGTGAGTGTGAGTAGCTGCTGACGAGGCTGTTGATGCTGGAGCAGCGGCTAGGAGGCTTCCAAAGGAAACCTGATGAGGCAGCGCCTATTGTTCGCCTATGAAATAATGAGTAAACAAATATAAACGTAATTTAACACCTCATAAAATGATAAAAATAAGACAAACATGTCAACAATTATCTCAAAACAAAAGAGGAACCTAAGTTGACAGCAGCGGCTACTTGGAACTAATACTTAAGGTCCCCTAATTTCTTCATATTTTCAAAAGACATTTTTTAGAAAGGATTTTGTAATTTAACACCAATTATGGGCAAAACAAGACCACATTTTTAAGTACACACTAATTCACAGAGCTCTAAAGAAGAAAAAAAACAAAAAGTTTATATGCGGTTGTTGATTTTCATTAACATTTTCTAAAATACTTATGAAAGCCTAATTAATTCATAAAAAAGCAAAAAAAAGCAAAAGTAAATTATTTATTTGTAAGACCTATATTGCTTTATTTAAATGTATACATTTTTGTTGATTATGCTTGCTTTCCCAGAAAATACACTTTATTACTGCATGCTGTGCTGACCTTTTGAGATTATGCTACTTATTCACTGAAATTGAGTAAAAGTTTATGAATTGAGAATTGTCTAAATTTTTCCTATAAGTAGAAACAAATGACACAATTCCCTTATTTGAAATGTCACCATAATTTACAACCGCATGCCATGACGTACAACTACTTCCCAGTTGTTTCCTCGAAAATGATTAGGAAACCATGTGCTTCAAGATCAAGTGTTACCAATAAGCAGTCTGATGTTTGCTCAAGCAAATTGTTGCAAATTTCTCATGCCCCGATTCAAACATTAAAACCAAATATTTTGCATCGATTCAGACTTGATATACGGTCGGTCTGTGACCTGTTTTCTGAGAATCCCTCTAAAGTGAAAGCTAGAATAATAAGTTGTGACATTTGTGCCATTTCTGTGAGGAAACTGCTGGTATTCAATCATACAGTCACGATTCATGTGAAACAAAGCCTGAGGGTTTTTGTAGGTGTTGCATCAAATAACTTCCGGACAGTCGTGGGAAATTACAAGCAGAACAAATGTTTACCCTTAAGTAAGAAATAAACAAATTACCAAAACATACAAGGGATGTTCACCAAATCAAACATACTGTATCTGTACTGTCAAATTCAATCCTGCAAAACAGCCCGCAAAGCAACACTGCATTTGTGAATAACGTCTTTTTTTATATAATGTGTGCGAAAAATGTCTTTTATATCTTTGTGTTGTTGTGGGGGGTTTTCTGTGCTGCATGTTGTTGTAAGTTTAAGATTAATGATCATGATAATGTGATGCACGACTAGAACAACAGCACAAATTATGCTTTAATAAATTGTGTCCACTGCCAGTGGAGTGACTGCACATTGATGATGATGCAGGGAGTGAGAAGTTGTGGTAGAGGTGCTGGCGTGAGGAACAGCTATCAACGCTTACACACTGTCGGCACCCACATGCGCTCACACACACATTTACACACGTTCAAGCAGTAAGAAAAGAGATGTGAAAGCTCAGAGTGATCAGATAATTAAGTGTTACTTCAAGTTGTGAAATACCCAATATTGCTTCACCACGATTTTAGATTAGCTGCACTAAACTGGTTAACATGACTTAACATCTGTCAATTTACAAATCATTTCACCAGCCAGAGGCAGCACAACTATAGTCTTTTCTTTACTTAATAAGTACGTGTTGCCATCAAAACAACACAATAGAATCAACTTTGTTGTTTCTGGGAAACTGCTGTTTGAAAAGTGTAAACAGATAATTAGTTACCTCGCAAAGGTTGGCCAATCCGCATCTAGGTCGTAACCCCTGGCTGCCACATCAAATTGGATCTGGTTGAGCTCATACAGATGATTGATTATGTCAGCAGTGAGGTGAGACTTGAGGAAGGGACTCCGTGCATAATACCAATCACTGCATGGGAAGAATACAAACAAAAATTCAGCCTACAGTATGTGACAATGCATTTAAAATGCAGTTCCTATTCCATGTTGCCCAACACTGTCCTAAAAAATACAAATAACTCATTATTGACTACCCTGGTTAAATAAATATCACAATCAGTTTGATGAAAGACTGAGGAAGTGAGATAGGACTGTGGCAGTCTAAGGTTAAGCTGTGGCTGTTGTGTTTTCTTTAAAATACAGAAATAAGATATAAATCAGGAAGGGAGAGTCTCACTTCCTAAGAGAGGACACACACAGTAAAGTATCTCAATCATAGGCAACTGGAAGGGAACAAACATGAAAAATGTTGTATGTTGTGTGTATATGTACTCTCACCATGTGACCTTCTGGTTTATAAGACACTGCTGCAGGGTGTCAGCAAGGCGCTGGTGGACGAGTGAGTAGCGGATGAAGGCCCTTCCTTTACCTAGCGAGGTCTTTAACTGAGGACACACAAAAACACACACTTAGTATACTTGGACGTTCATATACACAGACAGACATTGCTTAACTGCAATGTGCGCTGACCTTACTCTTCTTTTTCATACCAGCCAAACTATTTCACATAAAGTAGTGGCTCCTGCTTTATGAGTAATCTATATTTAGAAAATTTAAAAAAAACAGTGACAACAGCAAGACAATGAAATACTTATTTTTAAAAAGGTTTCTACAAACTTTTTAAACAAACTACTTTATTCAATCAACAATTTTATTTATATAATAATTTTCTGTCTCAGCCAATTAACAATTAGTAAAAGCTATCCATCCTATTTTCGCAGGGTCCAAATGTATTGTTTTTCCCCACAACAGTCCAAAATCTAAAAATATTTGACTTACAATGATTTAAAACTAACAAAAGCAAAAACATATTGAATCTGCAATAAGCTGTTTTTTTAGGGTTGAAGTATAAGACCTAATCAAAGCAGCTGCCATTTTTTGTTGATCCATGAACTGATTAATCAACTTATTTCAATTCTAGTTTAAATTGTAAAAATTGCGCTTCGTCAAAGGCACAGAACATTAAGGAGTGTCTAAGTTTAAAGTCCATCACTGCATATACACTCACCGGCCACTTTATTAGATACAGCGGTTCATTTTCTTGTTAACACATATAACTAATCAGCCAATCACATGTCAGCAACTCAATGCATTTAGGCATGTAGACCTGGACGGGACAACTTATTGAGGTTGAAAACGAGCAACAGAATGGGGAAGAAAGGGGTTTTAAGTGACTTTGAACATGGCAATGTTGAGGGTGCCAGGAGGGCTGGTATGAGTATTTCAGAAACTGCTGATCTACTGGGATTTTCACTCTAAACCATCTCTAGGGTTTACAGAGAATGGTCCGAAAAAGAAAAAATATCCAGTGAGCGGCATTTGTGTGGACGTAAAATGCCTTGTTGAAGTCAGAGGTCAGTGGAGGATGGGCAGACTGGTTCGAGATGATAGAAAGGCAACAGCAACTCAAATAACCACTCGTTACAACCAGGGTATGCAGAATACCATCTCTGAACGCAAAACATGACCAACCTTGAAGCAGATGGGCTACAGCAACAGAAGACCCCACCGGGTGCCACTCCTGTCAGCTAAGAACAGGAAACTGAGGCTACAATTCGCACAGGCTCACCAAAATCGGACAATAAAAGATTGGAAAAGTCTTGCCTGGTCTGATGAGTCTCGATTTCAGTTGCAAAATTCAGATGGTAGGGTCAGAATTTGGCGCAAACAACATGAAAGCATGGATCCATCCTGCCTTGCACCATTAACCATGCCACATTAAAAGTGACTTAAATCCCTTTTCTTCCCCATTCTGATGCTTGGTTTTAACTTCAGCATGTTGTCTTGACCATGTCTACATGCCTTAATGCATTGAGTTCTGACCATGTGATTGGAAGATTAGCTTTTTGTTTTTATAAGCAATTCAACAGGTGTGCCTAATAAAGTGGCCGGTGAGTGTATAGTGAACCTACAGTGTCTGCCTGTGAGCCCAGACTCTCCGATACATAAGCAGATGGAGGGATATATTAAGTAAGACCCACAGATCTGCCATAAGGAGACCAGCTGGACACTTATTTACGTCATTGACGGACAAGACACAAGGATAGTAAAAGAAGAGTAAAAGTAATATTTGAAGTTGAAATAACAAAAGGTTTTCAACACATAATTAGAAGTAATCTGCTTCTGACTAAACTATGTGATTTCAATGAACAAAATACAGATTCTGTAAAATCCCAGAGGAAACTTTAAACCACCGATATGTTTTGCTAATGAATGAGCGTCAATTAGAATCAAATTAGACGTGTGGTCTCATTGTGCTTATAAAGTAGGATGTGTTCAGTAATTATCTCTCTTGTGTTACAACACAGCTGACTTCTAATAGGGTTTCCACTAACAAGTGGAACAATGGCACTACACTAGAGGCAAATATGTTTGAACATTTTTAGTCCACAGTTTAAGCTTAGCTCCTGAAATGTAAAGATTTCCTGCTTTCCTCACCATTTATCATATGATAAAACAAATATATTTCTGAAACAACGATCTTTTGCATACCAGTGCTGCACCACAATTCGCCACTGTGACATTATCAATTCACTTTGCTCTTGCTATTATAGAAAACAATTTTAACATTTTAGTAATACGCCATTGTTAAAGTGATAGTGCTAATATCATAAACAGGAAATCAGAAATAAAAAAGGACAGTGAGTTGGCCGATTTCTATTTTCATGAGGATCACTGAAAAGATTCACATCATATTGTTAGTCAATTACTTACTTAAGTTTAGCTGAAATGACTGGTGAAACAAGAGATTACAAAATGTAAGAATGTTGAAAATATTTTGAAAATTGATTCAACAAAAAATACTTTTTTTCAAGCAAGGGACACAAATGTGCTGGTTCTATCTGCTAAAATCTGCATTTTTTGAGTGAAAATTATTCGATGTTGCAGCCATATTAGACAGAATAACATGGTTTGTATATGTCAATAACTCCCAAGGCAAAAACCTAAGGGAACATTTCATTTGAAAATAACTATTTAATATACTCTTTGAAACTTTTTTCAAAACCAAAACATCTTAATATCTGGCACACAGAAGGTTCAAGCTACAGATTATATATACTACAAACTAGGTCTAATTAAACTACAGTTATTACGGCACGAAGCTCACCGCTGTGAATTCCCAAGATAGAAAGAAATGAGGTACAGAAGATACAGGCGTAAAGCAGCAAGTAAATTAGCAGCACTGAGTCTTACCGTACCTTACAGAGCAGAGGATTAGACACATGGTTATATAGTAGCTGTGTATCTGTGTGTTTGTTTGCATGGGTTGCACACCATGACAGTGTCTCGGGGGATTACCTCAGGGATGGACTTAACAAAACGGATGCCATCGTTAGCTCCCTTGATCTTAATCAGGCAGTCGCAGAAATAATCCCAGTAGTCTTTCCTCTGACCAAGAAAGGTTGTCTTCGCTTTCTGGTCAAACTAGGAAAACACAAATTATGACATTATTATTATTATTATTGCATTACCTAACAATGTCCTCAGCAACATGGATTGTATAACAATTCTGTCTGACACTGCTGTTTGTTCACATTGAAATGTATATTATTACAACAAAAGTCCTCTATATCTAACATTCTTTGGTGGGTTAGCTCACAACTAATAGATTGTTCAACCTGTGATGAGGTGTCATTTTTGGCTTTATTTAATGGGCTAACAATAACAACCCACATAGGTTGGGATTCACTGGTCTAGAGCACTGGTCCCTAATCTGTTAAACGTGTGACCCCTTCATGACCGCAATGCTTAGTCACAACAACACCTCGTCACGGGCTGTATATGTTTGAAATGTGGACAATTCAACTAAAATGGACATGAATAACACAAAGATTTAAAAGAAGATGGGAAATATAAAAGGACAAAAAACAGCAAGTTGAGATAAATAAATGAGCACACTTTCGTCATAACAGAAACACTCTAAACAAAAACATTACAGTCATGTTGTAATGTTGCTTTATGATATGATACCATACCTGTAGCAGGTACTCTAGTTTATAGAAGAACTTGTGCAGATTGGCGCTGTCATCTGTGATGGGTTCGCCACAGTCCCTTTGTTCTTTACTCAACTCTAACACAGCATCTGAATAAGACAGTGACACAATTTTCAATATCAAATTACGTTCTTGTGCAAAGAGAGAACCTCCAAAATAGTAGTACATGTTGTTTTTAGCCATTTTTTGGTCCATCAATTGTGTACACAGATACAGTCCATGACTCATTCAGAAAGTGGACATTAAAAAGCATGCAGAGCCATATAAGAGATGAGACATAATATATGGTGTTATTTTGTGTGTGAACAGCTTAATTACCATGAAGATCTCTGATTATCCTCTGCAATTGATTATCTCCAACTGATGAAGAGGAGGCCATTGTGGGGAAAGGGGAGTGAAGTAGTCAGTAGTCAATTCTGAAACAGAAATTATGATTTTTATTTTTTAGATATTTCAATGATGAAAAACAATGTATTGCCGGGTAAATTCACACACAGGCTACAAGGAATTTGCAGTGGTGGTGTGTGATGGTGCACACAGTAAACAAAAACATAAGAGAAGAGATGTACAATTAAAAAAATACTTCAAAAGGAGAAATATGTTAAAGTAGGCCTATCTAAATAAAATTAAATATTCTAGTTTGGAAACTTGTGAGGATGTGTTGATGTAACACATTGAGGATATTCATTGGGAGGGGATAAGTGCCGAAAAACAGAAATAGCCTACATTACAGAATGTGATTGATTAAAAAAAAACATGCAACTAAAAATGGTGGTCTACTATTTGGTAAATGCCATGGTAAACGAAATGTAAAACAGTGTAGGCATATCTGGTTTATATAGGCTATTGTGATGAATTCTGTCCAAACCAATAAGTGTTAAACAAATGAGACACATTATATATTCTGGGGTGCATTCATTTGTTGGTTGACACACTGATGAAGAAAGCACAGTCAGAGTAGTGAAATTCAACATAAGACATTAAACCTCATGACGACAGCTGACAGCCTATCACTATTTGTAACAACAGTATCCTCCTTATAACAAAATATGTATCATTCTTAATCTACCGTCACCACCAATATAGTTGACTTGAATCACTTTGTAACGGCGTTAAAATGCAACAAACCGCGAGATAAATAAACATGGATTATTCCGAGCTGCAGAGCTATCGGACATGCACCTGTTCTTCATTTCCTGGTCCCGTGTTTAATGTAGGTTACATTTTTAGGTTGAAAAGCATCGCAGTTTCATTGTAGATAAAGCGAAACACTTTAACGCTGAATAAATAGTGAAATAAAAGACATACTTGGTGTGTTAAATTGTCCAGTGTGTCCAGTTTGTTGGTGATACAGCAGAAACATGCTACCGCTGGGGGGCGGGCACTTTAGATGATTGACAGGCCCGGCGGATAAATGGGCCGCGCGCAGCAGCTGAAAATCCATCCAAGTTAGGTTGAGAGAAAAATGGTAAATAAACAAACAAGATGAGACGAATGTCCTCCTCATTTCATAATTTTAATACAATGATCCAAAACCAAAATAAGTTCACATTGACTGTATGCGTTATATTTGGGGAATTTGGATTAATAAATAATAATTTACCAATAAATAACGAATGATATGTATGCAAAAATAGGATAGGGTGTAGGCCTAGGTCTATTCAAAATCTATTTGATAGTCTTTTTTTATTATATAAATGTGTTTTATTCATTCTTAGAACCAGAAGATCATTAACTTACTGTTGTCTTCCTGCTTTTCCTGAGCCAGTTGCTTGTTCACTGTCAGTATTTTTCGGTTTTATTTATTGTTTCAATCCATTTCTGTTAATTTAAGATAGGACATTGTACACAGTGTCCAGTTTTTAGTTACAGCAGAAACTGCACAAACTGGGGATAATTTGGTGATAATTTATTGATCACCAAAGGACTTATTCAGGTGATACAGCAGCCCAATGGAAGAAATATGTACAGCTCAATTGAACGTTTTAGACTGTTGTTTGGAGAAAAAGAAAAAGAAGACATCAGCTTTGACTCGGACATTGTTCACCTTTTTGTGACAATTTATAGACAAACATTTTAATAATTTAGGCCACATATCATTAAAGAAAATTATGGTAAAAAGCATCCCTGTTGGATAATGTGTATTCCTGTTTATTATTCAGTTAATTTGCTAATTGTATTAGAACTTTTTCAAGTACAAGCCACATTAAAACTTCAAAATCACATTTAGTATCCTTTGATTCTAGGATCATTTAGAAGTTTGGTCAAAATGACCCAAATACATTCTTATTTTTAAAAGTATAAATTCAAATTATTAATAACGATTAATATTATCCTTAAGTCATTAGGAACAAATTGATTGACAAGTCGTGAACAATTGGAATGATAAAATTAAGCACCTGTGAGATATGACAATAAATATACCTCTGGTGTCCGTGAAGACCTCAGTCGGTAGAATGAGGGTTAAAGTTACAGGTGAAACATGCAGTCATACAAAATGGAATATGTTTGAAATTCTCAAACACCAATCAGTTCCAAAGTGTAACAGGCTGCAAAACAGTTATTGCAGATACATTGTTGAAAACAATGTGCCAAGCAGACGTCATGTGTGGGTTTTCTGAAAATGATACCTGGATCTGAACCGTTTCGCTTCACCTTTTTTGGTCAACGTTACTGAACAATTCCCAGTTACCCACGGTTACAGTGATATTTGCAGGACAGACTCTGGTGTGTGCACAGCGTTTAAACAGGTACGGTATTGGTTTCCGTAATTTCTCAATTAGTTGTTATATTGGGGATTTCTCATTAGGTAGGGCTGGGCAATACTTGAGGTTAAGTTGATGTTTTGTATTTTTCTCAATATATTTAATTAGAGAGGGGGAACATTTTCTAGCTTTAAAGTGAAGGAAAGAAAACATTTTAAGTATATTTTCGCCTTAATCAAATAAACTATTTTTTTCTCGCACAATCCTCAACAAGTCAGTGTTTATCTCTTCATAAATAATACATGTTTTTTAAAAACAGTAACTTTGAGGGTTGTTAATACAGTTAAAATAAATGCTAAGCAGAGCTATTTCCCCTTAAAGATGTATATTAATACATTTATTTTTGTTGTGAGTTGCGTGGACCACAAACAGGGTTCTTGAGGCAGAAATCTTAGATATGGATATCTCAGAACTTACATGTCTAAATATCAAGAAAAGTAAAATTTTCCCTTTGCTATTTGGGTAAACTGACGCTCTAAGATATATGGTATGAGACAGGGGTTCTCAAACTTTTGATAGCTGAGGGCCAATTTAGGAACCCAACATTGGACCGAGGGCCGCCGAAGGAAAAAAAATTATAAAACTGAAATAATTTCAATGGCCAGCGTCTTTGCGTCTTTACAGTTTACATGTATTGGTCAGCATCCAATACTGTGTAATTAACACATTTAAAGTAATAAATGAAGGGCTAGGTCTCATTTCAACCTTGGGGAACACACATTAAAAGCGGGGGTCAAAATTTGAGGTTCGAACACTTCATTTTGTGCATTTTGGTTAATTGTTATGCAGTAATTTGTGTCTTCTGTATTTATTTATGGTGGAAATGTTAAGGGAAAGACAACTCGCTCCCATTGACACACATCTAATGGAATATAAATCAAGGCACTGAGGCATTCTGTATTGCATTCAAATATTTATTCTACTTTATTGTTCAAAACTTTCTACACATTGAAAACGTATCACCTTTTGGAGTGTTTTTTGTAGGACTCACTACTCATGATGCAGCAGCAGTGTTAACTATTATGACACTATAAATTGGAAATAAACAGGGTGGGCTATCAGCAGTCAACTAGGCAGATAGTTCCATGGCTATCAGCAGCTAGCTAACGTTAGTTTGTTAGCTAAACTTTAGGCAAAAGAGTTAGAAACCAGATAATGTTAGCATCCATCCTTAGACACTTGACCTAATCTAATTCACCTTGAATGTGAGAAAGTGCATCGTATTGGGCTTGACAAGCTCACAACTTACATTGGGACCACTACACTGCCTGCTGCACTGCGGGAGGCTGACCAGCCGTCTGCAACGAGAGGCAGAGGCCAGCCGAACTTCGCAAGTTTAATAAGTGGGGAATGAATACAAACAATTAGGAGGGATATTTAAGTGCTTCGACCCCTGTACTGTTTTTACTGTTACAGGGGACGCATCCCCAAAATTCATAATTCAATGCGGGCCGCGGGCCGCCAGATATGGCGGCCCGCGGGCCGCACTTTGAGAACCACTGGTATAAGATAACCCCCTTGTCATTTATCTTAATGTAGTCATGTATCAAGATAATGATCTAATAGGCTATTGAGATATACCTTAGAAGTGTATGAAAAAAAATAGTTTTACAATGTAATCATTAAGTGCTCCACCATTGCCTTTGAATAACATGAGCTGTTTGATTTACCTCCCTTAATAAGTACTATTTTTTTTTTACTGTTCTTGCTGAAGGAATATGGCTCCAGCTGAAGACTTCACGTACACAGCTTCTACAAGCATCACCTATGAGTCAACCTCAGACAGTGATTTCACCTCTGGCTATGACTATGACTATGCAGAATACTATGACTACAACGATGAATTGTGCAACAGCACAAGCTCCGTGTTTGGAACGATCCTCACTCCAGTGTTCTTCTCCATCGTGGTGGTCCTCAGTCTGTTTGGAAACATCCTGGTCATTGTGATTCTAGCCCGGTACGAGAATCTTAAATCCCTCACCAACACATTCATCCTGAACCTGGCTGTGTCAGATCTCTTTTTCACCGCAAGTCTTCCTTTCTGGGCCCACTACCACATGCATGGATGGACTCTAGGGGACCCTGCATGCAAAATAGTCAACTTTGTCCTTTATGTTGGCTTCTACAGCAGCGGTATCTTCCTCATCCTGATGACTGTGCACCGTTATGTAGCTGTCATGAATCCTCTGTCTAACATTGTGTCCATTAAAGGCTTCTACAGTGTGCTAATAGCAGTTGTCATTTGGGCAGTGAGTATCTTGGCCGCAAGTCCAGCCTTCATCTTCACCGAAGTTCAGAACCAAAATCACTGTGTATTCAAGAATTCCAACTGGAGTCTATGGGGAATTTACCAGCAAAATATAATTTTCATAGTCAGCTCTGTGGTATTCATTTTTTGTTATTCTCAGATCATTTGCAGGTTGCTTCGTCCCACTGCCCAAAGACGAAAGAGCAAAACTATCAGACTCATTTTCACTCTCATGGTGGTTTTCTTTGTGGGCTGGTCTCCTTACAATGTAGTAATATTTCTACAGTCATTGTATTACTGGCCAAAACCACCAGCTGACTCACAAACTGTGGCTGCAGGGTGTGGACAATCAGAAAGGCTGCATTACGCCTTTTACGTTAGCCGACTCTTTGCATTTTCACACTGCTGCCTCAACCCTGTGTTTTATGTGTTTGTGGGAGTTAAATTCAAAAACCATTTGAAGAAATTGCTGAAGGGCTGGGGCCACGCCAATAACAGCAACAGCATCGGCAATAGACAAAGCCGACTCACAATCACATCGATGACAAGTGGAGAAGGTGAATTCTCCATGTAGTTGCTACAGAGAATACAAGTGAAATCTGGCCTTCCATGGGGTCCTGAAGCAAGAGAAAGAAAACCTAAATAAAAATACAACTGACATTTCTAATCATGTAAATAAATATAAATCAAGACTTGTAGCCGAATGTACAATGCTGTATGAAATGCTGAATTTCCATATGTCTCTTGATAAGTGAACATATTGTATCTCCTTTAATGAACCCCATTTCCCACAAGCCCTAAACTTATGGGGTTTATGGTGTATTCGCGACTTGTGGGGACGATGGGAAGAACACTGGTTTTCAGGTGTGCTTTGTTAAGTGACCACCGAGTGTACGAGGAGGCTTTTGTTTGACAACAGTGATATGTAATGTAAAGTGTTTTGTCCATAATTTTATCCAATTTTAATAATGTTTTCCAATCAAACTGTACTGTTATTCAAGAACAACGAGCCCTGTGTCTCTGTTTAAATGCATGATCCATCTGAGACAATATAACTGTTTGTAATTCACTATAATCAACTGCATTGTTTTCTTCTCAATGGATTTTACTTTTGATCATTTGTATTACATTTTATATGTATTTGTTGTGTTGTTTATTGGTACATGATAATACCACTAATCACCATCACATATATACCATGTTCAAAATAAAACTCTCTCTATTAATCAGGGAGTGTCTGTGTCTCTGTGTTGAATGTTGTGTAACACTCACTGCTGCTTCTAGGTAATATTAAGAAAGACTTGACACTTGACACCCATTTCGCTTGAATTGAAAGTGAATTCATGCTACAACTGGAAAAACTCTTGCAGCATCTCTGACTGAATGTGAAACAAAAAAAAGAGGAACCCTGACTTGGCACTCATATATCGCAACTTTTCCTCCCCAGTGCAATGCTGCACAAGACTTGACAGACATCCATGTTTCCCAGGTAACCTACAATGGCAAACAACTCCACAATGAGCAATGGAGATGATGTCACCCTCACTGGAGATGTGGTATATTTTTGTCCTGAGATGTTTGACTTTGAAACCATCAGCGGTGCCTTCTTTATTTTAATCTTCATTTTAAGTCTCACAGGCAACCTTCTCCTCCTGTATGTTCTTTTCGTCTTCGAGAGCCTGAAAAATGTGACAAATATATTCATCCTGAACCTGGCGTGCTCTGATTTGATCTTTGCCGTCACACTTCCATTCTGGGCCGTCCATCAACTGCATCACTGGGTCTTTGGTGAGCTTGCTTGCAAATTTACGACTGGCCTGTACTTTGTTGGTCTGCACAGTAGCATCATTCTGCTGACCGCCATGACTGTGGATCGCTTCGTAACGGTGGTGATGCACAACTGTCCAAGCAACACTGCTGGAAGGCAGAGGTGTGCCTTGGCCGCCTGTGTAGCTGCCTGGGCCATCAGCATTGCTGCATCGGTGAGTGAAGCTATCAAAGTAAAGGTGGAAACCTACCGGAACAATGTTTCATTTTGTGAGGATCCTTCTAATGACACTGATGTCAGGCTGGGATATTATCTCCAAGTGTCACTGCTCTTCATAGTCCCATTTGCCATCATGGTTTTCTGCTATTCTGCCATCCTTAAGACAGTTTTGCAGACTTCCAACAGAAGAAGGTACAGGACTGTGGTGGTGGTGTTTTGTATAGTTGCAGCCTTCTTTATCTGCTGGGGACCTTACAACATTTTGCTGTTTATCAGTGTTTATTATGAACATGTAAGTTGTTATGCGAAGGAACGCTTTGATATTGCATATTCTATTTGTCGTATACTTGCTTTTTCTCACTGCTGTATGAACCCTCTGCTGTATATGCTCTCGCAAAATTTGCGAAGGCACCTCTTGCAACTTTTACGCTGCAAGAATGCCATGAGGAAGAAGGAAGAGAGAAGCACTGCCCAGAGCACTTCTGTTAATCAGAATGTGGCGTTCGTGGCCCAAAACTCTGCCGTTCACTTTGGACTTACCTAGAAATTCACATTAAAATTAAACATACATTCAATCTGTGAATTGTTGGTTGTTTCACATCAATGAAATGTAGTTTGTATTTATTTATTTGTGTAGGTTTTACAATTGTGTCTATAGAGGTCTATTTTTGTGTAAAATGATTTTAAATGTACCAAGTAAACTATGAATGTGTATGAAAAGGAAAGATTCCGTTTGTTTGATGATTTGTGCCAATGCTTTCAATGCAGCATTTATGAATGAACATGCTGTGCTGTTAATGTAATCTTTTTTAATAAAGTTATGCTGGAATCTAGTTTAGCTGTTTTCATCTTTTTCTTATCCAAATGTTGTGTACTTGCAGGACAGGGCTGTAATTCAAATTCAAGAGCTTTTCTATGGAAGCAGAGAGCGGCCATGCAAGCATATATAGGCTACGTATATGTTTATTGTTTGTTGTTGTTGATGCTTTTATCTCCAGATCACGGGATAACAAAGTTTGCTTCCACTCATATAACACATAACGGTTGATATAAGCCATCTCAAGATCACAACGGAAATCGGAGGAAACAGCCTTTTGTTGTGATCTGTGATTGTCTCCTGATCTTGAAATAACGGCCTATGATATTATAAGTAATGAGTAGAAACCAGCTTTGTTTCTCTTATGATCACAAGATTTTTATCCCGAGATGATTAGTTAATGGACCTTAAAATGAAATACATGCATGGCAGCTCTCAGCTTCCATACTTTTCTCTGTGAAAAGTCTTGGATAGATTAAAACTATATATTATGATTAAACAGTATGTACTGTATTAAAATCAACAAAGTAATACATGACCAATACACAGATGAATCATGTATGGAACTCAACCACTCTTGTAAATAATATTATACATATACAGTATAATAAATAAAACAAGTTATTTTGAGGTTCATGCAAAATTTGCTTGTAAGGAGGAAGAGTTTAGCCTGGCATTCCCAGACCTGCCACTAGGCGCTGGCAAATTAAATTTGCTGCGCGTGTTGGTCTGGAGCATGGTCTGGAGACGCTCCGTTGAAGCTTATCAAGACTACCAGAAATCTGGTATAACGTTTCAATTGGTTCTATCTAATATGGGCGCGCCAGAGCCCTTTATATGGTGCTCTGGGGAGGACGTAACCGGATGACGACAGTGACGTGCATGCGACGTCGAAGCTGTGATAGTAAACATCAAAGATGGCTGCGGATATGTTGTGTGAGTTTGAGACTGCTTTGGCCTCGACCCTTAACGAATTGGAAGACGGGACTCATAGCTTTCACTAGCAAGTAAGTGGAATGTTCTGTTTTGCCGACCGACAACGGCAAACGTTTAATTGAACAGTTTAACAGCTGTTCGCTAAACGAACGGGGCTTACGTCACTTGTGCATCGCTCTGATTGGTTGTAGTGCTATCCAACTGCGTGCAGTGGCATTTGAAATGCACGAGTAGGAGCCGCTGTTCTGACATTTTCTGCTCCCTCGTCAGATTTTGCTACCTATCAGAAAATGCTACCCTACGTCATGGTAGCGTATAGACAATTACCTCATCAAACGATGCATCCATTACAGAATCACGTTATTTTACACCACTACTCACCCTATGTAGGCCTACACACAGTGTAGGCCTACACTGTAGGAATATGGGGAGCATATTTTGATGCTGTTAGTGTTTAATAGCCTATATCAAATTATGCTACCCTATCAGAAAATGCTACCTCACGTAATTGGTAGCGTATTTGATCTGTAGACCCATTAACTATCAAATAATGCTCCCACTACAGAATCACGTTACTTACAACACCACTACTCACCCCATGTAGCCTACACTGAAAGCTGTATATTTTTATGCTACTTTATAACGTTATTATAGATTTAGTAGGGTATAATGTGAGATCAATTGTCTCTATCAAATAATGCTCCCGCTACAGAATCACGTTATTTTACACCACTACCTATGTACACCCCCCTCCCACCACCACCACCGGCGAAAACTTTCTCCACTCCGAGTCTGGTAAAGTTAACACATAGAAAAGCCTATCATTTTATTTCTATATTCAGCAGCAAAGCCAGTGTCTACATGCTCACAGGTCAAAAGGCACAATTTAAACATATGTGTAGCATAATTACGCAGTTAAAAACATGTTTTGAAGAAAATACTCGGTAGCAAAAAAAGGTAGCAGAATCTGACGGCTGCTCACGCAGGATTGTTATTTTCGGAATGCGCATGCGCAGAACCACTAGGGAGCAAAATCTGACGGGTAGCAGAAAATGTCAACTCACCGCCCCTAGAGTTGGAAATTACTATTGATCGTCGCCAGACCCTCTATCGTTCAAGATATCAGGGTCAGGATTTCCAGGCTAGGAAGAGTTAATTGTGCCAATAAAATGTGGAAAAATTAAGAGGTCAGGAAAATTGTATATATAATTACTTTAGTAACAACATTTTTTTTTTCAAATGATTATGAAAAAAACCGCATATCTCCATAACCATTTAAACAACTGTAATTCTTACCACTTAAATCAACACTTAAAATCACATTGTTGCGATGATTTTACTGCACTGAACAAGTCAACCCACAAGATGGCAACAAAAAGGAAGTAAGGCTGGTGGTGAAACCTTCAGGTCCATTTTTAAAAAGAGATGAAAACGATTTTTTTTTGGTTATTTTGCATAATATTCATTTACATATTGTGCTTTAATGTTAATGCAATGATAGTTGCTGTTCTGAACAGTTAAGTACAGACTGTTGTTGAGATCATTCAAACTGTATAAAACAAAGTATCTGAAAAGCCTTTCCTGTATGTTTTTAATGTTTCATTATAGGCCTGTGTTTTTTTTAATGATGATCAATTTCACACAAGTTGTTCAAACTCTTCAATTACTTATTTAAATATACCGTTCATTCCCGTGGCCAAAAATGAAAGATGAGGCCTTATAAGTGAAATAAATGAACCTCCAGGACAGTGTTTTTGCTCGCAAACTGTTGTAAAACATTTGTCAGATGTTATATTTCCATCAACACCAGTTCAGTCTCTGTCTTCATACTGGATGTACAAGCTCCAATTAACCAAGCACTGTTCCTTGTGCATACACTCTAACTGCAAATAAAGCGATTCTGAATCTGTTAAAATTATTTCCTCTTCCTGCTCTTTTCCTTCACCCAGGAGTGACCTTGTCTATGTGACACAGAGTAAACAAATTTGCTCTCAGCAGCAGGATCAATAAAATATAACAGACGGCATATTTGTGATTAAACTCATAGCTTGCCAAGCAAATCTAACTCTGCCATCCATTAGCTTTTCGTTGCTTTTCTGTTAACCGAAAATCCCAACAGTAAAGTAATTGAGCTTTAAATATTTCAATCATTTTGTATATTTTAAAAACCTATATTATTTCCCCTCTTCTGTGGTCCAAATCTTATAACTTTTTGTACATGTGACAAGTTACTTTTTGAGCCCTGTCAGTGCATGTGAACATGGCTGAGTAGCAAGGCCCTGATGGCTCCACGGGGGGTCCAGAGAAGAGTGTATAGGGACAGCTCAGTGGGCCACTGTAACAGCACTCATATCTCTCTCCGGGGGCAGATTAAGCTTAATTAACTAAACCATCCAGCACGCTTGGATGAATGGATACAAGTCAAGGGCAGAGCAGTCACAGGCGTGCTCACACATTCTTTGGCAGGCACTCGGAGAAGGTTTTGTGCCGGATATTATCCATGTGTGTGTGTGTAATTGCAGCAAGAAATTGGATAATTTAGCTACAATAAAGTAGAAAGTACAAGTCAATAATTAAAATAATGACATGTATTTATGCAATGAGTAAAACCAAACACCTGTCCTATGGACCTGCATTGTAATGCAATTTGGGCCCATAACACGGTCTTGCATAGTATCTCATGTTACAATGTTCTGTCTTTGTTGCAAATAGCTTTTTGACTTTTACTGATAAAGGAAGTGATCAAACCTCAGTTAGACTTAATCTTACCTTGGTGTATATCGCCAGCTGGTGGTAAAAGGACTTCTATTTTGCTTTCAGTTTAAAAAAAATGCAAAAAACAATATGCAGGACGTTTATTGTAAGAAATGACAAGAGATAACAGAACAAGCTAGACAAATACAATAATAGATAACCCAACCCCACGGAGCGAAAATAGAAAAAAGACAATCTAAGGCCCCCCATTTCTTATCTCCTACTCAGTGCAATCCCTTTTACCAGATCGGTTTCTTCGCAAATGATGTTGTTGTTCAATCCTGTTTTTAGCCACAAGCTAAACAGCTGTTGCTGTTTTCTTATGTAGTCTCTGTTACTAAGCCTGCGTGGCCCTATAACATCCACTCCCTGTTCTTCTTGTCTCCGGGGCAATTTACCCTCCTTTCTCACATTGATATCTCCCCCCTTTTATTTCAGTTATCTGTAACGATAATTGCTCCAACCATATGTGAATTTAATTCATGCCTTGAAGAAGTGTAAATGTGTGTGTATTTTGTGCGTATTGCTAATAAAGCCTCATTGCTTGTTAATCTGGACTGTCAGGGAAAATGCGTGCAAATCAATTAAGTGTGTCAGCCTTATCATTGCAAACAACTGTTTTGGCGAAGAACTATAGATGACTTAATCCTCGCATGACATACACTGGCATGTTTGACATTTCACTAATGCACCTCATCCTGATTGAATTTGTCATGGGAATAAAATGTTTTTTAAAAGGATTAGAGACACTGTTTTACACACGCCCTTACCTCGCGTATAAATGCAAACGCACACATCTTTGCTTTGCTCAAACATTAGGGTGATATGTTTATTCTTAGAACAATATGCATTTCAGAGATTATGGATTTAGAAGAAACACTTCTCATGCTGCATCTTGGCCTTTATTTTGTCACTGCAGGGCTCCACTTCTCCACTAGAGGGGACATAGGTATTGGCATAATGCTGTTTGTTTCATTATAACTGGGACAAATTATTGATTGCAATTTGATGTACTCTTTATATTAGACACAAAATAATTTACTATTCTAGAACTTATAGACAAAACAGCTGTATGATACTGCTTTAAATACATTTCCATGTTTCTTTCTTTGTTTTTTGAGTCTATAACTTTTTGGGCTGCCATTTTGTATTCAAATACAAATGTTCACCAAAAAGAACAAATGCAAATGCAGCCTGTCTGTGAACATCCCACACCATCGTATCTCATATATTTTAGGGTCACCCTCCTCTACTTACCTGCTGTTTTCAGATAGAAAAACACAGTGATTAACTGCCATGGAGACTTAATTAACAAATCAAACATCTGGATATTCATACTAGGCCTACTGCAAAGGCCTAGCCGCCACTTGTAAGACTGGCCATTTGATGTATCAAACAGTGTGTCCTGATGTTTCTCGCTTAATTTTTCCCATCTGCCTTGTTTTTTGTTTCTTCACTTTGTTTTTTAACAACTTCTCTCACTTAGCAACTTTTCACTTTTAATGCTAATGACCAAGTGTTTTATGGAGGACTGCATAATGACTGAAGACAAAGATTCAGACAAAGATAAGGTCCTTGAGAAAACATAGCGATACATAGCAAGTGAATTATTGTGGCCATAAATCATAAGGCCTCCATTAGACATGAAAGTGGCTGTATTCCCAGGCCATTGTTTTAAATGTTGTTTTCACCTGAACATGTTTTTTTTAAGTTAGTCAATTCAGTCAATTGTACACAAGGCGCATTTAAATGTGTCTTTCCGCATATCCCCTCTCAAATGTTCCATTTCGGAGTGGGTCAGAGTGCAGGGTCAGCCATAGTACAGCGCCCCTGGAGCAGTTTTGGAGTTAATTGTCCCGCTCAAGGATAAATTGGTAGAAATGGTGGACACTGTACATGTAATACCAGCCACCACTTGTTTTTACAAATAACACCCTCCTTTTGATGCCGATGCCATCTTACCACCCTGTTAGCCTACACATCAGATGTTACACTACTGTCGACATTTGTCAAGGAATAACATAAAATTAACATAACATGACAAAATGACATCAATAAGTGGCCGAATTTTCAACAAAAACAAATCTAAATGTAAAAGATTTATTAAATAATAAGGATTTTAGATACAAGTATGTAGGATATTAAAAAAAAACATGTGTTAAATCGTGAAATTTGTCATTGTATTAATAGGCAATATAGAGTAATATTTATTAAGTTTGACTACTATACTACTTATGCCATATGAGATAATCTGGTTTATTGTACATTCAACATCACTCATGGTTTTACTGCTTTCACCAAACTAATGGTTTAACAGCAAATGTGGACAGGCT
Source organism: Ammodytes marinus (assembly GCF_949987685.1). Classification (NCBI taxonomy): domain Eukaryota; kingdom Metazoa; phylum Chordata; class Actinopteri; order Uranoscopiformes; family Ammodytidae; genus Ammodytes; species Ammodytes marinus. Next base: position 25,416,301 of record NC_137213.1, on the reverse strand, counting down.
GAAAATGTTCAACACTGATAAAATGAGAACTGTGTTCATGAATGTATGATGATCACTGTTTTCATTTCATACTCTTAATGGCTCTTTTTGAAATTAGAAGGAAACTAAAATGAAGAAATAAATCTTCTAAAAATGTTTGAAGAGCCAAATTAGGTGGATATGAATTGGCGCGATAATTTTAGCCTGATGACAACAATCTAACTTGAATCATGTCATGCGATGACATGATGTATGAAAATATATCCTACAGCTTTAGTACGTAACTTCTGTTGCCCCCATGAGACATTCTAAGTAATTACAACAACACTGTCTGCGCTCTTACATGAAGTAAGCCTTTTGTCATCGCAAACATGGATTTAATTCTGCCAGGTTTTTTCTTAGCAGTAGAATTAACAACTGAAAAATTTCTCCGGCTCCTCTTGGGGTTTTTCTGAGCTCCTGCGCCAGTGTCGGGGGGGCGACACCAGTTAGTGAACGCTGCCATACTGACAAATACAGAGAGAGTTTTGTAGAGCTGATAGGCCAGCTAATCAGCTAATTGTCAATTTAGTTGGCTATGGCTTGAATGTTACCAACATTCATTGATATGAAAAAGTTACGCACTAAAGCTTTAAAGTTATTTGGCCAAAAATGACAGATAAGGCCATTTTTTTTCAAATCTGTATTCCCAGGACATTTATTTATTGAGCTAATAAACTGAATATAACCTCCACATCAGGTGTTTGTATATTTCTGTCCAACATCACATCATGCCAGATGATAACACATATCATAACATATATGTTCTAGTCCAAAGTGTTTTGCCTTTGTACTATGAATTTGAATTTTTTTTTAAAAATTCTTCGATTGGTCCTGATGAGAACTGGACCCCTAGACCTGGCACTGACTCCTCACTGCTCTACCCACTGAGCTAATATCCTACAGACCATGCTTTTTTGGCTTACCCTGCTTTATCCTCAGGCTGCACCAGCTGCCGTCTACCTTCCGACCACACTCCACAGCCCTGCAATGCTGTCCTCTACCTGCTCCGTTCCTCCTCATTTGTAGGTGTTCTACTATCCCCTGTTTTTGGCCGCAACTTTTTCCAAAAGGTGAACAGAAGTGATTTCCAATAGCACCGTGCATGACTAATGGTAGAAACATGTTAAAATCATCGCAGAAATGTCCTTGGGAAGACAAATGAATTTTCAGCAGAATAATTAACTTAATTAACAAATTTGCATGCATATTCATCAGGGCCATTGAAGTCTTTCCAGCTCAGCTTGATGAACGTTGCTGTGTAATAACCAGCTCATTTACATTCTGCCATCCACTGCCATTTGTGTGGATTACTGAGGAAAGCTATACCGTGTGTGTATGTGTGTGTGTGTGTGTGTGTGTGTGTGTGTGTGTGTGTGTGTGTGTGTGTGTGTGTGTGTGTGTGTGTGTGTGTGTGTGTGTGTGTGTGTGTGTGTGTGTGTGTGTGTGTGTGTGTGTGTGTGTGTGTGTGTGTGTGCGTGTGCGCATGATGCTTAGGATATGTGCACACACTTTTTCTCTTTCCCTTAACATGTTACAGAGAACGCTTGATGAATTGATTTGACATACTGTTTTGTTGGATATACACCCCAATATTGGACCCAGCTGCCTTACCTTACACACACATACACACACACACACACACACACACACACACACACACACACACACACACACTCACACACACACACACATACACAGCATTTATATATGCACATATTCATACACACTTACCTTGCGTGAATGTGACTTATGGGGGCTTGACACGGTGTGTGTGCTCTACACCCATATCTCCTTGCATCCTCCTCCCCACCCCCCCTCTCCCTCCCTTCTCTCTGGTGGGCAGTTCTTGGCGCAGATCCTGAGTCGTAAACCCTCCTGGGTTGCCAGACTGTGCGTTGTTAAAAAACGTGAGGCCCTCCGTACCCCCTCCCCATCTCTGCAGGGCAATCTTTAAAGGCAGCAAGGTGTGACGGCACAGACTGGCAGCTTGGCAGCCATGCCCGAGGATACCAACGCTCCGTCAGCCGTGAACGGGCACCATCACATGGGCTCGCCTAACTAATACGCTCGCCCGTACATGTGCCTTTCTCATGCCTCATCTGTGCCAGTCAGAGACAAAGGAATTCATTAAGAAATTTCACGTGACGTTTTTTTTTTTTTGGTGGGTGATTTTGCCCGTATATACTGCAGTTAATTGAGGGAATTTCACACAAACTAAGGTAACTGAGGTAGAGATTATCCAAATGAGTTTGGTAAAGTTAATTACACTCACTTGGCTGCATGTGCCCTTGATCATGGTTGGGTAGGGAACAACAGGGAAACTTGTTTTAAAGCTTGTGCACGGTATTTCTCTAACAATATGTTTCTCATTCTCATCATGGATCTTTCTCCACACTCCAATTTAGGTGCCACTGAACACTGTTAGAAAAGAGAGACACTTCCCAGCAGGTAACTCAGCAGCCTGTCAGAAAACTGCTGCACCAGTAACATTATCCTATGAACTTAAAAAGGAATGCAAGGCGACTGCTTTTGCACCTTTAGCATAACCAATATGGTGTACTGTCCTGAGATTTTGCAGGAGCAATTATCACATTTATTAAAGGCAAAAAAAAGGCATTTAAAAGAAGAAGAAAAAACAGCATCACCTGACACATGGAAACTTGTGATATTCAGCATACTTTCTTCCCTTTAGCCTCTTTGATACTTTCTCCTACGCTTGTTCTGCAGACATATGTTTGACACTTGAAGCTGTTATCATAGCTGGAAGTGTGAAAGAGAATTGTATGCAGCTATTGAGTGTTGTGACAGTAAGATGCTTTTGAGATACAGAATTGGCATTTTCAAGCCTTGTGTGACACTGCAGTGTTAGTCTTCCATACTGATAACAGGGAAAGCCAAGTTAGAATATTCATATCTTCCGGAAATAGTTTGGAGGATAAGTTGTGTGATATAATAGATAACGTGCTCATTGAAAGACTTATTGCATTTTTAATGACATGTTTTACTCGTAAAAAGAAGAAAAAAAAAAGCAAGTATTTATTGTGTTGTCTCACCCTCTTTGTTTTGATGCTTCCACTGAAGCAAGACGAATACAAAACACAAATGGACCATTAAACTGACCTTCAAACTGGGCCCTATCAAAATGTAATGGCTGTCAGAGCACTGATGGAAGCACACAGCCTGTTTCCCTCCAGTGAGGAAAAACATAAAGAAAATACACATCTGATGCTCATTGTCATGATCCTCCTTTTTGAAATGACAACACAGCAGTGAACAAATCAGTGAGAACCTGGATCATAGAACATGAAAGGAGGGTTTGTATGGATGGAAACAGACGACTCTGCCCTGCAGACTTGCTGTGTTGGCCTTCTGACGTGCTTTTTCTATAATAGCTGCAATACATTATCGTTCAAAGCTTGTCGTCTGATCCCCTGGCTAACCCTCCCCCCCCCCCCCACTCCACACACACATACAAAAAACACACAATCCTGTTATACCAGAGACATGTATGAAGATAAAACGACACCACGACGGGATAGAGGATTGAGTCTTCAAGGTATATCTTATGTCGGTTTCACAAACATTATAAGAAAGGAGTATTTCCATTAGCTACCGAGAACTTGGCCAAGTCTATGAGAAAATAAAATCTTGTAACTTCTTTGTGTCCCTTTCTTTTGAGTTATAGAGGAGGGGATGGGAGAGAGAGGGGGGGAGGGGCTATATTTGACGATGGTACTGTTTGATGGTGCAATTGATGAGAAAGTTCTGAAGAAAGTCCCAAACCCTCAGAGGAATTTGATTACCTCCATCCATTATCTGCACAGTGAGCAATCGCGAGGCTCACCATCTGTCATCCGTTTCATTTGCATCGTCAACACCTGCCCTGCCTGTTTATGCCTTCACATTTTTTATAAGCTGTCTTTCATGGCGGGGGGAAAATGTTGACTTTTCCTTCTAAATACATTAATTCCACAAGTTCAAAGAACATATTGAAACCAAACCACTTGGTTTATGTCTGATAGAATTTGGAAACTCTCCTTTTTATTGCTGCAGAGTTAATAAAGAAAAAGAAAAAGAAAGAAAAACCTTCAGGCTGTTTCACAGCTTAGTGAAAAATGTTTCATGTCATAGATAGATAGATAGATAGATAGATAGATAGATAGATAGATAGATAGATAGATAGATAGATAGATAGATAGATAGATAGATCACACATACTCACACCACATCTTTCTGTTTGTTACCAATGCTTTGAGCTGCATATAGTCCCTCTTTTCTCCCTCCCTCCCTTCTCAATCCTCCCCCATCCATCCATCCCGTCTCCCATATCCCCAGGTGGTGCCGACGGCTGCGGGGCCCATTAGCGACAGAATTCCTGCCTCCAGCAGGCCATGCGTGTCCCGAGTGACACATTTTTGGACCGACACCAAGAATCCAACCCTCCGCAGACAGCTCACTTCCCTACGCACTCACCACAACAGTGTGTGAATGTGTGTGTGTGTGTGTGCGTGCACGCGCATGTGTGTAGTGTGTAGTTTGTATGTGTGCTTGTGTGTGTTTGTGTGTGAGAGAGAGAGGCCATGCGAACACAGCATGAGTCCCACAGGAAATGCTTGAAAAGGCAGAATGGGACAGATTGGTGATGGCGCAGAATGGACTAGAATACTAACAAGAGACGCAAAGATATTCTACATACAAAGATCATGTGTCGATAAGATGACTCTCCTGCCAGGTTGGGACCATTTGTCACAGTCAGCCTCCACAAAAAAATATTCTCCCATTGTGCCTCTGCATGTCTTACAATGTGAACCGTGTGGAGTGAGACTCTTCCATAAAAAAAAAACAAATTAATTGGATTTCGCTGATGTACATTGTTGTTTGTCGGTTCTCTTTGCCAGCTGATGCTCGTGTACCAAATGTTATCCTGCTCAGGGAAAGAGAACGACTTGAAAATGCCATTTTCTTATTAAATTCTGCACACACGACATTCAGTGAGAGGAGGTGTCACTACAGTGATTACCCCCATTTCAAGTGATCTACACGAGTGATATTTAAAGCTCTATCAAGACTCTTATTAATCATAAGGAGGAGTGATTATGAAACAATGCGTTAGGAGTTAAGAAAGAGCAGTAAGTCCTTTTAGTATAGATATTATGAATGGATTCTTTCTCCATACTAATAGATAGTTAATTATGTACCTAATGACTCCTCACAAAGCGCTATATAATTAGTCTAGATGAGCCGAGAAAGTTCCTACTTGTTCTTACATGTTTAATGTAGGTGATTTCTCATTTCCAAATGGGAATGTGGGCGATGGTGGTGTAACATTAGTGTCAGACGAGATACTGATATCTATCGATCCATCTATGTGTCCATGTGTAATAATAATAATTCCTAAGTATTCCTTTATATATTTTTTTCCTTTCTTCCGACTTAATTAAAAAACTAATAAGTGGAAAAGTACTGAAGTGGTTCTCCTTCCTTTTGCCTGATACGTCAACTCTCACATCTGATTAAAATAGAAAAGATCTTAAAGTCTAAAAATATGTTACAGAGTGATATTACATTTCATGTTCGATAAAGTTTTTAAATTGATGTAACAAATGAATGACTAGATGATAAGTATGTCTAAAAATGCTCAGGAATGCTTGTCTATCTATCTATCTATCTATCTATCTATCTATCTATCTATCTATCTATCTATCTATCTATCTATCTATCTATCTATCTATCTATCTATCTATCTATCTATCTATCTATCTATCTATCTATCTATCTATCTATCTATCTATCTATCTATCTATCTATCTATCTATCTATCTATCTATCTATCCATCTATCTATCTATGTCTGTCTAACTATATCTTTTTCACACTAGAGATGCAGTCACATGCTTATGTTCAGTCAAGGGAATCAGATCCACTTCACCCAGTAGCACCCGTGTCAGTGTGCCCTGAAATAGGGTGTTGCTGGGGTGTCAGAGGCTCACACCCCTGTTTACTCCCCACCTGCACCCTATACTATCTCATGTTGTAGCCACACACACACACACACACACTCTCTCTCTCTCTCTCTCTCTCTCTCTCTCTCTCTCTCACACACACACACACACACACCCGCACACACACACACACACACACACACACACACAGCACACACACACACACACAGCACACACACACACACACACACACACACGCGCGCGCACACACACACACACACACACACACACACACACACACACACACACACACACACACACACACACACACACACACAGTCAGAATACCCCTAGACAAAGAGCCCAAAGCACAAAGGTGATGTAGTGACAGATGCTCCTGTCACATACTTAACATATCTCCACCTCCAAAATAGTGCAACTGCAGGAGTCGGCCCCTCTCTCTCTCTCTCTCTCTCTCTCTCTCTCTCTCTCCCTCTCTCTCCCTCTCTCTGTTTCTCTCAGCGCTACTCATAGCCCATTTACTATTTCCGCTCCCCGGCGGATAAAAGCAGCTCTTAAACCACAATCCCTCAACCAATATTTATCCAATCTGACCAAATATTATAATTAATGCCTGTGTCTCTCCTCTCCTCTCTACTTCAGGCCAACATACCCCCCAGCCCTTCATCTCCCTCCCCTCCCACTCCGTCTAACCTTTCAGTGCCAAGTTCACAGATAGAGAGAAAGTACTTCCTGTGAGAGGCTCGGGCCGGCTGCCAGAGAGACTGATCCACCAATCTGACACGTTAATGAGATCCTGGCCCATAGTACTGTGGAGTGTCAGGCCTTCTCTGCTGCAGCATCAGCCCTGGCTGTGACCTGCAACACACACACACACACACACGCACGCACACCCACACACACACACACACACACACACACACACACACACACACACACACACACATACAAGGACGTCTCTACTCATATGTGTAATTTTCTTTCACACATGCACCCACACTCACAGAAATATGAGCACAGATGAAGTCTTTCTGTGTGTCTTCTCTCTCTCTCTCTCTCTCTCTCTCTCTCTCTCTCTCTCTCTCTCTCTCTCTTTCTTTCTCACACACACACACACACAAACACACAAGAGAGGGTGGCAAGAGTTGGGTGGGGGTTCAGCTCCTTAAATCTGTCTAATTAAAACACCAAATCCCCCTACTCCCCTCACCCACCAACCCAATCCTCACTTCCAAGGCCCCCCCCCCCCCACACACACACACACGCACACACACACTCGCACCCCACCCTCCTCCATCCCCACTGCCACCACCCCCGATTCTGCAGGAGAAATGATTATTAGGAATTTAATGGGGGAACGTTTCCCATCCCACACCATCTGGGGCTTGGGAATGGCACAACATTTCAGGATGCTTGCCGACGTGGTGGCGGGGAACATTATTTTACATTTTTCTTGACTGGGTGCTCAGATTTTTCAGACATTGCAGGAAAAAGGGTTCGCAATTAGAATAAATTAGCATTATAAGTTATAAAAACAATGTAGATGTTCTTCTGCTATTGGTTTCCGCACAAAACTTTTCCTCAACTACTCAGATGATTATTGTTTTTTTCTCCCTATAGAAACACAATGTTTGGTCTGCACTAATTATGACACCATGCAAATCCACTTCTATATGGTACATATCCCCCATTCCTGTCCCTCACCTCCCACACAGAGACGAGCCATATGCTCTCTCTCTCTCTCTCTCTCTCTCTCTCTCTCTCTCTCTTTCTCTCTCTCTACCTATACTTCTTCCTCCCCCTCTCTACCTCTCTCTCTCTCTCTCTGCACGCAGCTGAATGAGCTGCATGAATGTAGGGGTATGTGTACACATTTGACCCCTTGGTAAACTGCGGCGCGCTAACCCAGGGACCCTGTGGGTGTGAATCACCCAACCACATCTCCTGTCATCACCCTCGTCAGCCTCTATGCGATGCTGCAAGAGAGATTTGAGTGTGTTTCCTCTCCACACACACACACACACACACACACACACACACACACACACACACACACACACACACACACACACACACACACACACACACACACACACACACACACACACACAAACTTTTCACACATACACACACACAGCCTGTTTGAAAAAGCAGTAAGAAGGTGAGAATTTTAGTGAATGAGATAAATACGGCCTGGTGGTAGGGGATGGGGGGCTAAATAGGTGATTTTAGGGCCCCAGAGGGACCTCCAGGAACCAGATCTTCTAGTTTTATGATGAAACAGAGGAAGAGAATGATGAGCGAGGGGGATGTAGACAGGAAAAACAAGTCAGCTTCTTGATTAAACTAAAAAGGATATGTTTGTTATTTCCTTCAAAGAAGAAGGAGTTGAATTTGTTCCCAGATCTGTTAAATATTATAGATATTCCTGTCTTCCTTACTGTTGGAAAAGCAACATTTTATTCCATCCCTTAAAGGTGGTATCCATCTGGAGATTGCTCGATGTCAAAATCATGAATATCTCCTCACGATCCTCTACCTTTACTTATGTGTGTGTGCTGAAAAATAAATCCAATGTTAATACATAGCCTAGGCTCTGTAAATGGGCCTATTGATAGCTATGTGGTGGGACCGTCCGAGCTTGTTTGTTTACATAACAGTTTACAGAGCCTAGGCTGTGCATTAACACCAGTTTTCTTTTGCAGCGCACACACAGTATGTTCAGGTAGCGAATCGTGAGGAGATATTTACTGATTTGGATTTGCTGAGTCCACCTTTAAATCAACATGACGTAAAGAACGCATGGATTTCAACCTGAGCTTACTTTGTGTTTCCTGATTTTCTTTTGATGGTTGTTTTTGCTCTTTTAACTCTCCACAGGTAAATGTAAAAGGATGTTCAAGTAACAAGGATGCTCAAGTGTTTGCAAAGCTTCCATCTCAGTTCCGTGTCCATCTGCAAAGAAAAACAAATGTGATTCAATCTAATGACTAATCACAGTATGTGATGGCCATGAAATGACCATGCACACAGAATGAAAGAGAACACCATAATGATCCCTCCAATCCGCTGTGGGCTTTCTTTGTCATGAGATGAAAAATCCACAGAATTGAATAAATACTGAAACAAGTGAACTGCTCTAAATGCTGCATTTGCTTGGTGGAGAAGTTTCTTCTGTTTAGTGTTTGGCTACGCAGAGCACAAACTGCAGAAAAGACAACACACTGTTATATCTCTCAAGTATAACCAAGACAGGGCTTGGATTGAAAATGTCGCATTGGAAACATTGGAAAGGACATAGTGTCACACCTGTTGGCAGGCCTCATCATAAAAGGTCAAGGGTGATTACAGACAAACTTATTTCATTTTTTTGCTGCTGCAGCTGCTGTTATTTTTAATTTAATGTAATCTACCAACTAGAATAAGTCACAGTTAAATATGTGTATTTATTTATTATAGATGTATAATTTAGCAATACAGATTATTTTTCTGTTTTAAAAAGAAATAACAACATTTTTTTCCCTCAGTCGATTGTTTATAACCAGCACCATAAAGGTTTTTGAGCGTTCTGGCCATAACGCTCCAAAACTTGTAATGAACACGAGTGTGTGAACATTGCGCACTTCTATTATTTCAACTTGTCGAAGTGCCGTGCGTCTCAATGAATAACGAAGTGAACTGTTTTTAAAGTTTCACCATGATACATCCAGACTACACAGGCACAAAATAAGGACTTTTTCCAAATACTTTAATTATCCCCGGCCTGAACTTTCTCCCACTAGGCTATATGAAATACTGGCGGCCTGTAAACCAAACTAAGTTACAGGCTATAACCTTCAATGTGGAATAGAAAGGTGCATGCGTATACCTTCATTTTTTTTTTTTATTATTATTATTTTTTTTTTTAGGGGGCGGGGGGGTCAATTAAAGTCAAACTGATATTTATTTCATTATTTTGTTTAATACTGAGAGAGGAAACTGACTTTGACTTTAGATCACCCGCAGACTGTGTCTTGCTTTAACGGGATACGCATCTCCAGGGATCACCAGTTCCACCAGTCTACTGCCTTGGAGGACTGGGGACCAATCTGGCTGACATTCAAAAACCTCGTGGGCATTTTTTGTTTTCTCAGATCAGCCATCTGATCGACTGGAATTATATCAAATCATTTCGACAAGCCTCCTTCACACCTATAATTACTAAATCAATACAAAAAACGTGAAAAGTTCCACCGATTTTATATCTTTACATCGGGTCCCCGTTATTTGCGTCATTATTGAATTTTTGTTTTGTATAAAATTGATTTAAAAAAAATTTAAGGTTTGAAACTTAACTTTTGCTGCTTTAAACCTGCTGATATAAAACAGTCCTTCATTCGCACTTCATAGGTTATTAAAAGATTCCATTTCTCAAAAATAAATAAATAAAATTTCGCCCGGGGCGTTTTTATCTTGATTTTTTCTTTTCTAAATTTTTTATATTTTTTAATTGCCACCCGCCTGCTGTCGATCATTTTCCACAACAGGCTGAGAAGCCATGGGCTACAACATAAAGCCTCTCATAGCCTCTTCATTTTATTGCGACAAACACATCACAAAACATCAACACATTACTTCACGAATATTTCGATCCATAACGAGTTCCCAATGAGTTTGTTGCGTGCGCGTGAAACTTGTGTGTGAGTGTGAGAAACAGAAGTTAGCCTATATAATTTCATCCAATAATCATTATTCATCCGGGCAGTTACAAAGAGCAACATAATTTATGAGAGTACAGTCACTAACATTGTGTGCAGAAATACATGAAGGGCATCACAGTTGCTCTTCAGCAGAATCAACGAAGTGTAAAAAGTTCACGTCAAATTATCCAAAACTGTCAATTTGTTGCATATTGATTGATGGTCATCGTCTCAATGTTTTAAGGCAGAGTCCTGGAAATATGTTGTCCACTTCGAAACAATTTTTCCTTTCCCGTCCTCGACTTTCAGCTGCAGTGAAATATACAACAATGCAACAGAAAGAAACTTCTTTTTTAATGTTTGGGAATTCACATAAAAGGGTAACACTGTTGAGTTTTACAATATGTTTTTGTATAATATATTATCCACATTCAAATAATAAATAAGCTTAAATAAATAAATACAATAATAATTTACATTCACCTCGTTACCACACTATTTACTCCAAATACAAATGCATTTCGTTTCCCCCCACAACTTCCTGTTTTTAAAAGACCAATCGATGACATCATCTCTGATCACATGCATGCACGTCTCTAAACTGCTTTCTTAGTAATAATACATTTTGAGTGGGCTAATTGTCATAATTTTAATTTGATATTAGATTACGGGAAACGCCCATGTGAGAGGAAATATACATAGGCCTATATCATTTTTGTAAAGAAGCAAAGATTGCATTTGGCTGACTTGCATAGCTCAATTGACCTTTATTGCTAACAGACTACATCTCTGAACTCCAATCATGTCTCAGTAAACCTCCCTGATGAAGTGACACGTCTCTAGATTCTTCTTCCCCATGTTGTTGTTCCATCTAAAACTGAGTTTATTTCGCAAAAAAAAATGTTTTACTGGCTGCTGTGAACCAAATTATATCCCAAGAAAAATCGAATTAATTGTTCTGCATTAGCTTCATCCAATCACCTGCACTACATCCATTAACAGACATATATAGTGCACAGTAACTGTAAACAACTCGCTCAAAACCTGCAACTTTAAAGAATTCTTGTACATTCTTGGTTTTCCAGTAGAAACACATATGGGGAAGTGAGCCATACATTCTTAATTTTCTTTAATCGAATACGATAAGCTGCCTTCACACTGAATTTCATTTGTTTCCAAAACAAAAGCGTGCTTTAGGTCATTTTTCAACCTTTTATCCACACACATTTAGCGAAGATAATTGAGAACAATGTGGTATCACCATATCTAACTTGCAGACTTTTAGCATGTTTGATATAATAACAAGGCTGAACAACAGAAAAAATTACTTGTTAAAACGGGCATTTCTACAGCGCATCAGCTCGTTCTGGAGTCCATTTCGTTCCACTCTCGACATCTGCGCGGGGGAAATTGCATCGCTGCTAAAAACCTGAACTATGTCCAGCCCATTGATTAATTGTGGAAAGAGCCATTAACTTCTCCTTGTGCTTGGAATGACTGGCTGCGGACGTGCAGATCGTAAGGGAAACGGGCCTCTGGGGAGACTCGGTACATGGAGTTGTGCGCAAGAGCCGTGCGCCCTGGACCACTGCAGTAGCGCATGCCATAGTGGCTGCTTTTGCCGTATTCTGGCGGCTCGTCGTGTTTTAGCGAGAAAATCCCGTTGAAGTTCATCGGGGGGCTCAGCTGGCTGTCGAAATGCGGGCTCCCGCTCTCCGGGGACGGGTTCTCGTAGTAGGGCTCGTACGCACCGCTGTAGCTGCTGTAGTGTCTGAACGGCTTGGCGCTGCCGCTGTCCACGGTGCTGGCGCTGTGGCCAGGGGGCGTGTTGACGTCTGAGCCGGGGTACGGGTACACGGCATCGTATGGCGATCTGCCAGGGAACATGACCTCCCCGTTTTGATCCGTGAGGAAATTTCTCGCGTTTAGCTGCAAACAACCGGCCACCAAGTTGGTCGTGGGCTGAGATAATCCTTTGCACAAAGTCTGCACGAAGGAGAGGAGGTCCGGTCTCTTGCCAGCGCTCAGAGTCTCCGACAGGGCCCAGATGTAGTTTTTAGCCAGTCTGAGAGTCTCGATCTTGGACAGTTTCTGAGTTTTGGAGTAGCAAGGCACAACTTTCCTCAGGCTCTCCAGCGCGTCGTTCAAGCCGTGCATCCGGCTTCGCTCTCTGGAGTTGGCTTCGTGGCGCCGTTGCTTGGACCTGTCGTGCTCCTTGCCGTGCTTCTTCTTGCGGGGCCCGCGCTTCTTGGGCCCGTTCTCGTCCTGCTCGTTGTCTCTGTCGTCCTCCTCTCGGTCGGACATGTCGTCATCCTCGGCCTCCCTCATCTCGGAGCTGTTGGACCTGTCCGCGCTGTGCTGTCGCTCCGGCTTCAGGCTCTCAGGTAAGCTTTCACGGGGATACTTGGCACCGAACCGCGGCTCACACATCATATGAGATTCCTCGAATGGCAGTGTCAACATATTTCCTGTCAAATCACAGCAAGAAAAAACATAAAGTACCACTATGATGTTTTTTTGAAAGGTTGTCACTTACCATGTGAATTAATCCTTCCCAAGTAAGGCCAATGTCACAGCTTGCAAAAACGCTAAACTTCCATGTCTTAATTTTTCTTTTTCTTTTTAGGCCAAAGCCTATAGCACAAAACCATCCTAACACACATTTAATGCTATAAACCAAAACTCTAAAAGTCAACAAATGCATTAGTAATATATGACACCATCAACACTAACCTCTGGTCAGCGTGCGCCTCGCATGTTTCCTAATGTCTCCTCTGAATCTGCGCTGCTTCAGCTTCTTCTCTTGCGCACCACAAATTGGAGGAAAAAAGCTTAAAAACCTGCGCACCCTCTTTTCTCTGCTGTGCTCTGCTCGTCCTGCGCCTCTCTCTCTCTCTCTCTCTCTCTCTCTCTCTCTCTCTCTCTCTCTCTCTCTCTCTCTCTCTCTCTCTGTCTCTCTCTCTCTTTCTCTCTCTTCCTCTTACCCCCTCTCTCTTCTTTGAGGAATGACACTCATGCCAACAGCGGGTACCCATGCCATCTGCCGCTGACGTCTTGTGGCAGCCGAGACCACGTGTTCAGTGTCCCATGGGACCTCCATTCCGTAGCGATCATCTGGCAGCTCCGGTAATGGGCACCGGGAGGCCCACGTTTACCGTCAAAAACACAGAGCGGAGAGGGATAACAACTAATATTTGTGAGAGAAAGATGAATTTATGTCATTTTGTCTAGGAAAAACCAAACAAAACAAGGGGCATGCGAGTCTGCAGGCATCATCTCAACAGGTGAGACAGACAAACAGACATTCATATTAGAATAAATTTACTCTGAATTTTGTTTATAGTTAAGTATTTTCAAACACATCTAATAATGCTAAAGATCCAACATATACACAGTTGCATACACACATAGTATGAAGTATGAAGCATAAAACGAGATAAGAGAGATCATTTATTTACATACAATTACATAAATTAATGAAAGCAAAAGGCATGTTGGTACCTAGAGGATTTAAATTCTACAGATCTCCTTCTAGTTGACCTGGGTCCTTTTACGCTGATCAAAATGCACAACTTACACCGTTAAATCATCTTCATACTTCATAACTTTCACAGTTTTACGAGAATGGCTCATAAACAGGGTTGTTTGAAGGGATGTCTTCGTGTTTCAGAAAATGACACATCACTTCTGTTTTGGGAGTGCAGCTGACTTCTGTGTTCTGTGTACAATAGACTTCTGTGTGCTCTCTATGACTGCTGGTGAAAGTACTTTTCAAGCAGCTGTAACATTTTGTTTATTTGAGGTCAAAGAGAGACCTTTGACCCCAAACATAAGTAAGAACACTATGTTGGATGTTTCTTTGTCTATGGATGACTTTCAAAGTTCGTTGTAATGTTTTTTAACCTTTACTAAGCACTTGCTTTAACCCAAACTATAGTTTGTCTTTCCCAAAACCTGACCAAGTCTTCTTTGTGCTCAACATTAACCACAGCTTTTGTTGGATCAGAGAATTTAGCAAAAGTATACATTTTGAATCAGTTTTGGAGGACACAGTAAAATGAAACGTGTCATTCTGGATGCAGTTACAATCTATTTCGTTTTTTAGGCAATTGGGTTTAAAAAGGCGAGAAGAGAAGAAATACATGGTTAGAGGCGATGTCTTATATTATTAGAAAGTTACGCCTGAAACTAACAATTATTTTCATTATGGAATTATCTGCACAGACCATTCCCTCGATTACTTGTTTGGTCTACAAACATGTCACGAAATGGAATTTGTGTAAAATGACTGTCACACTTTGCCAGAGTCCTTCTTGACGTCCCCAAATATCTACTTTTGTCCAAGCTGACCATCCAAAACCCGAACAGAAAAAAACTGAAAAGCAGCACATCCTCACATTGAAGTAGCTTCAGCCTGATCATGTTTGAGTTATTTTTCTTGAAAAAAAATGCATTAAACAATTAATCAATTAGGTTTTTCTGTTTTATTGATTCACCATTGCTGCTCCAAAATAAAATAGGTCAATAAATTCCAGCAGGCCCCCTCACATGCAGGGGACGGTGTGAGCATGCCAGGGAGGCGTGCGCCGCGTTGGTACCTCAGGACCGTAGACATTAAGTACACCCCATGGAAAAGGCCCAGTGGCACGCTGCCAACTCCACACTGGGGCACAGCTGGCACTCGATATGGCTATATGCACTCCTCAGTTATGTGGAACACACACAAACACACACACACAAACCAATGCCTGTGAATGACCTTGTTGCAAGGTGAATCAATTAAAGCGACTTATCAATCTCTCTGTATTGGACATTACAAGACATCGATCAGCGGCCAGCAGAGTGACGACACCTGGGTGTACGAGTTGAGAGCACGGGAGGGTAAGAAAGCAGGTTCAGCGGTGACAATGACAACGTGTACACACACTGGTGAGTGTGCATACACTTAACCTAATGTGTGTGAGACCGAGCAGCAAACATGTGTTCACAGGTAAGTGTGTGTTTTTAAGTGTGCGTGTGGACAAACACATAGTGGAAACGGACACTCCAGGAAAAACACACACTAACACACAACATTTAAAAAAAAAGAAACAGTCCCTTCGTCAATGCTGTCCCCCAAAATGCCTCAGCTGGTCTGCTGATGGTTCTGGTCCATCACACACAAACACACACACACACACACACACACACACACACACACACACACACACACACACACCCTCACACACACCAGCATCTGATGAGTCAAACTCCCCATCTCAGACTAATCAGTTGACTGCACTAATTGCAAATGCAAATATGCAAATTTATATTAATTAATTACTCCACTAATTAGTTCTCTTGTATTTTCAGGTAATAAATCATGGTGTGGTTGAGAGAGAAAGAAAGAGAGAGAGACAGGGACATGGCAGTGGTCTTTTGTCTGCTCTAAATCCTTCTTTCAGATCTGAATCCAAGGTTTTTTTCGGGACGATTTGCTAAAACTCTCCTCCGATGTAACTCTCTCTCCCCCCAACAAATCTACCCTAGTTAATTATTCCAATTGATATTTTATATGTCACACTTCAAGGGTGGAAGCATTGTAATTTGAGAGGTATAACAAACAGCAGAGGTTGGTAAATCAGGGTGTCTCGCTGACAGTTCTTTGCCTGTCAGCTCTTTTAATTATCACATTATCAGCTTTTATAGACACTGTGCGTGGCGCCGAGCTGCAAATGAAGGCGCCACTGATCGCACGCTGATTTGAGAGCGTTTTCTCAATTTGGTGTCAGCAGTTAAAGGGAGATTGTGTGTCTGCGTGAGGAGTGCAAGTTGAAGTGGTTAAGGATATTGGAATGGTGTGATAATACAGACGTGATGGAGGATGTCCACAGTCTAATTTCCCGGCAGGTTCTTGACAGTCACTTCTTATGGGTAACTTCGCTGGGGAACATACAGTACAGTATGTCAAACAGACAGAAAAGGTAAAAAGGAAAAGCTTTGGGGTTTTTTGTTGTTGTTTTTATTTTTTTTACCTGACACTGACTCTATAATGAGCTCTGAACTGTTAAGTTTTTCCGCGATTTCAACAATCCAACAACTCTCACCATTTATTATGCATTGCTTAAAAATCTGAGGTACAAGTACAAATTACTACAGAAAAAACACAAAGTCTCAAATTACAAATGCCAGTGATTTATTTTGAGCACTTGTTGATAGCTAATACCCAGATGAGTACCACGGTTGCTGCTGTTAAATAATTCCACATCCTTGTTCTCACAACATAAACCTGTTGTTGGCAGGTTTTTTATTGTCTTTATAACAACATGTTCCCACTACTATGACATTTTGCTTATTTACAGCACCTGGAGTGCATTTCTCTCCTTTCGCTTCCCTTCCCTTCCATCTATTTTTTTTAGACATTTGTATGCTTTATTAGACAGGTTTTGGAGAGACAGAGGTTAAATGGGGCAGAGAGGGGAATGCCATGCAGAGAACAACAACAGGCTGGATTCGAACCTCTGGTCTTCTGTCAGAGAAGTAAACAATTTCTATGGTAATTTCTCATAAAATCAATAAAAATACATTCCTGACAGGAAAATGTGATCCTTGGAACACTGTTCATAGTCAGAAAGCTACCTGAAAAGTTATTGTATTCCTGTTGCAGTTTACAGCATCAAGGCCCACAGTGTTTTATACATACAGTTCATATTCCAGTCTTACCTTTGGTTTGAGGGGCCTCAACATATTTATTTAGTATAATAATATTTAAGATTATAGAATTATTCAATTCTAAGAATTACACGATGATTAAATATGTTTTGTAAACAAACTGCAGTCTCTGCAAATGTAAACAAATGACTCTCCACTCAAACTGCATAGTGCACCTTTAATCAGTATAATCAACATTAAACATCAGTGAAACAAGCTCAAATGCTGAATATGGGCTCAGTTCCACGTGAGAGGAATATGACGTGTTTTCATACAGAATTCACCAAGAATAGGAAATTCTAATCTCCAAAATAAATAGCTAAAAGTGTGTTGGAGAACAAGATAACTAAAGTCCCTTTCCTCTTTTATAAGATATACAATGGATGTCTATTTTCTATGTCGATGGCTAGAGTCACTCGGCCTCGAAAATAAGTTGCAAAACCTTGTTTTTTAACAAGTTTCATTGTGTTTATTCAGCAATGAAACACATCCAAAACAGCCCCTCCCTTTTGGAAGGAGCACATGCAGCACGGTGTATGTGCAGAGGAGAGCTGAGGATTGTGGGACTGATTACCAGAGGCCAGGTCCTGGACGTGTGTCCTCCAGCTGTGCTGTTCTACCCAATTAGAAAGTCCATATGCTGCCCCACTCAGCCGCTGACTGGCCACACCTCCCACCCACACAGGTGGGAGCACTGTGTGTGTGTGTGTGTGTGTGTGTGTGTGTGTGTGTGTGTGTGTGTGTGTGTGTGTGTGTGTGTGTGTGTGTCTGTGTCTGTGTGTCTGTGTGTCTTTCTTGCTGTTGTATATAAAAACACCCAAAACACACTTGAGGGGAGGGAAAAATAAAAAAAATCTCTTGAGTCCATTTGCATTTGGATCCAAGATTTTCCCAGAAATATGATCACTTCCTCAGATCTAATTTCATTTTGTGTGATGGTCCACCACTGTGCAGCACTTTCTTTATCTCAACTCTGTACACCCAAACAAAGTAACTCTGACTGTCACTGCTCCTTTGATAAGAAACACACAGGTATTTAGGTGGGTGGCACGGAAGTGCTAATAGTATTCAAATATGGGGACATGAATAATGGATGTGTTTTTGAAGATGTATAATGTAAAGATGTGAGTCCCGGTTTCAGACAGAGATGGGATGCTGTCGTGAAATGCTGCTTGAGGCGCCCGTTTCCTTTTCAAAGCACAATCTGTTCACACGCGTTCAAAGTGGCTGCGGCAATCTGTTGTGGTAGAATGCGACACTTCCATACCCAGAGCGTGATAAGATAAATAAAAATGTGTCAGATATTGTATTTAAGTTTCAGTTGCATACTTTAGTTTTATATTGGTATTGTATGTTAAACTCTACTCTCTGCACTGTGGGCCTAAAGCAGAGGAGGTGTTGTTTCACTACCGGAACTATATTCATCAATATGCAGCAATATGTGGATAAACATGCTATTTACAAAATGAAAAAAAGCTGACGAATGATATGTGCGCTGTTACAGTATTGCTCACTAAGAGGAACATAAGAACTATAACATGAAATAAAGCTTTAAAAAGCCTTATCTTTTCACACATTTGATCATTTTGTTTAAGACTTCCACATCTTTTTTAAAAACAACTTTGCTATTCTCTCTCTCTCTCTCTCTCTCTCTCTCCAAGCATGAAGCCTAGATGATTGACAGGTCTGTAAAGTCAGTTTCTCACCTAATCGACACTCTCGGCATTAATATGACTTCTTTCCTCCTCTTCCCCCATCGACTGTCCTCAACCTCCTGTTGCCGTGCTGTGATTGAAACCACATCTCGTTCTTGAAGCCAAAGTGTGGCATGACAAGAGTTTCCACTGTGTGAATGAAAATTCAGTTGAAATTTAGTTTATTCCAATTATGTGAGAACCACAACTTTATGGTTATGCCGACAGTAATATTGTCGTTTGACACGCTACCAGCCTCATCAGCAACATGGAAGAAGTTGTTTTCGCTTAGTATTCAGAAAACAGCAATGACTACAAATGTGAATATTGTTTAATTGCATTTCTCCCTCCTCTTATGAGGAAAAGAGCCACTGATTAGCTTGTCTCACATTTCTTGAAGGAGTTCTTGTTTAAAGAAAAGTTTGAACATTTTTGGGATTGTTTTTGTCTTGCAAAACGTAAGATGTGAAGATGGAAAGCACTCATATGCCTGTATGATATGTCATATCAAATATGGAGCCACAGCCAGGACATGGTTAACTTAGACTGGAAATAAGGAGAATCAGCAAGACTGGCTCTTTCTACCTGTAACTCAGAAACTGACTGGTAGCCATTTTCCAACAAGGCAGTTTAAGGGTCTGTTCAGAACCAACATCAGTTATTTCTGAAAGAACTAGCTCTAAGGGAAAAAATGGTTCGCGAGTATCACCAACTCCTTTTATTTTTTATTTTTTTCTAATGTGTATTCATTGCTTGATGTATTTTAATCTTGATGTATTTCGTGACCCTGTGAAGCACTTTGAGTGGCCTGAATTGTGTCTGAATTGTGCCATATAAATAAACTTGTCTTGCCTGTGCTGGTCTAGAACCAAGACCTGATATGTCAGGTCAGGAGCTGGGGGCAGGATTATCATATTCAATCAGACCAACTAGCTTTGTGTCATCTTTACGCTAACATTGGCTAACTGCCTCCATAGACCTCTTAAGACATGAGAGTGATATAAATGTTTTTTTCTTTGTCATTTTAGAATATTTTTTCTCCTGCAAAGGGGCCACACCATCTCTACTTTTGTCGCAGGACATTTACTCATAGTTAGTAAATAATATGGATGTAGCATCCGGGCTGATCTCAGTTATTCACACGGCATCCAATAATCCTGGTTTGTGCGCGTCGCCATTTTGTTAGATTTTTACTCCGCCTCACGTCGGGGGGAGGGAGATAGCTGACGTATACCTCCGAGGCAAAGTGAGGGACAACGGGCGGAGAGCTGGAACTTAAGAGATCGCGCCAATACATTTTAACCTCCGATAAAATAAAAACTAGCGTGGTCCAAAAAAATTCACCCCCCTCAGTGTTGTCATGGAGATATGGCCTAAACATACAGACTAAAATGGTTTTGTGGACCAGGCTGTAAATAGGTTTAATAAGACTTTGAAAACGGCCTGTCTAACAAGTGAGTCAAAGAAAAACTGCTAGGTCTTGGCACCACCCCCCAGTGGCACTTCCTGGTTACTACAGTTGTGGTCACTTCCTTATTGGATGCTGGTAAAAATCGCTGAGGTTGGGGCTTGGTTTTACTGGAGGGGACCATCAAACTAACTTTTCTTGTGGATCATAGCGAATGCAAAAATGTTTTATGAAGGAACATAAAACTTAATGTGAAGTAACACAAGCAGTTATTGTGAGGGGAACAGAAGAATAGTTCCTCCGGGTCCTCCGTAACTTATTTTGCATTCACATGTTTTTCAATTAAACAAGAGATTAAAATATGAAGAACTGAATTCCTAACGAGTAAATCCACCCCTGGCTGTTCACAATACACTCCACCTACTTCTGCACTCTCTGTTCAACTCCATTGTAACGTTGCTGGAAATATCTCAACATGACACCATGCCATCTGTGTTTAACCAGATTCAGCAAGAAGAAGCAACATGGTGTTGCAGTGTTAAATCAGTTTGAGGTTGATTTAAAGGGAAAGTGCTGCATGATAAATGGCAGCTAAGAGAACAACAAAGGAAGTAAGTACTATTACTGATGCTCCATCCATTGTGATGCTTTGAACACAATAACATTTCATGAGTCCTATAGTGATTGAGAAGTGATGCTAAACCAAGGATTGGAGTACTTATTCCACCACTAAAGATAATATGCTAACCAACTTGGCTGTCAGATAAACATACTAAGAAGAGTACAATAATCGTGGAAGCATGAAGTAGAAATACTCAAAGTACAAGTAACTTGAAACTGGAGAGTATATCAGCTACTTTCGACCGCTGGGTCATGATTAAAGTGAGACGCCGCAAACAGTCAAAGCTGTCCAATATTTTATGTTAACTCTTTTGTGTGTGTGTGTGTGTGTGTGTTTTCCCATCACTGCTGTGGAGTCGTCTCTAACAGCAGATCTTTGTGTGGAGGCGTTGGGGACCTCAAAGCCCTCTGCATCATCTGCTGTATGTCACGATACTGGAGCTATATGGAGGGGGGGTGCTGCCCCTCCTGCCCACATGGGGGGAGGGAGGGGGGTTACAGTTGGCAACCACGACACCTCACCTGACAGGCTTCCAGAGAGGAACCACTTGGCTGCCAGCAGAAATGGCTTCTTCCTATTTGGGGGATCGGCCCCCCAGTCAAGATGAGGGAAGCTTGGCTCTTTAAGATTTGGGCCAATTCCCAGACACACTAGCAGCTCGTGCCGCGGGGCCCTTTGGTTCTGGGCTCTCGATCAGTCACTCTAAATAGAGCTCTTTTCAATGAGAGAGACAGGGTTTCATTTTTATTAAACAGCTTGATAGGCAATGTCTGCTTTACATAGTGTGCTGTTATGTTGCGAGAACATGATGTCAGCCTTGTTCAGGTTAGAGGACAGATTCCCACATGGCCAGTCATACTGAATCCTGGGTTAGACAGTATCAGTAGATTTATAAGTCTATCAGAAAAAAAAGATTGCCGGCTATTGTCATTCATTTTTCAAGCACAAATGCTCAATTTATGAGATGATTTACTGCTTTCATTTGCAGTATTTGAAAAGAAAAAACAAAGTATAAACAAACAAGATAATTGCTTGTAGTAATTCAATAACATTTTCAAAATTATTCTAGAAAAAAGTGGTAATTAATTAATCAAGTAAAGTGTCAGTAGATGAATCAATCAATGATGATAATAATCCTTGCATCCCTATACTTTTCTCCCCTCTGCCGTGTGTGATAAAAGGACACCCAAGAGTTTTTAGTGTTTGGGTAGCTCGGCATTTGCATGTGTGCATGTATTACACATAACTAATGTGCAGTTGAGCACATTCTTCCCACAGGTGCTTTTTTCTTTTTGATAAAGGGAAAAGCAAACTTATTAGCAGGGCCAGGTAAAATCAGAGCAGCGGTCAGCGCCAGTAATTACCTCACACAGAGTGGATCTTTGGTAGTTGGGTAATGAAGGGACAGACTGTGAATGTCTTCACACCCTCCTCCTAGTAGCACTGGAGCTCTGCCTGAGCCCGGGACAGGAGGTGGGGTGGAGCACAAATAGCGACACTCCCATACATGCATAGGCAAACAGCGAATGTATGGGGGTAATTGAATATCTAGATTTACATGTTGACTTTTTTACATATTTTGATACAAAAAGTCATGAGCATTAATCATTACAAATTCAGAGATTTAAACACACACAAAGAATGAAAAATAGAATTGTCTCTGTACATTAGCTTTTGCACAGGACACACACTCTATCCAACAACCGTTGACTGAAGTTAAAAGCAGTTTTTTTGACTTCCTAGCAGATTGACTGTTTAATAGAGTTATGACCAAAAACTAAATATCCGTAAATCAACAGTGAGCCAAAACAACAAACAAACAACAAAAAGAAAAAACAACACAAATCTTACTTTGCTTGCCTCACCATATTCTTCAATGGTGCCAAACATGAGCATTAAAAGCTCTTTACAATACTGTTGATGGCTTTTGGTTACAGGCAGTCCCCCATTCTCATGCCTGGCAATGTGGTCTTTTATGGCGAGGGACCTAATGCAAGATTTCTGTTCTAGTGCAAACACAGTGGCCATGGGCACCAAGGAACAGCTGTCGTATAATTGAATTAACATTCGCCTTCTGCTTCGGCACTCAGTGCTGCACTGAGAACTCATACACATCTTTCCACGAGCTCCATCAACCTGCCCATGAATATGCATGATGTTGTGATAAATATGCGTTCTGTGTCTAATGTATGTGGAGCTGCATATATGCTGGATAAAGAACTATACACTGATTATGTTGGGGAGAGTGACGAGGTATACATCAAGTCCCGTTGATGTGTTTTTACATGCTTTGGGGCCTTCGGAGGCTGAGGTGTTTGCTGGCGCTTCGGTGCAATTTGAGGTTTAACAGAGACATCTAGTGGACTATGGGCTGTGAGACATGTTCATGTTGCAGACGGTAGGCTTTTTCTTTCTCATTGAAAACAGTTCTGTGCTAATTCTGCAAATTGAAAAGTCAGCTTTTTCGCTCTAAATTTAGATGATTTGTATGAAAATCTTAAATTTGTAGTGAAATATAAAATACATTTAATTTTTTTTTACAATTCAAGATATATTATTATGAATGCCACCAGTCAAACTAACACTTGCTTTGTTTTTACAGTAGTTATAAATAATGGCCATATTTTCTTATTTAGAAATTAATCTGAATCCTTATTATAAGGAAGACACAATCATAAATTATGTGTATTTTAAAGTTTGTTTAAGCTAATGTGGTTGACACTTT
Source organism: Ammodytes marinus (assembly GCF_949987685.1). Taxonomy (NCBI): domain Eukaryota; kingdom Metazoa; phylum Chordata; class Actinopteri; order Uranoscopiformes; family Ammodytidae; genus Ammodytes; species Ammodytes marinus. The sequence continues at coordinate 25,392,500 of NC_137213.1, read as the reverse complement.
ATATTACGACTTACAGATATGTACACTGATGCATACATGCAGGAACAAGGGGACTAAATGTTAAGTTATAGTGAATAGGACCCACTGATATACACAAATGGAACCTTTGAAGGATATATTGGACGTACAAAGTATAAATAGTCATTTCGAAATCTGTTGTGGCTTATTTCAATATAACAACATGTCCCAAACTCCATATTCCTTTCTCTGAGATGGTTCAGTTTGAAGTGGACAAGATGATTAAAAGAAGCATGTCAAGCGAGATCAATAAAAAACGTAAGAGCATGAGTAAGATCAATATTGTAAATAAGAAGCTGTTCTTAATGTTTTATCTGGAAAAATAAAGGTTAAATAAAAAAAAAGAAGTGCATCAGTTGTCTGCTGGTGCATGAAGGTGTGAATGGTTGTTAAATATTGAAATGTGCGTTATGCCTTGTGGTGCAGAAGTTAAGAACATCAATAATGTGACATAATGTTAAATACAATAATTATAAGGACTCCTTTCTCAAGCACCCCTGCACCAGAAGTTAGACAATCTCTTGTCTGGTCATGCTGCCCTATTTAGTAACAGGTATAATGTTTTAGTATCTCTTGATGCTGAAAGTGGAGTCCTGCTTTGTCCAATGGAGACTCCCATCCAAGTTTAGGTCATTCACATGTTTATATCCCCCAGACTTCAACATTGCACTTCATCCTGATATCAACAGGAGAAACTATAAAACTATTGATTTGACATGCATTAATAGAAGTCCTTACTGCCCTGAGTTTGGGAATTTAATTCAAGATTTCATTGCTGTTCTTAAGAATCACTTTTATCATGTTTTTTTTTAAGTTCTAGTAAATGTTATAGTATATGTTATAATTATGCAAATCATTCTACAGTGTCTTTAATCATTATTTTTTTTACTGTAAAGCACTTTGTGACTTTGTTTAGAAACTACTTAATTCTTCTTCTTATCATTATTATTAACAGTATTACTGTGGTGTTGCAGAAATGAAGACAGGCAAACATGATCTGAGCCCTTTGAGTCCAGATTTATTGATACAGCTGTGCAGTCACAGAGCATGGTGGCACACCTGGCCGCCTGGCCGGCATGGGACAGTGACACACACATGCATGCACATACATGCACACGCACACATCCACACATGCGCACACCAACACACACTCTGAAGGCTGTAACATACTCCGCGAGAAGAAAGAACAAAGTTCTCGGTGACAGAGCTGCGAGAAGAAAATGACGTAATTTTCTTCTCTCAGCTCTTGTTTAGCTGTTCTCGCAGCTTGTTCTCGACACATCACCCGGGCCGAACTTTCTTCTCGCAGCTTGTCCGAGAACTATTGTGTGATTGGTCAGTCTGAAGTCAATGAGGAAAGCGAAGTGAAATCAGCTGGCGCTACTGAGTCAAATTTCCATGGTAACAATGCGCCGCAGTGAGGAGTTCGGCAGTTGAGTTCCCGTGAAGTATGTAATGTCAGACCAGAAAGAACTTCTCGCAGCTCTGTCACCGAGAACTTTGTTCTTTCTTCTCGCGGAGTATGTTACAGCCTTAAGTCTTTCTGACTGTTCAGGGATGTGGTGGAGGATAAACATGAGGTGTTTAATTTTTTAAAACTGTTATCTGATTTGACTACACACCATTGAGGTTTTGAATTGTTTCACACTCTTTTTATAATTCGACCTACATAATATGTCTATTACTGTTTATTTTTGTAAACATTAAGTGGTAGTGGCCTGATAACATGTATGAAACATGTGAGAATTGGAACTTTAAAGCAGAAAAAAAATCTGAAAAGTTTTTAAAATTTTGTTTTTGGTAAGATTTGTTATCCTTCCATGGCATCACGTTTTGTTTATCTCTTTCTCCATCACACACACACGCACGCACGCACGCACGCACACACACAATAGCACTCACTCTCATCGATATAGCAGGTCACAGTGAGGAGATCAGAAATGCACATTAAGTATTTTTCGGCAGTTTCTCACACAAACACGCTTCCCTCTAACCTCAGTTCAACAGTTTGAGCTCAAGTCGTTAAAGAGGATTTCAGACTAAACAAGGAAACAAATCATTAACATTAAACAACTGACAATCTGTTCCATAGTAACATTACAAAAACACCATGATTAGAAGTCTTTACATGTCATAAACACAGCTATGTTTGAGATAATGTTTGGTATAAATTATTGTTAAATATTCATACAGTAGCCTATCACAGTAGCAAGTGAGAAGATAGAGCAAACTACAAGAGTGTACATGTGTCGATCCCTTGGTGCAGAAAAATACAGTCTGCCTTACCAAGTGTCACGCAGGCTATTTTGAGGATGCGATTAATTTGTTTTTGTTGTATTTATAAATCACATTTTTTTGATAATGATTGTTACACTTTAAAACAAACTAACACATATTGAACAGACACACAAGGATATACTAAAGCATAAAGGAGAGACAAAGAGGAAAATAGTTATCCAATGTTGAGGACAGAAAAAAAGATACACAGCTATAAAACAGATTTTTTCTAAATGAAAAAGAGCAAAATATACCGTGAAATATGCCTTCATAAAGACCACTCTCCTGAAATATCAAACTGCTGACTGCTTCATGTAAAGATTATCCAACAGTGTCTAAAATAAAGTTCATAGTGTGAAATAATTGAGGAAGATATTAACTGATTTGTTTGACTGAACCTGGATCGGCACGGCTTCAAATGACATCACAAAATCGAGTTTCTCCTACAGGTGAAAGGTGTCAATTGGAAAGTACATATATAGGCACACATTCAGGCAGCTGGCTTGCTAACCACTGACTGGATTTAGGTAGAAAGTAGCATTGTGTGATAAACAGTTCTAAATCCTCACACGATACTAAAGTTCCTGTTATAATATAAAAATTAGGTTGTCTACTAAAACAAAGATGTTAAAAAATAATTTAGAATTCATACAAGTTAATAGAAACTTCATAAATAATGTAAAATAAGATTCCCTTTTTGAACCATGTACTGTAGATACAATATGAACTGATATATGTATCAGTATGCACATGTATAGTATTCTTTAAAATCAGATCAGTATATGCCAAGAATTTGATCTTGGTACAAAGAAATTGGGGATTTTTTATGCCAAAAAATAAATAAAAATAAAAATAAATATTAAAAGTGCACACTTTTAGGGGAAACATATCTATCATTATTTAAATACTGCCAAAATGCTGCTTTTCCTACAATTACACCGATTAAGTATACAGTAAAAGCTGAACCAGCGGTGCTGAGGTTCAATATGTTACATATGCACAATAAGCAATATTTGCATCTTCTATACACAACATTACAAGCCTTAAAAACCTGGTAAATAACCAGGAAGCAGATACAGTTAGGACTCATAGCCTCGGATGCATCACAAAAGCATGATGGATTCAGCTGGCTAACAGGTGTACGAGCACACTGTAAACACGTTGATTTAAACATTACATCAATGGCCTCGCAGGTTAACCTGCTGTAACAGAACTGTACTGCAAAATGAAATAACGTACATAGAAATTAAAATTCTCCAATTCAGAGACAATGTTGACGTTTTGCTACAGCTTGAATACAATGAAGAAGGCATCAAGAAGCAGTCTTTAGACAAAGAAAATGACATACAGTGTGAGGATATTAGACACATCAAGTGCATGATTTATATAGGACACAACAAATGTAAAACAAACAAGAATGTTAAAAAAAGGTCAACAAAAAGTATATATTATATATTTCAAAAAACTCAAATGCATTTGTGTGTGTGATATGTTTAAAAAGCAAATGTTGCTTTCTGATTCTAGTTATTCGCTTGAATATCTTACATTATATCCAAAAGAATAATAACAATAATGATTATATCCATTGGATTGTGGATAGTGGAATCATAGGATTTCTACTCTTCCTCAGATTCATACTTATACAATGCTTAATATATACAGTATTTAGGACAAAAACACACAGAAAACAATACAAAACCAGGCTGGGAGGATCACAATTAGAATTGCACAATGTCTGAGGAAAGCGTTAATAAATTAAACATGGGGTAAAAAAAAAGAGAAACAGCAGGTGTTTAAAACTATAGAAGCCTCAGAAAGCCTAAAGAGACTCCCAACAGGAGCTGCCAATGCACATTTCATTTGTTTGTTGTACTACATAGTGGATTTGTTTAAGGAAAACCTTTCTAGTAAAATATAAGTGCCATAGGGTTGTGAATTAACCCCCAAGTACCCCCACACACTCATATACTGTACATAGTGTGTAGCAGTTACAAAGGTCCCTCTTAATGTACATCTATTCTGCATCTCCATTTCAAATCTGCACAAATGTATTACTCAGTAAGGACCAAAATAACCTGATGGGATGCAAAACTCAAAATATATAGCCTATATATTTTCTTTTGCCAGACTACTATAGGCCTTCTTGTGATGCAACAATCTCATACATTTAACAGAGATGGAGGATGCAGCAGTGAAAATTGGGACGTGTACAATGGCTACATGTCTGTGGCTGAGTTAAATTTACAACTTAAAGTAATTGATAGGCAAACTTTAAATTAAAAAAAGCAAAATTTTCAGTGTCAGTCTTTTAAAGGCTCCTCTTCATCCCCCACAATCGTCACAGTCATTAAATGTTCTTCTGTATGGTCTTCAATGGTAAGCAGGAGGGGAGGAATAATGCACATAGGTAGGGCCACAATCCCTGCACACTAGAATGTGGGAGTATACACAGGGTAAAATAAAAACAGTTGATCTGGGAAACAAAAAAGCAAGTGAAGGTGTCAGTGTCTTGGTATCCTGTAGAGGGCGACACAGTCCAACGAGTGGTCCTCCCTCTGGTTTGAGTCTGAGTTCTCACGTTCGGGTAAATGCAGGTTTCGGAGTCGACAGTATAGGGCAGCAAAGATGCAACAGTGTGGCTGGGATTCTCCGCAGCTCATCGCTTATTCCATCGTTACCTCTGCTTGGGGGAAAACAAAAACTAATGGTTAAAGCTATAGTGTGTAACTTTTCATGTGAATGAATGTCAGTTACATTCAAGCCATCACAAAACAAGTTGACACAAAGCTGATTGAACCTATCAGCCTCCATACACTCTCTCTGTATTTCTCAGTATGGCAGTATTTACAAACTAGTGTCGCCCCGGAACTGTCAGGAGCTGAAGAAGCATCCACTAAATGTTTCGGTTGTTGATTCTACTGCTTAGAAAAACCTTCCGTACGGCAGAAGTAATAAAATCCATGCACGATCACCAAAGGCTTCGAAACGTAGATTCCCCAACAGCGTTGTTGTAATAACTCAGAATTCCTTATGGGGGGCGACAGATGTTACGCACTATAGCTTTAAATATGAACAAACTGATCGTGTATAGAGTGAAAAAGCTCTCGGGAGGGACAAGAAATTCTCAAAGACTTTAATTCTGTTTAATCTTCTGATCAAGTAACAGAACACCTGTTCCCCTGTCTCGTGTGGTGAAGAAGCTTAAGTCTTCCACTTCCTCAAAGTGCCTTTGAATCAACATCTACACACTGCAACAGCTAAAAGGTACAAACAGTGTGCTCCCCAGCAGGGGAGTGTTTGGTTGCAAATACACTCTTTAAGAAGGGTTTATTATTATTATTATTTTTTTTTCCCAGCACATTTATATCAAGGAGGGTAGTGCTAAATAACAGAAACAGTTCAACAGCACCGCTAAGTACATCATCCATCATGATCACATACAGTAGTTGAGTCGAACAGGTTTAACAAAAACTGAATACTTTAACCTTTATGATGGGAAGATTTACTGTAGTTCTGTTGAACCTAATACACCAGCTACTGAGTGAAGATACTCACAATACATTTTTTTGTCAATACTCAGTGGCTGCAGAGACAAACTCACCATCGAGCATTTTGTTCTTCTTTTCTTCCACCTCTGGAGTGTCAGCCCCTTCAGACAACTCTCCTGTAAAGCCAGATTAGTTGTGTTATTGTCATAGAAACAGTTGGTGTGTTGGTCCACTGACACTTTAGGGAAGCACCCTGCGGAAAGAAGCGATGATATGACTCTTTACAGGATGCATTTTCTGCTGGTAACTTGCTCTGGCTGTGTACAACTTGTATCAATCTTCAGCCGCTCTGCCCGACTGCTCGGACTGTGGCTGCATTTGTGGTAAAATTGCTGCTGCTATGGGTACTTCTACATTAGCTGTGCTATGACAGTTAACTGCTCAGGTTTTAAACCTGCGGCATGTATATCATACATATGACAGTTGTGTTAACAATACGCCACAGGAGTTCAGGAATACAGTAGCTTCATTAACACTCCGCCAACACAATTATGTCAGTTCACTGCACACACCACACAAGCATGTAAGTGTTAGACCCATTATAGACTAATGTGCTATAGCCATGGCAATCAGTGATCTTGCAGTTGAGCAACCACAGCTGAGGGTGCATCCATCACTCATGTTGTTCTCACAACCGGTGGCGGTCCCCTCCAAATACATTAAAACTGCATCATAATACTGTATAATAAGTATATCTCTATAGATCAGAAGGAGCACAAAATCTATTGTAATTTCTGAAAACAATACCCAACATCACCTTTCAAGGCCTTTGTAATAATTCACCTTGTCTGGCATCTTAAAGTTAATATTTCAAATCTATTGATTTATACTAAAATGGAAGTGAGTGAGTACTGAAGATCACAGAAAATATCATGAAATGGGCTGGAACAGTACTTTCACGGTATATTTAAATATATTTAGGCTAACTTAGGTATAACTTGTAATTAGGTGTAACTTCCTCCTATGAATATGTACATGTATATGGATGATGTGCGATCAAATAAAAAATGTTTGCCTCTTAATCATGGCTGTTATGACAATCACTTTTTATGCATGTGTGTTTGGCAGGCCGGCACGCTTCATCCACATTACGTATATGTCTTTGCTGCATTTGTATGCATTTAAAATGGATCCTTACTTCTGAAGATTAGCCCCTTCTCAGCCATGTTGGTCCAGCACAGCAGGAGCTCATAACGTGTAAACTTACCTCTCTTAGGTGAACACTTATCTATGGCTTATATAGGATATAGGTAATAATAGGATTTAACCATAACACACTGATGTAATTATATACATAGTATATCTGATAACACAACAATAAGCGACGCAGGAAATTATGAAAAATGATCTTGTTCTTTAATTTCACCGAAACGACAAGGTATGTGCTCCTCGTGCTACTTACTATGCAACTACAGGGTAACAACTGGGACCGGGCTGGATTATGGAGTGGACACTATTCCATAGTCCTTACTCTGAAACTACAGGCTAACAACAGAGAGCAGGCTTTATCATTACATGATTATAACAGAGAGGAACTACAATTTTAACAGACAATCAGAAACTATTCTAAACATAATTAAATACAATATGTTATAATTAATAACATGAGAACTATATCAAATGATATGATGCAATATGAATATGTAATAACAATTTTACAATATAAAAAAATAATTATACTGAAGACAAAATATATTAACTACTGAAAGAAGCGACAATGAAAATGTTTTAAATGATAAAACGATCAATTATAGTAAAAACTAAATAAAAATAACCTATTTATATTCTTTACAAATTCTTTTTTCGATTTCTTTTCGGTGTTCTTTTTCTCGTTCCTCTTCTTCTTGCTCTTCTTGTTCTTTTTGCTGCTTTTTTCTTCGAGGGAGAAGCTTCTGACTCGCTCATTTCCACTTTTGTCCATAAAAAACAAACAAAAAAACCAACATGAATAACTTGTTCTTTTCAGATATGATTTCCCAAACTATTATTTAAATACAGTATTCTATCTTTCTACACGATTAATTGAAATTAACTGTTAAAAACATGCTGGAGGATTACTAGGTTGCTGTATAAATTGTGCAGTTTGTTTCTTAAAGCGGAACGGTGGCTGTGGTGAACTTTTATTCCGGTCAGTGATAATGGAGAAAATATCTGACTACATTTTACAGTGGGAATCACGCATCCCTCACAAACATATTGTTAATTACATAACATGCATATCAATCCTGTGAGAATGTGCTTTGGTTTGCATAACCTAAAGTGGATTCTAATAATCTTCAAGTTCTGTTTGTAGCCCGTCTCTATATATGTAGATAGACAAAAGTGGAAAAGACCTACTTTTTATACCTACTCCGTCGAGGTTCGAAAAAAAAAGTAGGTACCAGGGTACTAAACGGTGATTGGTCGAAGCGTCATCAATGGGCGTCGCCCTATCCTGCACAACAAAGAGCCAAGCTACTGTTGTGGTCGCAGTTTTGGAGCTTGCCGTCTCTACCACGCCGTTGTCGCTCGATGAGCCGCACAGCTATTCCTCACCTTGGTGACCGAAGAGGTAATCCAGCGCGACTACACAGGGCCGCGTGAAATGAGACAGTGACATGGCATGTTTTTCTATATGGCAAAGGACCTTACGTTACATCATCCAAAAACAAAATATGCAAATGCTCGCCGTGAATAAGACACATTAGCCGCTGACACCTCTGTGACGTCCAGCCACACTGAGACGGTACTATCGTGGGTACTATTTTGTAATGGAATAGAACTCAATAGAATGACCCAATACCAAAAGGCGAATAGAGTAGAGTAGAATAAGGCGGTGCCATGTAATGGAAAAGCGCCATAAATAGCCTGTACTTTAAGAGTTGGACCGGGAGAAAAACACATACCTTGTAATTTTGGTGTAATTAAAGAACAAGATAATTCTAAATGACTTCCTGCATACTTTATTATTGTGTGATCATATGTACGTGTCCATAACTGTGCACCTGAGAGAGGTAAGTTTATCCATTATGAGCTGCTGCTTGCTGTATAGATCCATTTCAGATTCATACAATGAAGCTGAAGACATAAGCATAATAAATCTCTGTAATGTGAATGAAGTTTGCTTGCCTGCCAAACACACCTGCATAAAAAGTGATTGTCACAACAGCCATGAGCAAGAGGCAAACATATTTGATGGCCTTATGTCTTTCAAAAAGCAGGCGGCCATGACATGGAATTATACAGTTGAAGGGAGGTTACCGTTCTGCAATGGAGGGTTGTCGTGAGTGGCGCTCCCAGGTTGTGCTCCTTGCTCTGTTTCAACAGTGTTGTTGCCATCTGGCGGTCTGCTGGCCTCCGCTGACTCGGGTTCCTCCCCCTCCACTTTGTCCTCCTCTGGTTCAGGTTGCTCTGGCTCTGTTTGGACCTCCGGGGGCTCCATAGCCTCTTCCTCCTGCTGGGCCAGCTCCTCCGCTTCCCTATTAGCTCTCTCCTCCGCCTCTGAGGTCACATGGAGCAGGGAGGCAGGTGAGCATGTGTGTACAATATGTGCTTTAATTCATGACTACTCACTTAAAGCCGGTAAATGTTGAAAGAGCTGATTGGCAGGTGGGTTCTGTTTGAGAATTGATATGAGAGAGGCTTACTTTTACCTGCAATATCTCTCCAAATGTAAATCATGCAGAAGTAGGGTACATACCACCATTAATACCACCTTCGTTCAATACATATGAAACTAGCACATGTGAACACACTGATCAGTGTGTATCCCACACTAAAACAGGTAAGTCAAAATTCCCCTCTGGGTTTGCTAAGCGCGTTAAAAGCATTGCAGCACGGTAAGCCAATTTTCCTCATTCTAGTGGATATCATGATCTGGTCTGACATATCCGTTTTTATCATTGCATCAATGTTCCCCTGAGTCCATAAAATCATCTCCATTTTGCTGTGTCATATTTTTGGTTGTGTGGATATATTGCACCTTTAGTAGCCTGTGCTTTCCACCTCTCTCTGTTCTGATAAACCTCTTCGTTCCACAAAGCCTTGAAGTTCTTCAGGTCCACTGTCAGCAGAGAGCTTGGTCCTGACGAGCTGCTGTCGGAGCATATGCTCTTCAAGCTATGCCTCTTGGTTTCGTCTGAGCCAATACTGTTCAGACTGGACAGAACAATAACAAGGTGAGAGACAGGTGTTAAAAAAAATGAAAAAAGATGAAGAGTTTACAATCACATTACCAGTTGGCCTAGATGAGCGCTCCACCTATTTCAAACATGAAGTTCAGCTTGCTAATCATTAACAGCACAACTCAAACAATGTATTTAGTTATATTTTGTTGGCTCTACATGCTGAAATAAAAGATCTGGGCATTTTAAATGAAATATAGTATCCTGGGTTTAATTACCTCAAGCCATAACAAGGAGTAAAAGGCAGAATATCACTTCCTCTGCTTCAATGTTAACCATTCTATTACAAATGTGTCTCATTCCAACATTACGGTATTGCTACACTAAATAGCTGGGGTAGAGGGGTTTGTCAGGGGATTGCCAAGATGATTCCAGTACATCTCGTAGAGTACATGAATGTATGCACCATATTCTATGGCAATAAATCCTAACCCTAACCCTTTTACTCAAAACCACAAATGTCAACCTTGCGGTGGCACTAGGGAGGGAGTCAGGGGATCCCAATGTCATCGCCTGAGCACTTTATAAAAGTTCCACAAAAATTACAACTCATCAAATAATTGTTGAGATATTTCCATCTGGACCAAAGTGTTGAACCAACGAAGCAACACAATGCGACTGCCATCTCTTTGTGATGTCTGTATCAGCTAGCTTTACTAAAAAAAACACCAGCTTTTAAAAATAAAAATAAAAGAAGGAAAGACGGGGATAATCAGAGGCACACAAGCAGAAAAGACAGTTACAGATGATTTAAAGCAGCTCTGAATGCTGTCAAGAAACGGTCCAAGAGAACACAAGACCCCAGATGTGGAGGTAGACAAGGAGACTGCAGAAGGGGGCAACACTATCGGAGAACTCCACTCGATTAACTTCGACTGGAGGCCCACTGACTGATGCTAATGACTGCTTTTCAGGAGAACGGGCAGGCTGCTATTGACGTGCAGGTGCAGAGCCAGACTGCTTTGACTCCGATTTTTTAAATTACCTTTCACTGGGTAATTTAAGTATTAGTTACGCAAGAGCAAGTACATGGTACTTTCTTATTTGTTTGGTTTCAAGCCTTGAACATACCTTATCTAGTAAGTGACTTGGAGGAAAAGTTTTGGGCCAATTAATTAAACCAGTCGAGACAAAATCCCTTCCTTTTGAATCTCCGATGGCTATTGTCCATGCAGATCCAGCACTGAGGGGCCATTCTAGATTATGGATGGTTCGAGGTTAGCATATCTAAAATATCAATTTCAAGGTGTGTGGCTCTGCCTGATGACAGCTGGAATCATTCCCGCACAGAAATGGATTACTAATGGAGGACTCATCTGCTGTTCTCGAATACTTCCATTATACATGCTATTGTCACTAACGGTTAAAGCTTGATTACATCATTTAGCAAGCAGAAAGGTTTGAAACATAAATGATAGAAAGCAGTACGTCCTTGATTAACCAGGATGGTTGACTTGCATTTACAGAAAAGCGCTACAGCTCACCTTGAGCGTCTAAAGCCGGCTAGCCCTGAGTGGGAGGCCTCGTCGATGAGCGGTTTGACGATACGCTCCATCATGTCCGTCAGCACAGTGAAGGTGGGCACCACAATGAAGTCTATGAACCCTGGTGACAAACATATAAACATCAGGTTATAATGTCAGTTTACACATACCAACATTCTTTCTTTGCGTGTTTGAAATGTTCAATGCAGACTGATCCGAAAAGAAGCCCAAATCATTGCAACACCGTCATTTATGCAATTACGCAATTAACATCGGAAAAATAAGTTAACAGGTATTTCCAGAATGTTCACCAAATAAAACGTCTAATAAATAGTAATGCAATTAAGTCTACTGTATGTGCTAACACGGTCACCAAGTACTTATATTAGCTATTGTCCTTCATTCTAATGGTTTGGTTTACTCACTAAAAGCTCTCAAAACAGCACAGACAATGCACACCTGAAAAGCTTTCAGCTGATAGAAATGTTGATATGCTATCTCAGTTCCTTTTAATTCTAAGCTATCATCACAGATTTCAAAAGAAAGGTACATAATTTATATAACACACTACTCATGTGCCTTTGTTTACATTGAAACTGTAATGTTTTTCCTTTCCATACTGGCTGCAATGTTAATGTGAGAGATGGGGGACAAAATGCATGGCCTTGTTAAAGTGTAAAAGTGCAACCTTAACGAGTGCATGTATGTGTTAAAGAAGAATAAAGCCATCCATTAGGATTCACAAGCAACAAGCGAGGGATTTGTTTCCCTTAATTTGACCTGTCAGGCAACACGGTGGACGTTGTTAGGGCTTTATTACAACATAGGAGGAAAAATAGAGTCACTGCTCAGGGCTAGTATCACCGCTGCATGTTTTACAGGTTAAAAAGTATGAATGTATATGAAAAAAAATTGAAAGTATATAAATACAGGAAATAATATGAATGCTTATAAATACAGTAAAACGTTTATATTTGGGTGCTATAAATACTGAAATAAGGTCTCCTTTATTCAAATAAACATATGCTTACGGAGAACTTGTACTGGGGAAGGGGCCACTCACCTATCTGGGACTGTGCAACCATGGTCGATTTTCGGTCGCACAGCGGAGAGAACGGCAGACCGAGCTCCGCTTCTTTGTCCCCCTGTAAAATACAGCAGCGGCATCCTCATTCAAAATCATTCTCAGATTTTCTATATGGGCACTCACACGCACACACGCACACACACAACCACTATCTTCTATCAACAGGCTATGAATGTATTTGCCCCCAGAAATGTGTTTCATTTTCTCTTCTGATTTGTCACAAACATATGAGCTGTGGAGTCAGGAGGCAGTGTTGTTTGGACAACCTATTTACAGGCAATTCATTTCACATTGCGAGATATTACAGGCCTTGTGAAAGCAGCCACAATAACAATAGCACTGATAATGAGAACAATGTGGATTAATAACAGAAGAGATGAAAGCATTGTGGCACCAGTTAAACGTCTGTCCCTCTTGTTGACATTTACAAAAACACAATTCATTTATAATGGACAAATGCATTGTTTCAATCGAAGAAGTAATGTTCTACATTTGAATCTGACAAGGCACTTTGTCATGGCATCATTTTAACAATGCCTTAGATGAATTAAACTAAGATTATTGAGATATGGAGTCACTAACTGAATGTGACTGCATATCTCAATAATGTGAAGTGCTTTGAGGCACCACATTAAAACAATCACTCATTTATCTCATTGTTATTTTATTCTTGGTGTGACACTGCAACTGTGTGAAAGAAACATTCACTAAATTGGAGATATAAAAAGGCTTTTGTTGACATCCAGCCTGACGAGCAGTGCTATATTAAACACCGTCAACAAAGGATCCGCAAAAGGCAATGTTAGTTTCCTATTTTCGAGGGAAGAAGAATCAAGCCCCCCTTCAAATCTAGTGTTTCATGTTTTGGCAATTCCAGAAAAAATCAGAGGAGATCAGCTCCTAGCAGAACCCCCAGCCGGTCCAATAGAGCTCTTATTTTCACAGAGAATGAAAGCACTGGTGTAATTTAAAAGGTCAACAGTGAACCCTTTCGATGTCAGATTCTCCAGCCACTCCTGGCAGTGAGTGGAAGAAATTTGAGCATCTAAAACTCCATATGTTGTGGAAGACCATGTGACACAATCTAAAGCGCAAGAACAGCTGCTATATGCTGTTAAATTGTTTGCAATAACATCAATGAAGTCTGAATTTCATTTACGCATGCTTGTTTAATGGCATCATTTACTGGGACGGTCAAATTGAGTGGCGCCATCATTCTTTTTTTTTTGCCTGTACTTTTCCTGCCAAAACAATGTTTCAGGTGGAGGTTTTTTTTCACTGTATAATGCAATTATATTGCATTATACTATGAAAGTGATTGTAATATTAAGTTTTCTCCATCGACATAAAGGTTTGGAAGCTTTAAAGTCCTGTCAGGTGCACCCACTCACCTGTCTGAAGAACTCCTCCAGTAGGGAGGTGGTCCAGCGGTGGTGGAGGTCATAACCTTTGGCCGGGTGGCTGATGTCTGCTGTGTGCAGCAGCAGGGACAGGGCTTTGGGCTTGTCAATGCTGCAAAAGAGAGAAGACATACCATTTTACAAAACAATATTGGAGCCCGCCAAAGAGTATGATTTGTTGTGTTGTTTGCTTAGATAGCTCTGTAAACTGGCTTTTTCCTTTGAAGTGAAACCCATTTTAAAGCATTGATTTTCTACGGAAAATGATGAGAAAGTGAAAGTAACAGTGTAAACAAATCTGCAGAAAAATACATCTGTAAGACAGACACACATTCCAGACCAATCTGCAAAAAGGTAATTGGAGAAAAACAACGCGGAGAAGGATAAAGAACATTTTCAAGGCCCTGAGACAGTAGAAAACAAAGTGAAAAAAAAAACCTTTGAGAGCGATCACTTCACAGTTAGTACTATAAGGGAAAACTATCAAAATCTGTGGGCCATTGTTCTAAAATAAATGTTCACACAAAGAATTTGAACTGAATAAAATTACTAAGACATTAGAAGGAAGGAGTGGGGAAGGAACTGCTGATGAAAATGTTGCTGGATATCAAATTAAGTGCAAAAAAAATGTAGTGCATAACCACAGATTAAGCATAGACTCTGAATTGCTGGAGGTAAAGATGCATAGATGTCAGATGTGCAAAACCAATGTTATTGTAATATCTGACTGCAGCAGGGTGTAGGAGTCTGCATGTCAAGAATACTTTCTAAAAAACCTTCTTGATAATTTTTGACCAAACACCAACACAAATAAAACAGTGTTTATGTCAGGGACTATTTTCAGTGGTGGATTAATACAGATTAGTGAGAGCAGTAGGTGTGTTTGCGACAGCAGGACGGGCTGAGTGCGTTCAACTCAAAATGAACTACAGAGTTTGGGTTAACGGTAATAAAGATACATTTTTTGGCGTTTTTTCTTTGGACTGTCTTTGGAGAGACAGAGTATAAATGGGGCAGAGAGGGGAGGACGTGCAGAGAATGTCTACTGCGAAGAGGACTGAGCCTCTAGGGGGACGCTCTAACCACTACACCACGATCGCCCCCCCCCCCCCCCCCCCCTCCCCCAGTACAACATTTTTGATCACTGATGTGTTTTTAATAGCTTTTGGGCAACAATGCACCACTATGGCACAGAAGGCAATACTTCTTATTGTATTATTGTGATAAATTCATCTGTGTTGAGATGGCACTGATTTAACCGTCAAACATGGTGACAAAACATTTCTTTACTAAAACTCATTAAACTTATGTTAAAATATAGACAGACATATCAGCCTGAGCATAAATACACACATGCACTGCCACGTAAACACAGAGAAAACACCCCCACTCAAAAAGGGAAAATCCCCCCCTTACATCAAACTGCCTCCATGGGGCTAATCGATTTTCTACACCGGAACACAGTGTGAAGATGCCATCTCCTCACCTCATCAGACATCAGTGGTGTCTGAGATATCACCTGATAACCATATCAAAATATCCTGTTTAATGGACTGAAGCATGAATGGACAGAGAGATATGGTCAATAGGCAGGCAAATGAAAACACACACGCACACGCACACACACACACACCCCACCACCACCACCACCACCACCACAAGGTTAAACAGAGGTGAGAACGACTCGCTCAAATTTCCCCTCATTCCATTTGCGGTAGATTGGGTCTTAAAGTGCACTCTAAGCAGGCCTGGAGCACACTGGTTTGAATTACTTCACATTAGAGTCTGCTCAGCAATACAGCTTCCTGCGGACTGAACGCTCTCATTTATGTGCTTGTGTGAGTGTGCCCTATACTGTAGCTTGATGATTGCTTTCCAGCTGGCACGCTTTGAGGAATATTCACAAATATAAGACGCATAATTATTGTTGATTTCTACATCTATTCGATGGAAGCTGCTTATCTCCATATCACAGGGCTTCTCCGAGCGCTTTTCCTAGTCGTGACGGATGGTGTGCTGAGCGTTTATCAAGGTGAAAGGAGGAACCTGAAGGGCAACGACTTTCTAACCGCCGTCTCTTGTCAGTGTTGGAGGCACATCAGCAGCAATGACTCATCACTTCACATGATAGTTAGCTGTTTTATTTCTGTTCCCTAAGGACAGCTCAGTGTCGAGCTGTTGCAACTCTTAGGGAGGTGCTGTGCTCAAAATGTGTGAACAAAGAACTTCTGGCTTTACTGCAGCAAAGAAATACATGTATTTGACTGTGACATATTGGTTCCCTGTTGAAAATAGACCATGTCTACTTCGAGGTCAACACGGCTTTGACTTGCTGATTTGAGAATAAATGTAGTCCTTTTTTTTCTATAATTTTCATTTTGCAATTCGTTTGGAGGTCAGCTGTACAAAGTGAGACTCTCGAGGGACCGTGGCAACATGAGTGGTAAAGGTTGCTTGATATACGGTGCCAGAGAGGAAGGCTTCAGTAGGATATTAATCAAAGAGGGAGCGCATAACAAAATAAAACAGCTCATAGCAAAGAAAAAACCTTGTTCAACAATATGCCACATTTGTTTTATTTTCATCTCCATTGAACACCACAACACAAAAAAAAATCAATGTCAAGAGAGAACAAACTGAAAGAATTGCAGTGATCAGACATTGATCAAACCAGTACCAAAATGCATCTGTAAAACCTTTTAAAGAAACTATCCTATCAAACCCACCCCTGCAGTCAACAAGCACACAGCTTAGTTGCTAGCAGCTACGCTAGCTTGGCAACTTCCTATGGCCCGTGTGCCTTTGGCTTTCTCTACAACAAAATGAAAGATGTGCCAACTACTAGTAGGCCTGTAAGTGCTTTGGAAGTATTTTGTAACTGCTATATATGTTGCAGAATTAAAGCAGCAATGACAGCATTGCACAGATTGTGGAAAATGTTTTCTGGCTGGTCATCTGAACTGTAGCAGCAGCCCACAGTGTGCCAGCCAGCCGACCTGCCAGCAATATTTCTACCTCCGGCTGTTTGTCAATGCAGCGTGCAAAATAAAGGTCCCAATGCCAAGCCTGGTGTGACTGCACCATGACTCTGCTGCAGACTTCCAGCTGCAGAGAACACACACTCTTCTGTGTTTGTGACTGAGATGGCCTGTGGTGATAAACTGATGTCAACCTTCACTATTTAATGCATGTCGATTTGGCAACAAAATACTCTACAATATAAATTTCATGTTTTTCAAATAACCTGAGTAAACAACACCTGAAAAACATATACCGCTCCTTGTTTGTTTCCGAATGGTCTGTCTGATCTGAACATTGATGTTCCAGCCTTCGGGGCCAGGATTAATTGGCTTGGGAGCAGCTGGTGGTTTGTAAATAAATAGGGCTTGATCGCAGGGTTAATGACCATTTAAATTGGTGGGGTGAGGGCAGGCAGTGTAAACAGTAGCGGCTCACCCCTCTGGTTGTTGCAGGAAGTTCTTCATGGCCTTGACCTGCTGGAAGTGGCAGGACATATCCGTGGCCAGCACCATCTCCACCACCAGAGCCCGCAGCTCCCTGGGTGAAAGCAAAAAGAGAGGGGAAAGCATGGGCCACATGCTGTATAATGAACTGTCAAACTGGCATGAAATGACGTCAGCCAACACGTTTTTTTGAAAGCTATTTATAAAAAATCTGCTTTGACAAGTCCAAGCTCGTACCGTTGAGAAAACCGGCTTGTGGCTGTCTCCTTTAATGTATTATCACACACAACAGTTCCGTTTAATGAGCACAGGTTTTAACCTTGAGAAATAAGCATTGAGGTTAAAGTTTGGTGCACTGGGGTTTTGGAAAAGGTAGTATGTATGATGGGAAACTGTTCCGCTTGACCTGCATGGTTTCCACCCGTCATGTCTGCCTCTCTCTGGATTTTTACATTTCCCTTTGCCGTCACTCAGTTGTTCCAGCGCTCTGGTCTCACCCTCTCTTATTGCCTGTCTTAAGTACATATAGTCTTAAGTATACGTCTAACTGACCTCCAGTCATCCTTGGAGAGGTTGTAGAGGATGTTCATCTCATCGTCGTCCTGCAGTAGGCGATAAGCTGCGCTGACGTGGTGACTCTCCAGCACTGAGCGGTCGTTGTACAGGATAGCTGTGTCTGACCTGTCAAAGAAAAAAACAATCATCAAGGACAGCTTAAAGAGAAAAACCGGACCCTTAGATGTTGCTACTCCATCAATGTATAAGGACAATTAGTCATTTAATTGTGAATGGACAGATATCAGTCACTGTAGAGGTTATACATTTGTTATGTTTTTTTTTGTAGCATGCTTAAACCAACTGGACAGAGCGCTCCATAAACTGGGTTTGTTATTGAAAGTGTTTTGTATATTAACATTAATAGTGTTTGGTTCAGTGAGTGTGAAGCTGTGGAATTGGTTTGAAAAGTAAGACATGAAATAAGCTGGCGAGGTTCCATCTCTTGCATTTTTCATGTACAGAAAAGTATAATTTTTCAACATTATTTATTATTTATTTCAGAGAATTGGACTTCTTGATGAACGGCTGTGGAAAATGGACTCGTCACATTTTTGAGTATATGAAAGTAAGGACACCGTTAAGAAATGATGAAGGGGTATGCAGAGTTGACAGCGCTCGTTGACAAAATGAGTAACTTTCTTAATCATAGTCGTACCAAAAGGTTTTTGTGGCTGTGTGTTTTAATCAGAAGTTCTCAAGGGCATGGAGTTAGTTTGTGGTTCATTTGAAGTCCCTTCCTGCCCCAGCGTTATTACTGCACTGCCGGGGATTTTCTGTGTGAATGTTAAGCCCCCTTTGCTGCAAATGAAAACATTGATCGGTGGTGAGGCAGTGCCATGCGGTTTTTGAATTTTATGATCCATTACCTTGTCTGGATGTGGAAGTTGTTTGTGGTCCCCGTGTGCTCGTAGTCGTGCACTGCCGCCGCGAAGATCATGGCAAAGATCTCCAGCTCAGTCAACCAGTGCTGGAAAAGAGAATGAAGAGGAGGATAAGAAATAGGAGGAAGAGGGGGTTGGGTGGGTGTGCAGATAAGGAGAAGTATACAGAATAGGGGCAAGGTGTAGAAGCGTCGAAGCAACAAGGTGGAAAAAAGCAGACATCGACAGGGGAAAAAAAGGTAAGTGAAGAATACAGGTTGAAAGAAAGGAGATAATTTAGAAAGGATTAATGAGAAGCCGGTGAACGGAAAAAAGGGAAGAATGCAGGGAACGGTTCATCACGGCATAAGTGTGTAGAGGAGAAAAGGGATATAAAGGATGAGAGTTATTTGGTGCAAGGAATACATTGCCGTCAGGGATGAGAGGAAACAAATGGGAAGGAGAAGATGGAAGGAAAGGCCAGCAAACCAAAAAAAGGCAAAACTTTGGCTAAGACAAGCATTATTGAGATTCACATTTTAAACTGCCACTAAAACACTGATCGTTCACCCTTCCTTTCAGACAGTGCCTCACTGTAGTTTGTCACCAAGTACAAATCAAAAAGTCATCATCAATTTCATTCTGTCACAAGATCAGAATACACCCCATGCTTTACTTAAAGGCCTACTTCACCGGTTTGAATATGAAGGTGTAAAAAAATTAAAATCGGTTCATCCTAGTCTGAGAAAAGGCAGAAAGAGTGTTTTTTTTAACCCTATATTTCTCTTTCTCGTGACATCACAGAAAGAGAAATATAGGGTTAAAAAAAAACTTACTTTGTAAATATTACTGTGATGTCTTTTACTGTGACATCACAGTAATATTTACAAAGTACGTTTTTTTAACCCTATATTTCTCTTTCTCGTGACATCACAACTTACTTTGTAAATATTACTGTGATGTCTTTTACTGTGACATCACAGTAATATTTACAAAGTACGTTTTTTTAATCCTATATTTCTCTTTCTGTGATGTCACGAGAAAGAGAAATATAGGGTTAAAAAAAACACTCTTTCTGCCTTTTCTCAGGCTAGGATGAACCGATTTAAATTTTTTTTGCACATTTATACTACATAGGATCTCAGAATTCAATACACCTTCATATTCAAACCGGTGAAGTAGGTCTTTAAGTCGAGTTGAAACTAGGGCTGTCAAATTAACGCGTTAATTTCGATTAATTAATCACAGAAAAATTAACGCGATTAAAAAAATTAACGCAGATTAATCGCACTTCTATAATGCCCTTTGACCCGGTGCAAAAGTGGTGCGTAGCTGTACCGAGCTGCACCTGAAGCAGACAGCCCGCGCGGGTGAAAGGGAGAAAAGTAAAGAGAGAAACAGGGGGCCGAGGGCTCTATAGACGGTTTAATAAGCATGAAGGTAGGAAGACATCTTACTTTATTCTCCGCAGCCAGTGTCTGTGCATTATTGATTTAGTGGGTGCAACAATGTAGGCTAGGTTCAAAACAGTATCTCTCAATCTTTCTCCCCATGTCTCAATTTTGTTTGCTAGCTGTCTCGTCGTCTGCGTAAACGTGTGTGTGTGTGTGTGTGTGTGTGTGTGTGTCTCTCAATATTTTTGCCTATGAGTACGACGATGCTGAATGAATCGGCATAAGCATAGACAGAAGTTACGAGAGACGGAGAGAGAGAGAGAGAGAGAGAGAGAGAGAGAGAGAGAGAGAGAGAGAGAGACTAGCAGGCTATACAGCTGTTTATAAACAGGTATAAAAGTGTCATAAAAGTGTGCGATTAATTTAGATTAATTCATCACAGAGCCTGTAATTAATTAGATTAATTTTTTTAATCGCTTGACAGCCCTAGTTGAAACCCTTTCGAGTACGATTCGTGACTAAAACAAAAAGGAAAGGATAAAGCAAAAGTAGCAGCAAGTCTTAAAGGAATAGCTCCACTGTTATTTTCCCTGCTGAAAGCTGAATAGTGGATTACACAAACAAACAAGCTATAAAGTGTTAGTTAGCAAGATTTAGAGGTGCTCGCAAGGCACCCAGACCCCAGTCAGTATGCTAACTAAGCTAAGCTTATTGTCTGCTGGTGGTAGCTTCATATTTCCTGTGATGACTAGTGTTCATTTTGTCCGCTGTTTTTAGATATAGTCTTAGTCCTGAGATCGAAAGTCCAGATCACTTGTAGTCATCCTCATCCCTGGTATGTTAAGTTGACACAAACTCTGTACATCTCAGTCATCAAAAGATAAGCTGACAAAAATGTTGTGGACATTTTGGTTTAGTATTAGTCAGGAATGAGCATTTTAATCAAACTTCGGATAACTGCTTATATTCTAATCAAGCCCAACATACAATGTTGTGTTTTGATGGAGCAATTTAAAATTCACAACACCTGATTATAAAATGCTTATAGCAAACATAATGTATTAAATATTATTCATACAGCCCCATTATACAGCAAGCTTTATGCTTGAGAACTGTTGGTGCTGTGCTGCCGGTGTGCAAAGTAACCAGGAAGAGGATTCAGGTATTCAATATGAAGGAAAATAAATCTTCAGCCATCAGATGACAAGAATGAGATTTATATTAGTTGATGTTTGAAAGAAACAGATTCATGATATTCCATTATAGTTTATGCATGTGTGTGCTTGTATTTATGGAAGTTCATGTTTTATGTGTGAGTGTATTAAGTATTCACACTCTGAGATGTGCATGTCACGTACGCAGAGTGGGGATTTAGCTCAGGAAGCCCAGTCGATATTGGTGACTAATCAACAGTGGGGGATGGGGAAGTCATTAAGAACAGGGAGGGTGGGGGCAAGATGGTTGATCTATCCCTCAGTACATTTCCTCACGGGGCCGGCTTTATGAATGACCTGTTGATTGTTGATTTAATGGAGTCTGGAGGGCCTTCAAAATGATAGATGCTGTTCTCCTGCTCTCCCAGGAGACAGTGTTTCCAGCTGTAATGTGCTTTGCTCTGCAAGGCCCTGCCCAAAGAAACGCACCGTGTCGACAGCTGTCGCAGCCACCTTATTAAGGTGATTAAATAAAAACACTGGAAGCGGGGGTGGCCGGCTGGTTGGCCGTTTGGGGACTTTGAACTCTGCAGATTATTTTGAATGAATACAGCATCAGAAATGCCTCAAACACAATATGAAGGAGTGGAATTTAGGTCACCAGATGGAAAAAGAACAACAGCAAAAGAAACATGAAATTTGAAAGATAATGAAGCAAATGCATGAGGCAAAAAGACAGAACACATGTTTCCTTAAATGTTGAGACAATAACTATTAATAGATGTCACATTTCAACCAATTCTCTAAGAAATGTGAGATTCTTTAACATGCACCAAGCATGATTTAGATTCAGGAGTGATTTTCATCTAGAGTCTAATTTTGAATTTTTCACAAAATAATGGCTTTTGGATTCTCCCAAAAAAAAAAGCAAGATTTAATGGCTGCATTTCAGGCAAAACTGCACTTATAGGCTGGCATACGGCAGCTGACAGAGATGTTATGAATAAAGTGCTTTGATTTCACAGATTGAACCAAACCGACGCCTCTATGTTGAAATGGTCTATGCAGGGAGGCTTTTTAACAGGTTGGTGTGTGCAGTCGAATCCTACTCACCACCATGCCAGTCTTGAGGAGCAAGTAGTGTACAGTCTGGGTGACATCGGCGGCATGCATCAGGTTGTGGTAAGGGTTTTTGTGTTTGCTGTATCCTACTTCCAGGGCCTCCACAAACGACACCACCGCAGAGATGGGGATCTGTCGGGCAGTAATAACAGCAGCAAATGACTGTGGGCTTACAAAACGCTTCAGACAGAAAGAAACTCCTTAATGCTATTTGGCTGATTTTAAATTATGGGCGCATACAATTTCAATGCGTGTTAAAGTCTCCATCAGCTATTGAAATTGATGTCATGAAACCACGGATCATGAATCATTGAGGCTACTGCTGACTTCCATTACATATTCATGTCGTCTTCATTGCCCTTGTCATTAACTCTCAGACGCTGTCACTTCAAGTGGAATGTCCTCGGATAGAAGTTGAGCTCGAAAACAGCGTCAGATGAAATTAAGTATGTACAACCCCCACCACCCCCTTATGATATGGCTATTGTGGAAATACAGCAACACGATCTATCAATTAGGCGACAGAGAAGTGGGTTTGCTCACTCCCATCAAATCAGGCATGGAGAAGGGGGAACACTGAAGGTTATAAGGATCTGTGCAGAATATTCTAAGTGTTGTCCTTGTTTTGAGGACAAAAAACTAAATGTATAGCAGTAACCTTATTTCTTTGCAGCTTTACCTTGAAACGGTTAATGAGGTCGTATCTCGTGAGCAGCTCGTAGAATATGAACTTAAGTGCATGTTCCCCGCTGGCCTCATTTAGAGCGAACACGTCAAACGACCACTTGTCAACATGCTGTAGGGGGGAAGAACATGTTGAAATAATTACACACTTCTCCTCAAACTCTCATCTTCTCCAATTAAAAGGAAAACTTCCAAAACAAAGAAAAAAGTTTCCATTTATGTAAACAACAGAGGGAATGTTGTCTTGGTTTTGGCATATTGTTGTTTCATATCTGTGTATTTTTGTTTAGATGTGAGTGTGTGTGTGTGTGTGTGTGTGTGTGCACATGATAATACCTTAAGCACAGATATGACAGACGGGGGGTAGCTGAGTCCCACCATATTGGAGGTACGTCGGTACATCCTGTTTTGAGGAGATAAAAAACATCAAATGAAGCGCACCACTGAGTGTAAACACCAGAGGTTAGCAGGCAGGCCCCAAACCCCAGCCTGGAAGGTTCCCCGCCAACACTCACTATGAGCCTTCAAATCAACACAACTCAGTATGGAACTGTGCTGAAAAGGTCAAGGTGAGAAAAAGGCAATAACACCTGCAAGTCTAGTTTCTTTTCGCCATACAAAATGTTAACGGAATTGCCAAATATGATACATTAACAAGACAAGCCTTGCCTCCATGACATTGGAAGGAAGTAAAGTTGGTGTACAATGCTCAATATCTCCAAAACCAGGGATCCAGGAATACAACAAAGTATGTCATTATTTGGTAGATGTTTTATAATAACTGCCTTCCACTAACACAACTAAACATCAAGTTGGCTATTTCATCAGAATAAGCCTTCTCTGTGAATTTAAAATGGTGGACACCTCACGTCACTGAACCGGACCGCACTGTTCCACCTTTAATCCTCCCTTTCCCATTTGTCCTTCATTGTAACTATCTGATAACAGACTGCTCTGTAAAAAAAACAGATTAAGCAAGATTATAGCTTACATGTTTGAGGCTTATTGATTTGAACAAATGCATGTTGCATGTTAGTGTGTGATAAAGCGCAGCCTTGTAGATCAAGGCTGTTTGCAACTCTCTGAGTGGTTGTGCTTAGCCAGGCTTGACAAGGCTGCAATGACGTATGGATCTACACAGGATGCACACGTATTTTAAACAGACTACAAGGACCCACTTGAGGTGCTTAAGAGATTTCTATTGGTGTGAACTTGTGTCCACTTTCTGAGCTTTCTCTAGCTTTAATTTTTGAGGAATACATTCAACAATGCATTAACAAATCGACAATCTCATCTGAATTTACCCCATGTCACTCCCTTCACGTAATAAATGCTACCTATGAAACACATCCCTCGATCAATTACTCTAGAGTTAGCATACATTGAGAATTTTAGCATTTTTGAAATGTAACATATTGCATTCTGAGTATGTTGGCAGACTTTAAGCATTTATTTCACTGAACACTTTTGATCTTTTTCACTCTGCATAATTGTACAGCTCCTCCATTTTTTATAGACATTTGCACATGCAGTACTTATCTCTTATAACGGGGGTCACTAACAGGCGGACCGCGGTCCGGGTCCGGACCCAGACGCCGTCCTATACGGACCCGGACCTGTAGTCAATCAATTATTTAAGTATTTAAAATTTTGACGGGGCGCTTCTATTTTGACCGGCGCAGCTTTTCTAGACTTTACGGTACTGGTTTAGCGAATCAGGAAATGCATTCGAGTTAAGCCATCACGCCTCCTGCTACTCAGGCAGCCAATCGAATCTGTGGATTCCCGGCTCAGGCAAAGAGACAGTGAGCTATCATGCGAGAGATGACAGAGAGAAGTGCAAGAATTACGAGAATTTCAGCGAAATAAATCAGATTAGAGTGAGAAAGACAGCGGGAGGAGAGTGAGAGACAGCTTTCTCTCTCGCTCGCCCGCTCGCTCACCGGCTCCGTGTGTCGCGAGCGAGTTAACGAGCGATCAACAGCTGAGTTTTTTCCTATTATTTACTATCTATGGTTTTTTCCCCTTTTGTAAGACTGGTGAAAACCGGTCAAGGTGCAATCATGTGGATTCTCTATTACTCTGATGTAGACCTATGTGTGAATGACACAGACATAAGATTGACATAATCACCAATCGCCAGCAGCACTGCATATACTGCCCACAACAGCAACAGGAAAAACATTATTTTTTTAATTTTTTTTGTATGTAGTTTCAATTATCTACATTTTAAGTTTTACATATTCTTAGTAATGGCAGAATTTATAAATACAGGTTAATTTTTTAGCAAGATATTTGGCTAGTAGCTACACTAACATTAGCGAAAGCTAGTGGTCATTTGTCCCTCAGTCCAGTTGTTAAGCATCTGGCTGCTAGCAAGCAAGTTATGTTGTTTTGTTAATTTTTCCATTCATCTTAACTATATTAAATGTTGACCTTTTCTTTTATTATTTTCCCCAGAATGCACCAGAATGCTCCGATTACATTCTAAAAACACAAAAAAAACTGCTAGGGGGGAAACCCCCAGACCCCCCTACAGGGGTTTAGTTTCTGACATGTCACTTTTTCAGAGCTTTTCAAAATTGCAAAATAAAAATCCAGTATTAGACAAAGTGGGAGATTACTATGTTAAACAAACATAGTAGGTATAGTGAAGTTTAGAAATTATACATTCAAATATTTCTCAAATTGCATAATTCATTTTTTTGCACCCCTTCTAATCTCAGATGCACCCCGAGTCATTATGTTCTGCAACACTGAAGTTGCTGCTATACTTTATTTAATTTTTCAAAAATGAATTATATATTTTATCTTTATTTTAAGATTATTATTATATTTATTTTCACCATTTTATTTTCAAATGCAGCCCTTCTCTATGAAGAGATTAGTTTCAGTTGAGTCAGTTGAACCTCCTTAAATAATACATATATCTTCAGTATTATATATCTATAATTATTTAAAAGTGAGAATAAATATTGTTGAAATGTTTTTGAATTGTTCTTCCTATATTGATCTGACAGTCAGTTGTTGATTACATGCAGACGTTGATACAACTACTAGCTACTTCACTATATATCACACTGAATCATAACGCAAGTTAGACATTATGATGTTCCGGACCTTTGCTTGAGGACATTTTTTCGAACTGGACCTATTTGAATTTTAGTTGAATACCCCTGTCTTATAAGATGCCTTTTACTTACTTACTGTATATAACAACCAAGAGTCAAAAATATTCACTTTAGCAGCAAATCTTCTAAAAAGAGAACCTAGAAACACAATATATTTGGCTTGTACGAAAAGGACTAAAAATGCTAATCAAAATATAATCTTAAAATTTTTGGAGGGCTAAAACCAACTGATTGAAGTTCAGAAAAAAAAGATTAAACAACCCTCTGCACGGCTCCAATAATGCCAACAATAGCGTTTTTGAGGCACGGCCAAACTGAACCTTTTTTTTTATAGCTTTGCTCTATGTCGCTCTGGGCTGCACTTGTTCTGGTCGACCAGTGATAGAAAGAACTAAAGAAGGTGAAGGGGAGGATTCTGTTTGAATTATTTAGCATCAGTGTTGACTTGCTGGTGTGTGAACTTGGCTGTTTGCTTGTGCATTACACACACACACACAGACGCTTACCTCTCCACAAAAATGCCGGCCTGGACGGCGTGGACAATGCTGCGGAAGCGAGGCTTTTCTTCATTGCGTCGCAGCATAAGGCCCATCTGGCGGGTGAAGGTGGAAGCCAGCCAATCACGCACCTCCGAGGGCACCGACTCTGACTGGATGTCACTGAGCTCATCCTCTGTGTCCACCAAACGTCTGTGAGAAGGGGGAATGGAGGGAGGGAGAGATTGAAGGTCAAATATGGACACACATGGGAAAGAAACAGAGTAAGGCATAAACAGACAGATGCAGAGACTAAAGGCTTACATTATTTATTATTTATCTCCGCTCTACTTTCACAGGGGATCAAATCAAACTTAAATCCCAGTGCTGTCCATCAAATAACACCTTATGTAAGACCAAACATCCCAGACCTCTTTGAAACAACCATGATGGGAGTATTCCAATCCAATTGTGTGCTATAAATCTCTGTAGCTACCCTGTCGGGTTGACATGTACATAGGATCAAGAATAAAGCCTGTGGCTATCCACCCCTATACAGAATACACGAGAAAGCATTCGCAACTGGCTGATAATCACGATGCTATATGGACTCTGCAATGGAGAGTTCATCATCCTGGAGTGGTCTTGCCTTTGCCGGCCCTAATCTGGTGGGATCTAGATGCCCATGATGGTTTTACATAATTCCATAAGCCTGCTCATATCTGGAATTGTGGGCCAGCATTCAACAATTGACACACAATGCACTACACTCCCTAACCTAAAAGGTGCTACGAGCCAAGGGATATCTTATTTTTCCTCTGATGTTCATAAATGACATGTAACAGCAAACTTTTGCCATGGGTACGCTCACACAGGAACAAAGGCTGGTGTAGTAAAAACAGTACCGCTTAAAGCAAGCAGTAACTATAGCTGTGAAATAAATGCGGTGGAGTAAAAAGTACTAGAGTAAAAGTACAATATTTCCTTCTGAAATGTAGTGGTAAGTATAGTTAGGTAGTAAGTACTTGTATGTAAGAACCATTAGTTAGCATAGGGTTAGCACCAACACACAAGTGATACAATAAGTTAATCATAATTTATCATTACAGGACAGGTCAATTGCCATTCTAATAAAAATCATCTATTTTCCAAAGTCTGTACTTTTTACAGTGATGCACAGTTGTTCACAGTAAACAAACCATGTTTTCCACTGTTTTCTTACCTCGTCTCCTCGATGTAAACAGATTCTAGCACTGACGCTGCATACTCCAGGTTTTTCTTGAGGTCGGTGAGGGAAGCCTCTCCTCTCTCCAGTTGCTTCACCAGACATCTTAATCTAAAACAGAGATTCAACAGTCATTTAGTAAATGAGATTACTGCCCTGCCATGTTGACATGAAGAATTAAACGCAACTGATATTGGATTATTCTAGGCTGTGTCACTGCTGCACTAGGTTACATTTATTTTTGTTCCTTGTGTTCTGTCTATAACACAGTAGTGGGACAGCAGTAGAGAATAAACAAGATACACTTTGACTAATATTCTGCAATATAATTGTGGTCTAATTGTCCATCCACATGAAAATGAAAAAAAAAACTGACCAACAGAAAAATCTGATAAAAAATTGTAATTTTTTTACTTTAAATACATGCATATGAAATATAGTATCACTTGGATCCTTTAGTCCATATGATGAAGTCTCTGTCTCCCTCTTTCAAAATAATGTCTTGAATGTCAAATGTTTATTATCCAGTAGAACCGTTCTCATTAGAGACATTCTGATTTGTTAACACCAGTGTAATTAATAACATCATTAAGGGCTGCATTCCAGCTACATGTGTCTCTAGTGTTGGTTGTGCACGCTGTGTCACTACCGGGACTCATAATTGAAACGAAGCCATCGTTAACGATATTAGTTCCACCTGTGCTTTACCTGCTACCACATGTCAAAATGTCTTCCGTTTCAAGGTCGTGGATCTTGGATATTTGTAGACACTGCTTGGACTAATTTGCATGTGTTGGTGCTATTTAGAATTATAATGGCTTCATAATTCTGCAGTTCTATGTGCTCCTATCCTTTGACACCATCAAATCAAAACTCCATTTAATTCGATTGCCTGCACACCTGTGTCGGTGTCACTCGTTTTGCCCTTGACTGGTTCAGATTCTATTTATGTTATGTTTGAGCACTCCAACTTTAATTCAGAATGACATGTAAGTGCTTTATGAAGTCATAATAGCTTGCTAGTGAAATAAATATGTAAGCAATTGCCGGCCCCAGTCCTATATGTGACAGTTTACACAATTTTTCTTTACTAATAATTACCACATACACCAGTTGGGTATGTACTGTAAGTTGTATATGTTCAGTTAACTGAGTGAACATGGCAGTATAATACTGTAAGTAAAATTTCCAACATACAAAATTAGTCATCTTTAGTATGATCAAACCATCCCCTCTGTATTAAATTGTTCAGTACGATTTCCCTTATAGCTATATATATGGTATACTGTATGTGTAGCATTATTGCAAATATTTGCAATCCAGGGCAAGCCAGCTGAAAATAGCACAAGTAAAAACAACTGATCATCGATTACAGCACACTGCCACCTCTTGCAGTATACCTCCTGCCGCTGTGCTGGAGGTCACGCGCTCCCTTCAGCAGTGAAAGCCCACAGAGGCTGCACTTGTTGTTGAATTATTAAGCACAAAGGTGGGAGAGTACGAGGTTTCAAATGCTTTTGTTGATTACATTTTCTTGACAGCGGATGCAATTTTAAGCAAAGTAAAAGTCCAAAATGTTTCTGTGATGATGGAAAAATCTATCAATTCACGTATTCATGACTGTAGTTTGGCCCATTTCTTATGGATAAAGTTGGGGTTGTGATGCAAAATTGCAGTGTGCGTACATCACCCTCTACACATTACCAGATAATATAATTTTCTACATTCAAACAAACGGGAATATTTTTTGACAGCCAGAAAAAAGCCCTTAAATATAGGGATGGCATGCAATTTAACTTGTGTCTATTTTACCGCAAGGCGGATAACTGACATAATAACTTTAATAATATCAGGTGGAAAAATCGCTGAAAATAATCTGTGTATTTCCCCAAGTCCACCCCTGCAAATAATCATAGTCATCATTTCGACATTCATGAGGAGCTGTCTGGTCAGATGCTCAGACAATATGCCAGGACACATGGAAAGTGTTTTGAGATGAGTTTTCGAAATCCATCGCTTGCTTGTCTCTCATATGTATCAATACACGCAGAATTGCTGAGACGGGAACGTTTTCGACAATTTCATGGCAATCTATTCCAGCACGGATAGGTTCACATAAATGACAGGAACACAATGTCTGGGAACCATGAAACCCTCCACAAACTTCCATGGCAATCCATCTGATAGTGAGATATTTCTGTCTGAACCAAAGAACGGTGGTGGAGAGAGTATTTACACTCAACAAAAATATAAACGCAACACTTTTGTTTTTGCTCCCATCTTTCATGAGATGGACTTAAAGATCTAAAATTCATTCCAGATACACAATATTACCATTTCTCTCAAGTCTAAGGCACACCTGTGCACTAATCATGATGTCAGATCAGCATCTTGATGTGGCACACCTGTGAGATGGGATGGATTATCTCAGCAAAGCAAAGTGCTCACTATCACACATTTAGACAGATTTGTGAACAATGTTTGAGAGAAATGGTAATATTGTGTATCTGGAATGAATTTTAGATCTTTAAGTCCATCTCGTGAAAAATGGGAGCAAAAACAAAAGTGTTGCGTTTATATTTTTGTTGAGTGTATAAGTGTTGCGATTATATTTTTGTTGAGTGTATATTACCATACAGTGAAAATACTCTATTCCGAACTTAAGTCCAGCATTTAACTTAAGCCATAGTATGTGATTTATTTGAGTACCTTTTCTGGTGCATTGCACCATTCATCGTTACACACTAAAACCCACTGTGAGTCCTTGAGGTCTTACAAATGTGTTGAGGGTGTTTCCTCCCTCATAAAGCACTTCTGAAGCTGATTTTTTTTCCTGCATAGTTGTCTACTTCCCAGCCGTTGCAGGTGCATTGCACCATATCTTGGTGTGTCACCTGTAGATCAAAGTGACATCACTGTGAAGACTGTGTCGCATATGAGATACACAAACAAAGACCCTACTTGAGGTCCAAAACTCCACAGGAAACCTTTAACTATGACAACTGCTGCTTCACATGCTAATATTTACAGCTATATATTAAGAATCATGAGGAAGTGAATGGATGAAGGCCTGAAGCTGCAACTCTAGAATCACCACACATGTGTTTTGGTTGGCACTAATGATGGTTATTAAGAACAGCTGTGTGCCACAAGGATAAAAAAAAATACCCTACCTCCTTCAACAAAGCTGTGTGTCAGACTATAATTCACCATATTATGTTGAAATTTGGTCCGTTAGTAATTTGCCTTGACTTGACATTGCATTATATAAGGTGTTGCTGGTGAGCTGGTCCACCGTTTTTATTTGTAAAGCCCATGTTGAATGACATTAGCATATAGTTTGTCTCTAGTGGGGGCTTCTTTAATAGAAAAAGAAAAGCTTCGTCTCACTTTGTGTTAGACTCATTAGTTTTGGATCACAACAGACTAAACTGAATGAACATTTAAGATGAAGATCATTTATCTGGAGTATTTAGGAGGGCTTAATAAAGAAAATGAATACCCTTTCCAAGTGTTGACATAAAAGAAAAAGCAATTGAGAAAGAGAAATCTTTTTTTTCTTCGAACACCCCTTTGTGTATTGCAGGTTGCAGGACCAAGGAAGTAAAAATGCAATGCAACCAAGACAAAATGTTTTTTTTGTTGAGGCTGTGAAGGGATGAGCTACATGGGCTTCTTTTAAAAACTAAAAACAGAAGACTTTGTGATGAGTGGATGTAGAATAAATCAATGTCTCTGCCAACACGAAAATAAAATTAGCTAATTTCACAGATTGTTATTATCAAGACAGACAACACGCTAGGTTAATAGCACAGGTCGGTCCCAAAGTAACTCCTGGGAATGGAACCAGACTTGAAAGCCAAAGAAAAAGCTGGTAGAGGGGGAGGAGCAACACCCATGTCATTTTCTATGGCTTAATACACAGTGGAGAGGGAGCAAACGTTCAAGGCAATAAAGCTTCATCTCTAATAAAGAAGTAGTTCACAAAGTACTCTTAAACATAACAGAATTCCGTGAGAAAATAAGTTGAATCACATTAATTTAACCCATTGATGACTATGGCAATCTAGGATGCATGTCCTTAATGCCTGAGGGTTTTCTGAAAAAATAGTACGAATTGTCAAGTCTACCAAAACCTTAATATCTAAGCCTGTGTAGCACATAGAAACATGAAATAAAATACATTTAAAAGTTAAGGTTCACAGGTTTTATTTAAACATGCTCCTTTAGCGCTTACAAACCAACAAATATTTCAAAAAATCGTCAAAATTAGATGAATTAAAAAATTATTAAATATTGTTAATAAATAGATGCAATGTGTTGTGTGATTTTCGTCAGTAGTCTATAGTAGACCTTGATTCTGCGCACCAAACGCCACTAACTGTTCTGTCGCCGACATAGCTGGCGTATTTTTTTTATTATTTTGTTTTATTTATTTTTTTGATTTTTTTTGATTGACATGATCTTCGGCAAACCACACAACTTTTGGGTGGTCACGTGGTCTTCAAAAAATCAACAAAACCCACCTCATGTGTATTTGAACCAATGACAGTGCATTCTATGCTGGGAATGCCATGAAAATTAGATAAAGTAATAATGCTGCGCGACGCAGCATCAGGCAGGAGAGCCAATGTGGCATCGCACAGCAGCCGTCATCAATGGGTTAAGCTGTTAATAACAATGATTTTTTTTATGAGTAAACAGTAAAAAAATTAATTGTGTGATTAAGACATGTACAGTAGGCTACATACAGTATCTCACAAAAGTGAGTACACCCCTCACATTTCTTCAAACATTTCATAATATCTTTTCATGGGACAACACTGAAGAAATGACACTTTGATACAATGTAAAGTAATCAGTGTACAGCTTGTATAACTGTGTAGAGTTATTGTCGCCTCAAAATAACTCGACACACAGGCATTAATGTCTAAACTGATGGCAACAAAAGTGAGTACACCCCTAAGTGAAAATGTCCAAATTGGGCCCAAAGTGTCAATATTTTGTGTGGTCACCATTATTTTCCAACACTGCCTTAACCCTCTTGGGCATGGAGATCACCAGAGCTTCACAGGTTGCCACTGGAATCCTCTTCCACTCATTCAATACGACATCACGGAGCTAGTGGATATTAGAGACCTTGCGCTCCTCCACCTTCCGTTTGAGGATGCCCCAAAGATGCTCAATAGGGTTTAGGTCTGGAGACATGCTTGGCCAGTCCATCACCTTTACCCTCAGCTTATTTAGCAAGGCAGTGGTCATCTTGGAGGTGTGTTTGGGGTCGTTATCATGTTGCAATACTGCCCTGCACCCAGTTTACGAATGTTGAGTGGACGTGCTCAGCGTCATATCCAGAGGTTGGCTTTGGAAAATAGACCTATGAATACTGCCAGCATTGCTGAAGGGCTTGAAGGGGTGGGGGGTTAGCCTGTCAGTGCTCAGACCATACGCCGCACACTGCATCATACTGGTCTGCATGGCTGTCGTCCCAGAAGGAAACCTATTCTAAAGATGATGCCCAAGAAAGCCCGCAAACAGCTTGCTGAAGACAAGCAAACCAAGGGCATGGACCACTGGAACCATCTCTGTGGTCTGATGAGACCAAGATAAACTTATTTGGTTCAGATGGTGTTAAGTGTGTGTGGTGGCAACCTGGTGAGGAGTACAGAGACAAGTGTCTCTTGCCTACAGTCAAGCATGGTGGTGGGAGTGTCATGGTCTGGGGCTGCATGAGTGCTGCCAGCACTGGGGAGCTATACTGTAGTTCATTAAATGCCAACATGTACTGTGCCATACTGAAGCAGAGCATGATCCCCTCCCTTCGTAAACTGGGCCGCAGGGCAGTATTGCAACATGATAACGACCCAAAACACACCTCCAAGACGACCACTGCCTTGCTAAAGAAGCTGAGGGTAAAGGTGATGGTGAGGTGAGGTGAGGTGGCCAAGCATGTCTCCAGACCTAAACCCTATTGAGCATCTTTGGGGCATCCTCAAATGGAAGATGGAGGAGCGCAAGGTCTCTAATATCCACCAGCTCTGTGATGTCGTCATGAATGAGTGGAAGAGCATTCAGGTGGCAACCTGTGGCAGTGCTGGAAAATAATAGTGGCCACACAAAATATTGACACTTTGGGCCCAATTTGGACATTTTCACTTAGGGGTGTACTCACTTTTGTTGCCATCAGTTTAGACATTAATGCCTGTGTGTCAAGTTATTTTGAGGCAACAGTAAATCAACACAGTTATACAAGCTGTACACTGACTACTTTACATTGTAACAAAGTGTCATTTCTTCAGTGTTGTCCCATAAAAAGATATAATGAAATATTTGAAGAAATGTGAGCGGTGTACTCACTTTTGTGAGATACTGTAAATTGTGTAAAAGATGCCTTTAGGGCTGTAAATAATAATCTAGTGTTGTAACTTCCAGCATATGCAGTGCAGATGTTACACACTGAGAATACTGAGAAGACACAGGGGAGATTTTCATTGTTTTTGTACAGCCTAAAACGTGTCAGTGTTTGAGTCCATATCAACCCAATTGAATCCAAGTAGCGGATCTCTCAGAAGATTGAACTAAAAAAACTGATCTTTCTTTCAAATAAAAAAAAGATCAACATTTTTCTTTGTTGGATATACAACAGATGGATTTTGACAGTAACCACTGGAGTATTACATATTAAGGCTATGCAGGGAGGATTAAGGTGGATTCATACCTCCGGATCCGGACGAAATTCGTCCGTACGTACTAAACGTTGTATCCGGTACTACCCTTCATAGCTCCGTCCGGTTTCAGCGTTGTGATGGATGCTACGCAATACACCGACTAGAGAGGAGATGATTTTGCTTTGTGTCATCTGGAATTGGCAAAAAAGGCACAAAAAGTGTACACGGCAGTGTAATGAATGGTGTATGCTCTATACAATTCCCTTGTTAAGCATGGGCTTGTGTTTTGGGTGTTTTCTTAGTTTGATCTTTTCCCCCTCAATTCACTGATTGAGCGCGCAGGTGTGCTGCCTCACTCAATCACGCTCAGGTGTTATAATCAGTGAGCAGCAAAAAAGCAAGAGGAGAACCTCAGTCTCGGCCTCCGCTCTGCTTGCTGCTGACCTGTTGTTGCCATGCTGATGGTCATTTTCTTGCCAGTGCGCTGTTCTTTGTCCTTACGCCTAGCCCAATTTGGGGGACGTAACAACCCCTGCAATAGTGGTTTATTGATGATATTGATTGGTAAAAATAAGTAGTCTAAAGATAAAGATGATAAGATAAGATAAAGAACAGTTAATTGCAGTTTCAGAATAGACAGCTCACTTCCCTGACCAGCACCATAGCTGGACCTCAAGGCCTTTAATCTGTGCATTTCTGAAGTACTATGCGATGGCTTCGGTTTGACGGTGCAATATTTCACTGATGACTGCAGCCAGGCAAGGTCAGCTGCTAAAGCTTTGCCTGTTGTAGCTATGACATCATATATTTGAATTACATGTTGAAACCTACACATAGAGATCTTGGAATGTGTACTGGAGCTGTCTTGATATGAGAAATAGAGGTGCAGGTGCATGTGAACCGATGTGTACTCTACATTACATGGTCTATTAACTGCAGAGGTCAGAGTAACAGAGCATTTTAGAAAGGAAAAGTGCATTTACAAAAAAACAGCAATAACAAATGGCTTTTTATTGAATGAGCTATGTTTGTTTACTTGCTATTTCAGGTCAAATATCAGAGTGCAGGGGCCTGTTTGAAGAAGCGGGTTTTAAGGCAACTCAGAGTATGTTCGCTCTGAGTCAGTGGAAACTCTGGGTTTTCCATTTCAGGAAGCAGGTTCAGCGCAACTCAGAGTCCATAACTGCGGCAACATACGCCGTGAGTCTAACCTGCTGGATAGGTGGTTAGACCTGCTCTGAGTTTGTTTTCTCTTTATGCTGCAGCTCCCACTGAAGAAAGAGGCTGCGTTCCGAATCGCATACTCTTTATTTTTTCTATTCTACGTACTACATCTGAAGATAAAAAATAATCTAGATAGGATGCAGTATGCTACAATTGGGACATACTTTTACTTATTTTTTTCATAACATCGCGCCTTGATCTCACCTCTTGCTTTTATATCCGTCGCATCCCTGTTTTTTTACATTTTGAGGCTCCGTCGATGTGACGTCACTTCACATGCGCACTGGATTATGGGTCAGAATTGCCCAAATAGGATGCTGTTTTCAACACTAAAACATCTTGGTACTTCTAACCATTCTAAATCTAAATCCATTCTAAATCTGGCCACAAGAATCGGGACATCCTAAATCTTTTTTCTACCATAATAAATAGTAGAAGGTATGCGATTCACAACGCGTCCCTGAACAGTTTAAAGCAAAATCACTTAATAGAAATCTCCATCGGAATGTTTTTATCATTTCCTGATTTTTTTATGTTTGATCGATCATTTATCTGATCAGTAGCCTAGTTCTCAGCCCTCGTGTCGTTCGTAGGTGGCCACCTTACACATCGTGAACATGCTCTACATTCAGATTAATACATCTATTTGTATTGTATGTATATCATTCTTTTTTTGTATTAACAGGTGTTTTTTAATGTCTGCCACTGAACAGATATATGTCAGGTTGGAATGTAATTCTGCAACTGCACGCGATCATTACTGTTCACTTGTGTAATCCCGTAGTCACAGACGAGCCTCATTAAATAGCCTAATATGAATATAGAAATGATATAATATTTTAAACTGATCACTTGAGGAAAATGCATTTGGTAATAAATCAATCAGGCTCTACATTGGAAACTGTCATCTAAAATGTCTGACGTTAATGTCTTTCACTCCCCATTTAAAAGAAGCAACAGCCT
The DNA here is from genome assembly GCF_949987685.1 of Ammodytes marinus. NCBI lineage: Eukaryota > Metazoa > Chordata > Actinopteri > Uranoscopiformes > Ammodytidae > Ammodytes > Ammodytes marinus. The sequence goes on along the minus strand of NC_137213.1, from coordinate 25,355,600 downwards.
GTTTATTGCACAGTATCATAGCTTGCCTATATTATACATCAAACATAAAACACTGTCAGCAATGCTGTGCCGCGCCCGCTTAATACTTTTGCTGCTGCTGATATGCGTAACTTTTTAAAATAGACTATTGCTTCTCATACGGAAGCTTAATGATTCTTTTGACAAAATAATTTTGCTCCGTTTTTTTCTGAATTGCTGAGGTGATTAGATCAGAGTTATGAGATAATATCCCTGTTAATTATTCCCCATACCATAATCTCATTTGTTAATATTTCTAACTCTAGTGGGAGGAGCAGAGAAGTTTATTTATTTTTTAATTTTTTGAGAAGGGATAAGTGGGAGGATCAAGCATTTGTTTCTCCTGTCTCCATGGTGACTCATGTTATCAGCGATCCATTGACGATGGCTTTTACGCATGCGTTCAACCCAGAGTGGAAACACTCAGAGTTGTTTGACCCAACGCTGATCCACTGTTCTGAAACCGAAAACCCAGAGCAGCTCATCTCAGAGTGCAGGGTTAAACTCAGAGTTTGTCAACCCTGCTTCCTGAAATACCCCTCAGGGCTTTTTCAACTCTGTCCTTGTAAACAGAATTGAGAATATACATTAAATTTCAAATGTCTATAATAATCTTAGGATTTGAAACATAGATCATCGGCTACAATCATGTAGCACCCCCTAACCAGACCCAAGTTAAATCATCTAAAAACAAATAAAAATTAAAATCCCAGGTATTGTCTCATGGATTGTTTTTTTCACTCAATTGACAAATTGCATTGGACGCCAGTTGAAACAGGGCGGTGAGAGAGCAATGTGAAGACATGAGCCTCCAACTGTCTGCCTCCACAACTGAAGATGAAAGATTTATTTGTTTTCCCTCATGGGGTTGGGCAGAAAGCACAGAGAGAAGATTAGAGATGGGATTCAGGTTGAAAGCCTTTCTCTTCTTTATCCTTATTGCCTCCAGTTCTCTGGCCGTGCCTGACCTGCTCAGAGAGAGGAAAAGGGTGGGGGAAAGAAAGAACTGGAGTGATCTGGTGTCAAACTAGAGCCTCCTTGCAGTGTCACTGTGGGGCTCTATAACGCTCTACCCCTCAACATCGGTTGTGACAGCCGTGCAATTAACATGAAAAAAAGGAAATTAAACAGCAGAGTGTAATGTAGCAACAGCTTGCTATGTTACTCAAGCAAAACATTTTAAAATAAAAATCCCTGCACACTGGCAGGATTTTTTTTTTAAATGAAATGTATCGCCTTCCGACCTGACTTGTGATAAAAACAGATAAATGCTTTGCCTTGAAAAGCAGCAGCAACACTAAAAGCCTATTTTGCACAGAAAGCAAGGGAGGGGATGAATGGGGCTGTTTGAGTAGAGGGGAATGAGAGTACTGCCAGGATGCAGGGAACGCACACAGGTTTTGGTGCTGATAAGCGGTGGAAGGTCTGTAAAAACATAATAACTCACTTTAGCTGTGGTACACTGATTCTGCAGCCCCGGAGCTTTGATTTGTGACTGCCTTTCATCAATAAAATACGACAATCCTAGTACTGATTCGATAAAGGAGGAATCCTGAGCATGGTTTAATCTCTGATCAAGTGAAAACAGCTCAGTGTACAGTAAAACTTGCTTTGTTTTGATTGTGTTGACCTTTCAATTGTACTCTAATGAACTAAATGGCTTTCCCCAAGAAATAGCTTTATCTTCTTATAGTATTATTATAAATTATTCTGAGGGTATGAAGTGTTAGAAACCAGATGGCGCTAAAGTAACACATTTAAAAAATCCCAAACATTTAAGCAACTTTCCAAGCCAGTGTGAGAGTTGTAGGGATTTGCGGCTTAATTTTTCTTGTGTGATAGTAAACAGAATAAGTTCAGAGGTTTCAACTGTTGTTAAAACTAAACCTAGACAGTGTGTCGTGTTAAAATGTCCTCTTCCTTCCTCTCACACTCTGTGTTACTGTGGAACGTGAGCGAAATGTCTAAATTTGATGTGAATGCAAATGTTAATGTGACACCCACACTAAGCGTTGGTGGCCATTGAGTTTTTGGTGGGAACGGTCAGCATGGCTCAGGCTGAATGCTTTTCTGCTGTCGATGGTGCTAATTAAAATTACAAATACTGTTACAGTGCAATTGAGCTGCACTCCATGATCAACATTGGTAACTCCTTTCAAAAGTTTCCGATATCTGTTCTAAACAAAGCTTTTTTCTCAGTAGGAGGAGGCAAATGACGGATGTGATGAGGACAGAGGGGGACAGAAGAAACCTTAATAAAGATGATGTGGTTAGTTGAATGCAGCCCACTCATGTCAAAGACTGCCAATCATGTCCACAAGATAAAGTAAGAATGCTCTAACCACTACACAACGAGCACCCCCTTTCAGAAGGTAAATTTAATTCCATTTGCAACAAAGATACAAGGAGTCTACATGGGTCCAAAATACTGCTGAAGATGTAACATGAGTTTAAAGATATGTAGCAATAATATCCTATACAGTATGTGAACTGCATAACTAAATATACTGGAAATGAACAAAGCAATGCTGAAATGTACAATCCATCGAAAATATCCACACACTTAAAAAACCCATGGTTAACTTTACCCAATATGATGCAGTGTTGCTTTTTTAAATTACTATTAAGTTATTTACCCAAACTAAATATGGTTATGTAGTCTATGTTTAAAACAACAAGAACATGTTTTGCAGAAATCTGCTAATACACTTCATTGTGTAGCATGGGCATAGAACAGTGACTACATGCCAGTACTATGCCAAGTAAGTCACTTCGCCTCAACTTTGCATACCACTTCCTTGAGCAGTCAGCTCCATGTAGGCTAAACAATTGTTACAGCCTTAAGAGCAGTTCTGTAGTATCTGCTAAGGTGGAACCTTTGCATAAGGAATGTTTCACATCTTATATAAAGTGCACTGTGAAGGCAAAGATGAATTCAAATACTGTAAATCCTTTACCTTCGCCTAAAATGAAATTCAGGTGACTGATTTGATCGCTTGATGGAATATATTTTGAGTCTGATAGGCAGGTTAGTAAATATAAGCTGATTGTGTGGAGTATGATAACATCATGCTGCAATATATGTGGTTGTGAAATTCAAAACACATTTCAACTGTTTACCTTCTGCTGCCATTTGGAGCCTATACTATTGAATATTGCTTCTGCAGCTTTATGAGGTGGAAGTTTACTGCTATGTAAGCTTATAACATAAGAAGTAAACACAGCATTTAGTGTGTGGAATTGAGTGCAAAAAAAGTTTGAGTCATTTATCTGTGTTTTGCACAAACACTGTATTAGCAATATGACCCATTCTCACAAACTGCAAATAACATTACTGCCGCATTAGACACAGGACTATAAAGTTGATACACATGTGCTCATCTTTTCATGTGTCCATAGTTCCACCAATGTGGACATAAAGATTAAAAAACAGCAAGAACACCAGCTTTAGCAAATTCCAGCCAGCACACAATGAGGCGATGGGCCATTTGGCAACTGCAGAGGGTGGGTGCTTGATTTACCAACAGCCAGGTCATCATTTTAAAAGGTTGAGCATTCATCTGCCATACAGGCTTTTATCGTCTTGCTTAACTCATGTATTCCAGTGCTCTATGTGAACAAAGAGCACCATAAATTAAAGCTGTAACCCCAAGACTCTTAATTAAAAGTGCAATATATTATACCTATTAAAGGTTTACTCCACAGTAGATGAATGTTCTCGGCCCCAAAAAAGTGTGTTTGGTCTGGTTTGAAAAGAAATATCAGTTTATTGGGTCTTGTCTTCATGTGATAAAAAAAATCCACAAGCAGTGAAATCAAATCTTAATCCCTTTATTTGGAGGTTAAACGGGAGGTGGTGAATGCACTAAACAAGTTGGTATACAGTATACTAACTAAGGAGGTACAGGACTATTACAGGATGGTAGTTAAACATTGAACTGTAATGCAATGCAGTGCAGAATGGGGGTTTATTATGTGTTTGCATTTGTGCGGATTCTGCATGAAATCTAAAGTCTATCTAAATCCAAAATTAATTTACCTTTAATCCTAGTAAGCAACTTCTGGATTCTGGGAAGTAATTTATTCCGCAGGGAAATAAAACAAAGCCTACAGCTTAACGGAGCGCAGTTATTCTGCACACAAGAAGCCTTACAGCATGGTGACAGTCACTGAAACATCACACTTTGTGTACCTGCATGTGTGTATGCACTGTATGTGTGTTTTATGTGTGGGTGCTTTGTTCCTTATTTTAACATGATTTAGCCATAGAAAGGTCTTAGAACTGACTAATCATACATCGTAACACACTTCTATTGGAGGAAATATTCACACATGTTTCAAAAAAATCTAAGTACAGATATTCTGAAATAACCTTGTGTTTAAGAAATACACTTATAGTCAAGTTTTTTTTTAACTTAAGTTAAAATTAGTAGTATTATGATATTAAAGTGGCTACAAGGAACATTTCTGTATTTTAAAAACGGCCTAATTTTTCCTCTGATAATCATAAATTACCTTTAACAGCAAATGAGACTATCAGTGCAAAGAAAGCTGTTTTTATATAGTTTGTATTAATGCCTTTGGTCTGGTCGCACACCCAGTCTAATTTTCGGCTTGCGCATGCAGACTCTATGGTCACATATTCGTATTGGTCGCAGATTTCAGTGTAGTGAAGCAACGCGATTTGAGTAGCCTATCCCTCCAGGCAGGGGTGGATTACTGCACGGGCACACCGGGCACAGGCCCAGGGGCTCAGGGGGGCCCTTAGCCAGAGATACTGATAGTAACTTTTTATGTTGCATAGTCAAAGAGCTCAGTCACTGATGTCAATAACTGGGTCCAAAAAGGAATAGCCTAAATATAAGGATACTCATTAAAATGTAACAAGATAGAAATCATCATGGGCCCCTCAACTAGTATGGGAGAAATACAAAAGCAGGTTAAAAACAACAGCATTAGTAGCTCTGTCTAAGGGGCTTCATGAGGGGCCTTGAAGCACATACAGAAATAAGCTTTCTATGTGTGAATTCTAAATGTTTCATAAAAAGTAGCTATCCACCCTGAATCTGTTGAAATGGGCCCCTCCATCATAGAACATGGGTCTGCAGACCCATCTACTATACTGTTTTTACAGTTGCAGAGTAAAGAAGAGTGCTGCTTGTTTAAGAAAAATCTGTAAAATAATGTAGCCTCTAAAATTTCCTCTCAAAGTGCACCAGATTGATGCATTTTACTTTAAAAAGGTAAAAAAAAAAAATCCGGGGGGGCATGCCCCCGGACCACCCAACAAGGTACAGGGTCCCTCCAACAGTATCCCAAAATCCTGTGGGAAACACTGACTTCCTTAATATGTTTTTGCCATTAATTGTTTGTATCTGTGTGGAAAAGTCAGTGTACCTGACTGGATAGGGACGTGTGGGGGGCCCTTTAAGAGTCTGTGCCCAGGGGCCCATTATCTCATAATCCGTCTATGCCTCCAGGTGAGGGAAGGGGAGCGGGAGCCTTGTTTGAGACAGTTATTTGTCGTCATAATGGCTGATAACGGGGCAGAACCATCAAAGAAATAAGAAAATTCAATGAAGAACAACTAAGAGCTAAAAGGGAGAGTGGGGGCGCCCTTAGCTCAGTAGGTAGGGCGTCGCCCCTCCGGGCCGGGCCCAGCAGCAGACCCAGGTTCGATTCCAGCCCGCGGTCGTTCTCTGCATGTCACTCCCCTCTCTGCCCCATTTCACCTCTGTCTCTGTCAAATAAAGCATGAAAAATGCCAAAAAAAAGGGAGTGATAAACGGACGGGTGGAGGGCGTTGCCAAGCAACGTGTAAACAATTTAACAGGAGTGAACTAGTCCTGCAGTGTTTATTCCTAAGTGAATGAGCGGTACTAAAACAAAGTTTACTTTGCTTCATCATCATCAGATTATTCATCTGAAATAGTCATTATTTATTTTACAACAACATAAACACATTACCTCATCGTCGTGATCCATACTGCCGTCTCTCATTCATTCGCTTTCTGTGAGGGTACAGAATCTTTCAGCTCTGTGAGAGTAGTTAGGTGACACTGCATCAACTCATTGCAATCAGGTGTGTGTGGGTGGCACTGACTGGCATTGAGTTGATGCAGTGTCACTCACTAACCACTCTCACGGAGCCGAAAAGATTCCGTGCCCTCACACTTTCAACACGGACATGCACTATATTGCGTCCTAATCATTTGACACTCGCACCGGCCAGCACGCGCTAGAAAACAGCTTTACGACTGGCGTCGAGAAAATAATACCGCTTTTGTCCAAATGGCCCGCCAGCCGCCAAAGTTCCTCAAAGCCACTTTAAACATTTTGTTTGCAGGAAGTGTAGGGACTACATGATGTAAAATCAGCACATCAATGCAACATGCAGTTCATATTTGCATAAACAGCTGGTAATGCTACAGCAGCACCCAGATAATAAGCCTATTATTGTCTGTGATACTTGATTAGCTTAAGTCAGCAGAGTGACACAGCTCTATGAAATATTCAACACGCTACCACAGAGAAACTCCAGTCTGTTATGATCCAATAGACAATTAGTTATTTTTTAAATTAGTGTGCAGTCAAAGTTCAGTGGCCTGACACGAAACAACCCAACTGCACTAATTGACCTCACCGAGCCAACAATCCACACTGGGAAATTATACATATATACTGTACCCATATGGAACAGATCCCTCTCCCTAAGGTATATTTCTATCTACGGCACAACTCCTCGTCCTTTGCACCATATGCGTCAGTACAGTATGACCTCTGAATGCACTGACAATAAATCACTCCATTACTCAAACTATAATTCCTGATTGTACTGTGTTTCTGAGACCTATGAAAGCTATAAACATTAAAACCAAACATCATAAAATCAAAATAAACACCAATGCCTCTCTAATCCCCATATACAAATCTCCCCCTTTTGATTTCTCTCCAGCGACCATACATACAGTACTGGCTGTCCTGTCAAACATGCCATCTCCGGTGACATTTCGTTTCGGTGCTGGAATATAATCCCTCACATGCGCAGTTGTTACATGAGTTATGTAATCCGACAGATTAAATCATGCATAGAGGCACCAGGCAGGGCAGAGAGAAGTTGTGTGTAGAAATGAGCAGCATCACAGAGCGAACTCTTTGCTGAGAGATTCTAGTAATATAATTGAGACAGTAAATGTTTTATGACCCATACATTTTAACCGGCCTACTTGGATTTAATTCAAAAGACTAAAACATTACAGTAAATGTTTCTTTTCCCAGCCAATGGCGCTGTCTGCCTCATTGAATCACTGAGTTATGTGGCATAGCTGATCAATCTTTCTGTCTGTCTCTCATGCAAATTACAACCCCATGAAAGAGTGTTCAATATGGATTTGATAGCTAACCAAATATGTTTTAACGCAGTGCTGTGTATTGATGCAAAAAAGACTGCGGCTACAAATTGGGACTGTACCTATACCAAATTCAATATTCTATTAGAACACATTACTTTTCAAAAGGTTTGATGTTGTCCCATTTCCCCAGGGCCCGGTGTTCAACTCCACTAAATACTACAGTATATGTGTTGGTGTGGTGTCTATGATTCCTAAAATTGTCTGCGACAAAAATATTTCCCCCTCTATCTTTGCTTTCATCTTCTGACTGGTTTTGACAGTAAAGTACCTCTATTGCTTAACTTTAATGCTCATATAGACTATAACAACAAAAACATATTTAAAAAACAATGTGCTTTGAAGGACAAGTTTTTGCATCACAGTTGCTGGGAATAATGAATCTCTGGTAAATCACAGCATATTTAAATGGGACCAACTCCATTAGCCATCTTATTGGATGAGGAGACAAGTGGGGAGAAGGAAGCAATGGTACTTTTGGAAATGTTCACAAGGTTTTGCTAAGATCTTGCATCCATTCACACCTCTGATCTATGATATGCAGGACAAAGTCCAGTTGTATATATGATGTAAGAGGTGTGCCGTTCTTGAATTCCAACAAAAATTGGAGTCAAAACCATTTCAACATGTTACAGGAAGAGAAACGATGTGGATAATGATGTAGAAAACTACTCACAAATGGTTTTAGATATGATGTTTTTAAACAAATACCTAAAAATAGCACAAATCACACAGGGACACAGGATGACATTTTGTGGATACACACAATGTGTTCTGGTGTGTAAAAGCAAAATTAAAACCCAGAAGAGTACCTTTAATTATTGTAAATAAATAGTAGTGGAGAGTGGGGTGAGCTGTGCAACTTTTTACTCAAAGGGACATTATGTGAGGCCTTGACAGTAATGTCTCAAACTAAAATATGTGCGTATATTTCAGGATGTGGTGCATCCCTGGCAACAATTACTTTGGATTTGAAATAAACTATTTAAGAAATATAGCTTTCGGAAAATAAATAGTCTCGTGGCACAACTTGCCCCCGGTGAGGGTTAAGTTGTGCATTTGGAGAGAATACGTTGGTGTAAATTGTGCCATTGATATATATATAGATATATATATATATATATATATATATATATATCTATATATATATATCATAAACTGTAATGCTATATAAAAGCAAGACAAATCCATTAGAAAATTACTAATTTAAGGTGTACTTAAAAGTAGCGTAAATAAAGTAAATATTTTACAAATATTTAAAGTCAATATTATTTAACAAGGCCTAACAGCTCTAGGTGGTTTTACCTGTAAATCTCACAATGACAAAGTCACCAGCAGACTCATCATCATCATTCTGGCCATCTGAACTCTCATCAGTGGTGTTGTTAAGTGGAATGGAGATGTCAGTCTCTTCTGCACTACTGTAGACAATCACTTTCTTTTTGGTGACCAGCGTATACACCCCAGGCCCTTTGGCACAAATCACCCCAACCCCAGCATTTTGGAAAAACTAGCATGATGCAGCAATGTAGGGCTAACATCATACTAACTGTATAGACTCATAGTGTAGCATACTAAAACACTAAAAATTTGTCAAATATTTTCAAACGTTTCTGTAATTGTTCAGACACAATAATCGAAATACCTTGATCATAGAAGTTTTACTTTGAAAGTAAAAAAAAAACCGTTTTTTACCTCTCATTCCATGTGTCTCCCTTCTTTACAGGATCAGTCAAATGGAAGACTCTTCAAAAACATGTAATCACATGACCAATGTATTCTATGGTTTTCAAGGGGTGGCACTACTTCCCCCCTGGCACAAATCACCCCACTCTCCCGTACTTGTACAATTGTTAAATTGGTCTCCTACAGTATGTCCTTGGTCAATAGACAATAGTGTCATGTATTGTAAGTTCATTCACTATTTTATACCATGTTCACAATAAGGTCATTAAATGCTAGTTATTCACTTACACCAAACACATACACCAACATAAAGTTGCAAAGCTGCAGGCAGTGGTGGAGTTGCAAAAGCAGATTCGAAAGCCTGTTTCACTACTTCCAAATCCTGCAATTGGTTACACAAAACGCAGTGTGATAAAGTGGTCCTTTTCCACAAAATGCAACCAGGATGCCTTTGAAAGAAACCGCTCGATCCCAAGCTGCGTCATTAATGCTGCTCAGTGTGGAACAGCAACACAAAACTATGGAAATATCAGACAACTACCCAAAGTCAAATTTGTGTAATGATATGAAACTGGGTTTGGCTGAAAACCCAATAGGCTTACTTGGTATAACTCAAAACTAATTGGGTTCAAAAGCAGCTCACTGGCAACAAGTACAAGTTACTCACATTCTACATTTAGATCTCTTCACTGTGTAACACTTAAAACGTTTTAATGATTAAGGATAGGGCTAAAACACAGGATCCCTCAGGAACATTGGTTTAACAATCAGATGTTATTTTTAGTAATCCTTCCAGCACTGATTAGCAAGCACCACCACACTGGATGCCAGCAGCTGGTGTCATTATTGGCCAATACTACTGCTTGGCTAATGATTTAAACATGGATGTATTTCCCAACCTGATGGGCCCATTTGTGCCCTGCAAACTTAAATCTGTGAACAATAACAACCTAAATTGAACAATTGAGATATTTGAAAAACGTTTCTCATAAGTGAAGCTTATCTATTTAAGAACACAATTATAGTTGCAGACTTGTGGGTAAATAATGCGTTGATAACTCAAAGCACAATATCAACAAAGCCATCGCAGAGGCAGACAGATGAAGGTGAATCACAGTGGTGGGTAACAACAAGATAGAGAGGACATTCACTGATACCAATCTGTGCAGGTCGCATTTAGATGTGAAGTCATTTCCTTAGTTGATCATAGATAAGATTAAATGAAATTGGCCATACTTTGGTAAAGGGCTGTTTCTGTAGCATACGTACATCAATAGCAATGGGTTACAAATGAGAACAGAAAACATTATGTAATCCAAACCTACAGCAAGTGTTTTCATGAAAGTTGGATTTTTGTGAAATTTAAAAAAGGAAGCAACTGATGGTATTTGCCATTTGTTGTTAATATTGGAATGCCTGATGTTATTTTCGTTCTCTTTCCTTGAACCTCCTGTGAGGAAAATCTGCCAAATTTCTGCCAGCGTGATGACTTCTTGGAGTATTTCTTCCAGAGACATCTATCTTGCTGTTGTTAATATATGTTGACAGGATTTGTCCACAATACGCTGAAGGAGTCCCTCTTCTTCCCCTTGCTCTGACTCTCGTGCCCAGCCTTCATTGTTGCACAAAGGAAATGGTTCATCTTGTTCTGTGATACTTCCTCCTTGCTGAGCTCTTCCATGAAAGAATCGTCAGAGTTTCTTAGCATCATGACCTCTTCGAGATCCTGGAAAAGTTTTTGCTTCAGAAACCCTTAACGTGTCATGTAGGTGCTTTTCAGCTTTATGCATGTATTTGAGCTCCAAAACATTTTGTTATCTTCGATGTGTTGGGACATTGCTTCTTGATTCTGTTATACCTTTTTGGGGGGTTGGCCACATCTATTAACTATTTTCAGGCGTGTTGCCCAGGCTTGTTTGTCGCATCTGAAGTCTTCCTGCATCCACACTATTCGCACTTTACTTAGTATTACCATGTAATCACCTGGTCAATGATCAAATTCCTTCGTGATTTTCTCTACTTATGACATCTATTGCAGTATGTCCGTCCTGGGAGAGGGATCCCTTACTCCGTCGACTCTCCCTGAGATTTCTTAAATTTTTTTTATTCCCGGTAAAGGGTTTTTACTGGGAGTTTTTTCTCAGCCGAGCTAAGGGTGTAAGGGCAGGGTGTCATATTGTATCATATTGTATCATATATCATATTGTATGAAATGTAAAGCCCACTGAGACAAATGTATTTGTGATTTTGGGCTATACAAATAAAACTGATTTGATTTGATTTGATTTGTGGTGAATCCCATAACTATACTTGCTGGGCAAATCATTAAAGCATATTTTCCACTGATCAGTTGAGTTTGGTATGGTATGGTTTGGTATGGAAGGGTAACATTAGTTCTGGCTTGCGTTTCCACTGCCAACAGTACTCTTCTTGATAGACGAAGGTATATGCCAGATGGTGACAGTAGGAAGCAACAACAGCGCTATTGTGACACCATAGCAGCAACAAAGTGTGGCCTATACCAATGGGATCCTCCACCCTTTTGGGACCCTTTGTGACCGCTTCGTACCCCAACAAAAAGGTGACAAAAATAAGTACAGTACGATTCTTTATTTTGGTACCCATGACAATTTTTGACTGTGGAAATGCAAATGATTGCATGCCGTACCGAACCAAAACCGAACTGTACCGGTGGAAATGCGGCCTAAAAATTAAGACCTGCTCTCTGTCTATATCTTGCATAAATCTCTCCCTCCTTCTTCTCTACCGCGCAGGTCTTGAATTTCATGCTGAATTCCTGGGCAACTGGGTTTTTCTCTTCTTTGAGGAGTGATTATGTCGACTATTACACACATGTAACAGCATCATACAAATTTGTATATCAAAACAATTTGACTTGACTTTTCTGGTAATTGCTCGCCTTGCATTTTAAAAAAGCTGACAAAATAAACTAATGTGCAAATGTCTGATCATCATTTAACTCTATTTTGACATGTTTTAAAGTTAACAGGTGCATAACACCAGTCCGACATTTTGTCCTCAGTCCTCTCCTCATCCTTCACACCACCCTGATAGCAGCCTTCACTCCCTACGCTTTCATTATCTTGACTGCTTCTACTCTGTCGCCATCACATCATCCTGCTCACTATCTGCAATGAGGCCAGATGCCCCTATGTTTGGAAATAGACTCCCAAGCATTCCAAAGTTGTATTTCATTTACACTTACAATACACAATAACATAATCTTTACAAACGATAAATTATATTTGCTTTAATTTTAATTAAATCCTTCTAAATTTCACTCACAGTTGGTCACATACAGTATACTGTATTTGATTATAATCTGTCATGTTTTTCCTGTGCTACATGCAAAATAGGATCAACTAAACTCCAAGCCAAAAGAGAGCATACGTTCTAGTTTAAGCAGTTTAATTCCAGAGTAGGTATCATAAGCTAGATAACAACTATCCATAAGCTAAAACAAAAACATGAATATATGCGTGACAAAGCTTTTATCCTCTTCACTGCTCTCCATCACAACATTTTGTCACCAATACAGAGCGGTGCTCTCTTCATAGGAGAATGACAACTACATGTAGTGTAATTTCAAGTTAAAAGTGTAGCAAGATAGTGTACATGTTAGTGTTAGTTCAGATTGCTGAAGTTGTGACACATGGTATATGTAAAACCTGCTTATGCTGCTCAGAGAGACGTATGCAATTCCCTAGCATTACAGTATTAGAAATAGGACAATGTAAAAATGCTGAAGTTTAATAATAATGGACCGTGACCCTCCCTCCTTCATGGATCACTTAATTACAGAATGTGTCTCATACAGTTGACAAATAAAGGGCCAACAGCATGAGAAGGGCACATGTGAAAGTTATGGAGAGGTACAGAAATAGCTGGGTTTACATGACCTTAAACTGTACATACTCTAAGGTAGATGCATCCCCGAAGCAAAGAAAATGGCAAAGGTGACTTGTATATGGTCTCTCTCTCTCTCTCTCTCTCTCTCTCTCTCTCTGTCTCTCACACTCTCACACACGCGCCATTGAGCAAATTTCTAGAGAATAAAGTGCTCTCAATTAGATTATCTGGTTGACTCTAAGCCAGATATTAATAACAGACTATCAGAGAGTAGTACAGCACTGATGCAGACATAGTGATAGACAATCATGATGACCCCAGTGCTACTTGGACAATGAGAGCGGGTGTAACAACATAGAAACCTACTGAGTACTGCCCTCTTAATCTGAAATACCTTGCTGGTGTTATATGGGAACAGCTAGTTCATCAACAACATGTCGAGAGATCATTCTTGGTCATTTGAAACACAAAGCAAAGGAGACCATGGAAAATAAAGATAGAGGAAGGGGACATGAAAACACAGCTGTCTCTGTCCTTGTCCTTGTCAGAACCACAACCACAAAGACGGATCAATAAAAGCTGAAAAGTGGTGCACTGTAATGAGTGAGGTCACCACTGGTCTATCCTTCAACCCTTGGACCAACAAGGACAGTATAGAGTGCACTATATTTGGCAATGGGCCACATCACACATCACACAACGTGGACACACTCCCCATAAACAACTTTGCAACCACAGCTTCAGATTCACAATGAATCACATTCTGTCCAGTTGGAGTGCTTCACATACGGGCATTTAAGGCTCATAACTGTCCCTCATTAAATACGAGTTATACCCAATATATGCTGAGCTTTGCCACAGAACAAAACCCAATGGAAAAATACCTTGAGTTAAGACGTTGTTGTTCATATGTCCTTGGGAACATTCACCAATGCACCCTACATTCAAGAAAAGGTACACAATTATACAATGAATAATTTCATGAGCTCTTAACCCAGTTTAGTTGTTATGTCCACCGCCATAAAGAAGAGGGACAGTAACTGAAGTGGAACAAACTGTTTCACGACAACAATGTTTCAATCACCTTTTCCCCAGCCCATACACTATAAGGAGAGTGCAAATTATTTAATGTATTAACATAAATAATTAATAAAGAAGTTAAATCATTTAAATAGTTTCTGAAAAGTGAAGAATTCATTGATTCCCCTCTCCCATTAATCATTTCACTGTTATATTTCCATTTTCATGTATCATCTACTTCCCATTTTTCCCAAAACATCATATGTATCTTTACTTAATGACACAGCAGTGTCTAAAACGCTTCAGCAGTAACAATTAACTTTTCAGTTAATTTGGTCTAAAACGTCTGATGTAGTCCCATCCTAAAAAAAACACTTTACCAATTAAAAATGGCTTTTTTGATGATTTCTCTTGCAATTCTTAGTATCTGTTGTTAGTGAGGTATTGCTTATTTGTAACTCGACCAACATAGCCTGGTGAGACCAGCCTGAATTTCCAAGCTTCCCATTCCATTATCTCCTGCAAATCTGTCAGGACTTTCTACAATCTCCATGGTCAGGAGCCCGGCTCCTTCCATTAGTGGTAGGCAGCCACTGATTGGTTCATGTAGTATTTGACATCATCATCTGCAAAAAAAAACTCATGAGATATGGCTGGTCTCAAGAGGCTAGATCGATGGCTGCATGAACCAATCAGAGGTTGCTTTCTATTATAAGGGTAGAGCATTGGGTCTGAACACCTGTCAATCAGGTGTGCATTCATGTATGCACTGTATATTATTTTAAGAGTCCAATGTCGTTCAATTATTAGATAGGAGATATCCATTACCTAATTTTATTTGGCATACGTGCTGGTCTTGGGCTGTTCCGGTGGGCTGCCCTGGCCGCTCGGGCTGGGGCAAATTGGCGTCTGACCGTGGGCGCCGCTGCTGCGGGGTGTGATCATGCCTTGCCTCCGGACGTGCGGTTGCGGCGGCCTGCAGGGCTTGGCTGGGTAGGTCATGTCGGCTGATGGGGTTGGGCCGGGGGCGGGGCATTGGGGCGGCGGCGCTGCCTGCCGCTGTCGTTGGTGTGCTCTGGGCTGGTGGTGTCGGGGTGCGTGCTCAGGCGTCTGCGGTGGCGCTGTGCTATTGCCTGACTGGACCGTTGGGTGGGGTGGAAATGGGGCATCGGGTGCAGATTGTGAAATTGTTGCACTGGCAGGTGGGTACTGCAATGTTTTTTATCGTTTAGACGCGGGTTGCTTTTGACCGCCTCGGGAGAACTGCGGATAGATTGTCCTGGAGCGGTTAGAAGCAATCTATGCAATTTGCGTTTGAACTGTTTTTAAACTGTTTTAATCATTTGTCCCTGCCTGGCGGTCCGCTCTGTGGCGTCGCTGTTGGCGTCTGTGTTTCGCTGCCCGGCGTCAGTGCTCCTCCGGTCGGTCCTGGCTCTGGGTTTGCCGATGGACGGATGCTCCCCGCCTGCTATTGCCTCACATCAGCATTGATTCATTTTTGCTTTGCTCATTGGTTGCCTGTCTGTCCTCTTCCAGTTTTCCCTGGTGGTGACGAGACGTTGTGGATCTGGTCCCCCCTCTGGCAATATCTGAGAATGGATCATCAACGCGGAAGATGTTGCAGTGGTTAAGGACGCCACCTGGAGACATGGGATGTAATCCCGGCGCTGGAAACCTTAGTTTTCCCTGGTGGAGACGAGACGGTGTGGATCCTCTGGCAGCATCTGAAGTCTTCCTGCACCCACACTATCCACACTATTCGCACTTTACTTTAGTATTACCATGCAAACATCTGGTCAATGATCAAATTCCTTCGTGATTTTCTCTACTTATGACATCTATTGCAGTATGTCCGTCCTGGGAGAGGGATCCCTTACTTTGTCAACTCTCCCTGAGATTTCTTCAATTTTCTTAATCCCGGTAAAGGGTTTTTTACTGGGAGTTTTTTCTCATCCGAGCTAAGGGTGTAAGGGCAGTGTGTCATATTGTATCATATTGGATGGAATGTAAAGCCCACTGAGGCAAATGTCTATTTGTGATTTTGGGCTATACAAATAAAACTGATTTGATTTGATTTGATTTGACAAAAACACAGTGCAATGCAGCCACAATACGAGTTGTGTGATGTGAGTGAAGTAATTTTTCTGGCCTTGGAAAGGTCTTGCTGTAGTACAGCTGTGGGTTATAAATGTGTGGGTGGAGGGATCCATCCATTCTGGCCCAATCTCTGGAGATGTCTAAAATTCTTCTGGAGTAAATTAACAACAACAAAAGTCGCAGGTAAACAAAGTGGGAAAAACACAGAAATAATTCCTGCTGTTAAGCGTGGGCCAAGAAAATACCTCAGGTGGTTTAAAAGACCGCAACAACACTTATGAATTATTTTCCATCCACCAGAAACAACCCCAAATCATTATAACAGAATCAAATGGCACCTATAATTAACCTTTACTGTAGCGGCTTAAAAAAATAAAAGGCAAGAGAAGAATGAATGAAGGCAGCTAGTTAGTTTATGAGAGTACACAAATGTGCTCCCCCTCCGGGTGGATGTTGATCTGTATAATCACTAAGACTTGTGTTTTTCTCTGCTGAGGGGTATACTACGAAGCAAACTCAACAGAGCTTGGCTCTCTTTTCTTGATCTGCTTCAACATAACGAAAACCCTCGCTCAGAGCTGACCGGTGTCACTAAGGTGGATATCAACTACATATGTTGAACCAGCCAGGGTTTCAGCTTCAGGCTCTGTGCGCGTCCCCATGAAAGGGGGAGTTGGACACGTCATTTGACTCTGCTTCTGCACAAAATAGAACGATCTTGTGCCGCTAACGTTACACAAACAAACTGATTGTGAGCAGCTGAGTAAAAAAAAAAGGTGTGTTGACTTCACTCAAGAGGAGAGTTTGTCAGTCTGAATGATCACAGAACAGCAGAAAACAGAGAGCTGAAAAAACTGTGGAATGGAAAATGGTTGGCAAAATTAGCATTTAGTTTATGACTCAATTAAGCTTCATTATGTTCAGTAGGAGCAAAAAAGTCATGTGGATGAGAGGAGTATGAGCTCCTCTCCATCTTCATGTCTTTGTTTCTACCCTTAAGGACACTTATTCGCTTTAGATTATCATAGTGGGAAAGGATGTCTCAGTTAGACACAAGCAGTATGATGAGATGCACTGTTAATGAAGTGTGTACAGTATTACACCCTTTTGCCTTCTACCCACTCGCACTAACACATGCAGACAGGCATTTAGACATATCTATATATCTCTTGAGGAAGATAGAAAGTCTAACTTTAATTGCTTCAAAACACCTGTCTTTTTGCCTGTCAGTATAATAATATAAAATAATAAATACATCATACAGTTATTGCTTCCAATTAGTTCTGTATTTTCTTCCAATTAGTTCTGTATTTTTCTGTGGGAGTGCAAAATGGTGTGGCAAAAAAAACAAAAATAAGGGTTCATCATATTGTACATTGGTCCCATGGTGCATGGTTGTCCTTTCACTAAAGTGGACACAGATGGAGAAAATACAAGATGACTCACTGTGCACCAAAGTGGTATTTGTCAGAGCACAAAACTTTTTATGGGCCCAGTCTGACTGAAGAACCCCTTTTGGTACCACTACCAACCCAATTGCATTTGTGTGACAGTAGATTAACCACAACTATTTGTCTGCAACATAAAATGTTTTCATCATTAATTCACTTTAATAAAGATCCCAGCATGCATGCTGTTCTTGTCGTCCCCATCAAAGTGTGGCAGTGCAAAAACAAAAAAGTTCACGTACTTTAACAGGACAAAACGAGCTTCTTTAGTCCCACTCCGTCTGCGCGCTGTCTCCATTATTCGTTTATCTGTTTCGAGTCAGATATGCCAAAAGAAAACAAGGTAGTTTATTCCTGGACTCCATTCACTTATATGTGAGGTAACAAGTAGTGTGAACATCAGAGTATACTGTGCCCTGCATTTGTTGATTGTATTGTGTCGTGAGATAAAGCAGAATGATACAGCGTTTAAAGGTTTATTTCAAAATAGCAAGGGTTCCTCTGGAGGGGTCACTGGTTGCCTCATGCACCTGGGTATGTTGCAAAGAGTGACCACCCTTCCTTAAAATCATCACATATTTAAAGCACATTTACTCCCCGGGGGGGTGGGGGGGACAGACAGGTAAAATATACATACAGTACTTAGGCCCTGTTCTCACGGTGAATACGTGACAGTTTTCCCGTTTTTGTTTTTTTTTTAAAACCCCGTTCAGACACATTTTATCTGACATCTTCACACGTGCACATGTTTTCAGAGGAAACGGGACGAAATCGATGTAGTAAGCATGCCAGGCCAGCAGTTGGCGGTACAAGGTAGTAGTAGATAGCTTTTCCGGTACAATTTGATGCATAAAACCTTACTGAAACCGAAAATGAATGCCACTAACGTTCATAAAGCGGTTGGTGTAAGCTTGGGGTTACAAGTATTGTAAATGACAAGCTTTCTGTCCTCTTATTTCACCGCATTGAACTCGTGAAAACAGAAGACATGCTGATAGTGAAGGGGCTTTGTGAGCGGCTACTTTTCCTGTTAGGCGTACTTCAAAATAAAAGTCAACTCACGTTTGTCCGGTGAAATGCTGTTAATGTTTAGCCAGTGAAATGCTTTTACTGTGAAGCCGTAGCCCTAATGCTCCTTTTGTTGAACAGTAACTTAACCGCTGCACGCTGAACTATGGATAGTGTTTTTTAATGTAGAGAGAGCCGTGTACACAAGTTTATTTTGCTAGAAAAAGCGGCAGAGCACAAATCTTTCCCCAGACAAAGTGGCGGGTGCATGGTATCAATAACTTACTAATAGACTACAGACTAAATTGGCGAGTGTTATAGGCCTATTTAAGCCCTGCACGTTATGTTGTCTTCTAACTTTATAACTCGCATGTGGGTATTGACAGCAAATGTTATAGACTATGCATACGTGAAGTGGAGCCGTGACGTCAGCGTTACCAGGGGAAATGGTTTCGGTGTTCACACGAAACCAAAACCGTTTCATGCCTGCGTTTGCTGTTTTCATGTACATGATATAGTACAACCGCGGGAATTTTTCCGCGTTTGCACCGTTTCGTGTTGCCGTGAGAACAGGGCCTTAAGGAAGCAGTTACTTCCCGGGTGGGGGGAGACGTCTAAATTACATTACAAGTGGAGGAAAGACAGGCTAAGAGGCAGACAGGGAGGGACAGGCTGACCAGAGAACAGTAGGGCTGTCTGTAAGAACAGTGTGTTTATTCAGATGTATAGTCAGTCTGGCTAGTTTCCCCCCACAATTGCATTTCACGTTACTAAACAATCACTATCTACAACATAGTATAGCCTATTTGCAGATTTTTAAACTCACACATATCATGTTAGTTCTCATCTTAGAGACAGTATCAGTCAGGCAATAGTTTTGGTAAACTTGCATTGTTTTTTATTTATTAATATACACTCAACAAAAATATAAACGCAACACTTTTGTTTTTGCTCCCATTTTTCATGAGATGGACTTAAAGGTCACATATTATGCTAAATGCACTTTTTAAATGTGTTCTAACATATCCATATGTCCACGGTGTGCCTAGAGACTGCCAAAATATAAAAAAAAATAACAATCTCTCCTTTTCTCACTCTCCCCGTTTCTGAAACCCCCACCCCTTCCCCCCCAATATACTCCAGTCAGAATTCTTGCAGTTTATGACGTCATAAACTGCACAGCCACCTCCCCATATTTTCTTTATATGTCCATGCTTCCGATGCTTCTCCCCCACATTAGTAAAGTCCACAGTTGTCTAAAAAAAAAAAAAAAAAAAAGTCTGATAACCCCACCCCCCCATTTCTTATTGGTCCACGGCTCCGAGATCCGATGGATGGCTGCCATGTTGTTTTCCCCGCTAAGCAACAAGATCCCCATAGTGCAGCAAACCATGCAGAGTGTTGCATAAACCAACACAGAAGCATTCTGCTCATAATCCACTCATTTATCTTAATCACAGCAGTCTTAATAATGCTGCGTTTATAACGAGACAAAGCTTAGGGAACTACTTGTGTAGTAATTCCATCGGTGAAACTAAAAGGAATCTCCTCAATGGTTGTTTGCCTGTTATTTACCTAGTGTAGCATGTAGCTTCGGGAGTAGCACCCAACGTTTGCACCTATTAAACTAACTTAGCTTTCACATTCCAGTTTAATAATGCCTCGTTTTTAACACCACAAAGGGTGGGAAGTTATTCCTGTATAAATCAAACTGTGAGGCTACTGTTTTCACTGATTTTGAGGGTTATTTTTAGCCGTTAGCGCACATGTAGCTTCGGATTTAGCATCCAACGTTTGCGCCTATTGCACTAACTTAGCTTTCCCATTGGAGTTTAATAATGACTCGTTTTTAACACCACAAAGGGTGGGAAGTTATTCCTGTATAAATCAAACTGTGAGGCTACTGTTTTCATTGGTTTTAATCATGTCAAACTGTTATGTCAAAGTATGGCTTCGCTTCGGCCGGGTGTTTACTCGGCCGAAGTCACGCAGTGTCTCTCTAGTATCGCGAGAGCACGGCAGAGACGGTGGGAGAGCCCATATAAAGAAAGCCCGGCAGAGACGGTGGGAGGGGCCAGCCAGATCGCACAAATATAGGTCATCCGGAGACCAGAGGACAATCAGGGTATAGAGGCTTGCTACAATAAATGATCTGAACGGGTTTTTCAGCAAACATTTTAAAAAATAAGTATTAGGGACTACTTAGACCATATAAAATTGACAGCAAAGTGCATAATATGTGAGCTTTAAAGATCTAAAATTCATTCCAGATACACAATTGTACCATTTCTCTCAAACATTGTTCACAAATCTGTCTAAATGTGTGATAGTGAGCACTTCTGCTTTGCTGAGATAATCCATCCCACCTCACAGGTGTGCCACATCAAGATGCTGATCTGACATCATGATTAGTGCACAGGTGTTCCTTAGACTGTCCACAATAAAAGGCCACCCTGAAATGTGCAGTTTTGTCTCACAGCAAAATGCCACAGATGCCACAAGCATTGAGGGAGCGTGCAATTGGCATGCTGACAGCAGGAATGTCAACCAGATCTGTTGCTCGTGCATAAAATGTTCATTTCTCCACCATAAGCCGTCTCCAGCAACTTCGCACAGCCATTGAAGGAGAGGAGTGGACCAACATTCCACAGGCCACAATTGACAATCTGATAAACTCTATGCGAAGAAGACGTGTTGCACTGCATGAGGCAAACGGTGGTCACACCAGATACTGACTGGTTCTGAGTCCCCAGACCCCCAATAAAGCAAATAAATGCACATTTCAGAGTGGCCTTTTATTGTGGACAGTCTAAGGCACACCTGTCCACTAATCATGATGTCAGATCAGCATCTTGATGTGGCACACCTGTGAGGTGGGATGGATTATCTCAGCAAAGCAGAAGTGCTCACTATCACACATTTAGACAGATTTGTGAACAATGTTTGAGAGAAATGGTACAATTGTGTATCTGGAATGAATTTTAGATCTTTAAGTCCATCTCATGAAAAATGGGAGCAAAAACAAAAGCGTTGCGTTTATATTTTTGTTGAGTGTAAATACTTTGAAATATAATGTAGCAGTTGGAGCTGAAAGCTCTAAAAAAATTGACAATAATATTTTTGATCCCATTTATAAACAATTATTAATCAGGATATGTTATTGTTGCCAAACACAATAAAAAAACTTAAGAAATGTCATTATATTTGCTCAGGACTACATCAAACTATTAGCTTTTGAGCAAATGATTACTTGATTTGATTTAAACCCTTTTAAAGCCAAAATTTGTAGCTGATAGCATATACTGCGTAGCATTTTTTCTAACTTAGAAAAAAGATTCCAGCTTGATGATGATCTTATAGTTTCAGTATCATGCTGTGATGCAGCAAACTGTAACTTTCCTGATTTCTTTGTTCAATAATTCGAGAGGAATGTCATATCGTATGTGTTTAATGTTTAATTAAATGTGATGAAGGTACTGTGCAAAATGTGTGACTGTGAAACACGATCCCTATCTGTGAAACAATGAACTTCTGTTGCAAATGTTTATTTTCTGGAAAGGATGTTTAGTCCAGCGTGTCTGAAAGAGCGTTAAAAAAATTGTGACAGAAAGCAGAGACCTCACTGCGTCACTGATGTGACTCCCAGCATTCCTCTTAGATTATTGTCAACAAAATACTGCTAGTTTTATTCACATGCTCACAGATTTATACAAAACAATTCATGCATTATTTCAAGCGCACGCACGCACACACGCACACACACACACACACACACACACACACCAACCCACACACACACACGCATAATGAATATCTGCATGTCATACTATCTCTCTCTGTCATACACACACATACAGAAAAACAAACAAACAAACAGAAGCTCACAACATTAATATTCCCTGCTTTGACAAAGGAGCTTTCTACCAAGTAATAAACAACAACATGTGTCACTTTACAATCACAAATCCTTCACTGTCCACTGTTAACATAACAGCTAAGCAGCAGCAACATGCTGCAAACACATGACTTTTCAAGCGATTATGTTCTTGGGCTACCAGTCAACAGTGTCTGAATGCTTTTCAGTTATTGCTTTAAATGTACTTTTTGATTTACCTGTCGATAAGCATGAGCATAAGGAGACTGTCCGAGATCTGCTCTTACCACTAGGTACTTTTGCTAAATCAAAAACGCCTGCTATGCCCTAAAATCATTTAGAGTCATGTTCTTAAGTCTATTGTTCAGCCACTTTTAGCTCTGTTTTTGCTCTTTACCAACTCCTGAAGGACGTATATAGCTTGTTAGCTGCTAAATGCAATGTTTTGCTGGAAATGTGTGTTTATCCTCCCTATTACTAAGCAGTTTGTGGAGAAAATAGAATATGGCATTACTCACTGGCTTGGATGGATGTTTGTGCAAGTCAGCAGACCAAATATTCTCCATAATCATGCTCAGTTCAGAAACCATGCCCAAACACATACATTAAGGATTCACATCCAGTTTTTCCTGTAATTGTCATGATCCTGCTTGGGCCTCTAGGCCTTGTGTTGTTTTTTCCCTTTTACCCTTGTCTGTGTGCTGGTCTAATTGCAGGGTTGGAGTCAGGTGTGCTGGAGTCAATCACCAGCATTCACAGCTGCCATCAATCATCAATCAACTGCTCTTCATATACCCGGCCCTACCTTCCAGACACTGCCAGATTGTAGATTCTGTTTCCACACAGTCAGTCCTCTCTCTAAGCTAACCTGTTTGCAGCTCCGCTTTTTGCATTTTTCCTGGCTAACTCCTGTTTTTTCTGCCACAGCTCTCCCGGCCTGACTCCAGCCACCAGCTCCAGCTCCAGCCCTCGCCCGCCAGCACTTCCTCCCGGACCCCTCTGCCTGCCTGCTCTAGCCTGCTCACACTCAGCTCCCTGGACTTGCCCCGTGGCTCTCTCCCTGGAGCCCCATGACAGCCAGCTTCCCCCCCCCCCCCCCCCGGATCACGGTCCTAACCCCCTGCTGGTTACTTCCAAAATAAATCTTCTTTAAACTGATACTGTCTCCACGCCTGTGTCCTCCTGATCCAGCCGTTACAGTAATGTTCTACAAAAGGACATGTTTGTATTAGTGCAACCCTGTCTCATAAAAGTAAATTTATTTCATTTTCCTTTATTTAACCTCGAAAGATCAATTGAGGGGTGACCCTCTTTTACAATGATGTCGAGTTTGTACAGATACACAATATACAATGAGAATACATAACAAGTTTACACACACACACACACACACACACACACAGACAACAACAATTTAAAACATTCAGATCAATTGAATGAGAGACATAATAGCCTAATTAAAACAGTTACAAGTGTAGAGGGGCTGATTCAAAATAATAATTTTAAATTGGTTAACAGTTATGAGTGTATTTATTTTAATTGTATGTTGTAGGCTGTTCCAGGAGTCAGGGGCACTATGGCTAAAAGCGGTTTTACCAAGCTCAGACCGGGCATAGGGGACATATAACATGAGCATGTCAGTTGAGCGGGTTTGATTTATATACAACTAATTTGCAATTGCAAATTTGTTTTGAAGGAAACATAATGCAACCCTGATTACATCATTACATTCTGATTAGAACACGTTGCAAGCTGCAAAAAGGTTGACACTCAATGTGTGTAATAAAAAATGTCCGATCTTGCAACACAATATCCGCAAATATTGACTTCACCATTATTAAACTGTTTTATGTTTATTTTAAGACAATCTGAGGCAGTTTATGGTTAGGGAAACATCAAGTCTTTATCATAGAGAAAGTGTGCAGTGACTTGAAACACTACAGACTTTGTAGAAACCAACCCCACTATCCCCCCGACTCTGTTGGGATTAATAAATGTGTCTCTTCATTCATTCAAAAAACACTGCCTCTGAACACAATAAAGGCAGCAATTCATTGGGAAAACAATTCAGCTTAACTTTTTTCCTGTTCAGCTACACTTTTCGTTTTGTAGCCTGGAAATCCAGACCCACATCTAGAACGATGTAGAGTCTGGCGATGAGCAATAGAATTTACCAACTCAAGGGACGGCACCAATGCATGCATTTCAAATACCACTGTATGCAATTGGATAGCACCAGGACTAGTCTGGCGGAAGGGGTTTCGCCAGCGTCTATGAGCGCTGGCGTCGGCTACCTACGCAACCCCCTCCCCTTCCTGTTGCTGGCGTTCCCATATTGAGCTCCCCCTCAAACTAGGAAACAATTCGCTCACAGTCAACCTGTCTGTGCAGCCTGTGCTGCGCTCTCCCTCTCTCTCTAACTCACACACTCACACACACACACACACACACACACACACACACACACACACACACACACACACACACACACACACACACACACACAGGGTGTGAGAAGTCACATTACTGTAGACAGAAATAAAGTGTGGCGATACTTCGGGATAATAATAGCGGTGGCGGGCGGCGGTCCGGGACGCAGCTTAGCCTAGCCTAGCAGTCCCACTGAATTCATTGTACAACTTCCCCCGGGCAGATATACCCTCATCAACTCTGGAAAATGACGCATGGGGGTTTGGATTGAGCAGCGGACCTTATAACCAGCTATAGATTAAGATCCGCCGTTCCTTTTCTTTGGTGATTTACAGGACAACGGGCCGCCGTTGATAATGTTACCAGAGATAACACTGTGTGACTAGTTAATTCCCGTTAAGTTATCCCGTGAGCTCCTCGGGGGCTAAAGTGGTGTCTTGACATGCTGGTTAGAAAGCAACACACTATGTTTATTCCTTTTGTCTTTAATAGTTTTTTTGTGGCGTTTGCGGGTGGGATTTAGCCATTTCTCTGACAGTCTCTGGACGTGAAGACGTTCCATCAAAATATTTCCCCCCCGGCACTATTTTGCACGGACACCGCTGCTGCTTCCCGGGCTCAGCCCCGCCCTAGATGATTGTGATTGGTTTAAAGAAATAAAAACAGGACAGCCCAGTTTCCCCCCGCATAGACGGCTCTAAATGGCGTGCTTCCAGACCATACTATTTGCTGTACTTTGGTCTGGCTTTGCGAGACTACACCAGGACTAATCAGAGCAATGAACAAGGTAACATATTCAGCCCCGTTCGTTCAGCGAATAGCAGGGCTAACTGATAAATTTAGCTTTTACTGTGGTCGGTCGGCCAAACAGAAAATTCATCTTTCTTGCTAATGAAAGATTTGAGTGCCCTCTTCCAAAGCCGTTTCAAACAACGTATCCGCAGCCATATTTGTTACTATCATGACTTCAACAGCGCATGCACATCACGGTCGACATAAGGTTGCGCCCGCCCATATTAGTTAGTCTGATTTGATTGGTAGAGCTCCAATGGTTCGTGCCCAGACCAGCATGTGAATTTTTTTTTTATTTGCCAGCAGTGAGTCTGGCTTTCCAGGCGGTTTTGGGGACTTTTTTTTATCTTATTTATTCCAAGTTCTGGTCACCAAGATCACTTATAGCCCATAACGTGTGTCTCGGCTGTTCTTCGTTCAGCCGTGGGTACAGAAGGCGAGGTAGCTCGACTCGCTTCCAAACAATTTCAAGCACTCGCGATTTAAAAAAATCATTGTATTTATTTTATAGCTCAAAAAAGAACAAAACTTTCTTCTAAATAAAGGAAAATATAATGGCAAACGAATAAATCATTGAAAGCAACGAGTGAACTAAAATAAGCGGTCGAAATACTTTTTTAACCCACTGCCTCTTTCCCTTGACACTTAGTTTTTCATCAAAACAATACACACACCTGGTCTAAGTACCTGAGCGGTGCGGAAAGCCCGCCCACAGACCCCTACAGGTATCAGAAAACAAAGCAGCCTAGGCATAAACAGTATTAATAATATGCTAAACTAATTCAAAATGTAGCTTTCATTTAAAACATTTCTATTTCCATAAACAATAAACACGTCAAACATCTTTGTGAACAGAAAATCAATAGCCTCATAAAAACGGCTGCGACAACAGGGGTACTTTAATTTAGCTTTCAAATGAATGGGAATGCTCAGCATACAAAAACATTGCCTTGTTCAATCGCCTTTATTCACTCTGTTTTTCCCCCAGCTCATGCTTTAGCAGGAATAGCCAATTTTGTTGACATGGTCTTTCACATTGGGTATGACAGCGGGTGTGGGCCACAGAAGGCATTTGAATACAATATTTGTGAGGTCTGCGACTCCCACTAGGACCAAAATGACGGAGTTAGCTGAGAGATTAATAAGGTAAAGTACTAGATAGCTAAATGCAAAGAAGAACACACACACATACAAAGACACACGGCTACCGGGCATCACACATGAGTACACACATTCAGCATACAAAACACTAGTAGGATGCACACAGTCGACTCTTACACGGTGTGACCATATATTTGATCTCTCTCTGAAATACACAAATACACACTAAAAAGCAGCAACACATTCCTGCTCTTTCTCTCAGTCTACCTGCCTCTGCCCTGGGGTAATACCTTTTGGGCAAACAGCCAGCAGGGACCAGGGTAAGGTATGGGATGCTAAGGCAGGCACCTTGGAGGAAGGGTGTATATAAACATCCAGATTAAGGAGAAAATCTGCGCCATAAATCTGCGATATTATCTGCTGCAGGAAGGGGAAGCCTTGGGAACTGGGCTGGCACATAGAAAGCCTGTGACGTTTACATTATCATCTCTTTAAAAAAAGCCTATCATTTTAGTCTTTGTTATCAATCTTCTGAATAGCAACACTTAGCTCAATAATGTCCTTCTGGGGTAGGCAAAGAGGGAGAAAATAATCAGTTTGGAAGCCCTTTTGCCGCAGAATGAAAATGCAGCACCTGTGCGTACACTTTACCTCCTGTGATGTCACTTTAAGATAAGCCAAGAAAAGAAAATCTATTTGAAAGTGATTTGCGTCATTGTGTGCAGTTGTTTAGGAGTATTGTTTGGCCAAAAAGGAAAATCCATCACACTATTAAATATATACAGGCAGCTGGTTGAATAAATATGCGCATGTAGCATGTGTCTGTTTGCAGTTATTGTATGTCAGAGCACGTGAATGTTTGGTATTTTTAAGTTTGAGCATGTTTACTGATCCACAAAGTGAAAGGTGGATTTTTCAGCACCTCCGTGGTTTAGAAGACTGTGAAGTGACTCATGGTAACCGAGGTGGGTTACCTTCCAAAAGAAAGGAGCACCTGATGTGGAGCGAAGGGGAAGGAAAAGGGGAAAAAGCAGAAAGATCATCTGAAAAGAAGGTAATTAGCCGAAGCACGGGGATTCGTTTGAGCTGCGCAATTACCCCTCTAATCATCAGGTTGTAGGAGAGAGGAGGAGATTGGGTGAAGAGGGGAAGAAGGAGGGGAAAAGATATCAGCAAGATAGAGGAAAAATCATCTCCTCTTTAAACCACAACAAAAAAATAACAAGGGGAGTAGTTTTATATATACAAACATCCAAACACAACAGATTTTCTGATGCATCAGGCTGTTTAACTGAAACTGTACTTAAACACGAAGACCCACTTAACAACAATCCACAACTCATCGCCACAACTAGAAAAACAGTCATAGAAAAAAAATGAGTTATCTATGGCTGAAATAGAGGCCATACATCTCCATCCAGCTACAATGAGAAAATGTGGCTATTGAATTTCCCCCTTGGAAATTATCATTCAAGTAATATTTTCAGACATTAACATGACAGATAAACGCTTGAGAAATGGACTTGCTGCAAGGAAACTAGGCTTACTCGGATACAAAACATTTCAGTTAGGCAATCGAAAGAAAGCTCATTGAGATGTTATCTAGAGAAAGCCTGGAAGATTAGGAAAAAAAAGTCCTTAATCGGGATAAACTCAAGGCTTAGTATTTACTTCCGTTCTGCTGCTGCAACACATTTCATTTGGAAATATTTCAATCAGGAGAGACTTAATTTAAAGAGACTTATTACTGATAAAATACATTTATTGGACATGTTGTGCACAAAAGGAAGTGAGAGGAGCTTTAGGTGATTAGAGAGGAATATATTTCTGATGTTTAACTTTTTTTTTTTCATATAGGCTACTAGAAGATGTGTTTGTTAAATGTTTGACTCTTGATCGACTTGAAAGGAGTGCCCTTTGGGATGGGCTTAATGTGGTATGATAGGAAGATAAAAAATAGCTATGACAACAAATAAAAACAAAAGAAAACAATCAAAGATCCATAATCATAATCAATGTTTAAAAACAGTGTTGTCCCGAGTGTGCATGAAGGGGCCTTTTGATTTTTTTGTGTATTATCTGAGCACATCCTAATCTTTATTACCACTGTTTTTCTGGACCTAATAGTAGCTAAAGATACTGCAATTTTTTTGTTGTACAAGATGTGATTGTATTTGTTCAGTGGCCGGCTTATCCAAACCAATTACAATATTTCATTGATGCCCACAATGAATCATCTCTAATAAACAGCTCAATTGCTGTGGTGACTGACAAATAGCCCTGGACCACAGAAAAGAGAATAAAACAGAGAGGCTTGGTTAATGGCATCTAATGGGCTGTTCTTGAAAGGCGGCCAAATGGCTGGAAGATTTTCTCCCTGATTACTGACATTAACCAAAGAGTTCAATTTTCCCTTGTGACTCTCAGCCTGACAATATCTCTCCTCCTCTATATTGCATTTGCTTTTTTTTCCCTCTTTCAATGTGGTGATTTTCGTCATTCACCGCTCTGTCTGTTGGTGTTTTTTATGCAAAAGTTTGCTAGAATGAAACTATAGGAGTGCTACATAATGTGGACCAAGAGCTATATATATCATCTGTATACAAACACAGACAATGCCTTTGCCACTTAATCTTCAGTTCTTTTTGCACAAACACAGATTGAGTGTCTGAGTCATTACCGCCACTGAAAACATTTACGAACCCTGCATAGCTTCCAAGGCTACTATCAGAAACAAACACAGTGGCACTTGGCGAGAGAACGGAGAAACAAAAACTCAGATATAAACATACAGACACACACTCTAAACATAATTGGCTACTAGGAAGACTTCATAAGGCCATTTAAGGTTGGAGGCTTGCCTGGATCAGACGGCATAGCACTTAAAGCTTTTAAGGGCTAGGCTACAAGGAGTGACAGGAGCCCTTTTTACAGGCTTAAGTAAATGCCTGTTTCATTCAGTGCAGTATTCAGGCACGTTTCGGGGAATACCAAGAGATATACAAATCATCTACTTTCAAATACCTTTTTGTACCTAATGTGGATTCAACCAACTTGCTCTCCAGCACATTCAGAAGCAGAGTAACTCATTTTGTTTTGACTGTTCTCTAAACCCATCCCACTGAACACTAACTGTCCAAGGACAGATCAGAAAACAGCATGGAAGAAGCAGTGTACAACATATGGTTGCATTGATATTAGAGAGTTATACTCGGGTTTGAAGGACAAAGTTGGTCTGCTCTAACATTAACTGCTAGCATTGCCATGTCTGGCTAACCAGGCTTTTTTCAAAGGCCAAGGTTCAGCATATAGACAGCGGTTTTAAAACAGATCATGGAGCTTATCTTAGCCTTCTTACTGTAGCTAGCTATTAACAGCTGATACAATAGGCCAGTGACAGTTGACATTTCAACTGGCAAAATCGACCACCGCAGGCTAGAGTGAAGAGCTCTGCTCTGTCTGAAATCAAGGACCTGTGGTTTCAAAAGTATTTCTAGAGGATTAATCTGTCACCGTTATCAGTGCTGTTCATGAGCTGTGCGAGAATGGAAAGTTTGACAGGCATGGCAACGGTAACTAAGGGGGGCAGGGCTTAGCAAAATGTCAATTGTTGTAAGAGAAGAGCAGAGCACAATAGAGAGGATATGATCAAAAATTATAACAAAAATAGTAACAGGCAAACTCTTTCCTGACGACCACCACCAAACCCACATAAGTAACACAAACAATGGCCTACACAGCAGACCTTCCTTTCTTTGCAGCCCTTCTTCTCTTAACTCCTATCCCATACTAACACACACTCACACAAACACTCCCATCTCTTCCTCCATCTGCGTGTGTGTGAGGGGTTGTACCGGTGTGTCAGTAATGACAATGTCCCAGCGTTCCTCTCTGCCAATTAGCCCGGTCGTAATTACACAGACACATATGGAGCTGTCAATCACCTGGCTCCTCCACACAGGAACTCGCCCACCCAGCAGAGAGTGAGAGAGAGAGTGTTTCCAGCAGCTAGCTCTATACCACTCCAAAAGACCACACGCCGTGCCAATAAGTAGGATGATGAGAGTTTTGTTCAATCACTCTAACTGTGCGGCAATCCCACAGCTCACAGGAATATGTCAGGAATGGGCATTAGAGTGGCGCATTTTGTAGTCTATTTTGGTTTCAACTTCATTTGTGGAGCAGTTAGAATTTCCTCTTTACTGATTTAAAGCATTTTGTGCCGATGCATTCTCTAGATTGTTACCAGACCAGCTATTCATTGAACACGTGCAAAGAGAAGTGGTGGACCGTATGTCAAAATAATATGTCTTTCGCGTTAGTTATTCCAAAAGAAAAAATGGTTGGAAGATGTACTAACACTGCACACAACTGAGAAACATGCTGAACATAGTGTTAGGCATGTTTACCGTCCATGTCACCTTAAAGTTGGGGTAAGCATTCTCCAGCAAAAGTTTGGTGAATGTTTATGTTTAAACTAACCACAGCGATATTTGACGCTCAATAGATATTAGCTGATTTTGACAAAAGTGTTTACCCTGCTCGTCCCAACTCTGGATTCCAATAGCTTGGAATGCCTTTAAAAGAGTAAATCTGGTGATATTCTAGGTTTTTCTTAGTGTCAAAAAACTGTTGTGACAAGTTCCTTCATTACAAGGACTTCAGTTTACTTTGAGTCAATCCCACATACTGTACATCGTCCTGCTGCAAGGTCTCTTCTGTCCTACACTTATTACATATGTTGTTTCGATCAGAATAAATCATCAAGATGTGGAGGATGAGTAACGTCTCCTGACAAATTATGCTTAAATCTATATTACCTACTCATCCAGTGGCATTAATTAATCCATGCTTTCACGCTTGAGAAGAAAATGCATTTCAGTCCCAGTTGACAGATTAGCCTGATTTCCCCTGAGCATCTCCACCAGGAGTAAACAAATGAAAGTTTTCTAATAAAGAAGATAACACGCATTCCAGTTATTTGTCAAGCCTTCAAGTTATTTGAGCTGATGTTTGTATCCACGTTGTTTTCATTAGGGGACCAGTTATCTAGTAATGACGACGAGGTGATTTGTGAATGCACTGAAGTGTGACAACGTGTCTGAGAGAGGATAGCAATCATAATAATCATAGCAATAACATTAACAACTTTTTATTCAATTAGTACTTTCATTGGAGTTACAAACTGTTTTGCAAGGCCAGCAACAATGAATAACGAGGAAAGAAAAGAACAGGTGGGAGTGGGTCCAGGAGGAGGAGGATGTGTAGAGGATAGGAGGGAGGGATGAGGAGGAGGAGAAGAAAAAGGTGCAGTCCCAGCAGGAAGTCTTACCTCTGGGATGTCTTCTTGTACTTGCGCCTGACAAAAAAACAAACATGAGGATAGTGAGGAATCAATTGAAATGTCACTCTTGTTATATTGTTGGATTTATTTTTCTACTCAGCACACTCAACATAAAAAGACAGAAAAATAAGGACATTAGGCGTCATGCAAAAAACACCTGTATGAACAGATTTGTTCTCAGCCATTGCAAGTGATTTAAGAGAATGTGCTTCTTCTTAAAATGTTCTCTCATCTATGAATTACATTCATCAATGTTCCAATCATCAAGTAAAAGTTGTGTCTAGATAGTCTACCTCTCCTCACAGACACTGATTTGACTAAAGAATCTGAATGAATTTGGAACCAAAATATAATACAAATATATACACTAACCGGCCACTTTATTAGGTACACTTGTTCAATTGCTTGTAAAAACAAATGGCTTATCAGCCAATCACATGGCAGCAACTCGATATATTTAGGCATGTATAAGAGGTCAAGAGAACCCACAGTTCAAACCAAGCAACAGAATGGGGAAGAAAGGGGGTTTAAGTGACTTTGAACGTAGCATGGTTGTTGGTGCATGGCAGGATGGATCCATGCTTCCATGTTGTTTATGCCAAATTCTGACCCTTCCATCTGAACTAATCAGACCAGGGAAGGTTTTGCAATCTTCTATTGTCCAATTTTGGTGAGCCTGTGCGAATTGTAGCCTCAGTTTCCTGTTTTAAGCTGACATGAGTGGCACCCAGTGGGGTGTCCTGCTGCTGTAGCCCATCTGCTTCAAGGTTGGTCGTGTTGTGCATTCAGAGATGGATAGCTTGGTTGTAAGGAGGAGTGGTTTATTTGTTGCCTTTCTATCATCTCAAACCAGTCTGCCCATTCTCCTCTGACCTCTGACATTTTCGTCCACACAACTGCCGCTCCCTGGATATTTTTTCTTTATCGGACCATTCTCTGTGAACCCTAGAGATGGTTGTGCGTGGAAAGCCCAGTAGATCAGCAGTTTCTGAAATACTCAGACCAGCCCATCTGGCACCATCAACCATGCCACATTCAAAGTCACTTGAACCCCCTTTCTTCCCCATTCTGATGCTTGGTTTGGACTTCAACAAGTTGTCCTGTCCAGGTCTACATGCCCAAATGCATTGAGTTGCTGCTATGAGATAGGCTGATTAGTTATACGTGTTAATGGTGTACCTAATGAAGTGGCCGGTGAGTGTATACAGTATATACAGGTATATATATATATATTTCTTTCACCATACTAGCTAGCCTGCCAAGGCCAGCTTGATCCCCTGAGCTTCACATTCGTTTCTCTCTCGCAGATCAGTCTGGACTTTCTCCAGTTTTCGTGGGGATGGACCAGCATTCTGACTGCTTTTCCTTCTATTAGTGCAAGGCAGCACCTGATTGGTTCCTGTAGTGGTTGACATCAACATGAATCGACAAATGTGAAGCTTGTGAGATATGGCTGGTCTAAGGGGGTTGGATTGACAACTACATGAACCAATCAGGGGCTTCCTTCCACTAAGGGATGACACTTAGGTCTGAACATGGGTCCACCCCACGGGGATTGGAGAGAGTCCAGACTGCAGGAGATAAATGAATGTGTAGCTTGCGAGATCAGGCTATACCAGCATCATCATGGCTTGAAAATTAACTGAGAGGATAAAGGAGTGTTTTATTGCCAAGTCATGAATCTTTGTTGTATGTAACTCCATGGTTTAAAACCACCCAGTCTTTTTCCCAGTTACATACAGCGCTGGTTGGATGACACCGACATATTTTTGTCTGCTGATTTCCAACAGCAAACGATTTGAGGTGTGAAATTCTTCCCTTTAAATCTTTGGCAACAATTCTGATAAACGGCACAGAAAAGGTAGCCAAGGAATCATGCAGACACTCAAATCTCATTAACACACCTACTCAAATTGCCTTCATTGATCAAGCGACATTTTAGTAAATTCTTTTTGGGAACAATCCTACAAGCAAACCACACAGAAAAAAAGGACGAGAGCCTTAATGTGAGATTACGGAAATGTTCTTGCATGAGATCCAATGTGCTTCCATCAACAGACATTGTCCCCCCAAAAATGAATGTAAGCAACCAGGAGAAAGCTACTGAAATTTTTTTGGGGGGAAAGGATCACTTCAGTCCACTTAGCTGTGTGTGGTCACACTGTTCATTTAAAAAATAATCCAAATGCTAACATTCACTTATGCAGATAAGGGATTCCAGATAGGCTTAATGATATGCAAAAACATACACACCATTCCACCCCCTGACATCCATTTTACTTTACTCCAACACAAACACTCTCTCACACACACACAGACACACACACACACCCACCGGGAAAACACACCTACTATCACCTAGCCCACCCTAGCCTAGAACACAACCACATAAACATGATGAGATAGCAGTATGGGTCCAAAAGCTAAGTACCCACAGCACCCACAGTACCCCCCCCCCCCCCCCCCCCCCCACACACACACACACACACACACACACACACACACACACACACACACACACACACACACACACACACACACACACACACACACACACACACACACACACACACACACACACACACACACACACACACACACACACACACACAGAGCTCAACCACTCAAAAACGAAGCAGAGGGAAGGATGGACCCAATGCCATGCCACTATTCAGATGCAGAATTAAATTCCAGGCAGGAATTCACAGCACTTAGCTTGATTTGTTCCTGAATCGTTTTCTGTATCAATCTTCCTTAGGGCTCAGCGTAAAACTGCAAGCTAGGGAAGTTAGTCTCCATAAAATAAATGCTAAGACCTCCCTCAAGCTAAGTGAAAAAAAGATTATTGGATCACTCATTTGGAGTCCACCAAGCAATTAAAATGAAAAAAGACAGGAAGTGTCACAGTCAGTTGTGTTGGGAATGACAAACTGGGAAAATGGTTCAAAGGGAAGGAAGAGTTTTAACGGAGGAGATATGGATAACACAAGCACATGAGACAAAAACATGAGGATGAATCACAAAATTGGTACTAGAAGGACAGGTAGAAACAGAAGTATGGATATATCCTACCCTCTTCACCGCCAATTTTCTCACCTTTTGCACCTTACCCCCTTCTCTGAGCTTGCCTTACGTCCAAATGTGTGTGTATCAACAAAAACAAAGCTTCCTCTAATTAGAAAGCTTTAATGCGATGTCCTCTGCATAATGAGGATGTGGGTTGTAGGTCGTCATAGAAATTTCGGGAACTATTGTTATTATAAGGGTCAAAGAGGAGTCCATCAGCAAAATTAAATGTTAGGGTATGTTCAACAGCAGCTTGTTTTACATTGGATTCTTTTTATCTCATTTTAGTCAGTCTCACAAATCTGACCCGCCACCTTGATCCACCTTGGGCCAAATCTAAGCTGTCCTTCCTTAGGGGAGCTTGCTGTGATGAACTGTTGATCAAGTGATTAAATAATTCATTGATTTCCGTTAATCAGTGGGTGACAGAGAGGTCGGGTCTGCCGCAGTCATGCAATTTATCAATGAAAATCCATTTGAATTCATTCTCCAATGCAAATACATAGAGGGGCTATTTGTCAGAGGGGAGTTATAAAACCCAACATGGCTGTTCATGCCTTGATCAGGGTGTCATCAGGCTTTTAGACTGTGTCACCAAACCAAGGGAAAACTGTCCAAAGCAAATGCTCTCTCTATCCATGGATGATTGGTGTACTCTGTGTAGTGCGTTGTGTCAAGAGAGCGCTGTGATAGCCATCCAGCACACACACACACACACACACACACACACACACACACACACACACACACACACACACACACACACACACACACACACACACACACACACACACACACACACACACACACACACACACACACACACACACACACACACACACACAAATCATAGAGCTGCCAAACAGATCTCCTCGGATAAGCTTGCAGCACATACATTAAATGTCAAAACCGGGTGCACATGCACTGTCAACCTTTCCCAATCACACACACACATATATATATATATATATATTCCGAAGCGCGCACATTGTCAATCCCGGGCGTATGAAATCCACAACACACTGTGTGAAGCGTTGGGAGCTGCCTGTCATCTGGAGCTCCCCCTCTTCAGACGGAGGCTCTTTGTGAGATTAAAGGCTAATGTGATCTCTGACACGCAACAGGAGCCCTCAGAGCACCCAGCAGACCTCAGCAGAGTCGTGATGACCAAACAACAAGGGCCCAGTCTCTCTCCCCCCCCCCCCCCCCGTTACATTCATTTGACTCACTACCCATCAAATATCCAAAAAGACAGATGGTTATGATTGGGAATTTATGACAATGACCAAAGGGAAAAGACAATGAAGCCATCCGAAGAAAGTGAACGTGGCAGATGATGAAAGTGTGTATGGGGAGGGTGAGGGGGGCTGCACATATTGGGCTTCTGACACAAGAGACAGAGAAAGGCACAAAGATGACAGAATGCAACAACAGAAATACTATGACATGAAAAGAACTGAAAATGAAATAAGAGTGATGGGGAGAGGAAAAGAAGGCTGGTGCATGAACTGTAGCCTCATTCGCTCAGTCGTAGTCTGTGGCGCAGGAGCAAAAGTGCATTTCATTTTAGACCTACAGCTGTAACATTAAAACTATTTTTTTTTTTCAAAATGCAACCCTCCTAGCGACTACTGCTGTTTCCTCTGCTCTAGCATACACAGCGTGTCGGTGGTTTTCTCCTCAGAGCAAAAGGTCACAGAGGTGTTGATAGGTTGGTGGATGAGACACAGTAATAATAATTGTAGTATTAGCGGTTGGGGAACAAATACTTTTCCCTAAAGGAAACTGTGGAAAACGAGAAGGCTCTAATGTGAGCGAAACATATTCAGATACACATTCGATCATTATAGGTTAAAATTTATAGAAGTGTTGCATTATTTTTCTACAAGGAAAACAGCCCATTGCACGTCACATGACACCTGCAAAATGTGTGAGGACACCATCAATCATAATTTCCTCGTTTCTTTTAAGAAATTCAGAGTAAAAAAGAACATGACTTCAATTGATTCATGCAGAATGGTGCTGCAAGTGTGAGCAGCCCTCCCTCAGTTAACACTTTTGCTTTGATGTACTTTCCCTTCTTTTTCCTTTCTTTCCAATAAAGTAAGCAATCCATTCAAAAGAGTTCAAAGGAAGTAGCTCAGAGCGGTTTGAGTGATTTGAATCCCTTTCTTTCTGGGTGCTTTTTCTTACTTCTTTAAGGTTTTTGCCCTACTTCTATCATACTATTTGTGTTTCTTTCTCTCTCACACAAACAAACAAACAAACAAACACGCACACGCGCACACACACACACACACACACACACACACACAAAACTCAAGCTTTCCTGTATCCTCACCGCATGTTTTTTTTCTTCAGAATTGATCTCTAAATTAATCTATTACAAATTAATTATTATAAATAATTTCAACGATACGGTTAATTATAAAGCTTAATCAAAACATAAATGTGCATACATACAGAGGCACATGCACACATACGCCATTGCTTCCCACACACACACTTGTTGAAAACAGTAAAAAGTGGATATACTCACAGTCCTCTGAGCCTGAGCCAAATCTTTTCAATCTGTTCCGGCTGGAGGTACTTCAGGGACGTGCTTTCAAACTCCTCGATCTCTTTGGTGGGAGACTCCATGTCAGAGGTTCAATGAGTGTTGGATGTGCCAACAAGCAAAACTTAAATCCCTTATTAAGTGTAAGCGGCGAGGATGACGCTAAACACCGTGCAGAGAGATGTCCCTTTGCGGTGGAACCCTGGGACGTGAATGAATCTCCTCTTACTTCATTCACGTTTGCAGCCACAGCTTTGCACCAAATGGTCCGTCATCTTTCCCTTTTTTTCTCTTTTGTAGTCCCTTGTTAATGTGAGAGTGTGTGTGTTTCAGACTACAACTCAACAACACTCAGTGCAGTGCAGTGCTCCAGCAGCTGTGACAGTCGTGAAGCAGCCCAACTGTACCTCTTTCCTCTCTCTCTCTTCTCTCTTTCTCTATCTCTCTCTCTAGCTCTCATTCGTTCACTGCTCTCCTGTGTTAGCACAGGGGTCCTGGAGCCGTACCATGCTCTCCCAGCAACAAGGGGATGCAGACGGCAGGGCAGCTCAATCGGGGATTAACACTCAGTGCTGAGCTCACTCCGCACAAGAGGGAGGGAGGGGGAAACACCACTTTAGTCAAGGAGAGGGAGGAGTCTGCCTGATAATGAGAAACCATGGTCTGTTTCCTTTTGCTGGAAGTGGAAAACAAACCGAGCGTGGCTGGAGAGATGACAATGGTGTAGATGCCCTGCATTGAATCAGGAATGTGAAAAGGTATACATGTCATCAAGCAAATACAGGCTTCATTCTCAGTATAGATAAGCGATGAATTACAAATGCAATAGATCTGAATCGGGAATGGATTCGTTAGAAAAAAGACAGATAACACACTTGCCGTACAACGTATTTACATGTCATGCCACAGAGGATTAAATAGCGCGCAGCAGACAGTACATTGACTGAGATTACTCTGATCCATTGAGTGCATTCATGACCATCCCATAATATATCCCCATAAAACACATGACACATAAAAGCTCTCTAACGTACACACAACACACAACAGCATTCAAATAACTGTGTTGTAGTCAGTATTTTTTATAGGTAAAGGTATAGGTTTATGCCTCAGTTGGTTTATGACACCTGCAGTCATATAAGCCAATGTTTATTTTGTGTTGTAGTCCCTCTATTATAGCAGCCACCTGAGTAATTGTATTTTGAAAACAGTAAGTTCTACAGTGCATTTTCTGGTAAAGAAGAAGCTTTAAAAAGAGAGTTTGATTGATTTGATTGTCATAAGAAACCTTTGAATCTTTTCATATTTTTATGGACATGCCATCTCCCTGATAAATATTTCTAAATTTTCATTCCCTTGTCATCCTCCCCGACAGCAGACATTAAATTATATTGTGATTAAGTGTATGTCGGAAATAAACTGTCTGAACAAACACCTCTAAATCCTGAGCCATTTGCTCCTTCATCTAGTTAAGTAAGGACATGTCTTTTCATTATCTGCAAGTCCAAAATTTGCAAAGGATGACTCCGCGCCCAGACCCCCCTTTCTCTGAGACTCCTACCATAGCCTTAGGTCTTTCAATTACTTGATGCAGGATGCAGGGATAATGCTAGGGTGCCACCTCAAAGGGGCTCCTGCTTTCATCTGCTGAGATGGGTCCTCAGCGACCAGGCAAGAGAGGGGTCTACCTCAGTGCAAGGCAACCTGCTGATGTTCTCTTCAAAGGCGCACTTATCTATGTGGCCATCCTTCGCTTTGGCCTTCAATCTTTTTGGTGAAAGTGTGCTGGTCCCCAGGAGAGCTGGAGCCCACAGGCGGAGTTGACAGGTCAACTTGAGGCAAATCTACAACAGTGCCTTCACATTTCACTGCTTTTACTGTTCACAAGTTTACACCCCAGGGACCCAATGTACTGTTTCCTCTGTGTGTGTGAGTGTAACAGTGAACAATGTTGAGGCTGGTGAGAAAGGTTCTGTCAAAAAAAACTGCAAGGACTGGGAAGGTTAATGTACGCCGCTTTGCACTCAGAATCGAGTGTGTATGCAGAAAAGGAGAAGGAGTTTACACTGGCTGACTCTTGATTGAATGGTTACAAGAGTCAGATGGTACAATGATTACAATAGTGCATTTAAACTCACTTAACATAGACCAGCTGGAGGTAAGAAAGAAGGCACTGTTGTCTATTTGCGTATGTACAATCTACGGAAAGAATATACCTGCTTTTTGAAGAAAGCTGTTTAAAGGTGTGCACCATTATCCCTATATTTTAATCATATTTCCCACCAAACTCTAATGGCCAGCTTTTCACCCTACTTTCAAGTGTTGCCATTATAACACTACAACACACATTTGTTCATTTTGAGGATACCGACATGAAGTTTAGGCATCTAAAACATTCGATTAATATGGGGAAAGACAGATAGCAGTTAGCAGAAAAGCTAACCTTAAAGTTGGAGTCGGCAATTCTTGAGAACGCTTATTGTCACAATTACTTCTAGACAAAATCATTGAATATCTCCTCACGAAACCATTACCTGTCTGAACTGTGTGCGCTGAAAAGTAATGGTGTAAATACACAACATAACTGGTATGTAAAGAAACGGTATACAAAAGGCCCACCATGGCTAGCAACATGTTGTTTACAGAGCCTAGGCTGTATATAAACACTGGATTTGTTATCAGCGCACAACAGTAAGCTACATACAGGTCTATGATCGTTTAATTGCAAATCTGTCACAAGGAACAATGAGCTCTTATATTACTAAAGAGGAAAATATTAAATATTGTTGGATCCCCATGCATTAGAAGATAAAAAAAAAATCTCTGATGCATAACATAGCGGGATCAAGAATGCAGCTTTGTTGAGAGAGTTGCGACCCGAACCTTTGCTTCTCAGGAATCTCAAGAGCACACTACATTGCCAACTGGTGAATGAAGCACCTTATGGAAAGTGTGGCTAATTTGTAAAACTGGATGGTGACATAGACGATAAAACGATGTTAAAGCGGATACGAGTAACATTTAAATATCTTTTAAACAACCTCATGTTTCCTCTGATAATCATAAATTACCTTTAACAGCAAACGAGACCATCAGTGCAAAGAAAGACGTTTTTATATAGTTTTTATTACTGCTTTTGGTCTGGTCACACACCCAGTCCGATTTTCGGTTCGCTCGTGCAGGCTCTATGGTCACATATCCGTATTGGTTGCAGATTTCAGTGTGGCGCTGCAACGCGATTTGAGAAGCCTATCCCTCCAGGTGAGGGAAGGGGAGCGGGAGCCTTGTTTGAGACAGTTATTTGTCGTCATAAATGACTGATAACGGGGCTGAACCATCAAAGAAAAAAAAGAGAATGCAATGAAGAAAAGCGAAAAGGGAGAGTGAGTGATAGGCGGGCGGGAGGACGTTGCCAAGCAACGTGTATACAATTTCACGAGAGCGAAACTAGACTGCTAAATGAATGAGCGGTTGGTACTAACACAAAGTTTGCTTTGCTTCACCATCATCAGATAACCATTATCTGAAATAGTCATTATTTACATCAACAACACAAACACATTACCTCATCGTGATCCATAGTCTACTAACTGCCGTCTCTCATTCATTCGCTTTCTGTGAGGACACAGCTCCGTGAGAGAGAGAGTAGTTAGGTGACGCTGCTGAATCAACTCATTGCAAGCAGGTGTGTGTACTGACTGGCATTAGTTGATGCAGTGTCAAAACCACTCTCACGGAGCCGAAAAGAGTCCTCACACTTTCAACACACGAACATGCACTATATTGCGCCCTTCTCAGTCCACGCTCACGCGCCTGGCACGAGCATTTGCGACAGCGGGCGTCGTAAAAATACTACCGCTTTTGTCCAAAGGGGACGCCAACGTGCCATCTTACTCGTAGTGCCTTTAACACTAGAACCGCCACGGGGTCAATTTGACCCGTGGCGGTTTTTCAACTGCCCATAACTATACTTTTACGAAATATTGAAGCCCCCAACTCTTTGACTTTTCCTAAAATTGTGTTGTGATGCTCTCCCTATGGTTAAATAAAGTCACAATTAAACTGGATTAAAAAAACAGGCATTTATACCTAGAACCGCCACACTGGGTCAATTTGACCCGCACAGGAAAATGAAATATTTTCGAGCAGGTTGCTAGGCAACGGCATCGTTTGGGGTCCGCGATCTGACAACTGTAGCCTACGTGCAGTCATTCATAAACACTTACAATAAATTAGAGATGAAGATAAATACCAAACAACATTAGAGTTACTAAGTGAAATGAGTGATACGAGTCTGATAGCGAGAGATCAGAACTGAGCGCTGTCTTCCACACACCGCGGCTCGCAGCTCAACTGACAGACAGCTGAGTGCTGTCTGTGAGCCGGACAGAGAGCGGCGGAGGGATCCTCCGCCTCAAAACATGTCAACGTGGGGAAAAATTAATGAATAATCAATTAGAGCTTACCTAAAAATAAGTTTGCCATGTTACTGTTTATTGTATTTAGGATTTTAGCTCATTTGGACGCTGTTTTGACCTTCTGTTTTCATTACTATACTTGCGATATTATATCTACTTTCAGTTTCATTACTGAGTCGCCACGAAACGTGATTAGTGTTCTTAAAGATACTTAGATTATAAAACAAGAGGTCCAAAACACAGATGATTATTAAACAAACTAATTTATGACTTTATATCATACTAGAAATGCACGGGTCAATTTGACCCGCCTGGCGGTTCTAGGTATAAATAGAATGCTGGCGGTTCTAGTGTTAAGTATGTGATGAAATATCAGGATGCACAAAGGTATTTTTCCTCGCTGCTCGTTTTTAGATAAATATCGTTGTTGCCCGACTGACAGATTTTGAGTAATTAGCAATCTTAGGGACATATCCAAACAGATTCCACACAATGTAGCTAGCTCACATTGTATGCATAGTTAAGACTGATATACCAACACAAAAGAGTCTTCAGAAATATTTTTCTGATTTATTACTATCCCAACAATTGCTCATAAAAAATACCTAATGAATCAAGTCATGGGCAAAATGAATTATTCGTATGACTAAGGCAGAGGAATTTTCTAGAAATGACGCACTGCTATGCTAAGGTATTCTCGTCACTGTTCTCGGGCTCCCGCAAAGCTCACACATCGAAACCAAGACATTAACAGCCCCGGCCATTTGGAGGTACATGAAAAATTCAAATCTCATTTAAATTTCCAGGCAAGTCGATAAGGATATCTATGCATCAAAATTGCAAATGCCTTTGCGTTAATGACCACATTTTGGTGAAGATCATCCATCACAAAACGCGATTTTCCATCTATACTTCATTTCTATTTTTGTATTGGCATGCAGTGGGGACGGAAGGCTGGGTGGGAGAAATTGAGGGGCAGCCAGCCGTGAAGCTATATTTATTTGCAGAGTGATTGAGGTAGAAGAAATACCCCGGAGAAGAAACTTCCCATTACTTCATCCCCAAAAGAGATTCAAAAAAGGTCAGAGGTGATGCATACATAAAGTGGAGGAAATAAGTATTTGATCCCTCACCGATTTTGTAAGTTTGCCCACTTACAAAGAAATGAGCAGTCTATAACTTTATTTTTACAGTGAGACACAGAATATCAAAAAGAAAATCCAGAAAATCACATAAAAAAATATATATAAATTATTTTGCATTTCATCGAGTGAAATAAGTATTTGATCCCCTACCAACCATAAAGGATGTTGGCCCCCACAGATTAGTTCTCGTGCTTTAAAAAAGTACTCCTAATCTCTACTAGTTTCCTA
The DNA here is from genome assembly GCF_949987685.1 of Ammodytes marinus. Classification (NCBI taxonomy): domain Eukaryota; kingdom Metazoa; phylum Chordata; class Actinopteri; order Uranoscopiformes; family Ammodytidae; genus Ammodytes; species Ammodytes marinus. Next base: position 25,312,089 of record NC_137213.1, on the reverse strand, counting down.
TATAAAACACACCTCTCAATGTGTTACCTGTATAAAAGACACCTGTCCACATGATCAATAAATCAAACTCCAACATCTCCATCATGGGCAAGACCAAAGAACTGTCTAAGGACATCAGGGACAAGATTGTTGACCTGCACAAGGCCGGAATAGACTACAAGACCATTGGCGAGAAGCTGGGTGAGAAGAAGACAACTGTTAGTGCGATTATTCGAAAATGAAAGGAACACAAAATGACCATCAATCTCCATTGGTCTCGGGCTCCATGTAGGATCTCACCTTGTGGGGTATCAATGATCATGAGAAAGGTGAGGGATCAGCCCATATCTACACGGGAGGAGCTTGTTTATGATCCCAAGGCAGCTGGGACAACAGTCACCAAGAAAACCATTGGTAACACACTACGCCGTAATGGATTGAAATCCTGTAGTGCCCGTAAGGTCCCCCTGCTCAAGAAGAAACATGTACAGAACCGTCTGAAGTTTGCCAATGAACACCTGAATGATTCAGAGAATGCTTGGGAGAAGGTGATGTGGTCAGATTAGAACAAAATCAAGTTATTTGGTATCATAGTGACTCGCCATGCTTGGAGGAAGAGGTATTCTAACGATGACCCCAAGAACACCATCCCCACAGTCAACCATGTAGGTTGAAGCATTAAGCTTTGGGGGTGTTTCTCTTCTAAAGGGACTTCACTGCATCAAAGGAAATATGGATGGGGCCATGTACCATGAAATACTGGGTGACAACCTCTTTCTCTCAGCCAGGTCCGTAAAATGGATCATGGATGGTATTCCAGAACGTCAATGACCCTAAAAATACAGCAAAGGCAACAAATGAGTGGCTCAAGAAGAAGCACATTAAGGTCATGGAGTGGCCTAGCCAGTCTCCGGACCTTAATCCAATAGCTCTGTGGAGGGAGCTCAAACTCAAGCGACAGCCTCAAAACCTGAAAGATTAGGAGAGGATCTGCAAAGAGGAGTGGTCCAAATATCCTCCTGAGATGTGTGCAAACCTGGTCATCAACTACAAGACACGTCTGACCTCTGTACTTGCCAACAAGGGTTTCTCCACCAAGTACTAAGCAATGTTTTGATAGGGGATCAAATAATTATTTCACTCAATGAAATGCAAAATAATTCATATCTTTTTTTATGTGATTTTCTGGATTTTCTTTTTGATTATCTGTCTATCACTGCTAAAATAAACTTAGCATTAAAACAATAGACCATTCATTTCATTGTAAGTGGGCAAACTTACAAAATCAGTGAGGGATAAAATACTTATTTCCTCCACTGTATAAGCTGAATTTAGGGCTGAGGTAAGGAGGGAGGGTTGGGCATTTGAGTAGCAGTTGACAAGGGCGGAAATATGTGGCATCTGAACACAGGGAAGAGAAAGTTTCTGTGTTTACTTATCTGTGGCATTCAAATTAATTTCATAATTTGAATGCCACAGATAAGATTTTCTTAGAGAATAAGATGATATTATCCATGCTGAGGTTAGCATTTACTTTGCTAAAAAAAAATTACTCCGGCCTTACAGCTGTTTGCATGGTTGTAGACTCGTGTTGATGTGACATTAACCTTACAGTAATAGAAGCCTGATATACTGTACTAATAGTTTACCAAGTGCCTATTTATGGCCAATGTGTTAGCAAACAATTGCCATTTTGCATTACTTCTAATTCAGAAGGCACCAAGCAACATCAAAATATAATTGGAAACATGTTTCTGGCCACTTGATTAATACAACTTAAATATGTACTGTACTTGCATTTTTAGCTCTGGCTAAGTCCACAAATTCTATCACATTTCGGTTTACTAAATGCTCAACTGTCCTGCTTACCTTTGTACTACCTACCAACAGGCCCGGTTCTAGACAGTCAGATTAGGGTGGGCCTGTAGAAATTTTAGGTGGGCACACTGGGCAGAGAGACCGAAGATGCGAGCATTTTTTTTTTTTTTTTTTGGGTGGGCACGGCCCACCCTGGCCCCTGGCTACCGCCGGCCCTGCCTACCAATCAAACTGAATAGATTACAGTTGGCTGTTTGAGCTTGTTAGCTGAAAAGGCTTCCAGAAAGGGTTAACTAAGGACGTTAAGTGACAACCGTTAAGTCTAAATACAGAGAAGAGAACCTAAACAAAGAGCTAAAATCAGCTTATGGGTGTTGATAGCAGCTGTGAGTAGTTAGGTGTTGAACTTTATTTGGGACTGGCAGTACTAGAAACCCTTTCACTAAAGATGGAGACATTTTAGTCATTGTCATACCGTTTACATTATGTATCCTCTTAAATTGTTGTTTAGATATTTATGGTCACTATTTACTTTTACCAAATCCTCCAATAGTTTTTTTTACAGCTTCAATCCTTTGAATGGTTTTAGTGTTGTGATTAAGAATATGTATCTTGCTTCGTATTTACTGGTTTGTGTATCTGTTTATCTGGGAAACCACCTGATGCATACGATTGCCCTTACAGGAATAACTTAATTGTATTGAATTGAATTGAATTGAATAAAATAAAAAACTTAATTCAGCTTTACTTTTTACTTTAGTGTCATATCATTTTGACATTATCCAGTTTTGAACAGGCTTTCATTCCTCTAAGTGGTGATAAAAAGTCCAACCCAGAGAAACAAATATGTTATCTTTCAAGTAAGATTGCATTGTGAAAATAAATCAGATCCAAATGTGGTCACAATTTAAATGTAAATGGTTGGATTGCATGTCATGTCGGCCAGTGTTTGTGTTGTTTGCTGTTGCTGTCGGCAAACTAAAATTATAGCCACCATAAAAAAGTTCATGATGATTTGCTGCTGCAGAGTTCAATTGAGGGTCAAGACATACACTCACTGTAACTCACATATCTCCAAGTGAAAAACATCACAGTAAAGTTATGCTGTGCAGACATAGTGCTCTGCTAACCTCCTGAGTGCCTCCGAGCCTGTCACTGCTCTGATCCTATTACTATATTAACCTGAGGATAGGAAGTGCAAAGCCTACAAAGAGAGCACTATGCACGTCATGGGTGAGCAGTTTAAATAAATAAAGCAATTTAAATAGTGTATTTTAAGGCTGTTATGTGAGATAACTGAATACACTGTTATTAAGTGAGGTTGGGATATATGAGGTAAGGTTGAGGGCAAATTCAATTAAGTCCTCTTGATGTATTTTCCACCATTTTTGTTAATGCAGTTAAAGAAAAAGGATCTTATAACGGTAGATGTCAACGGGGACATACATTTTAAATAATTTTCTGGAAAAACACAAAGTGAAGTACATAGGTGAATACAATAGTTGGCCATTATCTGACCTTTGTTAACACATATTGATCTTGTTTTCTAAATGAAATATCTTTCTATTCTATTCACCATTACGGTTGAATTACAATTATTTAAAAACTTGACTAGAACACGGAAAAAAATACAAATGCCCGTCCATGGATCTATACCTAAATCAATACCCCCCAAATAAGTTATTTTAATCAATGAAACGCTGTAGGTTGCACATGATAGGAAAAACATATTAAACAACTCAAATTCTGGGAGCTTTTTACCCCAAAAAACAATAATATGCTTCATGCACACTCAAATGGAGGTAAGAGACTAGAATAAAATATGTGTACTAACAGGTACACTTTTAAAGTATTCAAGTATACAGTATATTCCATGCATAGCCAACCTACAATAACACAAGTTCATACTTTTGGCGACTCTGCAAAACTCTTTGGTTTGGCACAGTTGTCATTTTTATTCTTTTTTCTTTCCATTTTTCTTTGTCTCCTGTTGCTGTAAATGCTCTCCATTCTTTAGCAGTATACAGAAAAGTGTATAAAATATTTATTCAGATATACTGTATGGGCCGTCAAGTAGCATACATCAGCAATACAGCTCCTACAGACCATCTCATAACTTTGAGATCAGTGATCACACCTCAACAGTTTTGATGAATAACTCCTACCATTCGCACATTGTGCGTCCAGTCACACTGGCCCTCAGAGGCTCATTAGCCAGCCAGTGAGGCTTGTCATGGAGGTTGTCTCTGCACAGTGGATTCTCAGCGTGGGTCTGTGAACCTGTGGCTGCAGCCAAAGGAGGGGTCAGCCTCCAAAACTGTGGAGACAACTGGCTTAATCAGCTGCAAAGTTCACAGCAACACACACAGCCTTCAATTAGCCAGCAGATAACCTCAAGGGCAACCACAGGAGAGTGTCAAAGTTTGTGACATTGACTGTTTGAATTTAAGTCTGTCTTTGAGGATTCCTATTTGTGTGAAAGTTGTATGCTACTGTGTAGAACTCTCTTTGAGATGACAAAAGGACAAATAACAAAAAAAAAGAACACTATTTTTTTTGTTGACATGTATGAGTTTATAAAATGCTGTTATGCCCTCAAATGCACTAGTCACTGGAAAATAGCAACCCATACATATTTCTTGTTAGAAGTCACCATTTGGTAAGCTTATAGTCACCTTTGTGATTTAATTGTATGGATTCAATTGACCTGAGATGACGAAATCAAAAGAGCCCCAGTCAGATCTCAAATGGACAAAAACTGACAAAGACAATACAAAAAAATGTGATGGAAATATGGCATTCATGTTTGTTTCATTGTATGTTCTTAAAGATTTGCAATATCACTTTTCCAAATTCCACCATCTGTATACATGTGAGGACAAGACATGTTTATTATACTGTTGCGAATTTAACACTGCTCAAATAATTATCAAATATAAAAAGGCTGCTGGTTCCTTCCTAGCCTCAAATCACAATTCACTAGCGTGGAATACAGCAGCAATTAGTTTCTAATAAAAAGTCCATTATAACTAATGAGTAATAACCATGCCTTTGCCAAAACCCCAACCCCTCCTCTTTCTCCTGGGACCAGAATTGAAAATAACCCTAATGACTCTGTGTGCTTTTTTTGTGTTTTACGGATTCAAAGGTTTGGCTGTCAGAGCAGTGTTGCCATTTTAAAATGGAAAACAGAAATACATTACTCAAACAAATTAGTCAAACCAAATGAAGGGACTGCCAATGAAACTGATGTGAAGAGTTGCAATTTTTATCTGGCTCATCAGCAGGCAGAGAGGAGAATATTTAAAAACATTTTCATGCTACAGCTGCAGCACCTAATGGAAAGTGTGAAGATGAAGTTAGTCACTGCTTAGTCCAATCACATAGAAACGGCAATTGGTAAAGTGAGGTGGTGGGTTCATAAAGTATATTGCTATACACAATCTCATTCATAAAAACAGCTGGTTTCACCTTTAGTGTGAAATCCCCATATCACCCATTCAATAGGTCACAAGTGCTTTAAAATGCATAGGGCACCACTAATGAGCAGAAACATCAGCATGACACCAGCTGCCCAGATGAGTCAGCGTGTGTTTACACACTAATGGCTGCATATTGTTTTATGCCACTCACTGTGTGACTAAGCATGCACTCGACTGTAGTAGCAGCAGCTGTAATCCTAAAACTATTTCAGCAGCTCTGTATCTGAAGTATAAAGTCAACCATGAGCTGCTCTAATTATTATTTTTTAAAATCAGTAATCAGTAAAAAGATAAATCAAGGAGCTTTGTAAAGTGAGGAATGACTACAGCCAACCAAGCACATTCAATTAACCATTGGGATACTTAAGATAGGTAAATGGACTGCCCAGTTTAATTTAATAGTGAAACGCTTTAAAAACACTATAAAAATCTGCTAAATGTCACCACATTCACCGAAACCGCAGTTTATGACAGTCAATAGTCACTGTCCTTTAACTCATTCACTCGTGCCACCAATGACATGATCCCACTCCATACTCCAATAAAATCTCAATATCCACGCCTGGAGGATAGTGTACCAGCTCTGGCCTTGGAGGTGACACAATGGTTACACAATATTATGGATTGCCGCTAGTTCCGCAGCCATTTAATCACCTTGCACCATATTCTAACCATTTGTCATTGAGTCGTAAGATCCCCATAACTCCCTGTGGATTTGCCCTCTATTTACCACTGTTGGCCAGGCAGAACACAACCCCTGACCTTAGTGGGACTTTCTAGACAAAGACAGAACTAGAGAAGATGGCCGTCCATTGGATGAGTGTGAATCATATGGAACGGTTGCTTGCAACAAAACGAAACAAGTAAACTACACTGTTTTTCAAGATGCTGCATTTGCTTCTAAGTCACTAAAATTACCAGGCACAATGACTACTTCACCAGTCAAACAAAAAATAGTAAAATGGTAGCTACGGTCATTTTGACTTTTATTTAAAATGTAAATGCTGTTGAGAGTAATCACTGCCTAGCTGGCCTGTACACTACACAGTTATGTTATTTGTTCAACCTCAGCCAAAGATGTGCAGCATTGGGCTTGTACATTACATTTGTTCCCCACCCTGATTAAAGCTAAAGCAGTCTTAATATATGACAACGCAATCAGTCACAACTGTCTCTATGGACAAACAAACCGTTTCCTCCAAGGAATTTGAGAGTGCTTTGAGCTGCCCTGAACTGAATATGTTTTTGTTTAACATCTAGGCTGTTGCTTTTAAATGACAGAACAGGATGAATTCAGTCAACTGGAAAATCACTTTTCTCCCTGTCACACTCTACTCTGGAAAAAACTATGGCTTTCCTGTCATTTTGAGAAAGCACACAGAATCGGTAGAATAGATGGATGTCTTAGTGAGTGAGTCTTTGGAAAGTAAAGAAGTAAATGACAAATAGTCAAATAAGATACCGAACGCACCGTGAAATTGTGTATCTCATAGGTGCTTAGTACACAAACAGGTTGAAAAAGGATCAGCTTCTCCAGATCTGCTCGCCATAACTCCCTGTCTACTTTACATACAATCAAAAGCTTGTTACTGAACACTCTGTGCATTTTTAGTATCCTCTGATGAATGCTCTCTTCTCGCCAACCTGCGGCATTTGTAACAGTATCCGGAGCCATCAAGGTTAATTGGAATCAGGCGTTAAAAGACGTTCAATATTCTAAAAGTGACAACAAATTATGTTAATGGTGGTTTGAAGTCCTTGTTATCAAGGTGGAATCAATCATGCCCACGTCCCTTGAGGTCAGCAGCTATACATGGCAATTAGCACTATGCGTGTTTGTGTGTAAGCATGTCTGTGTGTGCCTGTGTATTGACAATGTTAAATGTCAGGGAGAAGATTATCTTCTGCCTAGAAAGCAAGAGGGCCTACTTCATATCTTGGTAACGTATTAACCGAGTCCACATTAATCAGATTCCAAAAAAAAACAAATGAATACACAATGCAAGAGAATGCCTGGTTCTATGTGTTTCTTGCCTATATATACTAAAGGAAATATCGATCTAATGCAAATTACGCCTGTGCAAGATAATGAGACAGACATGGCGGTCGATGTCCCGCTGCAGCCTGACACAGTATCAACTGCATGGTAATTTCACATATAATAAACTGCAACTATCAACAGCAAACCTGATGGCTGTTTTCTCTGTGGCATCTGGTTCATCTGGTGCAGGGAGATTGTCGGCCAGAATCTCTTCAGGACTTCGCGGGTCGTTCAAGGGGGCCTTTTGCTCTTTGCCTTTGATGCCCATCCCCGCCGTGATGGCATTCCACAAAGCGCTCTGCGACTTTGAGCCTGCAAACAGAAAATAAATAAATAAATAGAAATACAATTATTTGTTGTTGGGTTACAGTCATGAATTAAGCTTTAATTTGGTAACCAGTTGGGAGTTGAAAAACAGATTTTTTTAAATCCCTACTGAAACTTCATGGCTTTTAGGATCTCAGTAAAAAGGGATGAAGAGAATCGAGCCCTATTGAAATGCTGCCCCCATGTGGGTATGTGTTGTCAGTGCTAGTTTATCTTAACCACTAAAACCACTCAGTAGGCAAGTACTATTATAGTACGATTACTATTACTGCTACATTTAGTACATTTATAAGCTCTAAAATTATGTTTTAATCCCTACATGTTCACAAGTTTTAAATATAATGCAGAACAGCACCTGAAATAGAATAAAAAGATAACCATTGCAATTTAAACATTAATTCTCTTTCTCCCTTTTTTTAGTCAGCTAAGAAAATTAAACAAAACTCTCCCACCTTCCTCTTACTGGGGTGATAAGAAGCCTCAGTAGCCAGAAATCTCATGAATTAGGGCAACATTAGACTTTAATGCTTTGATCCGAAAGGTGAAATTAATTGCAATGAACAGTTTTAGTGAATTGGCTAATAATGAAGCATGACTAATAAAGACATTGAACATTACACTTACGTGCAAAACTGGCTTGTGGTCTGGTGGAGCTTTCCCCCTCTTCATTTGCCACTGGATGAAGAAAAATATGTGAAAGTGAGGGCAGAAAATGTGGATTATGTACATCAATATGGGAAACGTATAAGTGGCTACCAATGACTTAAAGCAACACAAATTTCTGATATCTAAATAGTCTTAACAAAGGCAGATTTTCATGTATTTCAGAACTTTTTCCTTGCAGGTCATCAGTAGAGACCATTGCAAGTACGAATACACAAACAAACAGTTTATTCTACAAGCTGCAAAATGAATTTGATTGAGATTCTTTTGCCCTCACTGGCTTTACCATTTAATCATTTTAAATTTTAACCTTCACATTGACAACCCTAGGACAGAAGCGATCAAGAGCTGTGTTGTATTTGAGAGAACAATAAACTGACTCAGCATGTAACTCTGTTCACACACAATAGGGGGCACACTGGACTTAATCGGAAAACACAGTATACAGTATGGGATATCAAACCTCCCATTTTTAAGTAAAATCATTTAGAACGCTTGATTCCTACTTGAAGGGCATGTACTATTTTGTGTCTATTATATATAAAGAAATCTCACATTGAGTTCGCTAAGTCTCCAACTTGTACATGATCCCACTGATTAAGATAATTTTGTTTTAATTTCAGTTTCATATAATAAAGAAAATACCTTTTAACCCCATTCTGCATATCTCTGAAAAAAAGAGCTCTCTATGATACAATGTTCATCTGTCTTGAAGACTAATTCATGTAATTTAATTATTCCTAGGAATTCTTCAATCTAGAACATTCTATGACAAAATGCTTTAACATTATATGTTATTAGTGTCACATTCACCTTCAACTTGTGTTCCAATAACTGTATTTTTTATAGTTTTGCCTTTGTCATCTGGGGTATATCGTGTTCCATGTGGAGATTGTATATATTTTTTCCATTTGTGTTGATTAACCTTTTCAGGCAGCAGAGGAGCAGATACGCATGACCTTCAGTTAAGCTTGAGGTAGGCTAGCTGTACAGTCCTTTTCTATATAATTTCAGTCTTCACTTGTACCTTTTATATAATAGTGTTACAAAGAAAGAACATCTTGTATGAATACACTGGATTGTGCTGTGTGGAGGTGGTTTGATGCCCTTCCTCATGATAATGGATAGCCATGAGCTGTTAAGAGGACATTGGCGCATGCAAGTTAGAAAGTGGGATATTCAAGATGTTTGTGTTTGTATTAAATCTCTTTTACTGGGGAATCAATCCTCGGTCGAGGGCGGTGAAGTGTGCGGCCCTGGCCCTAGGTGGCCTGAGCTTGAGCTTTGTAACACTGTAGCATTTACTGGTGCCTCCCTGTCCGCCATTCTGTTTTCCAAACCTAACATTAACATGAAATTGCTACGCAATAACTTTTTTCTGTGCAATGCGTTTAAAATTTTAAAGCAAATTAAGGGTGTCCTGGATCTCCCAGTATTGTCAATTAATGCTCCTATATGTCAGAACCCCTGTTTTAGGCCAGGTCTGATGGATGCTGTTTTCAAGCGCTGGTCAGATAGTGGTGTATCTACTATCAGGGATCTCTATATAGATAATTGTTTTGCTTCTTTTGCTCAGCTTCAGACAAAATTCAATCTCCCTTCTAGTCATTTTTTTCGTTACTTGCAAGTTAGGAATTTTGTTAAGCAATTTTTTCCTTGTCTTGATACGATTCCAGCGCAACACGTCTTCTATGACATCATGACGAAACCTCCCACCTCCAAACATTTGATCTCTCGGTTTGTTAGTCTATTTTCTATGGCGACCCCCTCTCTCCATATCAAAGAGGCATGGATCAAGGACACTGGTGAAGAAATATCTGATGAGCTGTGGGAGAAAGGGCTTAGTAGGATAAAAGTATGCTCTATTAATGCTAGGCTTCAGCTCATTCAGTTTAAAGTAATTCACCGGTTGCACTTTTCCAAAACAAAGCTGAATAGAATTTTCCCTTCTGTTTCTGCTACCTGCGATAAATGTAAGTCTGCTGACGGTACTCTCGGGCATCTTTTCTGGGCCTGCTCTAAGCTCACAAGGTTTTGGACTGACATTTTTCATCTGTACAGTAACATATATAACAGACAACTGACCCCTGACTGTCTCCTGGTGATATTGGGCTGCTCCAACTATTCCCTGACTCTTCCCTACGTTTTGCAACAAGCCCTAATGTTCGGTATGGTCATTGCAAAGCGGGTTATTTTAAGAGAATGGAAGTCAACTTCTCCTCCCTGCTTCCAAAAGTGGCTGAATGATATGGTTTCCTGTTTACACCTGGAAGAAATTCGATTTAATTTGTCTTCCCATTCCAAATTTAAAAATATCTGGGGCCCCTTCATAGAACACATCAAGAGGGAAAGACCTCAAAATGGGTCCTGAGGTTCTTTTATTAAAATATTGTTTTATCCCTTTTTAAGTTTACCTGACCAGGGGCCGTATTCACAAAACATTTTAAGGCTAAGAGTAGGTCCTAACGTGCTGATTTAGGAGTAACTCTCAAAAATAAGGGGCGTTTCACTCCTAATTTTAGGACTCCTAACTTTTTAAGATAAGTTTAATTCACAAAGCATTTTAGCGCTAAAACTAGCTCCTAAATCTATGAAAAGCTAAGAGTCCTCGAGAGGACTCCTAAGTCACTAAGAGTAATTCACAGACAACCATTTGATGGCATTTTGGAGAGATTTAATGATAGTGAGCTTAACAAAAGGTACCTTTAATAACTGTGAGGGTTTAATGATCTTAGTGAAGTTATATTTAGAAAGTATAGACACATTTATATGTATTATATTCATATAATTCATATATATATTTATTAAGTTCCTTTTCCTGCAGTTGCTTTGGGTTTACGATGCGCTGAAAGTTACTGTTGATGTCACGTTTGGGTTTAATTTCGTACTAGAGTAGGCCTATAGCCTATGTGGCGCTTCGCAGCATCTCCTCCGTTCCACAGGTCCGCTGTCTGTATAGGTGCGCGTCTCGCCTTTTTCCTTCCGCATGCACTTTACGATTTCGCCGGCTGTTGTTTCCAAATTGTGAATTTCCTGGTTTGTCGCTGTCTGACTATTGCTGCATAGTCGCCGTTGAGAGAAATACAGCGAGAGTGCATGGCGTGCAGCTGTTCAATGAGGATATTTGTCCCGATTCAAATCATTGTAAAATGTAAAATGAATGACCTATGTGGCGCTATTGTAGCCTATAGGTTAATAGTGAACGAAAGTGTGGGAAACCCTGCAGTATCTTGGTTTCATGTTAAATCAGTGTCACTTGTCATTAATTGTATTAAAAACTCTTAACTTTAATACAGCGACACGATATGGATATCTCCCACAGTGTTTCTATCATAAATTCACTCTTAGCTCTCATTCCCTTTCAGCCAATCACTGTGGGCATAGAAGGTATGAACATGACGTCATCCATAGCAACAGGGTCAACCCCGCCCCCTTATCTTAGCTTAGTAGTCCCTCCCATTCCTTAGTAAAAGTTGGTCTTATCAGCTTTGTGAATAGGTTTTAAGAAATGACTCCTTACTAAGAACTTTTAGTGCTCCTTAGGAGTACTCTTAGCGCTAAGATCAAATGTTTTGTGAATACGGCCCCTGTTTTAAATAGTATTGATGATTTGTGTATTGAGTGAGTGCTGGCTGTCTGTTTCTGTGGGTTTTGTCCTTTCGTTTACTGTCTTTTGTATGTGATTGTCTCTTTGTTTTGAAAAATTTGTATTGAAAAATTTGTATAAATAAAATATACAAAAAAAAAAAAAAAATCTCTTTTACTGGAGTACAGCACTTTTTGATCATCTCCCTGTGATGAATGTAAGCAATATTATTTGATTTAGTCTCATAACCATAATCAGATTGCCTAGAGATCGTCCATGTACAGTAAATTAAACCATCTGTTACTGTTGGAAGAACTATGAGGTTGGATGCCAACGCCATGATTAAAGGTATAAGAAGGCAGGCTCAGGTAGCAAATACTGGCAAAGAGATCTATGTTAATTGTAAATACGATAAACTAACTTTTTATGTTTTGGTGCATTGCCAGTTCTAACCGGAAACACGCCCTACTTGTTGTTTAAGCATAAACCTTTCTCTTATTGGCCAGGGGCCGTATTCACAAAACATGTTAAGGCTAAGAGTAGGTCCTAACGTGCTGATTTAGGAGTAACTCTCAAAAATAAGGGGCGTTTCACTCCTAATTTTAGGACTCCTAACTTTTTTAAATAAGTGTAATTCACAAAGCATTTTAGCGCTAAAACTAGCTCCTAAATCTATGAAAAGCTAGGAGTCCTCAAGAGGACTCCTAAGTCACTAAGAGTAAATCACAGACAATCATTTGATGGTGTTTTGGATAGCTGTAAGGGGTTAATGATCTTAGTAAAGCTATATTTAGAAAGTATAGACACATTTAGGCTATATTTATTAAATGTATATAATAAAATATTTATTAAGTTCCTTTTCCTGCAGTTGCTTTGGGTTTACGATGCACTGAAAGTTACTGTTGGTGTCACGTTTGGGTTTAATTTCCTACTAGAGGCCTATATGTGGTGCTTCGCAGCATCTCCTCCGTTCCAGAGGTCCGCTACTGTATAGTTGCGCGTCTCGCCTTTTTCCTTCCGCATGCACTTTACGATTTCGCCGGCTGTTGTTTCTAAATGGTGAATTTCCCGGTTTCTCGTTGTCTGGCTATTGCTGCATAGTCTGCCGTTGAGAGAAATATAGTGAGAGTGCATGGCGTGCAGCTCTTCAATGAGGATATTTTTTCCGATTCAAATAATTGTAAAATTTAAAATGAATAGACCTATGTGGCGCTATTGTAGGCTAATTGTGAAATAATGTGTAGGAAACCCTGCAGTATTTTGGTTTCATGTTAAATCAGTGTCACTTGTCATTAATTATATATAAAAACTCTTTACTTTAATACAGCGACACAATATGGATATCTCCCACAGTGTTTCTATCATAAATTCACTCTTAGCTCTCATTCCCTCTCAGCCAATCACTGTGGGCATAGAAGGTATGAACATGACATCATCCATAGCAACAGGGTCAACACCGCCCTCTAGACTTAGCTTAGGAGTCCCTCCCATTCCTTAGTAAAAGTTGGTCTTATCAGCTTTGTGAATAGGTTTTAAGAAATTACTCCTTACTAAGAACTTTTAGTGCTCCTTAGGAGTACTCTTAGTGCTAAGATAAAATGTTTTGTGAATACGGCCCCAGAACTTCAGCTTACAAAATTGCAACAAACTAGCAATGGTCTTTTCGGGAGACTGCTATACAAAAAAACTAAATTACAAGCTCAGATTGCATGAACTATCAGTACATGAAAGACATCAGGGGCCGTATTCACAAAACATTTTATCTTAGCGCTAAGAGTACTCCTAAGGAGCACTAAAAGTTCTTAGTAAGGAGTAATTTCTTAAAACCTATTCACAAAGCTGTTAAAGGATTATTCCCCCGGTGGAAACATGAAGGTTATACAAAGTATATGATTCTGTGTAGTATAAATGTGCAAAAAATTTCGAAATCGGTTCATCCTAGCCTGAGAAAAGGCAGAAAGAGTGTTTTTATGTGTGTTTTTCTTTTTTTCATGCTCAAATGTAATAAATCCTCCAACTCCAACAATGCACCGCGCTCGCTCCCACCTTGCTGTCCCGCCCCCCTGTTTCCGTTTTCAGTCGGAAATAAATGTGGTGCCGCGACTTTTTGTAAACATATCCTCGTGATACGTTGACCTGTTCCCTGTTCAGACTTCTGCTTTCGGTTTTTCTCTACGCAAACATGGTCGTCAGTTGTATTGTACCCAGTTGCACCGAAAAGTCTAGGAAGGGAAAGAATGTAAGTTTTCACGCTTTTCCGCTGAAAGACAATGACCGTTGCAAGCAATGGCTCAGGGCCGTGAAACACCCCAACATCGGAGAAGACGCCGGTATTGAATTGCTAAAACACAGAAAAGTGTGCAGTCTCCATTTCAAACCGGAAGACTTTATGGGAAATATTGTCGGCCTGAAGTGGTCCCGGCCTACTCTAAGAGAAACAGCTGTTCCGTCGGTGTTCGCTTTGGGCCCGTTGCAAGATCAGGAAGAGGCCGCTGGTCCCTCGAGTGCTCCTCCCGCAGCAAAACGCTATCGCCTACAGGTAAGACTCTCGTAATATTTTACTATATTTCTGTTTACAAATTACACTACTTGCTGCTATCGGGACACATTGCTAAGCTTGTTCAAAAACAAAGTAAAGCATATTTGATTTTCGCTGTTATAAACGTGTGTTCTCGAGGAAAAGAAAACAATGTTTTCAGGTTACAGGCCTACTAACTTTTGTAAACATGTATAATAGGCCTACTTATTTCATGGTTAAAGATCAGGTGAATTCCATTTATTTTATGTAAACTGTTAAAAGTAATTTCCTGGGGACAGAAATAACACAAATAACGAGTAATGACTCTGCTATCATTTTCAGTGAGTGATATAATCTAACATTATAGGCTACTTGTAATAACTGTTGTCTTTATGGTGACATTTCAGAATCCGGTGGCTTCAGCTGCTGGTATTTTGGGTTCAGGAGGTCAGTTGCAAGGCCAGTCTTCCCAAGGAACACTCTCAAGCATTGTGGTAAGCTACAAATTTGTGTGTGTACAGTATAGAGAGTGTAATGTATCTTAATTTTATTCTTTTCCCTAAATTCGTTTTTTAAATAAGTATGTATGTATGTATGTGGGCCTGTAGGCGACACCCGTAAACATTTGCATCATCCCCCCAGGTGAATTCCATTTATTTTATGTAAACTGTTAAAAGTTATTTCCTGGGGACAGAAATAACACAAATAACGAGTAATGACTCTGCTATCATTTTCAGTGAGTGATGTAATCTAACATTATAGGCTACTTGTAATAACTGTTGTCTTTATGGTGACATTGCAGAATCCGGTGGCTTCAGCTGCTGGTATTTTGGGTTCAGGAGGTCAGTTGCAAGGCCAGTCTTCCCAAGGAACACTCTCAAGCATTGTGGTAAGCTACAAATTTGTGTGTGTACAGTATAGAGTGTGTGTGTTGTGGAATCAAATGTATCTTAATTTTATTCTTTTCCCTAAATTCATTTTTTAAATAAGTATGTATGTGGGCCTGTAAGGCCTGTAAGCGACACCCCTCTACATTTGCATCATCCCCCATTCTCAAATTAGCATTGAGCCACACGTTCTGTCTGTGTCTGTGTGTGTATCAAATTAGCATTGAGTGACCAATAGCCTGACTATACGTATGTGGGCCTGTAGGCGACACCCGTAAACATTTGCATCATCCCCCATTCTCAAATTAGCATTGAGTCAGACGTTCTGTCTGTGTCTTTGTCTGTGTGTGTATCAAATTAGCATTGAGTGACCAATAGCCCGACGTTCTGTGTGTGTGCGTGTGTGTTTGTGTCAAATTAGCATTGAGTGATCAATAGCCAGACGTTCTGTTTGTGTGTGTGTGGGTCTCTACACTAATTTGGTTTAGTTTTAGGTGTCAAATTATTTCTTAAATAATACCAAAAACATGACAAACTATATGCATGTGTAATTACAGGACACTGGTATAGGACATGGCGCACTGACTATCACTGCATCCTCCATCCCGCGGAAGACTGACACTTTACCTTTGACCTCCACACCAGTAAAAAGTCAAGGACAATCTGTAAGTTTCAGGAATTCAAATGATTGAAATCAGATATTTTGCAAATATAATACTTACAAAAGATAACACTTTTAACACTCAAATAATCATTCTGAAGGAATAATAATAATGTAATTGGTCAGCTCTCCTATTAAAAACAAACCTCTTCTTTGTTTCACAGACATCGTGCCCAGACACACCTGGGACACTTGATACAAGCTTTAGCACTGTGGGTGAAGAAGACGAAAGTTACAAGCCCGACACAACTGTCACCCCCACATCAACGTCATCATCATCATCAGAAGATGAAAGCACCAAAGACTGGAAAGAAAAGAAGATCATTGTCAATGAGTCCTGCTTGATGTCCCTTTTTAAATTTTGCCAGATGTGCGGCAAGCCAGTGTCATCAAAAAGTCACTCTGACTCTGGAGCGCAGAGGAAGGTCATGTGGACTTGTCTTGGTGGCCATTCAGGGACATGGTCATCATCGCCTGAAATAAGGGGAATGGCAGAGGTGAACCTCCTCTCAGCAGCAGCTCTTCTGTTCAAGGGTGGCACGTATACTGAACTGTCGGACTGGTGCAAGACCATGCAAGTTCAAATGATCTCAGAGACAACATTCTATGAGATGCAGAAGACTTACTTGCACCCTGCCATTGAAGACCTCTATCAAGAACAGAGAAAAAAAATCCTGGCCAGAGTGTACCTCCAACAGGAGGATGGGAAGACGCTTCACTTGGCAGGTGATGGCAGATGTGACACACCAGGTTTCAGTGCAAAGTACTGCCATTATACTTTCATGATAGATGACACCAAGGAGATTATCCACACAGAACTACTGCAGGTAAACAAAAGAAACAGTGGAAGATAATAATATATTATCACAATTGCTTTTGTGAAAATTGTGATTCAATTCAATTAATTATTAAACTTTATTTTCTAGTCTACAGAAGCCGGCAGCTCGGTTGCCATGGAACCACTTGGTTTCAAGAGGGGCATGAATGAGATCCTGGGTGATGGCTTGGATATTGAGGTGCTAACCACTGACCGGTCCACTTCAATACGGAAGATTATGAGAGAACAGTTCCCTGAAGTCAAGCATGAGTTTGACATCTGGCATACTGCTAAAAGTATGTCTATTTTGTTTTACCTGTACACATAATCCTAATCAATTCTCCAGCCCTCGCCATTCACACATCATGTACATCTTTGCAGCCTGTGCTGCACTTTGGCTGTACTGTACATGAATGCAAAAAAAAAATTTGTTGTGAGGTGACCAACATTATATTACATTTATACTTTCAGGTGTCAGGAAGAAGATACAGACTAAAGGAAGAAAAAAAGGGAACGAAACTCTTGCTGCTTGGAGCAGGTCAGTGTTGGTTTGTAAAGTGCCAAGCTTTTACATTGTTTTGTAAGTTTCTAAATTACTAATGTTCTTTTATTTCATAGGTCAATCGTAAACCACATGTGGTTTTCCTGTGCATCAAGCAAGGGTGATACAGAGGTAAGGATTTTTTCATCTGTGAGTGATCTGTTTTTTCAGAGACAAACATTTAGAGTCTTATAATTGTAAATAATACTTGTTTCATACAGAAACTGAAAAGCAGTTGGCAGTCTATTCTACACCACGTGCGGAATGAGCATGAATGGGAAGATGATGATGGAACGCACAGGTGTCAACATGCTCCTCTGACAGCCCCGGAGATGCGCACGCGCAGGTGGATGAAGAAAGATTCTTTGGCGTTTGAAGACCTTTCATCACTGGTCCATGACAAAAGGCTGATGAAGGACTTGGAACAGATGGCCCTGTTCAAACACACTGGTCAGTATATAATAGTTGTCCTTATAAGCTTGATTACTTTACAAAATAACTCATGATGATCATGTTTTAATTTTCATAATCTTTTCCATTTATTTTATTGCATACAGGTCCACTGGAGGTATTTCACAGTGCCTTGCTGAAGTACCTCCCAAAACGCCAGGGATTCTCTTTCCAGGGAATGAGACAAAGGGGTCACCTCGCAATTTTGGAGCACAATGAAAACATTGTCAAGAGAAAGCAGGCTACAACTGAGGCTGGTGTGTATTAAGCGTGGCACAATCATGTACTGCATGTCAAATGTTGTCTTTTTCAGTCTTTATCTATAATTTTTTTTTGTATTTTGCAGGAGTTAAACGCGTCAACCAGGTGTATTGCAAGAGATCCAAGCAGTGGGTCGTGAAGAAGATTTTCAATCCACACACCTACGAGTTCATTGACACACTTCTCCTAAGTGTCATAGACAGAAGACGGAACAAAAACATTCGATATAAGTCAACATCCTCCCTTGCCCTGCCCCAGCCTGCACTTCCACCCAACATTGCACCAGTGGCCAAACCACCAAAGGACGCTGCTGTGGCTGCTTTTGAAAGCCGCTTCTGAGAGTGACATCTGACCATGGCATCTTCTGAATTTCAACCACTTCAAAATCCGCTGCATCACTCTGCAGGATAGAACTCTTTCTACTCTCACGCCTGTAAACTCTGTGTTCAAAGACATGGAACAGATGGCCCTGTTCAAACATACTGGTGAGAATAGTTCTCCTAGCAAACTTGAATACTTTACAAAATCAACCCATAATTATCATGTTTTCATTTTCATAATATTTTTCCTCTATTTTATTGCATACAGGGCCGCTGGAGGTCTTTCACCCTGCACTACTGAAGAACCAATATTCCATGGGGATGGGTAGTATGGGCATTGTCACTACCTAGAGCTTGCTTTTACGGAGCCTGGGTCTGTTGAAGGTGGCATTGCTTTTTTTACGCTGTTATAGCATTATTGTCGGATAGGAAAATTGGAATCTGCATTGACAGTACCTAGAGCTTGCATAAACGGAGCCTGGGTCTGTTGAAGGTGGCATTGCTTTTTTTACGCTGTTATAGCATTATTGTCGCATAGGAAAATTGGAATCTGCATTGACACTACCTAGAGCCTGGGTCTGTTCAAAAAGTACCTCCCAAACGCCAGGGAATGAGATGAAGGGGGAGCAAAATGGAGGATGCAGGCCACAACCACAGGTGTGTAGTAAAAGTGGCACAATTAATACAATAATAATTTCCCCTGCTTACTCAGTTTGTTGATTTAGCTGAATGGTTAGGGTATTTATTATTAAAAAGTAACAGCATGTCAAATGTATTTTTGTCACTAGTGCCCAAACCAACAAAGGAGGCTCCAGTTTGGAAGCCGCCATGAGAGGGACATCTGAATTTCAACAACCTCAAAATCAGCTGAATATCATCATCACTCAGGATAGTACTATTTCTACTCTCCAAACTGTTCACTCTATCTATGTTCACTTTGCTTCACTCATTGATTTAGCTGAATGGTTAGGGTATTTATTATTAAAAAGTAACAGCATGTCAAATGTATTTTTGTCACCAGGGCCCAAACCAACAAAGGAGGCTTCAGTGGCTGCATTTCGAAGCCGCCATGAGAGGGACATCTGAATTTCAACCTCAAAATCAGCTGAATATCATCACTCAGGATAGTACTATTTCTACTCTCCAACATATTCACTATCTATGTTCACTTTGCCTTGCTCATTGGTTTTTCTATCTGTCCTCTTCCAGGTTTTCCTGGTGGAGATGCGGCAATGGTGTGGATCCAGTCTTTCCTCTCGCAGCCTCTGAAGTCATCATGCATCAAATGTGAAGCCCCCTGAAGCAAAAGACTATTTGTGATATTGGACTATAGAAACATAACTGCTTTGAAATTAATACTCCGCCGATTCTAGTCAGTTATACAGCTCCGGAAAAAATGAAGAGACCACTCTAAATGTTCAGTGTCTCCTGTTACACTCTTTAGAGGCATTTCTTTGAGTAAACTACATTGTACATATGTTATTTTAACTTATCTTTTATATTATTATATGTTTTTAATCAAAGCTTTGTAATGTTGATATATTTGTATATTTCCTTTGTGAATAAAATATATTTTGTTTTTACCTTGGACTCCAGTATACACACATTTGTGGTGTGACACTTCTATAATTATTACATTTTCTGTAAGATTATATTTTTTCCATATGTTTTAAAAACAACAATTTATGTGTTATAAATCACAAAGAGGCTAAATAGGTTCAGCATACAGCCATCATATGCTGTATGAATGTATCCATAAAAGATGACTGTTACTGCACAGCATAAAAACATTTGATAATTACACTAGCTCAGCATATCAAGTATTTGTGCTGAACCTTTTCTCCCCAGTAGAAATAAATGATTATCTTATACAGTAGGCCTACTTTAGTATAAGGGTCATTACTCTCTATTTGTGACACTTCTGTCCACAGGAAATTATATTACATTAGTTTGCAGATTTGATAAGGATCAAAAGCATTCATGATTATTTGTGAACATTTCTGTTACTTCCTATTTTGGGAAAACTGGGTGCAGTATTATGAAAAGTATAAAGAATGAGCACATGTTTTACACACCAATGAGGTGTAAGAAAGGCTAAGCATTGTTGGATATTTACACTATTTACCCTTTGCAATACATGTGTATGTCCCCAACATGGTGGATTTCTAGCACAGTTCATGAAGGACCAACCTATAATTATGATAATTTGAGTGCATGAACTCTACCAATACCAAAGTTCATAAAAGTTAAATATATTATTGAACTGATGTAATGTTAAAAACATGATTATGTTTCTCCCAAAAGTTGAAATGTCAACAATAGCGATGAATGACCCATTACAGCACAGGTTTAGTAAAAAACAACAACCACCAACATGAATTTGAAGTTTTATTAGTGGATAAAAAAGGAACTATGTACATCAATAAAACGTGTAGGGTGCGTCTAAACATTCACAGGTCATCCTGACTATCTAATGTCTCCTGGAAGCCACGGTACTGCCCGTCTTCAGCTGGATATTTAGTCCTGATGGCCTGAACAACACAGGCTGGCAAAACAAGTCGGTTGCCTCTCCCCAATCTCTCGCCTCGTAGTATCCACTCCAGGAAATGACGGTATGCTGTAAGCCGATACTGTCTGAGGAAGAATGAGCAGTGAGCACAACATTAGCAAAGAATATATATTATGCCTTGAGTAGCTAGCATTACACAAACTTCAAGCTAACGTAACGTAGCCTTTGCTCTGTCAATAACATAGGCTACTTTCGGATAACTGCATTGTCATGAAACCGGGAATCCCTTTTAAATAGCTTTTTTGGTTAATAAAAAAACACTTACTCTATGCTCAGACGTCCGTTTCTCCCGGCGGGCCTGGGTTGGCGCTTCCAATTTACTCTCGGTGTATGGAAATAGGTATCCAAGACCCCACTGTCCATGAGTGCCCAAAAGCTTGGGTGCGAAGTTATACACGTGTCCTCGTCCAAGCCAGATTCAACCATTTCTTCTTTACGAAACTGGCAACGCTGAACTTCATTGCAGCAAATTGACTCTTCGTTACTGTCCATAGGCGAACACAGCAAACAATTGCACCACGAATTCAGTCCAGCTCGCGGCGGCTCGTCGTCGTCCTCAGCCAAGGCTTGTGCAGCCGCCGCAGCAGCCTCCTCCTCCTCTATAACTTTCAGCTCTTCCTCGCTGTATTCTGGCTCATATAGATAGCCCTGAATGTCCGAATCCAACATTAGATTAAAAAAATCCACTTCGGTCATATCAAATTGAACGTTTGCTTCTGCCATGGTCGTAGGTTTGAGTCTGTCTAGTTCTCTCGCTTAGCGGGGAATAAACATGGCGGACGTTGTGTTTACATTTTGTACGCGAGCTCCCGCCCCCCTCATTCCTTATTGGTGGGCATAAAAATGTGCGGAACTAAAGGCCTGTAGTCCTCGGGCCCTCTGGCACGCAAACGTCCACACCCAGACACTCCAATTGATGACGCAGAATACGTCATCCATTGGAGTGTGTGGGGTGTGGAATATCAGGACAGCTGGGCCAAGGGAAGACTGAGTCAAGACAAACCTCTTTCCTTATATTATAATAGCCATTTTATAATGATAGAAAGCAGGTTCTGTATCGGTGAAGTATTCCTTTAAGACCAACTTTTACTAAGGAATGGGAGGGACTCTTTAGCTAAGACTAGAGGGCGGTGTTGACCCTGTTGCTATGGATGATGTCATGTTCATACCTTCTATGCCCACAGTGATTGGCTGAGAGGGAATGAGAGCTAAGAGTGAATTTATGATGGAAACACTGTGGGAGATATCCATATCGTGTCGCTGTATTAAAGTAAATAGTTTTTATATACAATTAATGACAAGTGACACTGATTTAACATGAAACCAAGATACTGCAGGGTTTCCCACACATTTGTTCACAATTAACCTACAATAGCGCCACATAGGTCTATTCATTTTAAATTTTACAATGATTTGAATCGGAAAAATATCCTCATTGAACAGCTGCACGCCATGCACTCTCACTGTATTTCTCTCAATGGCGGACTATGCAGCAATAGTCAAACAGCGACAAACCAGGAAATTCACAATTTAGAAACAACAGCCGGCGAAATCGTAAAGTACATGCGGAAGGAAAAAGGCGAGACGCGCAACTATACAGTAGCGGATCTGTGGAACGGAGGAGATGCTGCGAAGCGCCACATATAGGCCTACTCTAGTAGGAAATTAAACCCAAACGTGACACCAACAGTAACTTTCAGTGTATCATAAACCCAAAGCAACTGGAGGAAAATGAACTTATTAAATATTTTTGTATAACAATATAATAAATATAAATGTGTCTATACTTTCTAAATATAGCTTTACTAAGATCATTAAACCCAAGTTACAGCTATTAAAGGTACCTTTTATAAAGCTCACTAGCATTAAATCTCTCCAAAACACCATCAAATGGTTGTCTGTGATTTACTCTTAGTGACTTAGGAGTCCTCTCGAGGACTCCTAGCTTTTCATAGATTTAGGAGCTAGTTTTAGCGCTAAAATGCTTTGTGAATTACATTTATCTTAAAAAGTTAGGAGTCCTAAAATTAGGAGTGAAACGCCCCTTATTTTTGAGAGTTACTCCTAAATCAGCACGTTAGGACCTACTCTTAGCCTTAAAATGTTTTGTGAATACGGCCCCAGATAAAGACAGCAAAGAAATTCCATCTCAGACATATCTGGTGTAATGCCTATATACAGTTTCAACAGCTTCCAGTGCTATGATGTAGATCTTATTATACTTGAATACATGTATCACTCTATATGATATATACACTCCCGGCTTGATTTCAAATGTGCTCAACAAAAATAAACAGCTATATTTCTCATTATATTTCTACATACAGTATGGCTGTATTGTGTCTTTTTCATGAGAATAAGAGCAGTGGTTCCAATATCAATATTTAATCACACAATAGAGGAAATAGTCTATAGTTTGCTTGAGAATACTTTTCATTAAGGCTTTGATACATTTAAAGAAGGAAAAATACCAAATGTGTAGTCCATCTGTTTCCACTTCAGAAAAGTATAAATGTTGGTAACCTAACTAAAGGAATGTCTAAGATAAAGGGTGGCGTGGACATGTTTTAAGTACAAGATATTAAGAAGTTAAAACAGAAAAAGGGGCATGTCACTTAAAACAAAGTTTGTTCAAATTTAGACATAAAATATAAGAATAAACATTGTTATTGTTAATTGTGTACAAAGTGTGCGATACAAAAATATGGGACATTTGTATAAAAGAGTGAAAAATGCAAATCAGAAAACATGAAGAAAACAGACACGTACACACATAAAAACAAAATCCTGAATGCTCCGTCTGTTCGCCTACAGATGAGCTAAACAAGTTTAAATTAGTTTTCTCCACATAAGCTTTGTAAAATCGACAAAAACATAACAAGCTAACAAGCCTAACAGACGAAAAAAAAACACCTCAGTGGGAATGGGAGCAGAAGCTGCCAGCTACAGTTGAGGCTCAGAGTTTAATAGAGCCGTAAACACAAGGTGTCCAGCCAGGCAATGAGGTAACAACGCTTAGGAGTCACGCTTCAGAGGAGGTGATTGGCAAGACGCAGTGCAGACCGAAACCTAGGTCCAGTGAGCAATTGATTGTCACACTCATAGGTTACCATGACAACTACCATGCTTGTGGCTTTGACAGTATGGCTGTGGTATGGGCCACATGTATTCAAGGTAGGTTTTTATAGGTAACAGGATGTGTCCATGCAAGTGGAAAATCCTAAATCTATTTTCAATTGGATCATAAAATCTTTTACGGCTGCTTTTAATGCCTGGATAGATATTCTAGAAATGATTTGACTTGCTGGCATCTCACTTCCTGTTTTTGAGTTTTCACGCTCGCAACACTTCTTATCAACCTATCCTTCTTATCAGTATTTTGATACCATCCAGAGGGGATCTATGCAATACCAAAAGCAGTCCCAAGAAGTTGATATTGTCTTAAGTTTGCAGTTGTTTGCATCTCTTTCATTACTGGTTGTTTTGTTTTCTTTGTTTTAAGAAATCATTCTGGACGATATCTTAGTACCTGTATCTCAAACATTAACTCTGCAATTTAGTAATAAAAACATAAAAGCAGTGTAACTAATTATTTTGCCACTTGGGGGCCCTAACCTTACAAAGTTGTTTTGATGCATGGGTTAGTTGCTTCAGCCTACACCTTTTCGATCAATACTATTTATAAGAAATTAATATATAAATTACGATGACAACTTTGTGTTATTTTGTGTGTTTTTTATTATTTTATTTTTTTAACTTGTGTGAGTGATGTTGTGAATATGTTTTGATCGAAATAAATAAATAAACTAAACTAAACTAAACTAAACTAAACTAAACTAAACTAAACTAAACTAAACTAAACTAATTACACATCCAGCAGATGTGGGCTAACTTAGCCTTTATTTGGAATCGTGTTTCTGACCAACTATTAAATGCAAGTCAATCATTAATTTGCTCCTTTTAGCTCTGTTTCTGTCTGCAACAAGACATAAGTGAAGGGAAGTATCTGGCTCTTGACCTGCAAAATGCTAAAATGTTCACCATTTTGTCATTTTATAAAATAGTTTTGAGGGTGGGAAGTTGTAAAAACCAAAGCAATGAGCCGAAAGATACTAAACTTCTCTTTAAAGCTGAAGCAAAGGTACTACATTTAGGTGATAATCCCCTGTGGATGTATTTCTATGGGGGAGAAATCCACACTACAAAGAAATATTAACATAAAATCACCTTATGTTAACATAAAAATGAGGCTTTAATAATTTCATGATTCAATATGATTATAAATATATTAGATAAAGAGTAACTTTCCATATATTACCAGACCTAATAGATAATCAATGAAAGTATAGTTGAAAAGTTATTCACTATTGAAGCATACAATCTGTGGGTTGAGACTTCACACCTCCACCCCAATGATTTTGCAGCAGGTTCAAAGGTGGAGTCAGCGATTCTGGGGAGAGCTTATTGTCAAAATCCAGTTTTTAGTACACAGCCTAAGCTCGGTAAACAAAAAGTGCTGTGAGAGTTTTTAGCTTAAGTGACTCAATGTGGAATGTCTAAAAGCAAAATGTACATGTTGAAATTATTATCATTTGTAAAAAAGGCAGCTTTACGGTTAGAGTCTTTATTATGTTTTACTATGATTACCAACAAAACTGAGTGTTACATAGAATATTTTGTTTATCTTTACATGTGTTACCTTGACCATGTTCTCGTCTGTACACAACAAAGCTGTCAACCACGTATCCTCAACAACCACTAGATTTAAGGGACACAGTTCCACTACAGCCTTCAGCCCGGAACAACTTCACATCGCTCTGTTTTCAACACTCGCTCCTGAGTTTTCACAAGCGCTGCAACGAAAAAACGAGTCAAGTGGCACATAAGTTAGTGAACACTCCGGTTGTCAAGACAATAGAATGAATTCATGGTGACGTCAGCAGCACACTGCCTTATACTGAAGACTGCTTGTTACCATGGTGTAGTTGCATTACCCATGCAAGCATTAACTTCAGGAGAATGGACTAATGTGGCTGGTTGTGCACAGAGGCTGACGTGAAGTTTTTTAACTATGTCAATGCGTTGGTACCTAACGCCTCAATGCTTTGCCTGACACTGTCTCACACACATGTATTCTGAGACTGTCACACACAAACACACACACTTCCATGCATCGGGCTCACATGCAAACACGCTTAACCTCTCCTCCTGCTCTGCCTACTCTGCAAATTCTTACCTATCGTGATGTTGAAGCCGTCAATGCTGAAAATGGCACTCCGACCCTTTTTAAATCGCTGCTTTTTGGAGTTAGCTTCCATCGTTTTGGCACCCCTCCGATCACCCTTTTAATCTGTTGTTATACCTCTTGTTAGTTGCAGTCTTGTTTTAGTTTCGTTTGATTGACTCTCCTCCCGGAGACAATTTAAAAAATCTTCAGTTGGTGCCGAGCTCTGGTGGAGGACTGTCAAAGACTTACAACTTCTCATTACAGACACCTAGCTGAACAATTTAACAAGTACTACTCCACTCCATTGTCTACTCTTCGCTGTACATATCTTTTCTTTCCCTCTCCCAGTTTCTCACACCTCAACCAGCTCATTTCAAGGACCTTGTGGCTCTTGATTTGTTTTTCTTCTCTCCTTCTCCCTCCACCCTCCCTTACCGCTTCCTCTCCTCGTCTCTCTTCCCCAAGAGGAACACTAGGTGTGTATGTGTGGTATGGTGGCGGTGTTGGTGTTAGTGGATGGGAGGGGAGGAGAGGACATCTCTAGAGCTCTTTAAATGAACATGACTCCTCCTACTGTCAATAATTCATAGCAAAAGCATTGGAAGCTCAGAGTTGGTATACCACAAGCCATTTATACATAGTAGTGTAATCTTGTTTTGCTCACACTCACTCAAACGTACATACATGGACTATACATCATGTTGTGTCACACGCACATTGATGCATGAGCACTGTGAGGAAAGAACAAGGTGGAAAAGAAAGATAGCGAGAGTGATTTTGTGTATTGAGTCAAAACTAGACAATAAATCAATACCACTGCTTCTGATTCTCCATTGAGTTATTTACCCAGGCACAAATAGATGAAGAAAATGTACAGCATCCGTTTGAAAAAAAAAACAGGGTTTTCGACCTGGTATACAGTCGAATGGTTGAGTTAGTAAGACTGACCGTTTTCCCTTTAACATGCCTGTTGAAATGACACTTCATGCAATGTTTCAAGTATATATCCTGGAACATCATTTATTTTTGCTTATTTGAACTACCTTTCATTTACCCCATACAAATCCTCTCGCCTATGCTCATCAACTCAAAACCCTGCACAAATCAGATCACCAAAGGATGAAAAGCTCCCCTTATTAGCGCCATCTGACATTTAGCTGTGGAATTCTTTGTGTTTCATTTCCCCCCGATTAGTGTCTGTGAGTGCTCTTTATGAATGCTCTATCGGGCTTGTTCCCGCATCGTCTCTAAATTCAATAGATTTGCCAACAATAGCACAAGCACAGATCAGAAGACATCATGTCTTTTAATTTTCATTTGATACTTTATTTATGCACCAATCACTAGTGCGGTTATTAGCTGTTTAACTGCTCACCCTATGTAAGCAAACCAACCTCTTTCCTTCTTTCCACTTAATCCAGAAATGCTAAAAATCTAAAATACTATTGACGTTTTTGCCTCTCTGTTCTGTCCTTGAATCGCTTTTCCAATAGCGGCCACATTCAACATCTTTTCTATTCATGCTTTGTCTCAGTTTCTTGTGGTTTGAACGAATATTTTATGTATTTCATTTTTTTAAATTCAAATACATATGTTTGCTTTGCTGAATGGGTCCCAATTTGTACATTATTTAAGATACAATGATTATTTTGTGTTAATTTTTAATTTCTGAGTCAAAACTTGGAAGTGTCAACTACATTTGTTCAATTACATTTACGCATATGTTTATGTACTTATTTATTCATGTTTTTCTTTAGGGTTGTTGTTGCCTTGCTGCTGGAATGAACAGGGTTTTTATCCTATTAAGATTTTATATCTTGAGGTTATATACAGGAAAAACATGTAATTTATTTAATCCATGTGATATAATATGGTGAAGTCAATGTTATTTATATAGCCCAAGATAATACATTATAATAAGTTTGACTCAAATCATAATAAGTGTGTCCTCTGACAATGAAGTCAGAGGATTAAGAAGCAAACAAATTCCCA
Source organism: Ammodytes marinus (assembly GCF_949987685.1). NCBI lineage: Eukaryota > Metazoa > Chordata > Actinopteri > Uranoscopiformes > Ammodytidae > Ammodytes > Ammodytes marinus. The sequence continues at coordinate 25,283,950 of NC_137213.1, read as the reverse complement.
CTTTAATAAACAGTTAATAAATGCAACATGACTTCTGTGTGGTGACAGATCTCACTTGCTATAAAATCGATGCTATAATCATACTCTGGTGAGTGACCAAACACTGAAATGTGCTATCTCAAAGGGTAAGTGTCCACAAGTTATTAAATAATCCCTGATCTGTAAAAAAATGAAATATGATATATGACTATACAGTAACTGATGCATTCATTCTAAATGATACAGGATGGTGTTTGAGAAAAGGCAAATCGGTTACAATCCGGAGTTAAACTAACAGAGCCAGTTTGAATCCCTCAGTTCAGCTCCAGCGGTCACATTATGCACTTGTTGGATAATTACACTCCAACTCAATTTTTTTCGTTAGCTCCAGTAAGAGCTCCTTATCCTCTCCTTCTCCTGTCACCATTCTCTCCCCAGCCTCCAATTCAAAACATATGAAGCGTTGGTGAGAATCCTAATTTTGCAACCCTCTCACTTTGCAACACCAAGTGCCTGTCTGTTCCACTGTAGCTTTTATGTTAATGTGGGGATTTGTGGGAATATTACAACTTTATTATTCTTTCCTTTGGTCAGTTAACTCTATTTGTAACCATTTGTTTAAAGGGCTCAGATTTAAATTTTTAAACCCTTGTATACTACATTAGAACAATATATATACGTATATATAATGAGGTCACAGTTCTGTCAATACGATTAATAATATTATCTTATTATTGCAAAGTCCCATTCCCCATAAAAGATACATCCTTGAATAGTGAGTCAAATATAATTTGTGCTATTACCCAGACCATTAATTGAGGAAGTAGAAAGGTGGTAAATGTCAAGACTTTCCTGGCTAGTTTGTTCCATTAGAGTAGGTATGTTCATGTGTGTGTATCATGGTCAAAGTTTGCTGCAGTATGTGTTCAAAACTTCCCATTTAATGCATTTGGCGTTATAGATGTTAGAGAGAAGATTACGTAATACACTCAACTGATGATGGAGTGTGCTTCTGCTTTGTTTTCATGAGGCTCTAACTCTATATTAATCTTTGCAACTTTCAACAGTATATTACCTTGCAAACCGTGGCACAGCATGCTTTTCAATACAGCTATCCCAAAAACCTTTTCTTAAACTTTGAATAATCCTTGGTTTTTCCCACAAGTATTTTTGAAAACTCGTAAAACCGTATTAATCCCTGTCATATTTTAGGGCAGTGTCAAACAATAAGCCTTAGTAATATACTGTATGTTACTGTACAATGACAACGATAAAAACAGCCTTGAAATTAAAACGGGCAAAATAAATATATAACGCTTTAACGTTAGTGGCTTGGAGAAATTGTACAAAACGCAGGCCTAATGACGCGCAACAATGATAAGCTTATCTTAATCAGTCAGCTACTGTATATCCAAAAGCCTTTAAATAAAAATCCAACAATGCCTAATTTATTTATTTTTCGGGGAGTGTAAAACTAATAAATAGCCTACAGAATAGCCAAGGGATCATACATTTTACAGTGCAATGACAGAAGTACAATAGGCCTAAAATAAGAGAAATAAATGCTTTGTAGAAGCTTGGAGAAAAAAAACAATATAGGCCTGATGTGGGGCAACTTGGGCTCTCACTTTATATTTGAAAGGATTTTCGAATATTAGATCGACCATGGGGGGAAAAGTACATTTTCGAACTGTAATGACCTGTTGGATATGTAAGCTGCACTGTCAAAAGCGCATCAGGCCATTTGAATTAGCTTCCCTTGTGATCCAGCAGAGGGAGTTTAGGGAGATTCGAATGAATTCAAACAAATTGCGAGTCATTTTAAATGTGTTGAAACTAAAAAAAAATTAAAAGTGACTTTACACTGATTAGATTGTGTGCTTCAAGTTGTGAGGAAGGAACAGAAAAGGCAGAAAGGAAGTCCTTGTTTTATCCACGAAATAGCAAGGCAAGGCTATATCGTGGAAAAGATTCTTTCTGAGGGCCGATGTGTATGAAAGAGGCAATATCTTACTGCCAATGCTAGTTTCGCATAGCGGTCTGTATTTTTTCACCCTACAAGTGGGCCCGACTAAAATTTGATTTTGTAATTCAAATAGTGTTCAATTTCTTTTTTTGCACTGTCCTTATCATCGTCATCATCAGCCTCTTTCTTTTCATCATCACTTCAGAATCGCAATCTCCATTTCTGTTCCAGTCTTTAACTTTTCTGTGGCAACAGTGAGACTGCTTTCTTCTCCGGAGTCGCCCTCTGCAAGTGCCCACTCTTCATCTACCACTTCTAGGAGTGATGTTTTCTGGTAGAAATGTCCGGCCAAGCGAAAAATGTCTGTGTACACAAGATCATTTGATCCTTGTTTGAAACAGAAAGGAGGTACACACTGCTTGCCTCCATCTTTGACAGGTTCCATCTGGTGTCAATCTCTTTGACTAGGGGTGCTCTTCAGTGCCTTGATCGTAGGGCTGTCAGCTTCCAGCGGTGTCTGGTGACATCTTTTGATGTTGTTCAGCATTGGCACGACAGATGACGGTGACACATTATCCAACACTTCAGCACTAACCTGTGCCAGTGTCCACTGGTCTTATTATTTTATCTAAATTTTTGCATAAAATAAGATTTTTTTTCATGTGATAATTAAAAATATTCCAATACTGCCAAAATCTGCAATATCGGTTGTGTGTGAACAGGGGCTATGGTTTGTCTGTAGAACTATTTGGCCTATGTGCAAATTGAAATGTGTCCAGCGAGTTAGGAAAAGGAAGATGACTAATTGTTTAGTTAACCGCACAAAGCACATCATGATGATGGAAGTTAGTGCTACTGGGTGGTAGTCAATTGGGCTGGGGAATTTTATCTTTCTGGGGACAGGGACAATGGTTGACTTTGTCGGGACTACAGACTAGAGCTATGCACACGATCTGCACACACCTTGAGAAGTCCCCCAAGGATGCCCTCAGGTACAGGAACCTTGTGTGAATTAATCCTTTTGAAGGATGTATACACATCTACCCAACTTACTTCTAGTGGGCATGGGTCCTTGGCCTTTTGTACCTCTTCAGCGTGCAGAAAGGGTTTGGTTCATCGGAGAGATATAACAGCAGCTTGTTGAACTATGGTGTCTTATTTTCCTATTTTAACATGTTAAATGCGGACAGACAAAATGTGGGAGTGAGGACTTAAAAGTAGCTGGAAGTCCCTTTGATGGTGTTCTAACACACTTGTTTCAAATTGTGTAATTGTTCGGATAACCTTAACTTGTATTCATTACTTGTAGAGTAATTTTCCATTTATTATGTCACTTCTCATTCATTCACAGTGATGCCGGTAACGCGTAATGAGGCATTATGCCTCATTTCCACCGAGTAGAGCGGGTCGGATCGGAGCGGCTCAGAGCGGGACAGCTCACTTTTAAGAATCTCTGTGTTGTTTCCACCGCGGACCCTACCTTTACTGGTAGGGCGGGGTTTATGACCCTACCCTTACTGGTAGGGCGGGGTTTAGGCTGGCCTGCGATATCCGCCGCCAGAATATGGGTCAAACTATAGGGTTGTGGAACAACTGTGGTCAAGCCAGCGGTCTCTCGTTTTTGCTTGGTCAAACCAGCCGCTTCTTTATTTATTCCCCCCGTGTTGTTGTGAGCACAGAGACTGCTCGGTGCAACTGATAGACAGTGAGCGAACAGCGCTGGCTACGTGACATCGTAGCAGTGGGACACAGTGTAGCCAACTGATTATTTTAATGACGAGGAAAAACACCACACAATAAACAGTGCCGCGCTCACATTTTCGCCAAAACAAGACTCTCTTCACTCTAGCCGAGGTGACTACACACGGCGGAAATGATTATTTCGACCAACTGTGGTCAAGCCAGAGGTCTCTCGTTTTTGCTTGGTCAAACCAGCCGCTTCTTTATTTATTCCCCCCGTGTTGTGAGCGTGTAGGCTATTTAGCCTACTATCTATCTAGGCTATGGCGTAAACACACAGAGACGGCTCGGTGCAACTCAGTGAGCAAACAGTGCTGGCTGCGGCAGCTACGTAGCAGTGGGACACGTAACTAAACCAACTGATTATTAATGACGAGGAAAAACACCAAACAATAAACAGTGCTGTGCTCACTTTTTCACCAAAACACAGACTCTCTTCACTCTTGCCGAGATGAATACACATGGCGGAAATGATTCTTTCGACCAACCAATCAAATGACGGCAGCGTGTAGCTCCGCATTTTCGGTCCGCTTTCAGGCGGCTAGTACCCCTACGGAGGAGTACTGAGATCTGGAGCGGCTCAGAGCGGTTAGATGCGCTTAAACCGTACCCTACCCAACTTTTTACAAATGAAAAGCCAAACTACCCGGACCGAACCGCTCCGATCTGACCCGCTCTACTTGGTGGAAATGAGGCATTAGTAACGCGTTACCGGCATCGGACCTCTTTTTTCAGTAACGAGTAATGTAACGCGTTACTATCTCCAAACCAGTAATCAGATTAAAGTTACTCATCAAAGTGTGTGTGTCTGTGTGTGTGTGTGTGCAGCAGCATTACGGCCGAGTCTAAACTGAACTGTGGCGCAAAACAAACGTTTTCCCCCCCCATGAAATAAAGCGTGTGCTATGGGGATATTTAGGATTCGGGTACGGTTACATAACTGCATAAATGACTGCAATTGCGATTTAATGTAAATAAATGTGCGCGCATGTGTCTCTAAACGCTCCAACTGCCCCTCTCGTCTTTTTGGTAGCGCCCCTCGTCTCTGACATGCAGTGTGTGTGTGTGTGTGTGTGTGTGTGTGTGTGTGTGTGTGTGTGTGTGTGTGAGTGTGTGTGTGTGTGTGTGTGTGTGAGTGTGTGCCTGTGTGTGTGTCTGTGTGTGTGTGTGCAGCAGCATTAAAGTCCAGTCTAAGCTGAACTGTGGCGCAAAACAAACGTTTTCCCCTGGGGGGCCATGAAATAGCGTGTGCTATGGGGATATTTAGGATTTGGGTACGGTGACGTTGACGTTGAAGAGAGATAGTGTTTAAAACTTGGAAACTTATAGTCACGTGGCGAGCGGTGGCCGCACACACCCAGTCTATCAACACATGAGACATCGCAGAGAAAAGTCGAATTAATGCATGAGAGTGAAGGGCCAAGCACGTTAAGTTTAAATACACTGCTACTGTCTTTGCACTTTGGAGGAATGCATGTATTTTCATGGGGGGAAAAACGTTTTTTTTATAAAAAATTTTAAACCATAATTTTTATTATTTTGAAAACAGTATGCCTATAGGCTACTAGCCTACAAGCTTTATTTTATATATTTTCAATGATTCTTAATATGTGCATGTTTTAAATTGAGATATATGGGTTTCAAAACCTGTAAAGTAACGTTTAAAGTAACTTGTAATCTAACTTAGTTACTTTTAACATCAAGTAATCAGTAAATTAACTAAGTTACTATTTTAAGGATTAACTAGTAATCAGTAATCATATTACTTTTACAAAGTAACTGTGGCAACACTGTGTCATTCATCATCAAAGTCCCTAAAGGTCAATATTTATTCCCCATGGGAAGGACAGTAAGTACTCTCCTGAACCTACACATACAGTCCATAAAAGGAAAATTCTAAGCAGTCGAGCTGATACGACTACTAGATTGATCAATCTATCTGCAACACATTTCAAACAAAAGGGGCAGAAAATGTACATCAACATTACAAATGCAGACACCAAGTGTGTGCCAAGGACAACCTCACTGCCAGCAGGAAGTGTGCTGGCCTGCCCAAGGACACTTTAACAATTGGACAGGGGATAGGGACCGAATCGCTGACTCTGAGATCACTGTATGACCTGCTCTACCTCCTGAGACACAACCACCCAATATCTGGTTTATAACCCGATGCTGGGATAAAAAAATGTTTCAATGGAGAAAGCAGACTTCACTGTCACTAGGCAACAGGAAGGCCTTTCAGAAATGCATTGCATACATTACACATAGGTTGAACACAAAGGTTAATATGGCAAATAGCTCTCATTACACAGTATGTACATTGAAGTTACTCTACTGTCTTGTTTTCAGTGTCTGTTTTCCCCCATCCACAGCAGTGGAGACGGAGCTTGTTAGAATAAATCTAAAGAGACATAACTCATTTGCTTTTAATGGGATGTTGTTTGCAAGACTTCATAGTGAATTTCTTTGTAGCAATTTCTTTCACAATTTTTTAAATAAACTTGAGTTGTTTTTTTAACCAACCGATATTACAGAGGATTGGTGACACAAAAACACCTGCTGTCCATTCAGTACCACTCAACCTTTGATCTGGTCTTCAAACACCAGCACAGGCAATCACCACCAGAAATGTATTAGCTGTGAAGATAAAGGGGAGGTGAGGACTAAATTGGGGGATTAGAAACAGCCTCTTGCTTCAAATTAATTCCAGCAGGGCCTTTTTTATTTGCCATTTCTAAATCAAAAATCCCTTATGTAATCCAATATTTTTATTATTCCATATGTTGACTCTCACATATATAAAATATGTAAAACTAAGCAGATTATATGCCTACTTTTTCCTTATCTTCTGGACACTGATCAGCTGACCATTCAGCCCCATTTAATTGTGTAATTCTTCAAAACAGAACATTAGTATTGGGGCTTTTTGTTTGTGCAAATCTGTCTCAGTAGCACATAACGATTCAAGACAACAAGTACGCAATCAGACAGAAAAACAAGCTCATTAGAGGTCTACCTTAGACTGTGGAACGACACACACTTTGTCAGTCCCCACAACACTGTCGCCACAGTGACACAGCCCTGTAATTAAGACACACAGGGTGCCAGGGAGCATGCCTTTTCCCCTGTTAAATACTCATCAGAGGCACTGTTAAGGGTAATGTTAGCCTGCATTGGAAACCTAAGGGAAATGAGCTGACAAAACAGAGAGCTCCATAAACTGTCATCTGAAATCCTTTTGCACCAACACACTGAGGAAAAATTAGGACTAAAGTACAGAAATATGGAGCGCACAAGTTTAGCTAATGATTTGTGTACCAGCATGGTTCCAGATCAAAGAGGCAAAACCAGTTGGGTGACAGGAAGGTCAGCAGTGCAAAAACAAATGTAAAGCTTTTGAATAGAAACGGGCATCTCACACACACCAAAATTCCTCCTCCCATCAGACCAAAGCAGCTAATCAGTGTTATCTGGGTGGAGTCGGAAGACTACATCACGTCTGCTCTTTTCTTTTTTTTTATGTCACACATGTGGTGTTGAAGGCACAGCTGACTGTTCAAATTATTACATTGGTCACAGAGGGCACACAGCAATGAAACAGCTGGGTGTTGATTGTTAAAACAACACCTAAATAAGTAGATCCTTTTCTCCATTATAAATTATGTTTTTTCCCTCAGTTAAAATGCTTTTAAAAAGACAGTAGCATCATTCCATTTAGACAACGTCTGTGGGATTTATCAAGAAGCATCACCTCGTACAAACATATCAATTCCATACGATTGTTTATTTGCTGCTATTTTTAAAAAGCACTTTCATTTCAAACATTAGTGAAAGAATATGTTTAAAACCTATTTGTAGCGTTAAGAGCAACACTAAAAATATCATCACCGTAGCCCAGGTTGCATTGCGCTGTTCCACCAAATTCACCTTTAATGTATCTAACAAAAGGTAAAGTGCCATTTTTTAAAGTGTCAATTATGGCATGAAGGCTTAGTTAAGCCAAAATGTGACCTGTGGAGATTTCTTGTGCATATTGCTGCATTTACTTAACGCATTACCACCTGTAGAACTGTGAAATAAGGTGACACCACTGATGGGGAACTTTTCAAAAAGAATTTCCCCCCATAGGGCTCTCTTTAAGGTTAGGAAAAGAGAATATCACCAATGTCAACACTGACTACATGTATGACAACAAAACCAAGGCCACATTTTTAACGCCCACCTTTCACAATTCGTCCTCTACTGACAAAAACTATTGGTAAAAACTGAGTTAAAAATGCGATCTAGTTACAAATGAGCTTAATTCATATGACAATGTTTGCAAAATCTACACGAAAGACAGAATGTCCTTGTTCCCTCGCTCTACGATGTGTACTTCCTCTGTGAGGCAGAGATGAAAGGCTGAGATGTGAAGATGAAGGAATAGATGGAACATGTATTTGCCATACACATGCTGGTCATTTTAGATTTGTATCAATTATTTATGATATATCTCACAGCTGCATCACATGTCACTGGCCTTGTAATAAATTGTTCGGTATTGTTGTCTCACGGCTTTGTTCTGGCGCTTATTCCTGATACAGTAATATGCCTTCTAATTTACATGAAACTGTTCATTTTCATTTTCTTACAGACAGAATGTGATGCATGCATGATAAATTGTGATTTCCACTGATCAAAAGATAAACAGCAAATATTTTTGAAAGAAGATCCTTTTGAACTGTGAGTGAATTTCTTAAATTTTAATGCATAACACACACCAGATTAAAGCCATTAATCAGCACAATTCTGGCTTGTTGTATTATTCAAATGTGTATGTATTATTTATTTGATTTGTTTTGCATCTATACTTCGTTATCTTTTTACAGTCCCAAATATATCCAATTACATTATAGATGTAGGTGTAGGTGTGTGTGTCTTAGTTTTGTTGTAAATAACATCTTAAAAAATAAAAATGGCTTCTCTATAAATAAAAAACTAAATTTCCGAAACAAAATATCCAAAACAAAAGAGACTCCACTTCCTTGTCCGTGGAAATGGACCTAGTTTGTGTGCTAATCTTGCAATTCACGGCAGGATAATTGCAGCTCTTCAAAATCACTATTCTTATATAATCAAGTAGTTTAAATTTACACCTGACTGTATGACAGACTGCAACACTTCTTGTATACTGGGTAGCTGAAACAGCCTTGACACTGTTTACTGTAGAATGATCCATCCATCTTATTTGGGAGGGTGTGTGGTCTCATTTGGCGTTGCAGCTCTGATGAGAGCCATCTAAAGTTGTTAACCCTGATGCCAAACTGTTGCCTGCAATCTCCTTACTTGAGTAGTTGAGATCTCTACACCTCTGGGACCGTCTGGCACTGTATGGAATCAACCAGGTAGTTAATCAGGAGGTAGGTGTCTGTGTTGTGTTCCTCAGGAGGAAGCAGATGAGTCAACAGCCTGCTGGGAGGAGACTCTTCAACACACACAAACGTCACACAACGTCAACGGGACCTAGGGAGGAAACTCAACGGGAGTCTACACTGTCATTCACGGTCATGGAAACGCCACAGTCCAGATGGTATTTTTGGATTCAGCAAGGGGGAAGTATTTTTTCTTCGGGGACGGATAATGTAGGGAGTTTGAACTAAGAGGAGGCAGAGGTGACTGGAGTTGAAGATAAACAGGATCAACTGAAGGAAACACTAAACTACTGTAGTGCAAAGGATAAAACTGTAAAAAATTGTATACGTCTATTTTCCAATATGTTATTGACACTGTTAATGTATGTATAGCAATACTGTGTGTACTTTCAATGCTGCAAAAACATTAAATATCATTTTTATAAAGTAAAAATATATATATTTATTGACATGACCAGTGCGAAGATCTCTGCAAAATGTCAAGTGTGAGTTTTTTCAAAGGAATAGGACAGGTAATTTGGTTTATTGTAGTCTGGGTGATACCTTAAACATCAAAGAGATGCTTTGGTAGTGGTACATTGAGACTGGCCTTCAAAGAGCTCAGCATTTATTAGGTGAATACCTTTTTTTCCAGCACCACATTCACAGCAATCCTCTGAAGTGACCAGTTTCTCTCATCTACACAGAAAAATCCATCAACCGAATCACAGGGAGGTTCAGTATAAATCTACAAACACAACAGCTGTATTTGAGGCCAGGATGACCCAGAAAACAGAGAAATGGCAGTTTTATAAGACAATAATAGACAAAGTGAATTTGCTAAATTGACCTATTGGGTGTCAGGCTACTGCTATAGGCTATACGTGTGCACTGTATGACGTTCAGTTGGTGATCAATTCAAACGAGTACAAAGCAAACATGGTGAACTGCATGAGTACACTGCATGTGGTGGTGCAGAAGAAAATACCTAAAGTCCTATATTTAGTTAAAGTTGTAGCTATACTTACCTTGAAGTATACTTGCAGTATATGAGAACTATCCACAAAAGGCACTTACGTACAGTAGCACTTACGTATTACTTTGTAGTTTGGCTAAATTTAAGATAATGCACTTGAATGACACTTGGTGTCTGGGTTTGTTCAGTAGTATCCTCATGGTTGAATACACGTATTAGAAATTGCTTTGGATAAAAGCTGTAATGGATCATAGCTGATTTACAAAGCCTAATTTTTATGTTGTAGTTGCTATGGTGGAGATTTAAACTAGGCTAATTTATAAATTGTTGGAAAAGTTATTTTATAAAGTTGCAGAATTGTGAACTAATCATGTGTTTTGTGTGTTAAATTGTAATATAGTAGGCTAACTATGGCGGTCAAATAAATAGTGTGACGTAGGCTATTAGCCAAGTGAAGTAAAAGTATAAAGTAGGGCTAGCATAAAATGGAGTTCAGGTAGCCTACCTATGTTTGTAAATGTGGGCTACTTTACTTTAAGTGGGTTCACTTCGAAAAAAAAATATTCCCACTTTAATTTGTCCTATAATGTTGCATGCTCAGGAAATGTTGAACTCACCGCTGTGTGGACCGTCTAGAGTCTTATTCTTCGAAGTTAGTTTGGATCCTTCGGAGTCTTGTCTGCTCAGAACCTCGGACAGCGACTGACGGGAACTCTGTCGACCGGTTTGGCACGAGACGTTGAACCTCGCGATTCTCTTCTTGGTCCGGTCCGACCCCGGGGCGGAATGGCTCCTCTCCGGGTCATTGTTCTCCGGCTCTGAATCCACTTTCACCAACGCATTTCTCTTCCTTGTTAGAGCAGATGTCACCGAGCCCATCACCAAAAAAGGAAAAAAATATCAAAAACTTCAGTCCAAATCACTTACTCTGACTTTCATTCCTCTCAAACCCTGTTGAAAATTGACTCCATGATAAAAGAACCGAAAAACAGAGTTTAAACGCATCATGTTGGTAACTCCCTCTACCTCTGTTTCCTCTCGACAGTAATGTCACATGGAGAAAGTTGCTCCACCGACAAACACATTGATCTCTCGGGACATACATTAATTGACTGGCAAGTGTCCAGGATTATTAAAATGAGCAGGAAAACAACTGCAGTGACTGGGGTTTAAATTGCTCGTGGTAATCAAGGAGATTATTTTTTGTTAAAATCACGTTTTAACCTATCGCGAGATTTGTCCCGGATCAAATAAACTACTAAATTAAAAACAAAAGTGATTTAATTAAGCTTCTGGCTATTTCTGTGAAAAGCATAGCCTGGTGTAGAGTAAATGACATACCAGAGACCAATTCAATTAGCATTTTTCGCCGACAGATGGCAGTCAATTGCAGCAGGTTATGGTTCTACCTCACAATACAGTCGTTGTTGTGAGGTAAATTGTGTATTGTGTTCAAACAGCTTTGGTTGGATGCTGCATAGCTCCAAATCTGACTTTGCAGAAATGCTGATGTTATTTGGTTTTTAGTGTCAGATATTGACGCAAACTGTTAATATTCAAATGATGTTCAGTCCTATACTAGTAAATAAATAAAACAACAGTAGTAGGTACTGTTGTTTTATTTACTTTGTGGTATATTGAAGTACAAATTGTACTTTATTTAGTAGGTGATGGTAATGTATCTGGGATGTTGTTGTACCCAGACTTGGCTTATGTCCAATAGAACAGACTTGCAAAAAAAATGGTTGATGTTGCACTAGATTGTATTACTATGTGTGGTGATTCGAAAGTGTTCCTTATGTTAATAAATGTCTTTAAGTTAAAAGACAGCAGGGTGTGGTGAGCTGTCATGCAAGTGTGTCCAAAATCCCTTCCACCCTTAGGAAGACTTTCCTTTAGAAAATAGTGATTGAAACATAATCAACCTAAGAATCTTTATTAATCAATGTTACAACTTACATGCCTGGCATAATGCAGGTATGTGTGTGTAAACATTTGTATCATGTTACGCATGCCTGAATCCACTCGTTTACAATGATAAAATGTGGGTTTGTCATGGTTGTATCTGCTTTTAAACCTACTTTACTGTCTATGTTTCAACCACATCAAAATGTTTGCTTCTTGGAACTGTTGATGCATGTAGTGTAATTATGTAATGAGAAAAATTAAACTTCATTAAAGTGATTGCCAAATTCATTTACCGGCCAAGATATGGAAGTTTTTACAGTTCATGCATTACTTTATATTATATCTATATAATTAAATTAAATGGATGTTTCACCTAATGCTACTCCATTACAATAATGTATTGACAAGAATTCGACACCTTGCACAGTTAACTGCGTTATGTTTTTAATGGTTTATTGCTGCATACAGGCAATTGTGACATCTGTTGCATACAGGTTGACAATTTTCTGGAGTGTGCACGCTGTAGGCTACTGATCAAAAATACTACTTTGGTTAAAAACAAAAGATTTTTTGTAGACCTCATTAAGGATCTCTATGTTGTGCTGATTTTGAGATTGTGTCCAAACAAATGTGACAAGAGATAATACTTTCAGCAAAGGAAAGGAAGTAAAATACAGTCTGTGTGTCAACTAACAGGCTTACTGGATCATCACATATAAAGGCACTTTTTAGGAGCTGTTTGCTTTTCGTGTTTTTTTTTCTTCTGTGTGCTTGTAGCCCAAGTGAATGGTGTTTTTCTTCGTATTGCTTTTGTTGAGTGCTTGACAGAGACAAAGACATTATTAGTCCATGTCGTCGTGGTTCTGGGTCGTCTCGTTGATCACCTGAAACAAGGATGTAGAGGACAGAGAAAAGGGCGATGAGCGAAAATGACCGGCAGAAAATGACTTCACTGATTGAAAAAATCACTTGATGTGAATCGTACCTGACCATCCCTGGTCTCAATGGTCTTGATGAGAACCTTCTTGGTTGTTGTGACGTCAAAATGAGGTTTGGAATCCATCATTGTTTCTAAAAAAAAAAAGGAAAATAATGTGTTGTATTATAACCTGGCAATTGAATAACCAATTCCAGGATTTGCATGGTGAACTCCACATGCACAATGTGACCTTTACCTCTCAGGTTTAGGGACGAGAAGTTTGGCAATGGGGTGGAGATTCTGAAAAGGGAAAAAATACATTTCAGCAATCAACATATGTGTCTGTGTTACATGTAAAAACAAATGTCCGTATGCATGTCTGTTGAGGGTACAAGGTAAGTTAAAGGTCATCAAAGGTCACCGGCTCTCCTCTCCTTCCAGCAGCTTCCTGTAGGTGGCAATTTCAATATCCAGGGCCATCTTGACATTAAGGAGATCCTGGTACTCCCGGAGGTGACGGGCCATCTCGTCCTTCATGTTGTGAATGTCGTCCTCCAGACGGCCTATGGTATCCTGGTAACCACCGTTCTCGAGGGAGAAGTTCTCCTCTCGCTCTCTCATCTGGCGCTCCATGGACTCGTTCTGGGAGCAAAGCCAAGAGGGAACAAAATGACACTCAGGAAATTAAAATAACTTGTTAAAGGTGCACTATGTAACTTTGGGTGTCAGAGAATGGATAATTTTTTTAAGTATTTTCTCATAACTGAATAAACAACTTTCCTCACAGGGAAAATTGGACCACTGGAACACTGTTTGACGTTAGAAAGCTACCTGAAAAGTTACTGTTTCACTGTTGTTGTTGTTGTTGTTTACAGCAGCAGGGCCCACGGTTTGGTTTACAAAGATATTCTAGTCTAATGTTTGGTTCCAGGTGCCTCAAAATAATTTAGTTTTGCTTTAAGATGATAGAATTATTCAATGCTAATAATTATATGTAGACTAAATATATTTTGTAAACTAACTGCAGGCTCAGCAAATTTAACAAATCACGCTCCCTTGAAACTGCATAGTGCACCTTTAAATAAAGGGGATTTTTTTATTTTGCTGCAAAAATAAAACATTCTCCCTGGATGATAATCGCCCTGCTGTGTGATTATCCCAACACATGCATCTTATTTTCAGATTTTCTAGTGCCGTGTGAATCCGGCCATATATGAATTGAGAACACTGGCGTTTTCATCATTATCTCGTATGCCACAGTGTAAGCCGAGAGTTGCATACTCACCGTTCCTTTAAGGGCATCCACCTCACAAGTAAGGGCCTGAACTTGGCGTCTAAAGTCGTTGGCCTCTTGCTTGGACACTCTCAAAGCATCACCATTCCTGGCTGCGGCGTCGGTGAGGTCAGCAAACTGGCAAGCACAGAGACAAACACATACAGTAGGAAGGGAAGAAGGAGTGAGTGAGAAATCGCCTGTTCAATCATTGTCACAGGTCGAGGAAGAGAGGAGTGTAAATAATAATGTGGCCAAAAGGGATAAATGCAGACATTACACAAGTCTGGTGGTGGAAGCAGTTTTGAAGCCACAATCCAAAGTTCAAGAAAGAAAGATTCAACTTTACTGCACTGCTTTTGAAGCAGATGATTTAATGCATTTTCAAGGAAATGTATACTTGCACTTTATTGAAACATCACTAGCTTATTTCAGAGCGTATGGGAACACATTATAAATGCAAAGAGTGATTACATGATCACTTTATGTGTAACCTTAGGATACAAACATATAAAGAGTTCTGGGTTATATAAAAGCTGTTGTACCATTTATAATGTTATTTTTGAATGTCTTGAACATATTTTTTTTTTAGAATCACAGCAATATCCAATACAGATTTGCGGAAAAAAATCCTCACCTTGGATTTGTACCATTCTTCGGACTCATGAATGTTTTTGGAGGCCAGGTTTTCATACTGCAGACGCACGTCCCTCAGAGCAGCTGTCAGGTCAGGTTTAGCCATCTCCATGTCCACCTGCACATGCTGCTGCTGATGCATCTGCTGCTGAATTTCCATAATTTCCTGAAATGAAATCCATAGAAGTGGCGTGTACGTATATGCTTGTCATGTTATGCCTACACAGGTGACAGCTGGTGGGCACAGTATTATGAGTGTGCAGAGTCAGACAATTTAAATGAATGTGCAGACCACTGTGTGTAATTCTTCTAAGACTTTCCTGGATGTAATAAAATGACTCTGATACACTGAGCCCTTCTGAATTGGTACTCTGGGTGGATTAATAAATACCACAAATGATTTGGCCCAGTGTGTATTACAGTGCCGTTGGCTTCTTACAACAGTACATGTGCAATGTTTGCAAAGTCATCTTTAGCCGTGAAATAAGGGAAGCTTACCTCATCATGCAGCTTCTTGAGGAAGTTGATTTCATCTTGGAGTGACTCCACCTTCCGTTCCAGGTCCAGTCTGGCGAGGGCAGCGTTGTCCACATCCTGTTTGGTGATATGAATTATGCATTGTTTGTTTGCTGACATTGGAAAAAATTATGCGCTTTCACATGGTGTACAGGCACGCGCACACATTCTGCTGCTAATGCATCTGCTGCTGAAGCTCCATCATTTCCATCACCCACTTACACAATATGACCCGTTATGTATGTGAGGCAAGGTCACAAACACATGCATCAGATAAAAATCGAATGTAGGGATGTGACGAGGGTCATTGCAGACAATGTGTTTGTGTTTTATCGGGTCTTTCATGTGTTGTATACACTGCAGCAGCGCAGTCCTTGACTTCATTACAGGCAGTCCATTTACTCAAGGACTACATTTAAGTACAGTCAGCATGTACTTGGACTTTACTTTCTTTACAGTATACTCCTACTCCACTCTATTTCAGAGGCTACCTAGTAGCATATTAAGCGCATAAAACTGACTTTAATTCATTCTTTATTTCAACAAAATAAGACTCCAAAATGTGTTTTTCGGAATTATGAATACTTTTATACTTCTATTTAAAAATGATTTGTAATGTGCAGTGGAGTATTTTTAGATAAAAGATATTTCTGCTGCAATATGGGGTTTGCCAAATGGAGATTTTCCATCCCTTTATACAGGAATTTGATTTATGCAAGGCTGTAGAACACCCAAAGCATTATTCAAGGAGGTCCTTAATCTCTTTGTTATTACCCAACTGCATTCTTAACCTGAAAATCTCTGCAGGACCTTTTGGACGAAATGTAGTTATTCTACTTTAAGCTCTGTTGTTTACTGCATCTTACCATTTTATAATTTCATATCTTAATTTAAGAATGAAGCCCATTTTCTCTTACGAACAAAAAATACCATATATGTAATTTTTTTATTGTATTCAATACATCCTACCAGATTCTGATTAATTCCACTCTCTCGCCCTCTTTTTTCTCGTACGCACACACACATTCTATGTGGCAACAGGCCGTTGTGCTTTGGCAGGGCGCTGGCAGCCTGGTAACTGAGGTATCAGCAAATGAAGTAGCTTTGCCCCAGCTCTAATGCCACAAACAAAGTGTGCCATTCAGAAGGGTTTTCCCAAACAGGCCTGAGGCTGGAAGAGTGACTGTCTGCCTGACTGAGCGAGAGCCGGGCCCTGCATTTTTGTCTGAGTGCCACAGCGGCCGAACACAGGGACTTCCTTCCTGCCATTCTTTCGGACAAGGTCATGATTGTTCAATGTATTGATGACCTGTGGCATACAACTGTTTATTTTTTTTCCTGTCCCTAACACCCATTTGAAAACTATTTGCACAACTTTTGGTCACTTCATTATTCACCAGAACAACTCCTTGGCGAGTGAGCCAGCCCCGGACGAGACAGCTGGGTTCACATGGTGTCTTGTCTTCTCGCTCTGATAACCACATTTGGGTCCACACACACACACACACACACACACACACACACACACACACACACACACACACACACACACACACACACACACACACACACACACACACACACACACACACACACACACACACACACACACACACACTTTTATTGTGTTTGGGTCCAGCTCATTCAGTGTGACCAGTCAGACTTGAAAAGATCTCCTCTCATTGCAAGCCTGATCAAACTCAACAACCACAACATGGCCTTTTGTTCCAGGCCGGGGTCAGCTCTGCTCCACGGTTATTTGGGATCACAGCTGGAATCTGCTGTTGTGCCATCAGAAGAGAGTGCACTCTCAGTAGCTCATGAGCGACAAATTAGACAAGAGATCACGTAGGAGAGAAAATGTGACAGTCGTGTCACATAGCTGTTAGAAGTGAGAGACAATTAAGGTTTATCTATTCACTTGACATCACGTGTCAATATAAGGCTTTAAACCTTCAATAGGAATAGCAGAGGAGGTGAGGCAGGGAAGGGTTGAGGTGGAGCCATCCCCATCTCCTTCTGTTGAAAACTATATGCCATTCCCTGGTGGCAGAGATTTGTTTACCTGATGAAATGCTATATTATTTTATTAGGTGGTTCATACTGTACCTGTCTGAAGCTCTGCATGTTGCTCTCAGCCTCCTCCTTCTGGGTTATCTCATCCAGCAACCTGCAAAGACAGACAAGAATCACTAATTTTATTTTTTAATCTTCAACCCTAAAATTCAAGGCATGACTCCTCAGCTCTGTCTGCCTTTCTCACCCTTCGTGTTCACGCTTCAGTGAGAGATAAACTTCACTCAGACAGACACAAAGCTGCAGCAGCACTTCAAGTTCAGGGTTTTGCGCAGTGGAATAGGCTACAGCTACAATTATGACACTGTATCGAACCAAGCACACATTGAAGTCCATAACGGAATCATGAGGGGGGCATGCACATACTGAAAAGTGATCTGATTAATTGGCCTAAACAACATAGCTTCACTAAATATATATGAAGTTTTTTTTGGGACGTGCCACGCCTCCTAGCCTACTTCTCTCTCAGCCTGTCGACGTCGTCCGCCAGGTTGTCCCGGTGAACTTCAACGCGGGCCCTCTCGTTGGTGAGCTGGTCGACCTGACGCCTCAGCTCGCGCATCTCGTCCTCGTACAGGTCGCCGACGCGGGACGTGCCTTTGCCCCGCAGCTGCTCCAGCTCCGCCAGCAGGATCTTGTTCTGCTGCTCCAGGAAGCGCACTTTGTCGATGTAGCTGGCGAAGCGGTCGTTGAGCGACTGCATCTGCGCCTTCTCATTGGTGCGGTTCGCGATGAACTCGCTGTTGATGGCGTCGGACAGCGAGAAGTCCAGGTTCTCGGAGGAGAGCCGGGGCATGGCGGCGCTGCTCCGGAGCCGCTGCGTCTTCGTTGCGTAAACGGCAGACGGCGCCGAGGACAGACCGAAGGAGGATACCCGGGATGAGGAGCGCAGCGGGCTGGAGTACTGGCGGCTGGAGGAGTAGGACGTCCTGGCCATGACTCTGTCCCCGCCGAACATCTTCTTGTAAGAAGAATGTGGAGCTGGTGCGAAAGACATCTTGCTTGCTTGTAACTTCTGTAGACGATATAGCTCGGAGCTGCCTATATTTCCCCGACCGCATCAGCAGCAGTAGAGTGCGCCTGGGAGAGGGCGTTTCCCCAAACCCTTACTTATACTCTATGCTTATTGTCTCCTCCTTATGCAAATGGCTCAACCGATGACCTGAGTTGACACCTTGGCTGTCCAATCAGAGAGCAGTAGCACGCCAAAAGGTTGTCTTGTTTTTGAGGTCCATAATTCCTGGATCAAACTGTCCCTGTGCACAATAAAGTAAAGATATATAAAGAGGTTTGTCTTAAACATCACTGTGCACTGTGCTGAAATCACATTTGGGTAATTGCATTGGTTTTCCTCAAAGTAGCCCACAGCACCACGGGAGTGTCATGGGATGCTGATTGGGCTATTGATAGTTATTTTGAGGATTTATTTTGGATGTTTGCCAAATCTGACCACAACCAATAGAAACAAAATTTGACAACTATTTTACTATTTCAGTTCAGTTTAAAATGTATCAGGACTAAAGGATTTGGTGTGCATTTAAATGTGTCACAGAAAAAAGCTATGCCCATGTCAGAGATAATATACATGTAGCATAATTAATTGTTGAGGATTGCTTCTTATTAGCCAAGATATTACTTTAATCAATTTAATTTGAGTCTTGTCTCTAGCTCCACATAAACACACTACACACATATAATCCAAATACATTTTTTTGTACACGGCTTATTTTGGTCACTCTTTTCCAAGTTTATTTTTTGTCAATCCTTTGCAGCATTGTGTCATAAGACTCATGCATGCAGTTTATTGTGCTTAAGTATGTGCAATGCTTGAGT
This sequence comes from Ammodytes marinus, assembly GCF_949987685.1. Classification (NCBI taxonomy): domain Eukaryota; kingdom Metazoa; phylum Chordata; class Actinopteri; order Uranoscopiformes; family Ammodytidae; genus Ammodytes; species Ammodytes marinus. The sequence continues at coordinate 25,264,738 of NC_137213.1, read as the reverse complement.
GAGGAAGAGCAGCCTAATGTGGTACAGTGCAAGTGAGCATCTTCCTAATTGTTAAAGGCAGGTTTAAAGAACATCGAGCAAGAGACAGAACTTGTAAACACACAATGACGCGCTCTGAGAAAACAGTGAGGTTGGAAACAAATCAAAGTTGTCCACTACTGTCACCATTTCTCTAAAGCCTTGGAGGGTATGTTTGTATGAGGAGACAAATCTTTCTGTCCAAATGCTCCGTGTGTCAGTCTCTTTCTTCCTCCTGTCTCTACAAACACAGCTGCTGCCGGTGGTGCAGTGCTGCTGACACGTTGAGATTGTGTGATTCTGAAGGGAGACGCAGGGCAGCAGAGCTGAGCCAGTGACACTCTACACCTCTCGGCCACACTGCACTGGTGCACCCGGGTGAACCATGTTCCATACAAAACCTGAAAGATGAGGTCAATGAGGGAGATTTGATTTGGTTTAGTCATGTTTTTTTCGACTTCACAACAGCCTGATTGTACAAATATTTTTGTCACAGAGATTTTCACATTGGTGCCTTGAGGGTTTCGGGTGACTGCAGTGAATTGACGTTGGTGTGTTGCCCCCCAGAGATATGACTGTGCAGGAAAACAATAAAATGCTCAAGTGAGCATAGGCTGGAAAAAAGTTTTAAATGTTAAAATATGGTCTTGCTTCGTCTGAGCAAAATTAAGGACACTTTAAGATTTTCAGTTGTATCCTAATTTTCCTTATCCTCATTTTGTACTAGACAATTTGGTTTCCTCACAGATTTCTAACATTTGAGTAATTTCAGTATAATGCATATTTACTTGCATTGCGTGTAGTACATTTTGTACCAGCAAGTAAGGAGATAATTGGAGCTTTCTTCTTCATCCTCCTCAATCACATCAAGGAATCCAATAAAGTCAAAGCATCAGGAGTGTGTGACGGCACAGCCACTTTGAAGTTATTTTTTGGTACAAATGTGTTTGGCTCAGAGCAGTACAACAATAATCTTGTACACATTGTGGTCACTGGATAGGATGTTTACAAAGTTATTATTATGTATTAATCTATGTTAGTAGCCTTTCACTGGTGCAATTGGATGAGGTGAGGAGCTAAATTTAACAATGCATCATATTTTACGAGCTCATTTTGTGTATAAAGTACAGTAAATAGTGTAATTATCTAACAAATATTGTGTAAAAAGTATATTTTTGATCTGTAAAGTAACAGTTTTAGTATTGGAACTCAAATAAACAAGATAAGGCACAATAGCTAAAGAAGAAAAATCAGATATTGTACAAATGCACCAATGCCAGTGATGCTAAAGGGCCGACACAGGGTCTCCAGAGTTAGTAAACAGTGGAACCCTAAACTGTGGATGGAAATTCACATGATCAACACTCACTTAGTGGAAGGGGGGCTGTTAAAATTCCTGCTCCCAGGCCCATTATGAGGCAGCCCGGGCCGTGTTGGCCACAGAGACAGACAGAGGCTGCCGGGATTGTCCCAAACAGAACAGGGATTGTGTAATGCTGATCTGTCACCTAACTGCACGACAGAATGCAGACAGTAGGCCGTAATTATTGTTTGTATACCGGGGTTTGCCAGTGCCACAGTTTGGGCCAAATAGCTCCCATTCTATTGGGTATGTTTTCGAAATTTATCGTTCAGGTCCTTTTATGTTTTATTGCTGAGATTCCCGCTTCTCTCCAAAGCAACAGCACTGTAGGGGGAACTCATTAAAAAAGATTGTGTTCAACAGGACAAGAAGAGGAATACATTAAGTCAACATTAGTCAGAGTCACTCGGCCTCTAATGGGACAGGGCAACAGATAAGTTAGATATTATTTCTGACTATCATGCTATAAGACCGCAGGAGCTGGCCAGCAAAAAGACATCCTTTGTTACTTCTCCCATGATGGTGAATCACCGACCTGACGCCCAGTAGCCATAGCAATAGTCCCAAACATTATTCCCCAGAGTTGAAACAAAGACATAAGCAGATTTAGGGGTCTGCATTGTTCAAGGAGATTAACTCTCAAAATAAATTAACGATTTATTTTATTAACAAAGTTGCAGAAATGAGTGTTAGTGTGAAGTTCAGCTTCTTTTTGGGTCATCACATAGCGCAGTTGGTTGGGGGAGTGCTGCTGCACATTGTGTTTGTTATGCCTCAGTGAGTGCATGGAGATCAGACAGAAGTAGATTTGTTTGTGAGGAAGAAAAGCAGTAAATCCATGCAGGGGGGCCCCAGTGAGCTTTTGTGTGGTCTGTTTGTGATGGTAGATATAGTGGTGGATATAACTTGGCACATTTACTTCATTAGTGCTTTTACTTTTAAAATATTGTCCTTTTTACTGTACTATGTTTATCCTTAAAATGGAGTTAATAGATGTTTTATTTTCATATTAAGATTATACATAAAAAAACACGTGATAATATTATCCAATAAGTATTAAAGCCACTACGAGTAACTTTGTCCGTTGGCGTCCCCTTTGGACAAAAGCGGTAGTATTTTTACGACGCCAGCTGTCGCAAAGCTGTTTTCTAGCACGTGCCCTCCGTGCGAGAGTCAAATGAATAGGACGCAATATAGTGCATGTCCGTGTATTGAAAGTGTGAGGGCACCGGACCATACGGATATGTGACCATATAGCCTGCATGCGCAAACCGAAAATCGGACTGGGTGTGCGACCAGACCAACTGCAGTAATAAATACTATATAAAAACGTATTTCTTTTCACTGATGGTCTCGTTTGCTGTTAAAGGTAATTTATGATTATCAGAGGAAACATGAGGCTGTTTAAAAGATATTTCAATGTTACTCGTAGCTGCTTTAAAGACTAAAGCAGTGGCCCTCAACATTGATGACTTGCAACAAAAAGCAGTGTGTAGTTGGGACCTTTAGTCATACAGTCATATGAAAAAGTTTGGAAACCCCTCTCAGCCGGCATTATAATTGACTCTGCTTTCACACAAAAAAGATAAAAGTGGAATGTCTTTAATTTACCAGGAACAGCTAAGTACTGGGATGTTTTCCAAACAAAGATTTTTTGAAAAGCAGTATTTAGTTTTATGAAATAAAATAAAATGTGAAAAACTGGCTGTGCAAAAATATGGGAACCCTTGTGGTCTTGCTGATTTTAATGCATGTAACAGCATGTAAAACTGAGGACTTTAAACACAAAATTGGTTGGATTATGTTGTTAAGCCTTGAACCTCATATAAAGGTCTGTTTAATCATGATAAAAGGTATTTTAGGTGCCTAAATGCAAGTTCCACTTCTCTTTGACTCTCTGCAGAAGTGAGACAGAATGCGATCATCACAACAGCTCCCAAAAGATCTTAAAAACAAAGATTATTCATTGTCATGGTTTAGGGGAAGGCTACAAGAAGCTTTCCCAAAGGTTTCAATTGTCAATTTCTACTGTAAGGAACGTTGTCAGGGAATGGAAGGACACAGGCACAGTTGCAGTTAAACCCAGGTCTAGCAGACCAAGAAAAGTACAAGAGCGGCATATGCGGCGGATTGTGAGAATAGTTGCACACAACCCAAAGATCACCTCCAAAGACCAGCAAGAACATCTGGCTGCAGATTGTGTATCTGTACATGGTTCTACAATTCAGTGCAATTTGCACCAAAACATCTGTATGGCCGGGTGATGAGAAGGAAGCCCTTTCTGCGCCCACGCCACAGATACAGTTGCATGGAGTTTGCAAAAGCTCATTTAGACAAGCCAGCTTCATATTGGAAGAAAATGCTTTGGACTGATGAGACAAAAATTAAGTTATTTGGTCTTTATAAAAAGCAGATGTTTTGGTGCAAATTGTGCTGAATTGTTGAACGATGTACAGATACACAATCTGCAGCCAGATGTTCTTGCAGGTATTTGGAGGTGATCTGTGGGTTGTGTGCAACCATTCTCACAATCCTCCACCTATGCCGCTCCTGTTTTTTTCTTGGTCTGCCATGCCTGGGTTTAACTGCCACTATGCCTGTGTCCTTCCATTTCCTGACAACGTTCCCTACAGTCGAAATTGACAATTGAAACCTTTGGGAAAGCTTCTTGTAGCCTTCCCCTAAACCATGACAATGAACAATCTTTGTTTTTCAGATCTTTTGGGAGCTGTTTTGATGATCCCATTCTGTCTCACTTCAGCAGAGAGTCAAAGAGAAGTGCAACTTGCATTTAGGCACCTAAAATACATTTTCTCATGATTAAACAGACATTTCTATGAGGTTCAAGGCTTAACAACATAATCCAACCAACTTTGTGTTTAAAGTTATCAGTTGTACATGTTGTTACAGGCATTAAAATCAACAAAACCACAAGGGTTCCTATATTTTTGCACAGCCAGTTTTTCACATTTTATTTTATTTCATACAACCAAATACTGCTTTTCAAAAAATCTTTGTTTGGAAAACATCCCAGTACTTAGCTGTTCCTAGTAAATTAAAGACATACCACTTTTATATTTTTTTTTGTGAAAGCAGAATCAATTATAATGCCGACTGAGAGGGGTTCCCAAACTTTTTCATATGACTGTATGTCTATGAGTTGTTAGCAGCACCACCAAAGACACATTTGCCCTAAAAACATCTCACATGCTTTCCTTTAAATAATGTTTTCAGGCCCAAAGACAACTGAAAACAAACACAAGTCCACTTAATAAATACAAATGTAATATTTTCCTATTTTCTGCCCCATTTATCATCTCACAGCCACTCTAATGAATTTCTGCAGAATAAGTAAATTTGATACATTAAGTACATTTTGCTGATTATAACCCTTTACTTTTACTAAGCAGGATTTTGAATCCAGGACTTCTACTTTGTTAATTGTATTAACTTTTTCTTAGGAACATTTTATCCAGTGCCTGTAAGTGAGTTTTTCTTAAACATACTCAAAACTTAAGCTCCAGCTTTTCTGCCCGCAGTCAGCAAAATGAACAGAGTAACGATGGGTGTTCATTTTGGGGAATGGAGCTTCCACCAGATACCTTTCAGCCATAGTAACAACAGAGGAATCTAACTGCAGGGGCTATTTTCCCAAATCTCCATGGTAACTGACAAAACCCTTGGAAACTTTCCAAAACGGTCATTTTGCAAAGACCTCTCTTTCACTGTCTAGCTCTCTTTGTCTCCTCTCTTTCTCTTTCTTTGTGTGTGTTTGCAGGGAGTGATTGGGTCAGGGGCAGGGAGGGGAAACCGGCAAAAAATAACTTCCCAACGTTTTTGCCTCTGTCATTAGCATTAAACCATCAGGTATAATAAACCGTAATTTGGTCAGACTTAAAGCCTCTGGTGGCCCATATTCATAGCCAGTCTTTCAGGGACCATCACATCACAAGTGTCACTTGCATATGCGTGACTGCATAAGGGGACATCAACCAGACTGACAGCTGCAGATGACACTCACCCTTTATCTTCTGTACACTCACCTGGATGAGAGTGAGACAAACCCCTTCAACCTTGAAGAGAGTAAAATAACTTACAACTATAATACTTATTCAAACCTCACCATGGCTACATTGGAGTAAATCAGATGATGAAAGAAACCCACTATCAGTCAGGGCTGGGTTGATGAGGCTTGGCACTCTGTTTTTCTTCAGTTCAAAGAATAAACTGAATATTGTATAGTTATTCAGAATTCCCATGCTTCCTTCAGTTAAAACCTTAAATGGTCCAGAGGCAAGGCAATTATCATTATTATGGTTATTTTCAGCAGTTTGTATGTGTGTACAAATGTAGATTCAAATGAATGAATGAATGCTGTTGAAATAAAATGCTCTGAAGGCCTTCAATGTGTTTTTGTCCAGCTGTAAATGAGTTTGTATACACATTTAAAATATGTATTGAATATTGACTGTATATAGGCTACAGAGCTGCATTAACCGATGCATCGTTTCCACCCAGTAGAGCGGGTCGGGTCGGCGCGGCTCAGCTCGCTTTTAGAATCTTGTGGTGTTTCCACCGCCGACCCTACCCTTACTGGTAGGGCGGAGTCTAGGCTGGACTGTGATAGACGCCAGAATATGGGTCAAACTATCGGGCTGTGGAACAACTGTGGTCAAGCCAGCGGTCTCTCGTTTTAGCTTGGTCAAACCAGCCGCTTCTGTATTTATTCCCCCAGTGCTTACGCCGGTAAATGCACAGAGACGGCTCGGTGCAAGCCGACAGAGACAGTGAGCATCGAACATCGTTGCCGTCCTGCAGCCAGCCAGCCAGCCAGCCATTTTCTCAGACGGTTCTTTAGCACTGTTTGATAAATTACTGAAAGAAACTGACAAGCTAGCTGTCTAAAACAAAGTCTTAGTATTACAAGCCCTTCTAATCAGTTGGGCAACCGCTTACTGCAGATGTAAAAATTAAATTTCGACTCATGAAAACTGATGAACAGATAGGCCTATCTTAATTTAATTATTGATAAAAGTAATTCCTATTTGACTAGTAAGAAAAGTGATAACAGATAATTACGATTCAATTTCCACATGTTAAGAAAAGGACTGTGACTAGTGGAAATGTAATTTCGCAGTTCAAATATGAACAATTGCATTTTCCCTATGTCTGACATATCAACTAACCATTTCAGATATGTGAGCGTCATATCAATAAACCATCACAAAGCCATTGGTTTTCTTGTGAGAATTACATCATGGATATGTTTGGCTTGAAATCCCAAAACCCAATTGTTTGTCTACAATTGCCATTACCGCTTCTGAAATTTTGGGATTATTTTTTATTTAAACTTTTGCCGTTTAGTAATCTTTCAGAGAAACTTCTGTGACCAGCATGTATAGGCCTACATATGGGCTACTGAAGAACCAGACGTTTCCCCTTAAAAACACTTACCGTTGTTCCTTCGGTATTTAAGTAAAGACTCTTTGAACTGTCTTTGATTGCAACAACGGTTTACAGTCCTGCATGTAGCTGGCACACCGCTATCTTTGTCTTTTGTCTGACACTTTTTTTTTATTGATTCAGGGAACGGAATATTTTTTCAAACTTCTAGACAATGGTACATCTTTTCAACAACTTTCTTGCTGTTTCCTAAACCGAGTAAAGCAAGCTTCTTGTAAGTATGACAAATAAAACACAAGCAAGATAAAAATATATATTTAATTGAATATTGAATAATTTTACAGACAAAAAATATATTTTGTCAGAAGCTGCCTTATAATGAATTTGGTAATAATAAAAATAAATATTTTTAATATAATACTTTTTTCAAGTTCACATTTGACATACAGTCGTCGCTTTGATAAAACCCAGAGCGGTGCTTCAGAGAGGTGCTTCAGAGAAACAACACAAGCACAGTATCCACAATAGGAGTAGTAGTAATCAGCAATCACTGAATATGTGCTGCACATCCTGGAAGAACCCAAACAAGCAATAAGATAAAATATAACAAGCTATAAAATCTGCTTACCTTGGTAGACACAATTATTTCTCTGATGTAGTCTATTGCATTACATTCAATAAGAAACTGATGATTTGTGGTAATTGTAATCATACATAACAGTCATTTACAGTCTGGAGCATTCAGTCAGCAGAAGAAACTACTTCATAATTTCTAATATTGTTATGCTCCATTTTTGTCTTTCTGATTTAGCTGTGCGATGGAGCTTAAAAAGACAGCACTGAGGTCAATCCGTGTAAACGTTCTTTCTTTGACCACAATCAAACATAAATATCAGAGGCAAAACTATCTTCAATCTCTGCATGCTTGTAAATCTGGTCGGACTTTTAGAAAAGTCTTATTGTGATTATCTGATGAAACGCAAAACAATTCTTGCTGCGTTACAAAAAAAATAATCATAGCCGATATACATCAATTAACAGCACACCCAGGACCAGCGTGTGTGAATATTTTTTGTGAAAAATAATGCTCCGATTCTATAGTATTGGACAGAACTGGGTACACCTCACACGAAGTGTCTCCAGGGAGTCTTGTGCTTGCAGTGCATTCCCTCCTCCAGTAGATGTCCTTCTTGCATCCAACACAGCTGAGGACTCCCCCTCAGGGTGAACTTTTCTGTCTTGTATTTTAAACTCAACTGATGTAAACGATGACAAACTACCATTTTTACTTGCCCACGTTTTAGAAGTGTCAATCGTTGGTGACACCTTGACACCTCTCCCCCGGGCACTGCCTGTGTCTTTCTTCCCACTTTTGAGACTTGAATCATCCAAGAAGGGGTCTGAATCGCTTCCATGTGGCATGTTGTAGTAGGTGCACTGCGGCGTTTGAGGTTTCGCCATCTCCTCAAGCTCTGACGAGGATATGGCTGCAAGCAGATTGTGATCAGTTTTATAATGAGGCGGGGAGTCCATAGAATTGCTGTCCTGACCTGTATCTATAGATGTGCTATCTGCATCGCCATACATCCCCTGGGAGACTGGAGGAGACTTTCTGATTAGGTGATTTTCCTTGAGCAACCATCTGCCTTTGTCGATCAAAACCCCATCAGTTTCATCATTTTCAGAGTCTTTTTCTGAGATTAAGGACATGGACTGTTTTGCTTCTGCTATGGTAGCTTCGGTGTCTGCCTTTTGTGAGCTTCCAGCACTGAAGTAAGACAGATCCTCTCCTGAGGCTTTGGTGGAGTCATGAGAAGAGAAACTTCCCCCACTTTTCGAATTTGACTTTTGCACGACTTCTGAATTACCTGCGAAGGACAGTTTGGAGTTAGCTCCCTCCACAGTTGTTCTCCCATTTGGGATATTAGATTTACGTCTGCAGACTGGGAAAGGTTTATCGGAATACTCTTCACCACTCTCTGTGACGACATCTACAGAGTCCAGAGATTTATATCCACCACTCTCCGATGATTCTGGCCTGTAATCAGACAATTCTGAGGTGCTCGGGCTTGGCAGACACTTCAAGCCATACGAAGTATCCTTCCTACTTTTTGGCATATCAGTTAGTTTTGTTTGTACAACGCAAGCGTTATCTGGCTCTATCCGGATGTTCCCCTGTTTGTCGTATGTGAATATAAGTGAAGAGGACTGTAGGGCAAGGTTAACAAAGTCAAGTAGTTCCTGCGATATTTCCACTGGATGTGGTAGACTGCTGCTTCTTTCCTCTTTGTGCACCTCATCCTCATCTGTTTCAAACTCTTTAGCGGTATCTGTCCCATTACCTTTATCATCTTCACACTGACCCTCAGATGAACATTTGCTTAGTGATTCTGTATTACGTTCTGCTGCCTCAGTACCTACAGCTTCTTCTTCTTCACAGCTATTCTGCTGCTGCAAGTACAAGGCCTCTTCTGGTACGTTTTCACCGTCTGCGTCATCTGTAACATTATCTCCCTCAAACTCCCCATTCGATTCTTGCTCTAACTCCTTATTACTTTCATGTTCATCACTTTCCCTCTCCTCTTCTTCAAGCATTTGCCCTGTTTTTGTGTTTTCTTCAAAGTCTGTCTCCTCTGTTTTACCCAACTCATGACACTTTTCTTCCTCCTCTGTATTCTGGTCAGCTTCCTCATCCTCATCTGTAATCACCCTTTCCTCTATATTTATGACCTCACCATCACCACTTTCCTCCTCTTGTTCTCTCTCATCCTCCTCCTCATTATTTCCCTCACTCACCACCTCGGTTCCGTCGTCTGACTCATCTTTCTCCTCAGAAACATCTCCTTTGTCCTCCTCCATTTCCTCTTCTTTGTCCTTCTCCTCAATAACCACCTTCATTTCCTTTGCCTCGTTTTCCTTAATAAGCTCCAGACCTTCATCTGCTTCATCCTCTGCTTCCTCCTCTTCATCCTTAGCCAAATCATCTGCTTCTTCCACTTCCTCCTCTTCTTCAATAACACTTTCTACTTCCTCTCCTTCGTCTATCGCCTCAATATCCTGATCTGTGTCTTCTTCTAACTCTACCACTTGGTTCTCCTCAGTTCCGCCTTTGTCCTCCTTTTCTTCTTCGTCTGCCTCCTCATCAACCTCATCCCGCCCTTCCTCTTCCTCCTCTGTCTCCCCAACACACTCTCTCTCATCTGTTTCCTCAACACTACCATCCTCGCTTGCATCTTGATCATTATCATCCACAAGTCCCTCCTCTGTCTCCTCCACCACTTCTTTCTCTTCATCTTCCAATTTCTCCCCCTCTTCCTCCTCATCCACTTCGTCTGTGCCTCCCTCTACTTTTAGAACAGATTCCTCATTCTCCCCTCTTCCTTTTTCTGCTTCCCTTTCCTCCTGCCCCTTGTCATCCATTTTTTCTTCTGACACTTCCTCTTCTGCCTCTTCCTCCCTTTTAGTCTCTTCATGATCATCGTCATTTATTTCTTTTTTATCTCCATCCTCTTTGTCACTCACCCCCTCCCAATCCTCTTTTACTTCGTGCACTACTTCCTCTTCTTCCTTTTCATTTCCTTTGTCATTTAAGCACTCGTCTCTACCGTTCAGTGATATTTTTGATCCTTTTACATCATTGCTTGTATCCCCAGCTTCCTCAGGTTCTTGTTCTGACTCAGTCATCTTATCAGTAGTATCAGCCTCCGGTGGTTGTTTAATCTCATCATTGCATTCTTCAACAAATTTTTCCACATCTTCATCGGAGTCCGACTGGTGTCTTTCATTTTCTACAAAAGTGCTCTCCTCTACAGGGTAAAAACTGTTAGCTTGATTGAATGTTGAACAAATCTGTTCTCTGATCTCTTGTGGCATATTCAGTTCCTCCATTAGCTCGTCAATACCCAAATGATGATCCTCAAATACCTCACTGGTTTCAGAGGCAGCCCCTTCAGAAGCAACATCCAGGGCAAATTCTGTTTCTGAGATTTTGGGGGACAGTGGCTCACTTTCAAGCCTTTCCCTCAAAACCTGGAAATCCCTCCAGCGTTCTCTAAACTGAGAAGACACACTGCTACGCAGATCCCTTAGACTTGCCCTCTGCTCTTCCCTGCCGCCAGTAGCAGACATTTTCTGCAGGGATTCCACCATCAGCATGGCCTCAGAAGGGCATCTTGATTGGTTGCCCTCTTCGAGGGCAGATCCTGATACATTATCTCGCAGAGTCATCACTGATAAGAATGACATTAAGGCTTTACATGACGAGCCAAACACTGAAGCTACTTGTGATGGGAAATCAGGGAGGCTGTTGGACTTTGAAAGATTGGATGTTGTGTTGGTGCTGGATGCTCCACTGATGCACTGAATCGATGAACACAGTTTCTGCAGGACAGGTTTTATATTCGCTCTGGGGCTTAAAATGTTGGAAGTTGATGAAGATGGTTCATTGTCAGATGGACCGATCGCTTCTACAGATTTGTGTGACCTCAGTCTGTTCTCATTGTGTACAGGATCCACTCTGACACTCGGCATTGAAGAACATAAACCTCTCATATATAGGTCATTGTGCTGCAGATATGGTACGGGTAGACAAAAGGAAGATGATTGCTTCAAAGCATCGCTAGGCGATGAGTAATATTCATCAAGATTACTTTGGCATTCCTTATTTTCATCTGATTCAGAATCACCGCCTATTTTAAACACAACCTTTGGCCGAGACTCTGATTCATCTGCGATGGCCTCCGCAGTGTATTCCACTGGGTCTGGGTTGACTTTCTCTAACCAGTTCTCAACATATTGGTGGATTTCAGAGGGTGAAGGATTGACAGAGGGCACTGAAAAACTCTCATACGACCCTAAAGACTTTTTAGCTGAGTATGTATTGATTTCAGTATTGGATTTAGATTTGCTAATTGTCTTTCTCGCTGGCAAAAGAGACTTTTTGGGTTGTAAAATGTCTAACATGTTCTTCTTCATTTGAGGCCTTTCAGTTGAAGTATTTACATTATGGCCATTATATTTAGTAGATGCTTTGTTTATATTTTGTCTCTTAGGTTGGATCTTTTTCACATTTTCAGTGGTAACTAGTATGGATTTATCTGTCCTGGATATATTTTCATCCTTACTTGCCTTCTTACGTTGAGGCATTTCTGATCCTTTACTCTTTTGATGACTTTTGTCACTCTCTGATGAACTTAAATTCTTTTTTCCCGTGCTGCTGCTGATCTTATCTTCAGATGAATGTTTGCTATTGTAGGGGCTTAATATGCTTTCCTTTTTATCTGATCCGCTTGAACTCTTCTGATTCCTAGCAGGTATACTCATCTTTTTCTTCTCACTTTTAGGAGTTTTGTCTTTTTTTACTCTCTCCTGCATTGTAGCAGTTTGAGCCTCAAGCTCAGTCACTGAAGACAGATTGTTCATAATGTCATGTGTCGAGGCTATGGGCTCTGATGACAATGATAATATCTCATCTGTCTGTCTTTGGGGGGAGTCAGTCTTGGGTGGCTGCCAGCCAGCATCTATGTCACAGTCATTGCTGGATGATGGCGAGCCTGAGTCAGTGGACGGTTTGCTGTCCGGTGCTGGGGTGGAACCATTCGAAGGTACACCATCTGCGTTATATTCCTCATTTGCAAAATAGTTGTCGTAACAGCCTTGACTCTCAAAAATATGCATCACAGTCTCTGTAACTTCCATCCCGTTATTTTGTATCTGAAGGACTTCAGCTACACCTGACGACCTGATGGAGGAGTGGGAGCCTTTGTTGCTCGCATCTGCAGATGCTGTTTTCCTAGGTTTTGGGATTGGCCTGTTGCTGCTGCTGCTATGTTGGAGAACACCGTATCCCTCAGTTGTCTCGCCATCAGCCGTCCTCTCCGTATAGGAATAATGTCCCAGGGTGCTCTCTTGAACTCCTGACTCTGTCAAAGTCTTAACGCTTTCAACAGATGCTCTCTCAACATGTCGAGGACCTGGTGTAGGAATACGTTTGAAACCTGTCTTTGATTTTGTTGAGGCCGTGGAAGTGTAGCCGTTGTATTCTTGCTTGTCATTAAAACAGATACCCTTTCCAGCTCCAGCAGGATTGTTCTCCTCTTTTGTTTCATTTTCACTGATGCTGGAAGAGTCTTTGGCAACAATGTTGTTTGAGTCAGGTGAGCTGTTGTCAGATTCAGAGATCGAGGAACATACTGTCCTCTTGCTAAGGCTTGAGCGGCTGAGTGTGGTAGTCCAGTGGAGCATTTCCTCCTCTTTAATGGTCAGATGAACTTTCATCTCTACTGTCATGCTGCCGTCTTGATTCACACGGAAAGACTTTTCAATGTCATCTTCCTGAGGTAAAATGGAAGTATGACGCTCATCGTCACCCCTCCTGGTTGCGGGTGCCTCAAGGGATGATTGACCATGGTTGACCTCTGTTTCAAATGATCCATTGTGGTGATGCAGATGGCCATTCATGCTTTCATTTTGAGACTTTTTTATCTGGTTGACCATATATCTCTCAGATGATAAGGAAAAATTCCTCGAGCCTCTTCCACTTGAGAAAGATTTGTTGTTCTCTTTGGTTGGAGGTGTTTGTTGAAAATGCAGGTATTTGGGAAAGAGATAGGGAGAGAAAAAAGAAAATATTTAAGTACATTTAAGCATCATGGCATATTGATATTGGGTTGGTTGGAATATTCAAAGGAATTGTTTGATATTTGAGTAAGTCCTCTTATTTGCTTTCAATTCGAGAGACATTTATACCATTTTCGTATGTCTGGTAAAAAATAAAGCTACAGCCAGCCGATTATTTTAGTTTAGCAAGAGGAAAACCTGGAAAGGCTGGCACTTTTCTAATGTAAGACAAAATCCAAGCCTAGTGCCCAGCTGACCAGACATCCAGTGAAGAATTGGGGAAATTATTTTTCTGGGCCAAGAAAACTTCCAGCTCATAAACGCCCATAAAAGCACTAAATCCGGAATATGTGTGGTCTTTGTGGGGGTAAAATGAAAAATATCTAGCATATAATTTAATACCTTTGGACGGAGCAAGGCTAGAAGTCTTCCCTCTTTTTAAGTCTTTGTGCTAAGCTTAATTAACTGTTTCTTGGCTGTAGTGAAATAATTGTTTTTAAAAAGATATAGCAAATACTTTATATCAATCTTTAGACTTCATTGTCTCTTTGTGTTCTTAGCATCTTACATTTCTTACTGCTATCTGCTATCCCAGATAATTAAAGGTATTTCAAGTTTTACAGCAGCGCTGATTAACACTTACGAGCTCTTGGCTGCAACAAAGATGGTTCCACGTTCTCCATGTACATCACTTGTGCCATTTGGCCAGCTCTGTGAAAACTGTAGTTTCCTAATTTGAATGGCTCGTTGCCCGCTGCTACAACAACACCAGAGCACATGATAAGTGCTGCTAGACCATCAACCTAAAAGAAGAGCAGAAACACTATTAAAAAACGAGTTAGTTGATGCACCATATTGTCATACATAAAACCAACTGTCATGACCTTTAACAGAACTGTGTTCCTGGTAATGGACAAGTTGATAGAGGGATTACAGAGAACTCGCTAGGGGCTAGATTTTTTATAGCACCTTTAAGCACTGCTTGAAATAACATCATTTGTAAAGTAGGATTAAAAGACTGATACAGTCTCTCCTAAATTAAAATCTAAAAACTAAGGCTGTCAAATTAACGAGTTAATGTAATTGAATTAATCACAGAAAAAATTACGCGTTAAAAAAATGTATGCAGATTAATCGCACTTCTATAGTGCCCTTTGACCCGGTGCAGAAGGGCTGCGATGAAAGCACAGCTGCACACCTGTAGTAAAGAAAGAAGCCGGGAAAGGGGCCGAGGGCTCTATGGATGTGTTATGGGATGCTTTGAGCAAATAAGCAAGAAGGTAGGATGACATCTTATGTTATTCTCCGCAGTGTCTATGCATTATTGATTTGGTGGGTGCCTTTTTAACAATATAGGTTCAAAACTATCAGTAAGCCTATCTCTCAATCTTCCTTCGTGTGTCTCACTTTTGTTTGCTAGCTGCCTTGTCTCCCGCATAAACAGACCTCATGTCACTCTTCCTAGCCTATGCCTGCCTTTTATCCTCTTTTGTGTTTGTGTGTGTGTGTGTGTGTGTGTGTGTGTGTGTGTGTGTGTGTGTGTGTGTGTGTGTGTGTGTGTGTGTGTGTGTCAATATTTTTGGCTATGAGTAGGACAATGGTGAATGAGTCGGCATAAGCTATATGCACCTGTGGCAGTGCAGCCCTGTCTGTTGTGGGAGACAGTCGTCATTTAGCCTGCTTGTTTTTTTGTGGTTTTAAGTAGAAAATTCTAGCCTGGCACCGCCCGCCTACATACTTCTGCTCAATTTTCATCTCCCTTCAGTAGTCAGTCTGGGTCTGCGGTATATTCTTAGGTTTTCTGCCAGATTTTTGGCGGTCCAATCAGCGAACAGTTAAATAGTTTTAAACTTCAACGGACATCCGCCTTCAAGTGAGTTAACGTTTGTCAATTGAGCGATTCCAGACCTTCTGTACAAATGAAATTAAGTATGATGGTCTGGTAGGACCAGGCTAAGAAAATTCGGCCCCAGTTCCTAATTTTATTTCCTGTAGAAACCTGTCTTAGGGGAGGAGACAGACGTTAAGAGAGTTAGAAGGAGATAGAGGGAGAGAGAGAGAGAGCGAAACAAACGGTAGGCTATACAGCTGTTTATAAGCAGGCATGAAAGTGTCATGTAAGTATGCGATTAATTTACATTAATTAATCACAGAGCCTGTAATTAATTAGATTAATTATTTTAATCGCTTGACAGCCCTACTAAAAACTGTTTTACAAATCATGATGGCCAGTGGTTGTTCATACTTCATACATCCCGTGATATTCCTTTCTTTTTGGATGTTTTTTCTGTTAAAAGCTAATATTAAATCCACTTAAGCTCTGTCAGAAATGCACCAATTCCACAACAATAACAACTGTGTGTCTTTTGATGCCTTTTTAAATCCTGATGCTTTTAAAGACCTCGAAAAACAAAACTGAAAGCTCTCGAACTTTTAAGTTAGTTGACCTTTTTTTCTGCTGCTGTGTTCAAGTTCAAGAATGTACTGCCAAACTTCATCAAGTCAAGATATGGTGTACAGGCGCTACACTGATGTGTGTTTGTGTCTGTATGCAAGTTCAGACACAAACACAGACAGTTTTCTATAGCCTTCTGACTATCCTGTTCGTGTGACCCAGATATACCTTTGTTTAATATAGCCTTAAGTATCCTTACTGTAGGTAGAATGTGTATTCAGAGACAACAACAGATTCACAAAGCACGGTCCTAATTGAAAAGACAGTTTACTAGTTTAAAATACATTTACAAGTTCTAATGGGAGCATGGGTTCCCTCAACCATATGTTCCCTCAGTCCTGTGTTCCCTCTGATGAATAAAATAAATAATTTCCACAGTTTTTTGAGCGTTTAAAAAAATAAAGTAGCTGAGAGAAATTATCCTAAATAACAACAACAAGTTGATCAATTATTATCAAATGTATGACAAGTATCCCTCAGCCGAATGCAGTTCCTCTAAGTTCATGCAGTCACCATTTGCCTTTTCCCAACGTTTATGCTAAGCTAAGCTGACCAGCTTCTTCCTCCAGCTCCATGTTGGACCTACAGATATGAGAGTGAGGGTCTCGATCTTAAGGACCTTAAGGATCTTAAGAACGTTACTGATTACAAACTTCATACAGACCATAACAGTCAACAACCATTACAAAAATAAGAAGCTTGAAATATGTTCAGGTGTTCAACCATTCTCCATATCAGTTTGCCGTAATACTTACTCTTCTGCCATCTGTAGTGTAGAGTTTCAGCACTGGGAACTGCAGGATCTGGGAAAGGTAATCCAGTAGAGCTTCAAATGTTGGCGCTGTTCTTCTCTGCAAAACTATAGTGCGTTTAACACTGGGATCCCTGTTCTTGATGACCTCGAGCCTCTTTGGTGTCCGTACTGACACTCTTGCAGTCACCTTTGCTGGCCTGTTGGGTACGTCATTTCTTCTGCTAACCTGGGGTCCTTGACGCCTTCGTCGCACTGCGCTGGAGGCTCTGGTGGTATTCCATGGTACCTGCCGCCTGTTAACCTCATCAAGTTTCATCGGCTTCACCCGTTTCTGATCAGAACACAAATATGATCCCCCGTCATGTAAGTCTTCCAAAGTTTTGACCAGGTGGGTCCCGCGAGGTGTGGTAATGGTCCTAACTCCAAATGGCAGAGGCACTTTCTTTGACAGAGCATCCAGTAAAGCGTCAAATGTCTTGAAGGTGCGGACATTGATGACCATGCGATGCCCACTGAATTGATAGTCACCGCTTTTGTAGAAACATACTCTTTTGGGACCTGAGGGATCAGAGATTGGCTGGAAGGGTCGGGAGGGTAACGTCTGCCCACTGCCCTCCGAGGACAATTCCTGGGCATGGGGCTCCTGGATGGGTGTGTTGCTCATATTGCGTGGAGGTGGCTAAAAAGGAAGCAGAGGGAGGAAGAAAGAGGATAATTTGCTCCTGCAGTTAGGTTAATTTTGGTAAATTGTCTTGCCCTCTCTTTGTTTAATGTTGGTAAGTTGTCTTGCACTCTTTATGTTCTGCATGTTCCAAACACTTGGCATCAACATAAAATGGCTAAAACACATCCCACTGCTTCATTACTCTTATCTCTAAGTATTTACATCGGGTTGTAGTACTGTTCTGCAGAGGGTAAGTGTTTATAAGACATCATTATTAAAAAGACAGATTTTAGGTGTAATTAAACTTTAAATGAACATTACTTTGAGCACTGTACACATTAAAATCCCCATGTTTGACTTATAGCTAGTCCAGTTTCATCAAAACTCAACTTTAATTGTTATTTGGTGTGTGAAAATAGTGACCTGCAGCTCTTTGAAATACTTAAATAACTACCAAATAGGGTTTTTAAACATTTAATTGCTAATAAACAGCTAAACAAGGGAATCCCTACAACCCATCTGCTTTTCTTTAAAAATGATTCATTCTTTGAGCAGCCCTCCTTAGGCAAAAGAGATTGCCCTTTGTGGTGTGATGTGTGATTTGTTTGCTCCCAGGTAACTTTAACATTCCTGAAATAAGTGTAAAAGTATAAATTTAACACATGATTTAAGATTGTTTCATTAGGATTTCAAAATCAGGAGCACTGTAAGCAGTATTTCTCATATAAACTGTGACATTTAGGAACTAATTGTACTAGAAACACGCAAAACAAAACTTTTTCCTGGAGAAGAGCTGTCACACTGCTTGGTCAGTGTAAATAACACATGTATTCATTACACAGTATATTGTAAATTAGTCCATTAAATGTGCAGTATTATTCTTAAGCTGTTATGAATACAAACCGTTTTCTATGTCATTGTTTATAGTTATAGATGTATAGTCATCCAATAATAGACAATAGTTGTTGTTGGACTTAAAAATGCATAATATCAGTTGGCTTAAATGTAGCGCGGTAGAAAAGCACAAAGCCTCTTAGCCTCTTGTTGATGCTTCAAAGGTTGAATGACAGGCCACAGTTAAGCAATCATATAGTCAGTGTGTCTGTCAGACAATGTTTTATAGCAGATTATTTGCATCATTATTGTTAAAATAACAACCCATATTGATACTGTAAAGTCTTGACTAGATATATAGGTATGTGCATGTAGACAAAGGCCACGTTCCATATTAAGTCATTACCGAATTACACCCTTTAGTTACTTAGGAAAATACATAGCAGGCAAATAAACATGTCAACAGAAAATAAATTAACAAGACTTACCGTATTTCTCACATTCAACTTTAATTAAAACAACAAAAACAACAGAAAGTGTCCATCCGTTATTCCTCAGAGCGCTGGTCAAAGCCTCTCAGCAGCGTTCAAGTGCTATTTTTGGACAAGCAACATCATGGCCAATTTGCTTAATCTTTTCGAACACTTAATCAGCATATCAGGGTAGGGTTGCCAAAGGAACACCGCCTTGCTCTACCACTGCAGGCTTAACATTGCAACTTTTACCAGTTTGAGATTCAATCAAAAATGGATGGCTTTGTTGTCTTTCTGAAAGAGAAGGACTTAAAATGTATGGCTAATGTACTGGCAGTTTTACATCACGGCTAATGTGCATTTATAAGTCTTAATAAATATAAGAAAATAAATGTACCTCTATCTCCCTCTCATCAGCCATACATTTCTGTCATTTGCACCAACATACAAAGTGATAAAATAACTGAGTGAATGAATAAAAGAGAATAGTAAATGGCTTAATGAATATCAAAATAATTGAGTAAATGAGGAAGTAAGTGCTGAAAGTTCATGAAGGTATACAAACTCTCTAGGTCTAAGGATATTAGAACATCTTTACCACTGCAAATGATAACACTGGTTGCAGAGAATGTTTGTAATTTGCAGGCAGCCTGCTTAATCAGATTTGAGAAGTCTTGGCGTAATAGGGATTAGGTTAAAGATTCTGCGCAGTTGCTGACAGCGTGAGGAAGAACAACGTCGTTAAAGAGCACTTTTACCTCACAGCAGATATTGGAAATCCACCATCAGCCTTCAGAACACTACACGCATTGTATCAGTAAATGCAGTTGTTGAATATCCTAGTGAATGTATTCTAATAAGAAATATGACCATAATTTGGAGAAAACAACGGCTGTGTTTCCAAACTTGGAAGGCTAGAATGATATATCCAAGAGGTTTCACCATGTAATAGACTTGAACCTCCAGTGGCCGTGGCTACTGGGTATCTAATTGCATTAGGGGGTGAGAGCTGTGTCACTATACTGCATTTACCAGACAGTGTGCCTATTACCAACATGCCACTGACTGAAACAAAGCTGCTTATACCTTCATGTAAGTGGAATAGACTTTGTGGGCTGATTTAAGGAAAGGTCTGCATAGGTCAAACATTCCAGTATGAGGAAATGTCCCCATACGTTAAAGTGTGGATGAGCATAAGATATATATAATACTTTATTAATAGTTTTGCTATTGTGTAAGCAATAGCTTTTATTAATCAGCAACATTTGGTGCAGTATTTTACATTTTCGTACTGTATTTCATTTTCATATTCCATGTATTTTTATAATCCAAGCATCAAATGTTTTGCTCTGTGAAATAATTCATATAATTTGCAGCGATTGCCTGACCCGTCAATTCCTACGTAGTAACGTCACATGCCAAGCTGCTTGGATTAGTTAGATCCAAATTAGAGTCAGTCAGTCCCACACAATTGCCTTAAGATCAACACTGTGGCATCGTTGTGGCCTAGATACTGTCAATCAAAGGTGACAGATTAGATTTGCACTAAATCCAGTGGCGTGCACAGGTAGACGTAGACCTGAAGTGGTGCTGAAGCACCTGCCCTTTTCCCCTGGCCCAATCAAGTGCCCTTTTGAAAAATAAAAAATAAAAATCTGAAAGTTCGTTTTTTATTATTTTTTTTACGGTGTATGTGGCCCATGCCGACATTATCATCTATACATGCTCAACGATTAAAAACGTTTGACAATAATGCCCCAATAAATATGCCCCCCCCCCCCCCCCTCCTCCTCCGCACACACTTCCTTTGTCAATGTGAACGCGCAGAGTGGACACAAACGGAGGCGCGTTGCCGCAGCAGTTCACAGCTGCTGCACACACACACCTACTCCCCGGCCTGCCCTGCCCCACCAGCGAGGTAACACATACATGAATGGAGTCAAGAGTGTATTGTTTTCCCCCTAAGCCTCAGTTGCCAAGCTATAACTTGCATTTATTTGTCTCTGTTATAAAGTAGCCTCTATCATGCAGCGCCACACAGCTGAGCATAAATTAGCCGACTGTCCTGCTTAAAGGCCTACTTCACCGGTGGGAATATGAAGGTGTATTGAATTCTGAGATCCTATGTAGTATAAATGTGCAAAAAAAAAAAAAATCGGTTCATCCTAGCCTGAGAAAAGGCAGAAAGAGTGTTTTTTTTAACCCTATATTAATCTTACTGTGACATCACAGTAAGATAAATATAGGGTTAAAAAAAAAATTACTTTGTAAATATTACTGTGATGTCACAGTAGGAGAAATCACAGTAATATTTACAAAGTAAGGTTTTTTTTTTAACCCTATATTTATCTTACTGTGATGTCACAGTAAGATTAATATAGGGTTAAAAAAAACGCTCTTTCTGCCTTTTCTCAGGCTAGGATGAACCAATTTAAAAAAATGTTGCACAATTATACTACATAGGATCTCAGAATTCAATACACCTTCATATTCAAACCGGTGAAGTAGGGCTTTAACAAGCAAGCCCAAAAAAAAAAAATAGATATGACGTGATGAACACAACTAATGTCGCCGGAGTTTGTCATTGGTACAGCATGTGAATCTATCAGTATGCTGAATATTTAGTGTTGTTTAGGTTTACTTTAGGCTATATAATGAACACTTCACTTGCAGTAATTTATTTGCTAAATGACAAACAGGCAATTCCCAATTGCCTGCAGAAAAAGTAGCCTTGTGCCTTGTTGTAATGTAACCAAGCAGTCTTATTCATATGGTTGGTCTCTTTTTATTTACAAATTGCAGTGTAATGCCTAGAAAAGAGAGGTTAAAAAGGAAAAAGAAAGGGAGCTACAGCAGGCAGCCCAGGGGAGCAGCTCTCTGCTCTCCTGGATGAAAGCATCCACCAGCAGCAAGGAGGAAGATGAAGATGAAGATAAAAGGTCAGAGTCAAGACCAGAGTCATGTTAACTGTTCAGGGCCTTTTAAAGCTCAGATTTTAATGTTGAACTGTTCCTCAAATGTTATTGAAATATCTTAAAAGCTGTCCACACATTTTATTTTAACTACGCAAAGTGGGTTGGTGGTACTAAATCAGTCATGAAGCTATATAAGCTAATTATATTATTTTGTCCCAACCATAAGTTATTTCTATGTTACAAGACTTGCAGTAATTGTATTTACCTTTATAGGATATTATTAGTACGGAGATCAGGGGCCTAACGAAGACTTCAAAGAGAGAATTCGGGATAAGGGATTATCTCAAAAAATCTGACTGTTTTTCTTTCAAACATGTAAATTTTTTCTTTCTGCTTTTTGGTAATTCTGTGTCTCCAAATTATTCCAGAAAATAGTTCTAAATAGCCCACATTGACACAGGTGATTTAGCCTTAGCTTTCTTCTCAAAGTGCACCTGATTGATGAATTTTACTTTAAAAGGTTAACATTTTACCCTTAAAATTATTTGGTCATTCATCGATAGAATGTATTGTGCCCTTTTTTTTTTGCACTGAGCACCTGCCCCCCAAAATGTCTGTGCACGCCACTGACTAAATCCATGCCATCATCAAAAGCAATGAGTCCTATACCAAATGTAGAAGCTCTTCCACAAACAATAAATAATACAGTGATAAGTGGCAGTTGCTGTTTAGAGCAAAATTTATATTTTTTACACCCTATGTAATTGCAGCTTACTCTTAAAGTGAAAATGTCAACAGTACCTAGCAAGAGAGCGAAAAAGATCAGAGGAATATATGATGAGATTCATTTTATTGTATATAGCTAGCAATAGCATGGATGCTTTAATATGCTTACACATTATTATTGAATGTTTATTGCGATCCGACAAACCCTTGGCACTAGGGCTGAAACTTATTGTGTTAGTTGCAGACGAACCTGGCATTATTTTCTCAAGTTAGTCCTAGTTAACGTCTTGTAATTTTTTTAATATTCCGAACAACAGTTCCAAACCCAAAGGAAGTCTGTTGATTGAGACAATAAATGTAAGTTGCACTTTGGCGCCATCTAACAAAATATAGCGATATTGCAAAAATGCAGGATTCGATTTGGTAGCAGGAGGACAGATTGTTAGTTTGTGCATAACTATAGATAGATAGGCCTAGATCATGTCCTTTCCTATAGACAGCTACATTTCCAGATTAAATGTTGTCCAGGTGAATGCTAAATTTCACTTCAACCTCTTCTCCCTTGAAATGAACAACGGACTGTGAGTAATAGAATAGCATAAGACCGATACACATGCATTTCAACTTCTGGAGGGATGTTGGAGTGAGATGGTTTAGTGTCTTGCTCAAGGGACTTGAGTCAGCAACCCTGCGATTCCCAACCCATGATCCCATGGACTGAGCTACTGCTGCCTAATATGACATAAAATAAAGTCTTTGGAATGAGTGTTCTTGAATCAAAACAGTAGGCTACACACACATAAATATTTGAATAAGCAAGAAGCAACAAATAGCCTGACATTATGTCACTACTCACTTTCAGAAAACGTGCGTCAGAAATCACGATATACGTGTTAAAGCATTAAAAAAAATAAAAATAACTAATACTGCTCACAGCTCCTGGAGTAATCGTTGTATCTGTCTCGATTAAGTCCCCTTGGCCTGGTCATGGATCGGCTGCTCCAGTCTGCTACTCAGCGGCGGGTCACTGTGTGGTCCCCGGTCCGTCAAGAAGACGCCGCCGCCGCCGCTTTCACTCCAGTGGCGTGGTCTTTGTCGCGAAATTTTCTTTCTTTTCCCGTTTCCTCCAGTTTTTACCCCCATCGGATCAGTCAACATGGGCAAAAGGGAGGAAGATGAGATCATTAGGATTGCGAAGAAGATGGATAAAATGGCGCAGGAGAAGAACGGGGTGAGAGGAATGAGCGCTCACCTGGCTGCATTTCATGGATATAACTGTGGCTGCTGTTCAGAGATATAGCTATGGCTGTGAGGGAGTTAGCTGCCCGCTGCCCAGCAGAACTTCAGTCATTGTAGTGTGATATCACACCAGATAATTTCTTCTACCAGGCGACTGTCCTGAACATTTAGCTCCACGGCTCACATACTTGTTGTTGGTAGTAGCCGCTAAAAGCTAACGGCTAACTTGTCAGACTGTTTATGTTAACGGCAGCTCAATGGGATGCTAGCTGTTAGCCACATAGCTTTCCCACCGGTTCTTGCTATCTTTTGTGCCTTGCAGCGAAAATTCTTTTTAGATGTGGTCATTTTAAGATCTTAGGAAGCCACATATGATAATTTGAAATACAAACGATTCCCGTATCCATCTCTGCTTTAATTGTGTTTTGGGATTTTGAAAGAAGCTAACTCTTTTGGACGCTTAGCTAACGGTTAGCCGTCTAGATACTGTAACTGCAGGCTACTACAGGTAAATAATAATAATAATCCAATATTCTAAATGCTGCGTAAAGTGCGTTACAATAAAGATTAGATTTTTGAATGTTAGTAATTTTTCTAATTTAACAATATAATTTCCGATCAGGTATAAATTAATTATCTAATCTATCTTGTATTAAAACATTAATTTAATTAACATACAAACAGGGATACAATGAAATGGTAAGAAAATAGAAGAATGACTCAGTTATCATAATTGTTTCATTTGCATCATTAATTCATACTTGTTCTCTATATACATATAATAATAACTAACAATTCTGTAAATTATCAATTTATTCCACTTTAACTTAACTACAGTAGACTAGTCCAGTCAATCCCCAGATTCATAATAAATTAAATGGATATGTGAAATCTGATTATTTTGATGCAACCGTCAATATCTGCCTTCATCAGTGTACAGCTATGGAGAAGTTCACTGTGAGATACATGTCTAATCCTTTTCCTCTCCTCTGCAGGTTGGAGCGTTGGACTTATTGAAGGAGCTGCGCAGTGTCCCCATGACTCTTGAGCTGCTTCAGGTACCTTTTGCTCATTTCTTTCTTAAGGCTCACTGTCGACACGTGCAGTTGCTCCAAACCCTGAAGCCCTGCTGACACACAATGTCTCCCCACAGTCCACCAGAATTGGGATGTCCGTTAACGCCATCCGCAAGCAGAGCACAGACGATGAGGTGACAGCCCTAGCCAAGTCTCTGATCAAATCGTGGAAGAAACTTTTGGGTAATATTGCTTTTTTTTTTTTTTTTTTTTTGAAGCCCAAGCCAATTTGGATAATTTGCGTATTGTTCCACAATTGTGCTCTTGGTACACCAGTTGCCTGAAATGTGCACTTCGGGAGTTTCTTAAATCACTCATATTTAATCGCATATTCTCAACCCAGTGAGATTTCAGTGACTGATAGCAAGGTCTGCCAAAATGTCTATTTTTTGTTGTGAAGTGTGTGAGATTTTATTCACACACTACAAAATGTTCTCTCTCTCTCGCTCTCTCTCTCTCTCTCTTTCTCTCTCTCTCTCTCTCTCTCTCTCTCTCTCTCTCTCTCTCTCTCTTCCCCCCCCCCCACATTTCCTGCCTGTTTCTAATATTTGCTCTTAGCAAAGCCTGGAATGCCAGTACATGTGATGTGATACTCTTCTCACCACAGATATTATAAAGCAAAAAAACACAACGCTACTTTAAACCCTAGAAAGCTTTGTTTTTTTTCCCTTATTCAGAGCTATGCAGCTCTAAAGCATAGAGAGGTTTTTTGACGTCACTCATTTTAATGTTTGATTTTTGTCACTTGTCCTCTAGATGAGCCTGGCGGTGGAGACAAATCTTCAGATGAAAAGAGGAAAGAGCAAACAACACCTGTGGTTTCTCCCTCACAGGGAAGCCCAGAGGCAAAAGAAGAAAGGTAACAAGACAGAGAATCATCTTCATTAATGATTTTATCATAACTGATGGGACACCAATGGGATGTAAAAGATTAAATGCATTTTCTCTATTAAAAAATACGTATATTTTTTTTTTCAAAAGCGGTTTGCCTCCCTAGCATATTTAACTCCTCTTCTCTTCTTGCTCGTACAGCAGCTCCAGCAGTAACTCCAGCAGTAAGAGTGAGCCCAGCGAAGTTTCAACCAACACATTAATCAACACCTTTCCTCGTGCCCCCCGCACCTCTGACTCAGTCAGGGTCAAGTGCAGAGAGTTGCTCTCTGCTGCTTTACAGACTGGAGGTAATCCTGTTGTTCATTTACTTAATTACATTTCAGACATAGTAAATCAGACATGGTAGATCTGTTATTGTCTAGCTTATAATTGGCTTTATTTACAGTACTACTCTAATAATATTAAGTAATGGATCTAGCCTCTGACTTACCATTTTTTTTCCCCTCCCTAGATGATCACATTGCTATTGGTGCCGATTGTGATGAACTTGGTGCACAGATCGAGGAATATATCCTTTCCATTTGTTTGTTTTTTTGTGTTTCTTCAGGATGATTTCAGGTGATGGACTGTTTTTAAATTATATTTGTATTTCTTTTTGATACCAATAATATAAATAAGCCCTCTGGAGCTATGACTATCAATAATTCTCTACATTTATTAAAAGGTTACAGAGGCTCAGTCTTCGTCGCAGAAGACCCGGGTTCGAATCCGGCCCGGGTCGTTCTCTGCATGTTAATCTGAAGAATATTTTAAAAAATTATAATAATTTAAATTCCTTGACCTT